>NC_064631.1:436324183-436970659 GCF_023864275.1 Schistocerca cancellata | reverse complement strand
GAGCTTGGGGCGAGGTACTCGCGTCTGCTGCGGGAGACACGACTTACACCGACCGTCCAAGACTCTGCCCACGGGCGTATCTAGGATCCGTGGACCTCCACGCTGAACCTGTGGTGCGGGCCCTACCAGCAGAAATTTGTGATAGTTAAACTGCGAAAAACTAGCATTTTAGACTAATTTTTGAATGAAGAGGCCGTATAACGCAGGATGTAAGGTTTTGAATGGTGTCTGTTCTCGGATCTTCCGTTTCCTCGCCACAGTAATTATTTTTATAATTATCTGCCGCGCGGGATTAGCCGAGCGGTCTAAGGCGCTGCAGTCATGGACTGTGCGGCTGGTGCCGGCGGAGGTTCGAGACCTCCCTCGGGCATGGGTGTGTGTGTGTTTGTCCTTAGGATAATTTAGGTTAAGTAGTGTGTAGGCTTAGGGACTGACGACCTTATCAGTTAAGTCCCATAAGATTTCACACACATTTGAACATATAATTATCTCTGAGATATCTAACTAGCCAGGTTCTTTACGCATCGATTCTGGTACGTTTGTAAACACTCTGCGTAACCATTGCATCAGAAACTTGGTGGTTCTTGGGCAGTTGGCTCTCAGCCAATTACAGGCCTTGGCGGCAGAGTTTGCCATAAGCTTCTTCTTTAAGGAGGAAGTCAACCAGCGAATGGACTTGAGTGAACAACACTTGGTACGATAACACGTGATTTCTATTAGAACCGTATTAGAAGGAATAGGGTGTTCTAAAAACGCTGCAGTCATGGACTGTGCGGCCGGTCCCGGCGGAGATTCGAGTCCTCCCTCGGGCATGGGTATGTGTGTTTGTCCTTAGGATAATTTAGGTTAAGTAGTGTGTAGGGCTAGGGACTGATGACCTTAGCAGTTAAGCCCCATAAGATTTCACACACATTTGAACATATAATTATCTCTGAGATATCTAACTAGCCAGGTTCTTTACGTATCGACTCTGGTACGTTTGTAAACACTCTGTGTAACCACTGCATCAGAAACTTGGTGGTTCTTGGGCAGTTGGCTCTCATCCAACCTGCCTTGGCGGCACAGTTCGCCATAAGCTTCTTATTTAAGGAGGAAGTCAGCCAGCGAATGCACTTGAGTGAACAACACTTGGAGTGATAACACGTGATTTCTACTAGAGCCGTATTAGAAGGAATAGGGTGATCGAATTTTAATTTTTAGTCGATGGAGAACAACTCAAAAAAGCACTCCGTCTTCAGGCCACGAGTGGCCTACCGGGACCATCCGACCGCCGTGCCATCCTCGGTGGAGGATGCGGATAGAGGGGCGTGGGGTCAGCACACCGCTCTCCCGGTCGTTACGGTGGTATTCTTGACCGAAACCGCAACTATTCGGTCGAGTAGCTCCTCAATTGGCATCACCAGGCTGAGTGCACCCCGAAAAATGGCAACAGCGCATGGCGGCCTGGATGGTCACCCATCCAAGTGCCGTCCACGCTCGACAGCGCTTAACTTCGGTGATCTCACGGGAACCGGCGTATCCACTGCGGCAAGGCCGTTGCCGATGGAGAGTCATGATTCTGAATAATTTGTCCGGTGCACTAGGTAATCGTTAAGACGCTCCCAAGTTATTTTGTTGCGCTAAATTCTATGCAGCCGCTTGAGGTAAGTAACGTCGCAACTTCGTATTCTTCTGCACTCCGATGTACTGTGAGGTGGTGAAAGTCATTGCATACCTCCTAATATTTTGTCGGATCTCCTTTAGCCAGACGTTGCGTATCGGCTCGATGTGGCATCGACTGAACAAGTCGTTCGAAATCCTTGCAGCAACATTAAGCCTCTATTGCCTGTAGCGAAAGTGTTGCCAGTGAAGGAGGGTGTGCACGAATCCATCTATCGTTTATGTCTCATAAATGTTCGATGTGACTCATGTCAGGCGATCTGGCTGTCTAGCCATTTGCTCGAATTGTTCATAACGTTCTTCAAACCAGTCACAAACAAGTGTAGTCCGGAGACATGGGGCATTGTCATCCACAAAAATTCCATCGTTATTTGGGAACATGAAGCCCATGAATGGCTGCTAATGGTTTCTAGGTAGCTGAACATTACCATTTCTGGTCAATAATCGGTTTAGTTAGACCAGAAGACCCAGTCGATTCCGTGCAAACATAACCCACACCATTACGGAACCACCACCGACTTGCACAGTGCCTTGTCGATAACGTTGAATCCACGCCTTCGTGGGGTCTGCGCTACATTAGAACCCTATCAGGAGCTCTTATCAACTGAAATCGGGACTCAGCTGACCAGGTCACGGTTTACAAGTCGTCTATGGTCCGGCCGACATGGTCAGAGATCAGGAGAGGCGCTGGAGGTTATGTAGTGCTGTTAGAAGAGTCATTCGTATCGGTCGTCTGCAGCCATAGCCCACTAGCGCCAAACTTCGCCGCATTGTCCTAACAAATGTCTTCGTCGTACATCTCACATTGATCTTGTTTGTCTGTTAGTACTGACAACTCTACGCAAACGCCGCTGCTCTCGTTCGTTAAGCAAAGGCCGCCGACCACTGCGTTGTCCGTGGTCAGAGGCAACGCCTGACATTTCGTATTCTCGTCACACTCTTGACACTACGGATCTCGGAATATTGAATTCGCTGACGATTTCCGAAATGGAATGTCCCATGCGTCTAGCTCCAACTACCGTTTCGCTTTAAAAGTCTGTTACACTACTGACAATTAAAATTGCTTCACCAAGAAGAAATGCAGATGATAAACGGGTATTCATTGGACAAATATATTATGCTAGACCTGGCACGTGATGACATTTTCACGCAGTTTGAGTGTATAGATCCTGAGAAATCAGTACCCAGAACAACCACCTCTGGACGTAATAACGGCCTTGATACGCCTGGGCATTGAGTCAAACAGAGCTTGGATGACGTGTACAGGTACAGCTGCCCATGCAGCTTCAACACGATACTACAGTTCATCAAGAGTAGTGACTAGCGTATTGTGACGAGCCAGTTGCTCGGCCACCATTGACCAGACGTTTGCAGTTGGTGAGAGATCTGGAGAATGTGCTGGCCAGGGCAGCAGTCGAACATTTTCTGTATCCAGAAAGGCCCGTACAGGACCTGCAATATGCGGTTGTGCATTGTCCTGCTGAAATGTAGGGTTTCGCATGGATCGAATGAAGGGTAGAGCCACGGGTCGTAACACATATGAAATGTAACGTCCACTGTTCAAAGTGCCGTCAATGCGAACAAGAGGTGACCTAGACGTGTAACCAATGGTACCCCATACCATCACGCCGGGTGATACCCCAGTATGTCGATGACGAATACACGCTTCCAATGTGTGTTCACCGCGATGTCACCAAATACGGATGCGACCATCATGATGCGGTAAACAGAACCTGGATTCATCCGAAAAAATGACGTTTTGCCATTCGTGCACCCAGGTTCGTCGTTGAGTTCACCATCGCAGGCGCTCCTGTCTGTGATGCAGCGTCAAGGGTAACTGCAGCCATGATCTCCGAGCTGATAGTCCATGCTGCTGCAAACGTCGTCGAACTGTTCGTGCAGATGGTTGTTGTCTTGCAAACGTCCCCATCTGTTGACTCAGGGATCGAGACGTGGCTGCACGATCCATTACAGCCATGCGGATAAGATGCCTGTCATCTCGATTTCCAGCGATACGAGGCCGTTGGGATCCAGCACGGCGTTCCGTATTACCCTCCTGAACCCACCGATTCCATATTCTGCTAACAGTCATTGGATCTCGACCAACGCGAGCAGCAATGTCGCGATACGATAAACCGCAGTCGCGATAGGCTACAATCCGACCTTTATCAAAGTCGGAAACGTGATGGTACGCATTTCTCTTCCTTTCACGAGGCATCACAACAACGTTTCACCAGGCAACGCCGGTCAACTGCTGTTTGTGTATGAGAAATCGGTCGGAAACTTTCTTCATGTCAGCACGATGTAGGTGTCGCCATCGGCGCAAACCTTTTGTGAATGCTCTGAAAAGCTAATAATTTGCATATCACAGCATCTTCTTTCTGTCGGTTAATTTTCGCGTCTGTAGCACGTCATCTTCGTGGTGTAGCGGTTTTAATGGCCAGTAGTGTAATTATCGTCGTGCGACCATAATCACGCCGGACACTTTTCAAATGAATCTCCTGAGTACCAAAGACGGCTCCGCCAATGTACTGCAGTTTCATACCTCGTGTACGAGATACTACCGCCATATTTTTATGTGAATACCGCTGTCTCAAGACTTTTCACATCCCGGCGTATTTAAGCGTTTTCATATGCAGCGGAATAAGCTTACTGTAGGAGAGTCTCGGGGAAGGCGCTTGGCACATCATTTGTAACGTTAATTCTTCCTGCCTTGTACTCAGACCTTTCATATTGAATCATATGAGGAAGAATTTCAGATTATGCTTCCAACGCTGTAAGCTGGTTTTGTAAATATGAATGTGTGTACGATTCGCACTGCAACCTCGTTATTTGCGTTTGTGTTGCCTTAAGTCTAATACATTCATTTTTAACAGTATTGTTGAACAGTCGTGTCTAGTCATTATCTATCTGCGCTCAAATACTCTGCACACCTTGTTGAGCTAAGGTTCAGGCGAGTGGTGCCCGAACGGGAAGCTGTTTTCTTTGCATAAGTGACGTCTTGTATTTGTCTCGAGTAGTTCTCATTCAGGTGCATAGCTTTTTCAGCCATCGTGTACAAACGAATACAGACTTCCAGAAACAGTTCCATAATATTGCATGTTGCTAAAAGCGTGAAGTCACTGAAAATTAGTCGTGCCTGTTAATTTCATAAATTTGGTTACCCAAGTTTTCGCGAATGTACTGAGATATATTGCTCAATAATATGAAAAGATGAACTGAATGATGACTTTTGAGGTTATTTTGGTTCACAGAGAGTAAATAATCTTTGCATGAAGTATAAATTCAATATCAGGGCTTTCACATCACTACCTTTGAGAGTATCTGATGCTTTTCAAACAACACATACAACTTCCAGTTTATTATAAAATTTCATACTTTTTTCTTACGGATTAACCATACTATGGACTGTATAGAACTTGAGACTTCTTGGCCTTTCCTAAAATCTAACTGTAACGGTGATAGCTTACCCATGAAGAAATCGCCCCATGAACACACTTATAGTCTGTTTACAACACTGTGAGCACGCACTATCATCGCGGCAACTAGATTGCCAAGCAAAATAATGAAAGGGAAGTTTCTATCGCTTACTACGCTTTCGCTGTTCACGCAGTAAAATTTCGGCATAATGTTTTAAGTTATTACTTCTGTACTACCAGCAGTATGTGCGACACATTTTGTAGACAGTGTCCACATATAGGACAGAACGTACTTGCAGAATTGTATCATTATACGAGACATAGTTCAGGAAATGTTATATGGCGTCATTAACCTGGAGATGCGTGAAAAATTAGGGTTTTGCATCTCCAGCTATTACGTTGTTACATGCTTATCGCCGAATATTTAACCCATTAACCAACTCGTAAAGTAATCAGACATTTGAAGCTGTTTTAGCCGGCCGGTGTGACCGAGCGGTTCTAGGCGCTTCAGTCTGGACCCGCGCGACCGCTACGGTCGCAGGTTCGAATCCTGCCTCGGGCATGGATGTGTGTGATGTCCTTAGGTTAGTTAGGTTTAAGTAGTTCTAAGTTCTAGGGGACCGATGACCTCAGATGTTAAGTCCCATAGTGCTCAGTGCCATTTGAACCAATTTTTTTGAAGCTGTTTTATACATGGGTTACCCAAGTTACGGATTAGCCATACTATGGACTGTATAGAACTTGAGACTTCTTGGCCTTTCTTTTCCTCCCTTCCCAGAGGCTCTTCAGTCTTTCACTTCTTTTCTCCCTCTTCTCCACGGAAATGTAATGTATCTACCTCCTTTCTAGAGATTTCTCTTTATTTGATTTTTAACGATTGACTTTCATTCTGAATCCTTCTCTGTTTTGGGTCAGCTCCAGCGTAATACCTGAGTTTTGTGCATCTCTATTGATCTCTTCTGTCCACACGGAGGTCGAATTTAATGATGTGATTGAAAATTTTTTGCTCGGTTAGTTTTCGTCCATTCTTGTTTGGTGCTCATAAAATTTCAACCTTCGTTTTCGCACTATGTTCGTGATCCATCGGCGCAAAAAATCCGTAACACCAACAAGAAGTTTCGCCACATAACGAAAATCGGTAGGCATATTTTTGCATCTGAAATATGATGTCTGTTCAGATTTCACACCAGTCGCATAAGAGTGGCACTAGCAGCGCCACTTTGAGGGTGTAAATCAGGTGTCCTTAGACACTCGCAGTAACTGTCGTTGAGAGTTATCTTTGAGATTGGATGCGGTTTATTGATGTCAGTCAACAATGCCTTTAAAGACGACATTATCAGCACCTCACCGAGTTTGAACGACGTCGTATAATAGGACTACGATAAGCTTAATGTTTCTTCTGCGATATTGCAGAAGGACTTGGCAGGAATGTAGCCACTGTACATGATTGCCGGCAGCGTTGGTGCCGAGAATGTACTGTTGCAAGAAGACCGGGCTCCGGATCGTCACATGTCTACCCAAAGAGAAGACCATCGTGTTCGACGTATGGCTCTACAGCAGCAATTTGAGCAGCAGTTGGCTCCACAGTAACACAACGGACTGTTACAAATTAGTTACTTCAAGGACAGCTCCGAACCCGAAGACATGTAGCATGCATTCCATCGACCCCAAACCACCGTTGTTTGCGGCTTCAGTAGCGTCAAGCGAGAGCTCATTGGAGGGCATGGTGGAGGTCTCTTATGATTACCGATGAAAGGTCGTTTTGCCTCGGTGCCAGTGATGGAGGTGTGTTGCTTAGAAGGAAGTTAGTTGAGGGCCTGTAACCAACCTTGAAACGTCCCCTTTGAAAAATTATACATGACTTTGCTTAAACTGACACACAATATTTTTTAGCGCAACGCAATCTGACTTTCAGAAATCCCTACAAAGGAATGGCCCTGACTGACATTAACCTGTACCTTTCACAAGTCACTTACCTCACAAAAATCTTCGTTACTCAAGCTACTGCAATACAGCGAGCGCCACTGCTGCCAGCTAAATAAAAGATTCAAACTACAGAAGGCACTAACTACTGATAAGCATA
The DNA here is from genome assembly GCF_023864275.1 of Schistocerca cancellata. Classification (NCBI taxonomy): domain Eukaryota; kingdom Metazoa; phylum Arthropoda; class Insecta; order Orthoptera; family Acrididae; genus Schistocerca; species Schistocerca cancellata. Next base: position 436,963,498 of record NC_064631.1, on the reverse strand, counting down.
GTTAGCAATTGAAAGATGTTAATAGAGAACAAACAATGTATTTACCTTAACAGTCATAATATATATAGTAGTTCATGACATCCAGTGCTACAAATTTCAAAACTCCGCCATCTCTCTCCCCACATCCACCACTGCTGGCGGCTCACCTCCAACTGCGCAACGCTACACGCTGTTAACAGACAACAGCCCAACACTACAATGGCAGGCAACAATGCAAACTAACCACAGACTGCACACAGCACAGCCAGTGGTTTTCATACAGAGCGCTACGTGGCGTTACCAATAAGAAAACATAAACAGCCTACTTACAACCTGTCTGCGTGCTAGACAGACACACTGGACATACACTCGGAATTATGGTCTGGGGTACGATTTCATACTACAGCAGGAGCCCTCTCGTCATTATCCTACGCGCCCTGACTGCAAAACACTCGTGCTGCTTTGCTGTCGTGCTGCCATTCATGAACAGCATTCGAGGTTGCGTTTTCCAACAGTATAACGCTCGTCCACATACCGTTGTTGTAACCGAACATGCTCTACAAAGTGTCTACATGTTCCCTTGGTGTGCTGGATCACCAGATATGTCTCCAATCGAGCACATATAGGACATCATCGTACGACAAATCCAGCATCATCCACAAAAAGTGATAACCAACCGCCCCTGTATTGACCGCCCAAGTGCAACAGGCATGCAGCTCCTTCCCACAAACTGAGATCCGGCACCTATACAACACAATGCATGCATATTTGCATGCTCGCATTCAACAGTCTGGAACTTACACGGGTTATTAATATACCAGCATATCACATTTGCAATGGCTTTTCTCACACTTACATTAACCTGTGATTATGCAATGTAAATCGTTTAAATATGTTACCTACACAAACGCATTCCCAAAATATCATTACTCTACGTTAACCATTTTTTGGTATTGTGATTTTTTCCGTCATGCTATTCATGACGTAGTTATAAGAAACCTGTTTTTTCTCATCGTTATCTTCTACGATCTCAGAAATTTCCTCAGAACCTTCCTTCCCTTTTCTTCGAGTTCTTCTAACTGTTCCTTTTGATTTAAAATAATACACACGAGAGCGTAGGTTCCTTCTGATTTTGTATCAGAATTAAAGTGCCTGCTTGTTGGCCTTTATAGGATATCGCCCATTTGTTTGTATCTGTTGTGTGTTACTTTGCAGGCAAGATCTAATTTGCTGTCTCTTCCTCTGACTGCCTCTTTATCCAGTCCGTTGTGACAGATCTATTCTCTTTCGTGTTTGGTTTCTCTGTATTTTTAATCTTCGCTTGTTTTACCTCCAAGTATTTCTACCCCTGGCGTCTGTGTCCCACATATTCCATCTTTCGTATGAAAGTTTGAGACCGTTTTTACCGGAATTTCACGGGAGATTTCTAACACTCTTTGTGCTTCCTTCCGGTCTCTGGTTAAAAGGGCAAGATCGTCGGCAAAAGCTAAACACATGACCTCCAGGTTGATTCGTTTCTTCCCAAGATGTATTCCACTTGTTTCTTTCAAGTTCAGAGCTCTTTCCCAGGTTCTAATTATTTTCTCCAGGACAGTATTGAAGAGAACTGGGGATAATCTATCTCCTTGCCTAACCCCTGTCTCTATTTCAAAGGATGGAGAGATTCCTCTAAAAGAATAAATAAAAGAAAACGCAACTTTTAGGATGATATCTCTCAGGGTTTGTTTTATAATTTCCCTCGTTTTTCTATCAGTTCCCAATTCTTCTAAAAACCTAAATATATTTTGTTTTTTGAAGTCGAAGAAAACTACTTCTATAGTTTTCAGATTGCTCTTCAGGTTCAATATCGCCTTCTTTTGGGAATCGAGCATTATAGGTAATCAGACTGTTCTTCAATTCTTCTCAGCAGGACTTTGGAGAGCACCTTATAATCAACTGAAAGTCAGGTGATCCCAGTGTAGCTATTCGGATCTGTTCTTTTGTCTTTTTGTGGAACTGATTATATGAGTGTACATTTCCAGTATGAAATGAAATGATCGTATGGAATTTATTGGCCGGGATATCCCCTTTGGGGTTCGGCCGCCGAATTGCAAGTCTTTTTAGTTGACACCACTTCGGCGAATTGCGTGTCACTGATGATGAAATGAAGATGAAGAACACACAAAACCCAGTCCCCTGCCGGGTATCGAACCCGGGCCCCTTTGCGTGGTAGGCGGAAACACTACCGCCCCGCTACGGAGTCTGACTACATTTCCAGTATTTCAGTATCTTTTCAATTTTCCATGTGACATCTGTGATTTAATGTATTGATGATGAGATTAAAGAAACGCGAAGAATTGAAATTCACGGTGTTCAACACAATTTATTAACGTCATTGACATCACTAGGATATACTATCTTTTTCTTTTAAAAAAGGGAAGGAGATTCATTTGCATGCAAAAATCACAATTTCGGTTTCGAAAACAGCATATTGTAACAATAAGCGAACTCGTTTTTTTCAGTATAATGTAACATAACCGTAGGAATATACCAACCAAGAAAATGTTTCCAGTATTTAATTCAATTACAATACTTCCCAGACAATCAGTTTTCAAATGGAATTCTTAAATAATCTATTGCTATTTGATATGCGCCTAAGCTTCACACTACTGAAGCTACTTATCCCTTCATAGTTTAGTTGTCCTAAAATATCATTTTGAATATGGAGCGAAGCCAATATATTGAACCTGTCTCCCAACGTAGAGATTCTAGCATGAGTAAGATGTACATTCTCGATATTAGGAAGATACCTGTGCCGCTTCTTGGGTCCTGGTTTGAATGAAATGAAATATATAAGAAGTCGATTTTTCGCGAAAACTACAATAATTTCTTTGAAACTGCGAAAATTCAGTTACTCATCCCTTGAAAACTCTTAGCGGTTCTGTCAACTGAAATGGCACGCATTTTAGCGGGTGCCATTCATCCGAATGAGTGTATATCGACCACAGTATTAAAACAAAGAGTTTTTATTTTAAATATCTGATGTGTGAGCGTCTTTTCGAAGAGATCCTAGCGCTTAAATGCGGTCCTTGGTATATCAACAATGGTGAAGACTGTGTGACCAAGCTCGGCCAATTGTTGAACCGTCACATGAAATGGCATCTATGAAGCAAGTGTGTTGTTGACAAAAATCAACTGAACGAGGCTCACAGGAGATTATGAATAGCGATAAAAGATACATTTCGTTCATTTCGAGAACAAAACTTTAGCGATCAATACGGCTATCTTCGTATATGGTAATAGAAGCCTTGATATGGTATGTCTCGGAATAAGCGTACAACTCACAGGAGATTACACTGGTGATGGAGCTACAATTTCTGAGTAAAAGTAAACAAAATAGAGAGAGCATCAGCGTAGGTTTAAGACAGGGATACAGTTTATCAACAGGACTGTACAGTATCTCCATAAACGGGATCATTTGGGACTGGATAAATAACCCGCCATTTTACTTGCAGATTACCAGGTAATTATTACCGATAGAGATAATAATCTAAAAAAGAGCAGCAAAATATTGACTACAATGAATCTGTGCTCCTTGCTACATGCTAGCACCTGAAAACTAAGGAAAGATGCCATTTTGTAGGAGATATAAAATTAGGTCCAAAATTTTCACAGATAATATAACAGCACAGCTAGTAACAACTTTTAAATTATTCGAGCGCAAAAATGTCATATGAAGACGATGATGATCAACATGAGAGAGAAAAATTTAAATTAATGGGTGGTACTGTCGGACAAAAGATACAAAAGAAAGTAAGAAAAGAGACGCTACTGAATTTTACAAAACACTGTCCTTATCGGTGCGAAATCTCGATAACAACAAACACGGACACATGGAAAATCAGCAGCATGGGAATGAGAGTACTCAGATTTGTAGGAGGACACACAAGATAAGATCGAAAACGAAATACAGAAAAAAAGAGCAGAATCAGGAAATGGAAGAACATAAAAGGAAAAGGAAATAGCACATCAGTGTGTAAGGAGGCTGTTTAGGTTTTCTTATTGGTAACGTCACGTAGCGCTCTGTGTGAATATCACTGGCTGTGCTGTGTGCAGTCTGTGGCTAGTTTGCATTGTTGTCTGGCATTGTAGTGTTGGGCAGCTGGATGTTAACAGCGCGTAGCGTTGAGCAGTTGGAGGTGAGCTGCCAACAGTGGTGGATGTGGGGAGAGAGATGGCGGAGTTTTGAAATTTGTAAGACTGGATGTCATGAACTGCTATATATATTATGACTTTTGAACACTATCAAGGTAAATACATTATTTGTCCTCTATCAAAATCTTTCATTTGCTAACTATGCCTATGCCTTCAGTAGTTTGAATCTTTTATTTAGCTGGCAGTAGTGGCGCTCGCTGTATTGCAGTAGTTCGAGTAACGAAGATTTTTGGTGAGGTAAGTGATTTGTGAAAGGTATAGGTTAATGTTAGTTAGGGCCATTACTTTGTAGGGATTTTTGAAAGTCAGATTGCGTTGCGCTAAAAATACTGTGTGTCAGTATAAACACAGTCATGTATAATTTTTCTAAGGGGACGTTTCATATATCGACCCTTAGCTGAGGATACCTCACTTGAATCTTCTGATTTTTTCTTGTAGTTTGTGTAATTAGTGTAGATTTTGTTTATTGTTAGCGCGTAATTGTAGAGAGAATCTCCTTTGTAGTTGCAGTCTTTCACTGTTGTACAGTAAAACAGGTGTGGCACGCATGTAAATTTGCACCAAGTATTTCACAGCTGCGCTTGCAATTAACTAGATATTATTTTCAGTGGTATGTTAATGTGTTCTCTTATTTTTGCTCTTCAAATTGTGCTTTTCTCTGTTATCGTGTGAAATATTGTGACAATAATGGCGTGTGAAAAACGTAACACTAGGCTCCAAAGTAAACTGAGAAATAATAGTGACAACGAGCGTAGCTTACCAGCACCATTGTGTAATGTATTAACAGACATTCAAAGTAGTAATTTGATAACTGTGCATAGGGAAATGGAGCAGGCGGCAAATAATGGTGTAGACAGTGAAACAGGTAATGAAAAGGGAAGCATTATCGATCGATCGGTCGGCATCAGCTCGCCTCAGGAATCGGGAATGACAGAACACAATATTGCAAATACTGTAGACTCAGCTTTGGGTTCTCACCGTTTTCTCAAATGAGTCAAGACACATTTTCTGCTTGTCAAAATGTGAATATTGCCGGTTCAAATGCACTGCCGAATAGCACTGAGGAACATGTTTCAGACACCAGTGCACTGTTATTACAGTTAATGCAACAAATGGGACAAAGGCTACAAAAGTTAGACACAACGCTTGAACAAAATCAGAAACAAATGGGGCAAGATCTTCAAAAGTTAGACACAATGGAACAAAATCTTCAAAAGTTAGACACAATGGAACAACACCAGAGACAAACACAGCAACAGTTGGACACAATGGAACAAAATCTTCAAAAGTTAGACACAATGGAACAAAATCTTCGGAAGTTAGACACCACACTTGAACAAACACGTGAAGATTTAACTACTGAGTTACATAACATTGAATCGAAATGTCAAAAAGTCTGTAATGACGTAAAAACACAAATTTGTGAGCATTTCCAACCTATTTTTTCGCGTCATGAAAATGCATTACAGAATCACGAAGCAGCCATAAAAGAACTGCAAACTATTGTTCATGAAAATCACGACACCTTGATAGCTCAAATTGACTCAGTTGCATCTACCGATTCGGTTACGCAACTTGCAAAAACTCAGGAAAACTTAAAGGACACAGTAGATACGATTTGAACACAAATGGACACTCTGAAACTTGGTTCAGAAAAACACACAGAGGAAATAATTTCACTATTGGATAAAGTAGCAGAACTTTCAGATCAGTTCACTAATTTATGTACAAAGGTAGATGATGATCTGAATGACACAAGACCTGTAGCCTTCACGGACACTGAAGAGTATGAACAAATTAGAAAATTCAAACAAAATCAAAATCAAATCAATACACAGTACAAAAGAGAAATCCGGGAAGTACAAGATCAGTTGGCACGAGTAATACAAGAATTACATATATCAGAGGACACTCGCGCTCCAGTACGGGAAGAGGGACATAGAAATACAGAACAACCACAAAATAATAACACAGAACACTTCGGAAATTATGAAAGAAATTGGCAAGGCGCATTGGATTTTGAGATGGAACCGCCGAAACGAAGTAACAATGAGCGATGTGCGACTCGCCGACACGATAATTTTGACTATAAGCTGTTCATTACTACACGTAAATTCAAAACATTTAAGAATTCTGACAACGACATTCATCCACAAGCATGGCTTCATCAATTCTCTCATTGTTTTCCTCCCAACTGGTCACTGGAGCACAGGTTAGAATTTATGTGTGGCTACTTGGAGAATGAACCAGCTGTAAGAATACGATCAGTCATTCCGATTGTCACAGTGAAGGAGAATTTTATCATGCCTTCCTCTCAGTGTATTGGTCTCAAGCTACACAAGACCGAGTAAAACATAGCATCATAATGATGAAACGTTTCGAACAATCTGAATTTTCCAGTCTTATGAAATATTTTGAAGACATGTTGCATAAGAATCAGTATCTTTCAAACCCATACAGCCCCTCAGAACTCACCCGCATTTGCTTAATCAAACTGCCTGAACATTTACGACATATTATTTTAGCAGGACGTTGCAAAGACGACATTGAAGCTTTTCAGGGACTGTTACAAGAACTGGAAATTGACACTGACAATCGCGGAACGCGAAAACAGGAGCACAACAAGTACAGGTCACATCTGTCACAATTCCGCGATGACAGAGATAATACATGACAAGGCTATTCTTACAACGTAAATCGTGACCGAAACAGACACCACCCGTATGATAACCGTTGGCAGAGTAGTAATAATTACAGGGAAAGATCACCTCTCCGCGGTAATGACTATCACAGAGACAATCAGAGAAACAGACAATATGGGAACCAAAGTAATCATTATCACGGGAGACAGAATAACTTCAGAGGCAACGGTCCACCGTGCAGTGATAATTCAGGGAGAAATTCTCCACCACTTAACCGACGAGAAAGAAACTACAGGAACTACCGACATGGCGACAGACGATATAATCATAACGACAGACCTGAATTTCATCAGAACTGGCGGGTATCAAACAGGGCAGTGCCCTCTCGACAAGGTGAATTTGTAGAAGTTAAGTCTCCTAATCCCAATAACGACACGCGCCAACAAAGAGACAGACAATGACTTGCACCGCAGGCAGCCACGTGTGCCGGTTGGCTCGGTGAAAAATAACATAGACGCTAACCTTGAGAAAAATTTTAGCATTCTTTACCAACATATACCGCATAATTGCGTTCAAGTTGATTTACTGCGTACTGAGGAAAGGTAAAGGATTGCACCACATTTCACACGTAAAACCGTTTATTGAGAGATAATTTGCTTTTTAACTTTGCCTTTGCCATAAAACTTTTCACTTCACGTTACTAGTATGTTTTGTCAGACTTAGAATCTGTTAACATGCAACAATGTTTGAAGTTAAATATCCAGTCATGAACAAGAGAACTTATTTAAACAGAAATTACAAATGCATTATTTTAGTGAACAGAGGACACGGTGTTATTGTGTGTGTACGTTCTTGCTTGTTAGTTGCACAATTACATAACGACTATAAGGCTCACATACTTAGGACACTTACCAGTACTTCTAATGAGATTTTAATGCAACATTTTGGTTTACTTGAAAATACATTCTGGATTTAAAGTACTTTCTGTAAGATACCAGATGACACAGTGGTTAGTTTATGTGACAGCTACACGATTTTATCACGACGCTACTAATGAGTGACAATTTACAATGTCGCTTTTGCGGTGTATCTGTTTTATATCTGCACAGTTTTTCTGAATTCTTCTGGAAAGTAAAACATGTATTAGTAGTAACTTTGTGGTATAGCTACAATAAGACAGCCTTTTTTGTAGCACAACAATACGTTACAGTGTAGTACTTTCTTGATCACGGTGCTGTACGTAATAACTACGGTATCTATACGCAAAGCATTTCACTTTCGTTTATGATGAGGTAAGTACATTGATTTCAGCTGAACTTTGCTTACAGAGGACAATAAGTACGACACTTCCACAGAGATTATCTTACAACAAGACGCACAGTTTAGCGCTACAGTACACATATTTGAGTGATTAATTTTGTACTTAAAACATTTGTTTTTTAAATATTTTTGAATTACAAAGAAAGTTTTCCGTGATACATTTCATTCCATTGCTGTAATCTGTAATACCTGAGGGTATAATTACATTAATCCTCAGGGGGTACATGCCTACTTTGTGTACCATGTGTTTGGCAAGCACAAGGAGCTCTAGCTAATATGGTATTTGCTTATACAACTTTACACATCGGTACCATATTTCTCTAACACACAAATTACACAGCTATCTGATCATTTAACTGAGAGATAAACTTTTTTTACTACATCAGTGACACATGTTTACGCAATTACACAGTTGGGTAACTTCACACTTATGAAATTGTATTTTGTCTGTGCTTTGTGAACTGTTCATATTTTTTCGGAACCATTGTGATACTATGAGAGTTTTGAATGGTGTATTTGGTAAGGGAGCATGATTTTTAAAGTACGTTGGAGGTAGATGACACTGTTGAAATGAGCAGAGGTTTTTTATTTAGGTTTTGACATTATTGGAGAAAGCTACGACGTTTTTGTGATTTGACTGAGGTGTTATGATGTTATTATTATGATGACAATGTGTATTATGCTGTTGAGGTATGTTTATGATCAATAAGCTGATGTTATATGAGGAATCTGATTATGCTATGTAGTTATTATGATGAAATATTGAAGACTTGTTGATGAATATGAATGTGCACATGTGTAATAAGGTAAGGAATAAGGAGTAGTGGTTAAGGACTCTGATTTATGAAAAGGATGTTGGAAACCAAGAATCGTACTTTAAGAGTTATGAAATGTGTGTATATGTGTGAATGTATCACAATGCGGGCGAAATTTTTTGCACACTGTTATATTCATAGGACTTTTTTCTACACATTTGCAACGCAAATTCTCGACCTGTGAAATTTTTTATATGAGACTGTCACTGTAATGCAAACTGGTGTCGTAAATATTTCAATAAGAAAGTTAAGTGACCACCTTCACGTAATGAGTCGTGGGCACCCAGCTGTGCGACAGTTGCCTGGAAAAAAGACATTAGTGTGTGCCTTTCAGAAGCACAGGGAGAGAAAAAAGGAGGCCATTATCCTCGCTATTGACATTCCATTGCAGAAAGCATCGCAAATACGACACACTCATTACTTGGAAACCTATCGTACTTTGTGCTACTTACTGAAATGCTTATGAATTGATGGGAAATATTCTTACATCTGCAAACCTGATTATGACAAGTGTCTTTCTACGTGAGTTGAGAGCTACTGACTTACGAAATGCCACATAGCTATAGAATGATTTTTTATGCTTTGGTTTGCGTAATTGCTTATTTCGTTTGATATCTGTTTTCCAGCTGTGTTGCAGCATTGGTTTTATAAAATAAACTTAAATGCATCTGCTAATGTGAACACTTTCTGTCAACAGATCTATTAAATAATTATTTTCTGATCCACATTCTTCGAAAAAGGAGCTCTTGGAATGGAAAGAACAATAAGAAGTGACTAATAACAGTAACTACCATATATAATTTTCTTTTCAAGTACTTGGTAATTTTTTGTAGAATTTGTTTTTGTGGTGCACCACTTTAATGACATAGATATTAAGATGTGAATAGACATTTCCCTTATCTGCATTGTTGTCTTTAGTGTACTATTTTTCCTGCTTGAGCTTTGTCATGTTTAGATATTAGTTATTGCATTTGCTGCTGCTGTTTGCCAGGCATAGTGCTACTAAATTTCACTTTGCATTACTCTGTTAAGCCAGTTTTACTACTGCTTTATTTTTCTTTTTGCTGCACATTGGCTCATATTAGTGATAATGTTGCATTTGATTTGCTATCTTATATATAACTTATATGCTGTTTGTGTTAATTGTTTTGTGCTGCTGCATTGCGTCGTCCCTTAGTTTAGCATCTGAGCTCAGTAGATTTAAGTTAGCTTAAGAGGGGGTTGACTATATAAGAAACTAACTATGATGAATTGGAAGAAATGCATTGAGAATCTATAAGAAAATGGTTTGGCCAAAAAAAGTAGTGTACAGTGGAGAAAAACTATTTTTGAAAGAGGATGTGAACAGAATACAGAAAGCAGGCTTAGATAGGACTTTTTGAGAATAATGATTAACGAAGGGAGATCTCCATGCAAAATACTGCAGTAAAACAAACCCTGTCCTTTCCTTTTGTCTTATCCCTCTAAGTGTTTGTGTACCCTTGTGTATTTGTGTTTTTCCTGTCTTTATGTGTTTAGCTGATGTTGTTATGTTGTAGAATTTTTCTAATACTATGTTATTTACTTTGTAAAGATGTTTAGACATTATTTGTTCTGTTTTGTTTTAATGCTCATGTGTGAAGTTGATGTTTCGAAAGTTATTCTGTCTTTTATGTATGTACTCATGTCATAATTCCTGTAACACTGATGTATATGTTATTTCGATTCTTTTGTAAAGCCTGTATTACTACAAATGTTATCTGTATTATTATGTTTTAATGATGTTTTCTGTATCTCTGTAATTGTATTCTCATGTTAAAAAATTGTAATTGACACCAGTTTATCAAATTAAGTAACTTGTACGTTACATTTCACTGCACATGTTTCTGTTGGTCATAGTATATGAACAATATGTGAGAAGTAGGGACTGATAGTGTTTGCACGTGTGTTAATAATTCAGCAAGGGACTGGATAACAACATTGATGGTTCGAAGGACATTTCAAAAAAAATTTTGCGAGTGCACAAGTGGTGGTTCATGGACTTGCTATATTATCCGCAAGACTCTTCAATGGTGATTGTGCACCTGCACAGTCAAACAGATGGCTGCTGGCCATCTCTACAAGGACTACAGTGGGTCTGCATCTTTGATGACCCACCAATACCATTATTTCTACAAGGACTACAGTGGGTCTGCATCTTTGATGGCCCACCAATACCACAATCTCTACCAGGACTACAGTGGGTCTGCACCTCTGGTGGCCCACCAATACCGTAATCTCTACCAGGACTACAGTGGGTCTACTCTGTGATGACCTACCTACCAATATTCTTCAAAACTTCGAATGACTCTGCTGTGGGTTTGCTCTGTTGTGGCCCATTACCTGTGTGCATGTCAAAAGTCAGCACTGTCTTCCCATTGGAAGGACAACACTACTTCTTCAAGACTGCGTGGAAATCCACTACTTCCGTGTGCATTGTCTTTTACTGCTCAGACTTTGAAAAAAAAAACACTGCAATTTTACTGTGATGAATGATCAGGACTGTCTTTATGGACTGTGAGAAAATTTTAGCTTTTGACCAACATTGTATCGATAAGTGTGTGCATTTGATTTATTTGTAATTGTAATTATGAAAAATTTTATCAAATCATTATTGGCCACTGCCCAAAACAATTTGTAAAAATTTTTGTGGGGAGCATGGGGGCTATGTAAGTAGGCTGTTTAGGTTTTCTTATTGGTAACGTCACGTAGCGCTCTGTATGAATATCACTGGCTGTGCTGTGTGCAGTCTGTGGCTAGTTTGCATTGTTGTCTGCCATTGTAGTGTTGGGCAGCTGGATGTTAACAGCGTGTAGCGTTGTGCAGTTGGAGGTGAGCCGCCAGCAGTGGTGGATGTGGGGAGAGAGATGGCGGAGTTTTGAAATTTGTAAGACTGGATGTCATGAACTGCTATATATATTATGACTTTTGAACACTTTTAAGGTAAATACATTGTTTGTCCTCTATCAAAATCTTTCATTTGCTAACTATACCTATCAGTAGTTAGTGCCTTCAGTAGTTCGAATCTTTTATTTAGCTGGCAGTAGTGGCGTTCGCTGTATTGCAGTACTTCGAGTAACGATGATTTTTGGTGAGGTAAGTGATCTGTGAAAGGTATAGGTTAATGTTAGTCAGGGCCATTATTTTGTAGGGATTTTTGAATGTCAGATTGCGTTGTGTTAAAAATACTGTGTGTCAGTATAAACACAGTCATGTATAATTTTTCTAAGGGGACGTTTCAAGTGGCATTGAGAATGACAAAATACCAAAAAATATTGCAGAAATAAAAATCAACATGACAAACAACTACAGGAATACCCGAAACTGGATTGGACTCTTGGAGCAATATCTGTAAGTAGGGGTAACAGGAGAAGATTAACACGTGAAGTAGATGGTGGTGTTGAAGAATTTTATCGGCCGATCTGACGGAAAGTCATAAGAAGTTTTGTTCTCTGTCAAGACAGGGAAATGATCAAAAGCGATTCATGTTTATATTAATTAAGCGGTAGACAATATTATTATTATCATTAGATTTTCCACGACTGATGGAGATACCTAATGTATCAAAATGTGTGTTTGTTTCTTTGTTTGTCTTCTATGCGTTCCTGTACCATTCGTCCGATTACGATGAAAAGTTAGTGGGTTGTTGTGCTCATGCCCGCGAAGGTTTATATGGGAGCAGGAACCATCTACCAATCGTGGTTCAGGTGGAAAGATAATATAGAAGCTTAACTCAAGAACGTCAGTAGCATTTCAGCTATTTTTGCATATACATGACTCAATATTTGTACAGTTATTTGTAAAAATGATCGTGTGGCATTGTTTGGTCGGGAGACCCGAGTTGGGGAAGTTCGGACGCCGGCTTGCAAGTCTTATTTCAGGTGACTTTCCTTTTTGACTTGGACTCCTTTAAAAGTATGAAGCGCAGTCTGTCCTTTGCGTTGTTCAGTGTATCAGCCACATCATATTTCGTGACCAAAGATCATGCCACACCGCTCAATTCTATAGAAAAAATTAACTTTCTCTCTAGAGTCGCATGGTGAATCAGACAGTCGCCAGTTCCCGATACGAAAATCACTTACTGACAGAATTACAACTTTCCTCAGATTTCAGATTGAACTGCGAGGCGAAATTCGCTGTAAATGCAGATGAAATACCTCTATCAATTTTATAATGTCAGTAAATACCTGCTCCTAAGCTTCGTTAACTACCTTTCAGTGTATCATAAAGTAGTCTCCATTTTCCGATATTTCACAATCTATCTCACCAAGTTTTTTTCCGATATCTCCTGACCTTCTTCAGGTAATCTTCCTACTCATATCAGTATTGAAGAGAAGAGTGTATCAGATATTAATAGCTGTAATCCTTATAATAGATATTACACAGCTCAAGGGGTCTTTCTCAATTCTCGTTCCTACTACCGAGCATTTATTTTCGTGTAACTCTCTTCTGTTCTTACTATGGGGTTCAAGTCACCCCGCGGTAATTAGACTTTCGTCTTCCTTTGTATACTGAGTTCTCATTTAATTCCTTCGTATATTCCGTCTATCTCATCATCTTCCGCTACCGAGCGAGGTGGCGCAGTAATTAGCACGTTGGACTTGTATTCACAAGGACGACGGTACAAACCCGCGTCCGGTCACCCAGATTTGGGTTTTCCCTGATTTCCCTAAATCGCTCTAGACAAATTTCCGGATGGTTTCTTTGAAAGGGCGCTGCCGATTTCCTTCCCCATCCTTGACACAATCCGAGCTTGTGTTCCCTCATTAATGACCCCGATGTCGACTTGACATTAAACGCAATCTTCCTTTCTTTCCTTCTTCATCTTCTGCTCATGATCGCGGCATGTATGTACCTTATCAACAGTTATCGTATATTTGGGTGCGAATCTGATCAGAATAATCTTGTAGCAGAACTCTTCCCAGTAAAACATTCTTTGACATTCTGTCCTATTTATAAAGAATTCTACGCTTGTAATGCCATTTTCTGCTGCTGCTGTTTTTCGTCTGACCATACATATTGTCTTAACTGAGCCATTCTAAATCTAGTTTCACCCTTTGTATTTCCCCTTAGAGATTTTCTAGCTTCCCTACCTCCTTGGACGTTCCGCGGCTCGACTTGTAGTGTTACTCTTTCGTTGATTATTCAATATTTTTTTCGTGATAACCTCTCCTTTGACAATTACCTCTCGGAGATCCGAATGTGGAACAACAACGAACTTTTACCAGTGGAGAGACACTCTCAACTGCCGTAAGATTTAAATTTCCTGTGGATACACGATGTGTGTTTTTGATGCAGTTGTTCCTGCTCCATCCTCCAGCTGTTCATCATTACTGGTTCTTCCTCCGTTAGCAGCAGTTTCCCACTCCAAGAACAAGACGGTGCCCTGAATCTTTATGAGCTTCTCCACCTCTTGAAAGAATTTGGGTGACTCCCTATAACGAATGTCTTCGGCAGCCATAGCTGACGAGTTTTATTTACAATGTCTGAGCAGTGGCTGGGTTATTTGGATTAATAGCCAAAGACATTACTACTAGATCAGGGTTTTTTCCTTTTATTACTATTTTAACACTAAACAATATTTCAAATAATATTTCCAGTTGATAATTAAAAGTGTATTGTACCGTACTGTGATGTTATGGGTCAATAAAAGCTTCCTCTTCCTTTTCTGCGTTCTGCCACGCGGGATTAGCCGAGCGGTTTAAGGCACTGCAGTCATGGACTGTGCGGCTGGTCCCGGCGGAGGTACGAGTCCTCCCTCGGGCGTGGGTGTGTGTGTTTGTCATTAGGATAATTTAGGTTAAGTGGTGTGTAAGCTTAGGGACTGATGACCTTAGCAGTTAAGTCCCATAAGATTTCACACACACACATTCTGCGTTCTGACCTTGCTTCGGTCCGGTAGTGGACGGATTAGCGACATTCCACTGTATCTTCACAAATCTATGAAAATACCATACACTACAATACGGATACAGAACTGCACCTGCTTTTTACAATTGAAGGTTACAAGTCATACTGAAGAGACATAGATGGTCTGATGGACATACTGAAAGATGTACGTTCTGATCAATCGCGACTTCTCATTCATAATTTGGATACTAGTCTTAAGGCAATATGTTCCGACATTGATAACAAGACTTTTTTCTTCTTCCTTGGTACAAGTTGTCATTACAAACGAGACGTACACAAATATGAGATAAATCCTGATCGGAATAGCCTATGCGTGTTTCCAGCGGGAAATTTGTGATGCTTTTCATCACTGTCATATTATTAAGGCTGCAACCCACCTATACCACATACTGTTGTTTCCTGAGCAAGTGGGAAAGCGGTACTAGGGACATATGCTATTCGCAGAAAAGTTAGCCGAAGAGACAATCAGTAACACTTAGAATGAGAACTTGGTGCTTGAAGCACTGATAAACCCAGACGAAGTTTTACTTACGTCACTACACATAAAACTGGGGCTTTTGAAGCATCTTGGAAAACCTTTCAATGTAAATATCTCTGCTTTCACCAACTTAGGTAGGAGCGCGGGGTAGCCGAGCGGTCTAGGGGGCGTCTTGTCCGGCCTGCGCGGCTCCCCCCCCATCGGAGGTTCGAGTCCTCCCTCGGGCATGGGTGTGTGTGTTGTCCTTAGCGTAAGTTAAGTTATATTAAGTAGTGTGTAAGCTTAGGAACCGATGACCTCAGCACTTTGATCCCATAAGACCTTACGACAAATTTCCAAAAAATTACCAACTTAGGTCAAAAGTTCCCAAGTGCAGTTCGGAAAAAGTAAAGACAGGTGTGGTTATCCTTCCATACATCAGACAACTTGTTAGATACACTTAATTGTAATTAGTGCTGAAGAGCTTATCTACACGAAGAAAAAACAGAATGAAAATATCTGTGGAGTGAATGTAGCCAATATCAAACTGTGACAGTCACGTGACTTCGGCGTACCGCTGTTTGGTTACGCTTTATACAAAGGCCGAAACTTATATACTACATACATTTTCTCCCTTTTTATGCAGGTGTTTATTTGTAAGTTTAAATGGTTCAAATGGCTCTGAGCACTATGGGACTTAACACCTGAGGTCATCAGTCCTCTAGAACTTAGAACTACTTAAACCTAACTAACCTAAGGACATCACACACAGCCAAGCCTGAGGCAGGATTCGAACCTGCGACCGTAGCGGTCGCGCGGTTCCAGACTGAAGCGCCTAGAACCGCTCGGTCACAACGGGCGGCCTAGTTGTAAGTGCAATGGCGAATTACTATTGCTGCTACTAATGTAATGAGAAATTTTTGAAATAAGGAATAGTTACTTTTCTTAGAATGTATCACTGATTATGGATAGTAGCAATCATACGAGCAAGAGACGCTGTATACGTTGAAAAACATCGAGACACCCTCTAATGAAAGTCTTGTATCGTGGTGCTAATTTTTGTGATTGTGTGAGGACAATGGGCGGATAAAACACTGATTGCTGCGTAGGTTTTGTAAAGGTTTTAAGTTTTCATAGACGGCAGGGAAGGCTCCACATTTTCGGTAAGGTCGTTCAAAGGAAACGTCGTCAACAGTGTGTACTCACGAAATGCGTCCATAACGGTGCGTTAGAAAGACACGGTGGCATTTATCGGAAAGGACATTAGCGGGCGGCGAGTTGTGGGTGGGTTCACGGGCAAAGTGGCGACCAAATTACGCGCGCAGTGCCGTGCGTCCACCGCCCGCCGCGCACACAGGGGGCAGGGTTTTTTTTCCCCCGCGGCTACGGCCATCCGGCGCCGGTAGCAGCCGGCGTGATTACGGTGATGGCGGCGGCGTTAATTGGCCCGCGGTGATGGAGCCGAGTAATTAGGCGTTTTGTTGGCGGCCGGCTTCCTAATGACACAGCACGCTCTGGCGCGCCCACCTGCAGCCCGCAGGCTACTGCTCGGCAGAGCTGCAGGACTCGTTTTGCCGAGGAGTGGGGTTCACATACCGTTCTAAGGTTGCAAAAAATCCATTGTCGTCCGCGCGTGTTCCGGAAACTACTGTGCAAGCAAGTCGGATTATCAACATCAGGATCTAATCTGAGGCGTTACTCAGATTAGTAAATAAATCAGAGATTATCAACATGGCAACATTTAGTGTCTTGCTTACGCTTTTGATTAGGTGAAGATTACTTCCTCATGCAAAAATAAAAAAAAAAGCCATCAGACAATTTGTACCTCAGGGTTCTATTTTGGGTCCTCTGCTATTTCTAACATACTTATGTGAAGTATGACTTTATCATGCAAAAATTTAAAAAAAAGCTATCAGACAATTTGTACCTCAGGGTTCTATTTTGGGTCCTATGCTATTTCTAATATACTTTGAAGATACTAACACTTGCAATTTCAAAGATGCAAATTACTTCCTTTTTGCAGATGATAAAAGTTTAGGAATGAAGTAGTACCAGTCTCTTACTGAAAAGTCAACTAACAACGTAAGCACATCAGATAAAACAATTTGTCGATCCCCTGGAGACATTACGCTGATACGGCCTACCACCGCCTCTGGCATTGATAATAGCCTCAATTCGGCGAGGAACAGACGCCACAAGTTTCTTCAGGTATGCTGTATCCAGCTGAGGCCATTCATTGATGATTAGATCCCATGGATCTACCAAATTGTGAGGATATCGATTGCTACGCTGCACTCACTATTCCAGATAGGTAGTCCACGTGAAACGTCCCCTTAGAACAACTTATACACGACTGTGCTTAACCTGACACACAATGTTTTTAGCGCAACGCAATCTGACTTTCAATAATCCCTACAAAAGAATGGCCCTGAGTAACATTAAACTATACCTTTCAGAAATCACTTACCTCACAAAAATCTTCGTTACTCGAACTACTGCAATACAGCGAGCGCCACTACTGCCAGCTAAATAAAAGATTCAAACTACTGAAGGCACTAACTACTGATAGGGATAGTTAGCAAATGAAAGATATTAATAGAGAACAAACAATGTATTTACCTCAATATTCATAATATATACAGCAGTTCATGACATTTTTCAAAACTCCGCCATCTCTCTCCCCACATCCACCACTGCTGGCGGCTCACCTCCAACTGTGCAACGCTACGCGCTGTTAACATCCAGCTGCCCCTCTACAATGGCAGACAACAATGCAAACTAGTCACAGACTGCACACAGCACAGCCAGTGATTTTCATACAGAGCGCTACGTGGCATTACCAATATAAAAATCTAAACAGCCTACTTACATAAAGAAAACATAAACAGCCTACTTACATAGAGAAAACATAAACAGCCTACTTACACACGAGTGGCTGATTCTGCGGATGCACCCGCTGAGGTGCGATAGGCTGCTTGTGTCGAACCCTCTGTGCGTGCAGCCCTGTGAAAACATCTGTTGTCATCCTGGAAGACGCGAGTGTCCACACGTGCTCATCATGAATATGTATCACTTCCTCACTGAGAATGTTGAAATAAAGTTCTTGTTTCATGTTTATGGCAACCTAAATCAGTGGATCAAGTCATGATATGAAGAACACCCCAAAAACGTAATTCACATCACCGGCCTGAGGTGCGTACCGCGGCTTACTGGTCCCCTTGAAAAGAGGTAAAACTGCAAAATGATTTTTTTATTCCAATCTCTGATCACAAATGAATTCTTTAGACGATGACCGATTTCAGTCTGTAATGACCATCTTCAGATCTAAAATATATAAATATATACATCTAGTGAGCAGTGTATCTTTTAACATAAAACAGCAATATGTATCACAGTATACTGCCGTACACCAGGAAAATGTACAGATAAAATATGGTATAACGTACCTTTTTTACACCAAGTCCTAAAGTGATACGGCCATAATGGCATCGTCAAAACATATAAATATAATCGGCATAGCATCGTCACATAGAATTAAAATATGGTGTAGAATAGGCCACATAGTACACATAGTGATTATTGCCAACTAGCTACTGAGGTACATTAGCATCCAGAAACCTGTTTGCCTAAACCCTCCCTAGATGTCGCTACTGTGGGCTTGCTTATATGTAGTCATCATTTAGGCAAAAACATAATCTGATAAAAGCACATTAGATAAAATGCAGGTAGCAAACTTATTAAAATTGATGACTATCATAGAAGCCAATTGTGATACATTAAAAGATGAATGCAGTTACCCATGTAAAATTATTAAAAGAAAATATATGAAGAGTATAGGTCCGACCCTTTTGTATGGTGAATTTACGGCCAACAATTAATATAGCGTAATACATTGTCTGTGGCAACCTATAAATTATTTATGAAAGATAAAATGTCTATATGACAGCTGAAAAAGAGACAGATCAATGAACAGCGCCCTCTGTTGGGTCGGCCGCTAGGATCTTATGTAGGCGCGCAGTGATCGTAAGAACTTAACCAACAGAGGGCTTTACATACATTGTGTCATGTCTCCCACTGAAAACTTTTAAACAACATATAAGCATTCAATAAATAAAATTATATAATTTGGCTATACATTCCATGAGTAGGTAGGAGATAATCAGTTACAAGATTAGAGCGACTACTGTGCGGAAGTAAGGGAAGTTCTTACGGTCGCTGCGCGTCTACATAAGATCCTAGCGGCCGACCCAACAGACGGCGCTGTTCATTGATCTGTCTCTTTTTCAGCTGTCATATAGACATTTTGCCTTTCATAAGTAATTTATAGGTTGCCACAGGCATTGTTGACCGTAAATTCACCATACAAAAGGGTCGGACCTATATTCTTCATATATCTTCTTTTAATAATTTTACATTGGTAACTGCATTCATCTTTTAATGTATCACAATTGGCTTCTATGATAGTCATCAATTTTAATAAGTTTGCTACCTGCATTTTATCTAATGTGCTTTTATCAGATTATATTTTTGCATAAATGATGACTACATATAAGCAAGCCCACAGTAGCGACATCTAGGGAGGGTTTAAGCAAACAGGTCTCTGGATGCTACTGGACCTCAGTAGCTAGTTGGCAATAATCACTATGTGTACTATGTGGCCTATTCTACACCATATTTTAATTCTATGTGACGATGCTATGCTGATTATATTTATATGTTTTGACGATGCCATTGTGGCCGTATCACTTTAGCACTTGGTGTAAAAAAGGTACGTTATACCATATTTTATCTGTACATTTCCCTGATGTACGACAGTATATTGTGATACATATTGCTGTTTTATGTTAAAAGACACACTGCTCACTAGATGTGTATATTTTAGATCTGAAGATGGTCATTACAGACTGAAACCGGTCATCGTCTAAAGAATTCATTTGTGATCAGAGACTGGAATAAAAAAGCATTTTACAGTATTGGATCACTGTTTGTACACGTTGTTTGTCTAACTGAAGTTGCAGTGCTAGCTCGGAAACTGCTGGAAGTGAATTTAATTTCACTGACAGCAACACTTCCAGTCTTGTTTGAAACCGACTGTCATTGGCAAGGAGTAATACTCGTTTTTGGGCTGTTCCACTGTGTGCGAAAGTGTCAAGTAATTGAGATAGGATGACGTGGACAGCATTTCTATTTCGTGCGACTGCAAATTCCGAAAAATGCAAATTAATGTCGATGAGGAGCAGGTACAATGCTGTCATGTCCGAATACAATATGAACACTCGTGTAACCCATTCTTGAGTACTGCTGGAGTATTTGGAATCCTTATGAGATCGGTTTGAAGGAAGACATCGAAGCAATTCGCAGAATTGCTGCTGCTAGATTCGTTACCAATTGGTTCGATCACGACATGTGAGTACTACGAATGTGCTACGAGAACTCAGTTGGGAATCTCAGGAGGAAACAAGACGTTCTTTTTGCGAAATCTATCGAGAAAGTTTAGAGAACTGGCATTTGCGAGAGATCGCAGAACGACCATCCAGTCTCCAAAATCTTACGTAAGGACTGCGAAGAGAACATAAGAGAACTCAGGGCTCAATTCCCCCACTGATTCAAATTTTATATTCTCTATCACTGAATCCATCTCATCAAATTTCGAACCCATAACCTCTCGAAATTTGATTCTATTTTCCAAAAATTATTACCATATTTAGTTTAGATATTCATAAATACTGTTAGGTGGCTTCCTAATCCACACTTATATCCCATTTCTGCCTCATCCCTTTACGTTCTAGGACTGCGTGCGTCGCTCACTATCCCCTCTGACCCATAACCAGTCGGAAATTTTTTTGATTGCGTTGGTGATGGCTGACTGCTCTAAACACAGATGCAATAGCGTAGCGGCTGTACTTAGATTTCTCGCTCGCTGCTATGGTGCGGTGCAGAGATACTGCAGGGTGGCGCCGAGGTACTGCGACAGAAAAACTACAGCATGAGCAGGCGGTGGCGTGGACGTGGTTGCCGCGGGTTAGCAGCAGCGAACAACACTCACTGCCTAATGGATGGATGCAACGTCTTTATGGCGGAACTGTTGGCCATAACTACATCCGTACCTGATCACACGAGTCTTTTTTGATCCCCGCTTACTCCAAACACCTACACACTATAGCCTACTGTTACTCCGGCATTCGTTGGTAACGCACATTAAGTATCTCCCTTTAGACCTACATGACAACAGCAAGACGGTAGTATTCCTTTGCACCCCTAGCCGCACTGAGGTCTGGGAAAACAACTGGTGGATCGGCTCGTCTAGGGGCTACCAGGAACAGGAAGGACGATCTGGAAATAAAGATACCGGGATCTGACCTGCACACGAAATTGTATCACCGACGAATTAGATGATCGATTGGTGTGACCACCAGCAATAAGCAGCGGTTATAAACTGTGAGGCGGTCTTTCCTTGGAGCGTCTCGTCGTGAATGAACTATCGTCTACGGTCCCACTGTCCCACGCCTATCCAGAGAAACAGAATACCAGAGACAGGCAACACTGTGACGACAGCGAAGCAAACTGAACAATCGTCCGCCGTGTTTTATGTCGTCAAAACAAATGGGAGTGATATAGGATATTGGTAGACAATGGATCAAGTAACTACGAAATAACATTCAACTGTTAGCGTTCAACAGTTACAGCCAGAAGCCAAATTATCCCTGATTATCACAGACGAACGCTTGATACACATCGTTTTACAGCTAGGACTGTAACGCGTACATGCAAGTTCTTCAGTCCCAGATGACCTTTCGCGCGGAATTCAGTGTAAGAAGAAACGGTCTTAAAAATTCAGTTTAGAAATAGGTCTTCATACCTTTAAATACACTCTTTACTGTGCATAACATATACCCAACACAGAAAAATGATGCGTGTAGCCCCCAAGTTTCGGAGAACAGAGTAAAGAGAAAATATTCTTTACATTTGTATTTGAGTTTAAAAATAAATGAAATAAACACTGTGTTGCGCGGATCAAAACGGAACCTTCTTCTCACAGATCAGGCACATTACGACGTCATCCATCCACCCAGTAGAATATACAGATGAGGTGCTGGATAATCGTAAGTTTATGGAATTGCTGCTTAAGACAACAAGTGGGTAAATTACATTTCTTCTGAATCAATTTATAGTCTGTGCACCAAATAGATCAAAACTTTGCAAAAATCACTTCCCATGTTTAAAAGGATAACAAGATTATTTCACAGAGTGATTTGCACTGTTCCCTTTGCGTAGAAAGGGCTTCTATCATAATTTGAAGTTGTAATTTAAAACTTTAAAACAAGTAACTATCTGACCACACTAAATTACAGACCTTTTTATCTGTAATCCGTATTTTCTAACGTGAAAGCATACTTCGTTTCAAGTCTCCAAAAAAAAAAAAAAAAAAAAAAAAAAAATAGGTTATGGGAGTAATGCTTGCTGCAACTGTCAAAAACTGAATAACGTCCTTCATAATTCTAACATAAAAAGGAGTAATTCACCATACTTTCCATCCAGCAGTTAAGTTTTCACTCAGAACAAAAACTTATGATTTTATGCTTTTGATATTTCGGAAATGTTATAAAATATGATGCAAGTGTTTGTTAGGATTCTCTATCGGCAAAAGATTCTCGGAATATCATATGGCTTAAGGTATATGACAAGGAGAACTTGGATGAAACAAGTCTTATGACACCAAGCAAGAGAATATACCAGTGCACACAAAATGAATCACAGTTACATAACATATGTAAAAACATGAACACGAATATTCAGTCTTTCTTCGAGATTTGTAACCTGAGCACACGGCACGTACAATACCGAAAAGAAATTCAGCAACTATGTAGCTTCAGAATCTTAAAGAAATTCTCCAGCTCTCAGAACAACTGCAGAATGACAGCACAAAATGTAGCAGCTAATAGTACGACGTGGTGCCAAAGGGAGCGCTGACTGTATCCAGGTGACAAATCAGGTTTTAAATTTTATCCGTCAGAGTGGATTGTGTACTTCTATCTGAAGCCTTCGTTACTATAGTCCTGATGGCTACGGACGGGGGTGGAGGGTTTCTCCCCGCCGCATTTTTTGTCCTAGGGAACCTTCGGCTCACCCCTGACATCCCTATTCAGTTTTAATGTTACCCTGAGTCTTAATTGCCTTTTACAAAA
The DNA here is from genome assembly GCF_023864275.1 of Schistocerca cancellata. Taxonomy (NCBI): domain Eukaryota; kingdom Metazoa; phylum Arthropoda; class Insecta; order Orthoptera; family Acrididae; genus Schistocerca; species Schistocerca cancellata. The sequence continues at coordinate 436,939,977 of NC_064631.1, read as the reverse complement.
TGTTTTAGTGCCCCTCCAGTAAGAGAGCCGACTTTTCGATTCTATTAACCTCGTACGACGGTTAAGATAGCTTGGTCGGATGTGTTGGTGGTAGTGGTGGTCGGAGGGGTGGGGGGGTGGGGCGACCCTCCTCTCACAGTTGATATGCACCCCATCTTATTACCTCTTAATTAATATTAATATTAATCTTAATATTTTTTACTTAGCTGATAACTCTCCCAGTCATGCTTTCTAATCTTCCACCTTTTATTTCTTGTTTAGAATCGAGTGGTTTTGTGCCAAGTTTCCAACATATACAGTACGTAGGGAAGGATGAATATATTTAGTATGATATTGATAAGGCATAAAATTAATGTAAAGATTAGCGACTTGTATCCAATTCGCAGAAATGTGGAATTGTTCTCTTCACGAAACGAAAAACGTAATTATATTATCAGTGAGTCGTAACTGGAATCGATCAACTCATACAGGTCTGGATATAACACTTTGTAAAGATATAAAATGGAACGATCACAGAGGCTCAGTTGCAGGTACAACAGGTGGCAGGCTTCAGTTCCTCGGCAGGGGCCGAGCGGTTCCAGGCGCTTCAGTCCGGAACCACGCTGCTGCTACAGTCGCAGATTCGAATCCTGCCTCGGGCATGGATGTGTGTGATGTCCTTAGGTTAGTTAGTTTTAAGTAGTACTAAGTCTAGGGGACAGATGACCTCAGATGTTACGTCCCATAGTGCTTAGAGCCAATTGAACTTTGGCAGGGTGCTGAGAAAATGCGATTGAGTCGGAAAAACACATTCTTTACAAAACAGCCTTGCGTCGATTATAGAGTATTGCTTATGCGTTGTCTCTTGAGCCCCGTACCAATTAGGTCTAAAAGGGAAGGTCAGAATGCTGGTCACAGGCTTGTTTGAACATTGGGAGAGCGTTAAGGAGATGCTGAAACACCTAAAGTCGCAAATGCTTGAAGATAGGCAACTTATTTATAAAGTATAAAGAGAATCACCTACGAATGTACTACAACCTCCTATATGTTGCTCCCGTGGGACGGCACATCAGACTATTTACAGGGCTCGTAGAAGCGTTTAAGGGAGGATGCTGCCAAAAAGGAAAACGTATCTGAAAAAAACCTTTACAGTTATAGTTGGTAAGAAAGAGATTTGGACGTTTTCATGCGCAAAGGAAAAGAACTCTGTTTCAATCGACAAATGTAGTAAAAGATCCAGGATTAGTAGTTTGCCTCAAATATTAATTTTTAAATGATTTGTAGTGATTTCTTTATAAAAACTCGTAACTGAAATTCTAAATGTGCAACTTTTATTGTATGGTACTAAGTGGGTTATAAGGTCATTGAACTACAAACATTCATTAATGATTAAAAATTTTATTATTTGCAAAGTTTTGAATTTTGCACAATCAAAATTAAATATTTTTTTGCAAACATGCAATCCTATAAAGCAGAATTTTGGTATAGGATATTATATTTTTTAGCTCCAATGAGACAGGTAGTTGTTTTGAACAGCTCCTGATAATTTTAATACATTAACTACGCTTCTAATAGCACAGCAGTTGTAAAACCTAGATAACGTAGTTTAAAAATTAGTTCATATGTTTCTGCATGTGATGAGCTTGCCTGTATTTTAAGATCCTCCACAATGAAACTCCTCATCCTCCAGGTATCTATATATCTCTTCTCCCCCTTCTAATCTCTCTGGCCTGTATTTGTATATCAGACAGTGCTGTGTCACCTTTCTTGATCCCACTCTGACTGATGGTGTAAAATGCTTTTGCAGTAAACATTTCTCGATTTACACCAATTCTCTTCAGCACTTCAACTCTGCCAGTATTTCCCGTAGTGAAATATAAAACTGCATCATAAACGCCTGTTTCTGGTTCATTAAATCCACAGAAAGAACGTATAATCTACATTAAATTATTTAGGATTTCATCTGCATTCTGTGTTTTCGCATGAAGACAGTTCCTTAGTAAATCAGAGTTTGCAGGAATCCTGAATGTGGGCCTAACTGCGTTCACATTAGGTTCTCGTAGTGAGTTATTTTGTGAATATATTTCATTTCTTATGTTGTGCTCACAGCAATCGTCTTAAAGGCACAGATCATGCGTTGATGATTGGCCGGTGGAGAGTTTGTGTCAATGAATTCCCCTCTCAGCCCGCCCTAGAAGCACTAAATTGAACTTTTCCTAATAGCTCTGCCATGCAATAACTGAGGGGAACCAGTTTCTACAAGAGTAAGTCTTGTTTTTTCTTTTCTTTTTGTTGCTAGTGGTTGTCCATCCTCAAGACCACCGAGTCTCTTTCTGATGTGACCGACACATTCCAACTTTTCTATTGTTGTATAGTCGATTACGTACTACAGCTTTGGAAGAAAAAAGTCCCCATCAAAATTACACAAATGTCTGCAAAAGTGGTCGCTGATGGGCATGCAGACCTAATTTTTTTAAAGGCATTTCTAATGCTGCTGTTAAGATAAAATTTATGTACAACATAGATTAAACCCTGTAGATTAAGAAAATATATTTCTAAAATATTGATTTTTCAAACTCAGATCCATGACATCCCCCATTAAGTAATCATTGTACACCCTTCTCGTTCGCAAAAGGAACGGGAAGAAGCAGAAACAAGAGTTACAGTGAGAGTACTCGCTGCAACGCTGTGAATTGCACAGTATAGAACGTTGTCGATGTTGTAGATGCAGACCTCAATATTAGTATTCAGCACGTCGGTGTGCTCATTACTCTGTTTAAAGTGAATTAGTGAGGTGTCCGGCCTCTACCCGTCATGCCGTACAGCTAGGTGTTGGATGGGTTTGCCTACCGTGTAGATTTAGCAACATTGTACTTCATACATCAGTTTATTACGTCGTGTGTACAACGATTCGTCTGTCTTTTCAATCTAAAATATACTATTTGGCACACAAAGAAGTCGCCGTTAGGGAAGACAACAAACATGAAGTAATGCTGTAACAGCAAAATCGATTAGAAATAGGTTTATACTACGTAACTATGTATCTATAATTATGAAGTCTTTGTTCTTTGTTAGTTAAGGTCATTGATTTGTGACAGGAAATTGAAAGTTTGTAGTGTATGTATGGTAACAGTTAAATGATGTTTAAAATAATGAAATTTTATAAAATATGTATGTTCATAAAGAAAAAGTTGTGTATTGGAAGCTGGTTCATTCTTAGGGAACTTCTATTGTGAAATGTAAAAGCTGTAGGGAAGCCCCTCCGCAACGGAAATGGCTTGGCGCAAGGTGGGTGGTTTTGGCGGTCGATCTGGGCGGTTCTTGGGTGGGAACGGTACGCAGTCAGTGGCTAGCCGTTGTACAGCACACATCGAGGTTGCCAAGGGAGACATTTGCAAGCCGTTTTGTATGGAATTTTGCCGCGTATGTGGATTTGGCTACTGCATGGTGCACTTGGCAATAAGAAATGCCTCTAATACGACACAAATCCGCCGCCAAGAACAAATTATAAAGAGCATTCAACATCAAGAGCCGTGAGTACAGTTAGCCGCCACGTCGCTTGCCACCACTACTTCGCCACTGCTCCACCAACTTTAGGTACACAGATATGTACCATAGCATGGAACAGGCAATTTGTGTGAGGGTTTTCAATAATAATCCAAGTGCTATAAACCAGTTTTTGAATCCTAACGTTATCCTGGTCATGAACCGATGCAGGATCGCATCCTAAGTGTGCAGAAAACCGAGCATCCTGTTTCTAACACGGTAGTGATTTGTTTCTGTGTATTAAATGTGCAAAAGTTCAGTGCCAGGGTGAGTAAATGTCACTGTCTAAACTACCTGCCTCACAGTTGATGAAAAAGGCACATAAATTAAACTTATTTGGAACGTAATTTAGCGTTGTTTGTCATAATGAACAATTGTTTTCTTGAGATTAATCCATTCAGTATTGAGTAAATTGCTTTAAAGAATGAAAACACAAATTATTCTAAGTGGGGCTAAGCATTAATTTAGGTTGAATTGAACTTTGCTTCTGAAATAATCATAGAGTTGCCTATTGAGACAGTATCAGTTTATGGGTCCCCTCCTTATTCTTTTCATATTAGAAAGATATTTAAAATATAATCAATACTAAAGAAATCCGATACATTTCTATAAATGGTGTAAGTAGGCTGTTTAGATTTTTATATTGGTTACGCCACGTAGCGCTCTGTATGAAAATCACTGGCTGTGCTGTGTGCAGTCTGTGGCTGGGTGGCATTGTTGGAATTTGCTATTGTAGTGTTGGACAGTTGGCTGTTAACAGCGCGTAGCGTTGCGCAGTTGGAGGTGAGCCGCTAGCAGTGGTGGATGTGGGGAGAGAGATGACGGAATTTTGAGAGCGGACGATCTGGACGTGTGTCCATCAGAAAGAGTAAATTTGTAATATTGGATATCATTGAATGATACATATATTATGACTTCACTATTAAGGTAAATACATTGTTCGTTCTCTACCAAAATCTTTCTTTTGCTAACTATGCCTATCAGTAGTTAGTGCCTGCAGTAGTTTGAATCTTTTATTTAGCTGGCAGTAGTGGCGCTCGCCGTATTGCAGTAGTTCGAGTAACGAAGATTTTTGTGAGGTAAGTGATTTGTGAAAGGTATAGGTTAATGTTAGTCAGGGTCATTCTTTTGTAGGGATTATTGAAAGTGAGAATGCGTTGCGCTAAAAAAATATTGTGTGTCAGTTTAAGCACAGTCATTTATAAATTTTTCTAAGGAGACATTTCAATGGGAGTATAAAAAGTGTATATGTAGTATTATTTAATTTTATTTGTGGTATTTATATGTCAGTTAAGTCAGAAATCTTTTCATGCCCAACTTTAGTTCAATGTGTCCTTCAGTAACATCTGAGTACTGAATCATGTAATGATAGTATCTGTTATTGTGAGAATGGGGCACTATTTTGCTTTCTATGATACTGGTTGGTGCATTAATGGTAACTACCGCTACCCACACTTAGATCGCCCTGTATTCGTGTGTATCCAATGTGCTATTCAAAGGGAATCTTAATGAAAGTCACTTCAACAACTCATATTCAATTTTCTTAAACATAATGTTTCAAATTAATATGCCTAATTAGGCTGGCGACCGTTTATTGTTTCATTTGTATGAACTTTTCTACTTTCATTAATCTTAAAGTAAAGCCTGTTTAGTTTTCTATTAATATATACACAAAATTACTGTACGATACACTTTATCCATTAGACAAACACGCAGTCAAAACTCAAAATCCTCACAGAGGGTAACACTAGTTTTGTGTCACGACAGGCAATTTAGTGATATACACTCCTGGAAATTGAAATAAGAACACCGTGAATTCATTGTCCCAGGAAGGGGAAACTTTATTGACACATTCCTGGGGTCAGATACATCACAAGATCACACTGACAGAACCACAGGCACATGGACACAGGCAACAGAGCATGCACAATGTCGGCACTAGTACAGTGTATATCCAACTTTCGCAGCAATGCAGGCTGCTATTCTCCCATGGAGACGATCGTAGAGATGCTGGATGTAGTCCTGTGGAACGGCTTGCCATGCCATTTCCACCTGGCGCCTCAGTTGGACCAGCGTTCGTGCTGGACGTGCAGACCGCGTGAGACGACGCTTCATCCAGTCCCAAACATGCTCAATGGGGGACAGATCCGGAGATCTTGCTGGCCAGGGTAGTTGACTTACACCTTCTAGAGCACGTTGGGTGGCACGGGATACATGCGGACGTGCATTGTCCTGTTGGAACAGCAAGTTCCCTTGCCGGTCTAGGAATGGTAGAACGATGGGTTCGATGACGGTTTGGATGTACCGTGCACTATTCAGTGTCCCCTCGACGATCACCAGTGGTGTACGGCCAGTGTAGGAGATCGCTCCACACACCATGATGCCGGGTGTTGGCCCTGTGTGCCTCGGTCGTATGCAGTCCTGATTGTGGCGCTCACCTGCACGGCGCCAAACACGCATACGACCATCATTGGCACCAAGGCAGAAGCGACTCTCATCGCTGAAAACGACACGTCTCCATTCGTCCCTCCATTCACGCCTGTCGCGACACCACTGGAAGCGCGCTGCACGATGTTGGGGCGTGAGCGGAAGACGGCCTAACGGTGTGCGGGACCGTAGCCCAGCTTCATGGAGACGGTTGCGAATGGTCCTCGCCGATACCCCAGGAGCAACAGTGTCCCTAATTTGCTGGGAAGTGGCGGTGCGGTCCCCTACGGCACTGCGTAGGATCCTACGGTCTTGGCGTGCATCCGTGCGTCGCTGCGGTCCGGTCCCAGGTCGACGGGCACGTGCATCTTCCGCCGACCACTGGCGACAACATCGATGTACTGTGGAGACCTCACGCCCCACGTGTTGAGCAATTCGGCGGTACGTCCACCCGGCCTCCCGCATGCCCACTATACGCCCTCGCTCAAAGTCCGTCAACTGCACATACGGTTCACGTCCACGCTGTCGCGGCATGCTACCAGCGTTAAAGACTGCGATGGAGCTCCGTATGCCACGGCAAACTGGCTGACACTGACGGCGGCGGCGCACAAATGCTGCGCAGCTAGCGCCATTCGACGGCCAACACCGCGGTTCCTGGTGTGTCCGCTGTGCCGTGCGTGTGATCATTGCTTGTACAGCCCTCTCGCAGTGTCCGGAGCAAGTATGGTGGGTCTGACACACCGGTGTCAATGTGTTCTTTTTTCCATTTCCAGGAGTGTATAACGAAGTATGGCTAGTGTTACAATGCAGGTGGTACACAGTACTTTTCACATAGTCCACTACTGTCATGGTGCCCTCGATTATTTCCAGAGCTCCCATGGAAGCCCGCGTGAATGTCCCCCGAAGTACAATACTGCCGCCATCGGCCTGTGCCTGTGGGGTGATGCATGTTTCTAGCTGCCATTCGTTTGGATGATGGCATAGCAACCCACGATCACCGACCTGCTGGCTTAAGAAACTAGACTGATCAGGCGACACGTTTCCATTGATGCACGGTCCGATCTCCATGAACCTCTGCCCACTACAGATTAGAGATTAACATCCCGTCGTGTTCGCCGAATGCTGTGCTATGAAACACTTGTGCCTTCACCAGTACTGTAATCTATCGTCAGATCTGCCACAGATCACCGCCTATCCTGTCTTACAGAGCGGTCAAACCCATGACTTCTACGTTCTGTGATTAGAGGTGAACATCTAACACCATGTCATATACTCGTGGTTTCACCGTCCTTCAACCATTTTCCATACGTGCTCACGACAGCAGAAAGCGAACAGTCGTCCGACTTCGACAAGAATAGCTTATTTCTAAAGCTTACGGACTTCATTATCAGATACACGCTTCAGTTAGCATAAATTTTTAGTTGTGGGACACCCACAACCGTTCTGTAACATGTTCATGGTAAAAAAAATCCGATTTTGTTGACGAAGTCTTACAAGACTGAAGTCCATATACACGACCTCGGTTTACCGGTCTTAGCCCCAGCATCAGGTGTATCCGAAATCTAATGTAAAACAATAGTTGTAACCCACTACCATTAAAAATTAAAAAATTTAAAAAATTAGATTTTAGAAACTAAAAAATCAGATGAAATGATTAAAAAATGCATACCTAGCTTTAGTAGGACGTCATGTCCATGCCTAAACAAGTAGTAGCCAAATATATACAGCACGTGGACGGTCATAACAGCATCCTAAATTGTGGCTGCAAAGAATCATAGTATTCAAGCACGACCTGTGAAAGTGCCTCTTGTCCCAAAGTTAACCACCGGGAATGCATGCATTGTACAGAAACAAAACCACCATAAGACATTAGATGGCAGTCACGCGCTACACCGAAGTTAAACGACGACGACGCGCTGCAGAAAGCACAGATCAGCCTTAAATTTGATACAGCGAACCACGAGAAAAGGACGGTAACATTCCAGCGCAGCTGCGCCAAGAGGACTGAGAAGTGACGCTGTGGCCTGTATTCGTGGTCAACACCGTGAAGGGGGCGCATAATACGGCATGGAGAGAAACTAAAGTACAATTACGTACGAATGCCGACAAAAGAGTAGAGAGGAAATCCAGCTAATAACCGAAAGTAATGGCAGTCCAGTTCGAGGCATGTTCGCCTTAACAAGCAAACAGGAAAAAGCACAATGACTAATTACAGAAAAAAATGCAACGAAGCAACACACACATAACACGAATAGCATAAATAGTGGGATAAGCCAAAGGCCGAAATGCATAGAAAATGCGAACATCTGCGTCCAACGGCAGGAAAACCCAACAAAACAAATGACAGGTCGTTAACCTTGAAATTAAAAGGCAAAACATTTAAAAGATAAAAAAACTAAACAACTTAAAAATTTAGAGTTTACATACACCTGATGATGCGGCTAAGATCCCCAAACAGTGGTGGTGCATAGCGACTTCAGTCGTGTCAGACTTCGGTCAATAGAAGCATTTTAGAACTATGGCGGATTTGTTTACGATGAACACACTTCACTTTGTTGATTTATAGCAAGAGAAAACAGTGCTATCTACCATAGCAGTCCAATGAATTCACTCAGGCTATCACCAGCGTATTGTATAGTATTGAATAGGATTGGGGAGAAGAGAAGTTTGTGGCACAACTTGACCAGAAGAAGGGATCGGTTGGTAGGACATGTTCTGAGGCATCAAGGGATCACCAATTTAGTATTGGAAGGCAGCGTGGAGGGTAAAAATCGTAGGGGGAGACCAAGAGATGAATACACTAAGCAGATTCAGAAGGATGTAGGTTGCAGTAGGTACTGGGAGATGAAGAAGCTTGCACAGGATAGAGTAGCATGGAGAGCTGCATCAAACCAGTCTCAGGACTGAAGACAACAACAACAACATCACCAGCGCTGGAGTGGTGGAGAAGTCGCAGATCACTGCGTAATAAGGAAGACATTTTAAACTTCGAAAAGCTTCGTGTAAAATTAATTTAATCAATTACGATTGGTTACGGTTGTACAGTGTGTGTTTCCTCACTATTTGCGTCCAGTATATTCTTCGACGCTATTCGGAGTGTTATGAGGTCGGTAACTCAAAAAGCATCGGAATTATTAGAACGGCAGTGGCTGAGGCATAGTGTATAACGCGTATGGTGGTATATGGTGCAATAAAAATTGCCCTCTTTCTCGAACGTCACAGCGATTCGCAGCGTATAAACGTCGATATTTACGTAGAATTGACTGCGTTCAGAATACTGCGTCTTGGCAGCTATCGCCAGAAACGGAGTGATATTACTAATGATTATTTTTGGGAGAGAAATATCATTCCGAAAAAGCTTATTTGAATCAAACTGGATCAGATTAGAAGCTGTCACCAAGTGTAGCTACCGTATGCACATTCGAGGTTGTATCGTTGCAAACAGCTACACACAATTCTTCACTGAGTCCCCTATGCGTCAAAGCAGTATTCGAAAAACGCAAAACGATAATCAGAACAGACGGATGGCCCTTTCGAGTCGACAATTTCCACAATAAGAGTCCTTTTACTAGCTACCAGCTACAGGGGACGGACAAAAATATGGAGGCACTAAAAACACAACACATTAGTTGTCTAACACAGTGTATGAAAACCTCTAGCATTCTAAACCGCATCCAGTCGTCTAGGAATAGATAAATACAGATCCTGTGCGGTTTTCGAGGGAATTCTGTACCATTCTTCCTGCAAAATATTGGCAAGTTAATGTAACATAGAAGGCGATCATGCACCCTTCTCTCAAAAGTATACCACGAAATGATATTGAGATCTGATGACTATAGCCGCCAGAGATGATGTAGTCGTTCACGCTGGTGCTCTCAAAGCCTGTCCTGAACGATGCGAGTTGAATGAACAAGATGTCTGTTGTGCTGGAACACCGCACAAATACTGAGGAACAAACGTTTACAATGGGATGGACCTGATCAGCCACAAGGGTCACATAATCTTTGGCAATAATGTGACCTTGCAGAGCAACCATGACGCGCATGGAATAGCAAGAAATGGCACGCCAAAACGTCACCGAACCCCCGTCATGTTTCACTCTTGGGATGCAAACTCGGCCAGAAATTGGAAACAGTGTGAAACAAGTCTCATCCAACAACATGATAGTCTTCCATTGCTTCATAGCCCAGGTGTCACAGCGCCGGCACCGCGTCTTCCCGTTATACATATATCCATCACTGATGTGTTGTTTTGGAATTTCAGCTCGCCCTGCAATTTCAAGCTTAGGGACCTCTCTAGGTATTGTTTTGGTGATGACAGGGTTCACGAGTGCGAAATTCAATTCTGCAGAGTCTTTCGCAGCTTTCGTCCTCTCATTTTTTGTCACCATCCACTTGAATCACCGTCCGTCGTAATTAGTCAAGACACACTTTCGTCCGCGTTGTAACTTAGCGGAAGATGTTCTTCCGCTTTCCCTGTAAGCAGTATGAATTTTCGATAAGATGCTTCTTGAAACACTAAACGCTTCTAACATCCGTGTACCGCAAGTCTCTAGAGAAACGAAAGGTTCCAAAAGATTGGAAAAGAGTACAGGTAGTTTCAGTTTTCAAGAAGGGTCGTCGAGCAGATGCGCAAAACTATAGGCCTACATCTCTGACATCGATCTGTTGCAGAATTTTAGAACATGTTTTTTGCTCGCGTATCATGTCATTTCTGGAAACCCAGAATCTACTCTGTAGGAATCAACATGGATTCCGGAAACAGCGAGCGTGTGAGACCCAACTCGCTTTATTTGTTCGTGAGACCCAGAAAATATTAGATACAGGCTCCCAGATAGATGCCATTTTCCTTGACTTCCGGAAGGCGTTCGATACAGTTCCGCACTGCCGCCTGATTAAAAAAAAGTAAGAGACTATGGAATATCAGACCAGCTGTGTGGCTGGATTGTTTTTAGCAAACAGAACACAGTATGTTGTTCTCAATGGAGAGACGTCTACAGACGTTAAAGTAACCTCTGGCGTGCCACAGGGGAGTGTTACGGGACCATTGCTTTTCACAATATATATAAATGACCTAGTAGATAGTGTCGGAATTTCCATGCGACTTTTCGCGGATGATGCTGTAGTATACAGAGAAGTTGCAGCATTAGAAAATTGCAGCGAAATGCAGGAAGATCTGCAGCGGATAGGCACTTGATGCAGGGAGTGGCAACTGACCCTTAACATAGACAAATGTAATGGATTGCAAATACATAGAAAGAAGGATCACTTATTGTATGATTATATGATAGCGGAACAAACACTGGTAGCAGTTACGTCTGTAAAATATCTGGGAGTATGCCTACGGAACGATTTGAAGTGGAATGATCACATAAAATTAATTGTTCGTAAGGCAGGTGCCAGGTTGAGATTCATTGGGAAAGTCCTTAGAAAATGTAGTCCATCAACAAAGGAGGTGGCTTACAAAACACTCGTTCGACCTATACTTGAGCATTGCTCATCAGTGTGGGATCCGTACGTACCACGTCGGGTTGACGGAGGAGATGGAGAGGATCCAAAGAAGAGCGGTGCGTTTCGTCACAGGGTTATGGTAAGCGTGATAGCGTTACGGAGATGCTTAGCAAACTCAAGTGGCAGACTCTGCAAGAGAGGCGCTTAGCATCGCGGTGTAGCTTGCTGTCCAGGTTTCGAGAGGGTGCGTTTCTGGATGAGGTATCGAATATATTGCTTCCCCCTACTTATACCTCCCGAGGAGATCGCGAATGTAAAATTAGAGAGATTCGAGCGCGTGCGGAGGCTTTCCGGCAGTCGTTCTTCCCGCGAACCATGCGCGACTGGAACAGGAAAGGGAGGTAATGACAGTGGCACGTTAAGTGCCCTCCGCCACACACCGTTGGGTGGCTTGCGGAGTATAAATGTAGATGTAGACGTACCTTGGCTACGAGAGCAGCCGCTATACGAGAACCAACAATTTTCCCACGCTCGAATTCATTTAGCACCGATGTAATTCACTCACAACTACACAGAACACTGTTATGGGCACGACTGACACTCGCAATGTACCGAGGGCGTTGCGTAAGTGCCTTTCGTGGTCAAATACTACAGCATAAACTGCAGTCATGTCTAGCACCTGCATTTATGTCCGGGCACGCATTTCTCGCGGAGTTTCCATGACTTTGTCCAACCCCTGATCTTCGTCCAGTTCAAATTCAATCGCTACGTGACGGTAGTGCTTCGAAAACTCAGTGTAAAAAGACTGTATCGTTATGGTAACTGGATGTACTCGCCCTGTTTGTATAGCGACGACAAATATTTCCTCGTCAAAATAAGCCACTTGTATAATGCGTCCCGCAATGACGACCGGAAAACACAAACAGGACGGAATTACCTGCCGCAGCTGTTAAATGTAGTATAAAATTAAACGGACAACGCCGCGATAATTGAAACAGTGCAGCAAATTACATTAAAGCCGAAGCACTGTGTGCTTGTGTGCCGGTTGTTCAAACAAGACGCACATAAATAGACGAATGCGACGTCGCATTCAGTATTCGCGAAATTCACATGTGGAAGACATGTTGATACGTCATACAGAGTAATATCATAAATTACGCTACCAGAAGATTGAGAGGGGCGTTGACCTTCAGCGGCACCGAAGCTGCCAAAGTGTAAATAAATATTCACACAAAATAAGGCTAAGAATATTAAACGTTCCATCGACATCTATACTCTGCAACACTTAAGGTGTGTAGCGGAAGGTACTTTTTGTACCAATATCGTTTCACTCCTATCCTGTTCCATTCGTGAGTAATACGCGGGAAGGGGTGCGGCTGTGCCTCCGTGCAACCTCGAGTCTGTCTAATTTATCTTCACGATCTTTTCAAGAAATTTATCTGTAGAACGAAGCAATATACATTTAAGAGCCAAAGAAAGTGGTACACCTGCCTAATATCGTGCAGGGCCCCCGCGAGCACGCACAAGTGCCGCGACACGAAGTGGCATTGCCTCGGCTAGTGTCTGACGTAGTGCTGGATGGAACTGACAGCATGAATCTTGCGGCGCTGTCCATAAATCCGAAATAATACGAGGGGGTAGAGATGGTTCAAATGGTTCAAATGGCTCTGAGCACTATGGGACTTAACATCTATGGTCATTAGTCCCCTAGAACTTAGAACTACTTAAACCTAACTAACCTAAGGACAGCACACAACACCCAGCCATCACGAGGCAGAGAAAATCCCTGACCCCGCCGGGAATCGAACCCGGGAACCCGGGCGTGGGAAGCGAGAACGCTACCGCACGACCACGAGATGCGGGAGGGGTAGAGATCTCCTCTGAACAGCTCGCTGCAAGGCATCCCAGATATGCTCAATAATGTTCATGTCTGGGGAGTTTGGTGGCCAGTGGAAGCGTTTAAACTCAGAAGAGTATTCCTGGAGGCACTCTGTAGCAATTCGGGTCGTGTGGGGTGTGGCATTGTCCTGCTGGAATATCCCAAGTCCTTCGGAATGCACAATGGCCATGAATGGATGCAGGTCATCAGACAGGATGCTTACGTATGTGTCACTTGTCAGAGTCGTACCTAAACGAATCAGTGGTCCCATATGACTCCAACAGCACACGTCCCACACCATTACAGATCCTCCAACAGCTTGAACAGCCCCCTCCTAACATATAGGCTCAATGGATTCATGAGGTTGTCTCCGTACCCGTACATGTCCATCCGTTCCACACAATTTGAAGCTAGACTCGTCCGACCAGGCAACATGTTTCCAGTCATCAACAGTCCAATGTCAGCGAGGCGTAAAGCTTTTTGTCGCGCAGTCATCAAGGGTACACGAGTGAGCCTTCGGCTGCGAAAGCCCATATCGATGATGTTTCGTTGAATGGTTCGCACGCTGACACTTGTTGATGACCGAGCATTGAAATCTGCAACAATTTGCGGAAGGGTTGCACTTCTGTCATGTTGAACGATTCTCTTCAGTCGTCGTTGGTTCCGTTTTTGCAGGATCTTTTTCCGTCGCAACGATGTCGGAGATTTGATGTTTTACCGGATTCCTGCTATTCATGGTACACTCGTGAAATAGTCGTACGGGAAAATCCCCACTCCTTCGTTACTTCGGAGGTGCTGTGTCCCATCGCTCGTGCGTCGACTAAAACACCGCGTCCAGACTGACTGAAATCTTGATAACATGCCATTGTAGCAGCAGTCACCGATTTAACAACTGCGTCAGACACTTGTCTTCAATAGGCGTTGCCGACCGCAGCGCCATATTGTGCCAGTCTACATAACTTGGTATTTGAATCTGCATGCCTATAACAGTTTCTTTGGCGCTTCAGTGTATTTTTCGAATCTTCTAGAAACGTACGCTTTCTGAATCTCAACAGTAAACCACATGGTGCGCACAATGTCTCTCTAGCAGAGTGCCACTGAAGTTGTGTGAGAATCTCCTTATTAAACGAAGCCTTGACGAAACGCATTCTCGTCTTATATAATCGATCCACTATCGCTCGTTACACATACTATCAGCCATTTAATATATGTGACTGCTCCGCAATGGAGTAACCATAAAATAATAGGCATTTCTGCTAATTTTTGTGCTGTAAGTTACATTTATCCCCGATCCAAGCGTCGGTATTACACAGGTGTTCCTGCGTTTTTCTACAACTCTACATACAAAAGCATCATCCACGAACTGCTTCATGGAACTTCCTACTAGGTCTTTTACACTGAAGCGCCAAAGAAACTGGTATATACGCGCGGATTTTCCCATACACTATTTCAAGGGTGTACTGAGAATATCAGGAATCCGGTAAAACATCAAATCTCCGACATCACTGCGGCCGGAAAAAGATCCTGCAAGAATGGGACCAACGACGACTGAAGAGAATCGTTCAACGTGACAGAAGTGCAACTCTTCCGCAAATTGCTGCAGATTACAATGCTGGGCCATCAACAAGTGTCAGCGTGCGAACCATTCAACGAAACATCATCGATATGGGCTTTCGGAGCCGAAGGCCCACTCGTGTACCCTTGATGACTGCGCGACACAAAGCTTTACGCCTCTCCCGGGTCCATCAGCACCGACATTGGACTGTTGACGACTGGAAACATGTTGCCTGGTCGGACGAGTCTCATTTCAAATTGTATCGAGCGGATAAACGTGTACGGGTATGGAGACAACCTCATGAATCCATGGACCCTGCATGTCAGCGGGGGACTGTTCAAGCTGGTGGGCTCTGTAATGGTGGGGCGTGTGCAGTTGGAGTGATCTGGGACCCCTGATACGTCTAGATACGACTCTGACAGGTGAAACGTACGTAAGCATCCTGTCTGATCACCTGCATGCATTCATGCCGATTGTGCATTCCGAAGGACTTGGGCAATTCCAACAGGATAATGCGACATTTCACACGTCCAGAATGGCTACAGATTGGCTCCACGAACACTCTTCAAAATTTAAGCGCTTCCGCTGCCCACCAAACTCCCGAGACATGAACATTGTTCGGCATATCTGGGATGTCTTGCAACGTGCTGTTCAGAAGAGATCTCTACTCCCTCGTACTGTTACGGATTTATGGACAGCGCTACAGGATTCATGGTGTGAATTTCCTTCAGCACTACTTCAGACATTAGTCGAGGCCATGCCAAGTCGTGTGGCGGCACTTGTGCATGCTCGCGGGGTTCTACACGATATCAGGCAGATGTACCAGTTTCTTTGCCTATCCAGTGTATATATCATACTAGCTGTGTTTGCTATGCGTCGTAGTGTCTCTTTTTCTAATTGTAAGCAGGTATACATACACAAAACAGACACACTTACATATGCAAAATAAGTGAAACACAACGATATTTCGTGTATTAAATTAAAATTGAGAAAGTTTATCCAAGGGCTTCTTGCCTGCGATTTCGCCCACATGCGCATTGTCACATGTATTTCACACATACATTTAACGTATTTAACACAACTTTGACATATTTTAAACCTATTTTTAGATATATTTTTTCTGAATCTCTAGCGAATTTCACCCCATCGTTTCATCTGGTTACTTGATTGGAGACTTGTAATTCTGCCAGTAAGCGACTGTTGTTTTGAGAAGAAGGATTGTCGCTGGGAACTGTCTGATTATCCGCTGTTTAACACCATGCAGCTCCAGAGAGGATGCTAAATGCATGCGTAGAATTAAGCCGTGTGACCGATATTTGGCCGGCAAAAGAAGCCGTCGAAATGAGAGGCAGATAGTACTTCATACATTTACTGAAGCTTTCGAAGTAAACTAATTACAGGAAAGAATTACCAACAGATAGTTTCCACACACCGCTCCTAGTGATGGAAGGGACATATTTCTCCAACGATATTTTTATACAAGGAATTATATAAATAATGAGTCATTTATGTACAAAATTTCACTGAAATTGCTCCAGACGTTCCTGAATTAAGTATCTATGTCATCCCTTTTCTCTCCAGCTAGGTAGTTCTTACCCCCACCGAAACCTTCGCATACATGTCTACAACTCACCTGTTTCATCTTAATCGAATAAAAGGTGTAGCAACGCATGAAAGAGGAACAAACAAATATTTATTTATGCAGGGTGTTCGAAAGAAGTGTCGGATACTTTGAAAGGTGATGGTACTCATCGAAATAAGACAAGTAAGTCCAATAGACGTGGGTCCGGAAACGCTGGGTTGTGGATATTAGCACTGTCTTTGCATCAGAGCTCCGTCAAATGTGTCGGCAGGGTATTACGATATTTACCCACAGTGCTCTACCTACAATTCGGTGGTATGCAGTGCAGTCAGATGTGTGGTTCGAGTCGTGTTGTAGGCTACGTTAGTTTTCATCGTGTTAGTGTGACTTATTGTATAGTCCTGTCAACCCTGGATACGTATAATGGTGTTTTACCTTCTTCCAAATGCGTATTCGCTTATGTGTTTACTGTTATTGCGCAGTACGTACGTAATCCAATTTATATTTACCCTCTTCCACTAATTGTTGGCAATGGAAGCCAACTACTCGACAAGTGAAATGGCGGATATGATATTCTGCTATGGTTTAGCAAATGGTCGTAGCCTGCAAGCCTGTGCCCTTTATGCTGAAAAATATCCACAAAGCAGAGTGTCTTCTGTAAGCTGTTCGGCAGATTTTGCCAGCATCTGAGGGACACAGGTACCCTTGCATCTCGGAAGACCGACAGTGGAAGGTTCCGCATAGTCCGCACTCCTGACATGGAGGAGCGTTTGCTACGTTCGGTGGAAAAGACCCCTGGACCAGTGGGCGACGATTAGCAGCAGTAGAGGGCGTGTCTAACTCTCTTATCTGGGTGGGGGGGGGGTACTTCATAACTTCATGAACAATTGCTGTACCTATATCATCTACAGCGCGTTTAAGCCATAAGGCCACAGGATCATCATGGCAGACGACGGTTCCGTCAATGACGTAAGTGTGCCGCAGATCCACTGTTCACTTCAAAGATGTTCCTTTACCGATGAGGCAGGGTTCACAAAAGACGGTGTTCTGAATTTCCGTAACCAACATGTGTGAGCAGATGTAAATCCCCAAGCAGTTCAGGAAAGAGGGCATCAACACCGATTCTCAGTCAGCGAATGGGCAGCCGTACTTGGTGATAGATTAATAGGGCCATACATGCTACCACAAAGGTTAACTGGGGCGCAATATCTGGAATTGCCCCCTTACGTATTGCGTGCCTCGCTGGAGGCTGTGCCACTACAGCAACGAATACCAATGTGGTTCACACATGATGGCGCACCGGCACAGTTTCGTCACAATGTGCGCGAACATCTGACGAAGTTCGAGTCTCGGCCTGGCACATAGTTTTAATCTACCAGGACGTTTCGCATCGGTGCACACTGCATTGCAGAGTGAAAATCTTATTCTGGGAACTTCCCCCAGGCCGTGGCTAAGCCATGTCTCCGCAATATCCTTTCCTCCAGGAGTGCTAGTTCTGCAAGGTTCGCAGAAGAGCTTCTGTGAAGTTTGGAAGGTTGGAGACGAGTTACTGGCATAATTGAAGCTGTGAGGACGGGTCGTGAGTCGTGTTTGGGTAGCTCAGTTGGTAGAGCACTTGCCCGCTATAGGCAAAGATCCCGAGTTTGAGTCTCGGCCCGGCACACAGTTTTAATTTGCCAGGAAGTTTCATATCGGCGCACACTCTGCTGCAGAGTGGAAATCTCATTCTGGCCCGGAAACATTTGGGTGACTTCACACGGGGAAGAATGATTGGAAAACTGGGAGAAGGACGAAGTATGACGTGTGTAGCCCGGGAGTTACAGTACGTATTGGTCACAACACTGTTTCACGTGCATAGGGACCATTCCAAAACATAGGCACTGCTGCCCGAAGAGGAGGAGATGAAAGGCCACAGTGAACTGCAGCAGCAGATGACCACTCTACATTTGTAAGATGGCAAGAACTATGCCCCTTACATGAAGTCATTAAAGATCACCTAACTCACATTGAGAGAACAGTAGGGCTGAACAAAAAATGACTGACAAGGCACAATGCATCTTGTAGAGGGTATAGTATGGACGTATTGGAATAGTTAATGTCGGGTGATGGTTTTAAAGTAATTCACACGAAATGAAAACTTTGTGGAAATGCGTCAATTTACTGGAGACTAGTTTATCACAGGGAAGTATTCGAGTGACCGTGGCCAGCTGGGGAGCGGCGAAGGGAAGCGACAATAGGCAGCTTAGGGCGGCTCAAGCTCTGAGAAAGCAGTAACGGGGTGCGGCCTCCAGCTGCCTTAAGATGAGTGACAGTGAGTGGGTGGTTGACCCCATGCTGTTGTACTGGGAAGCAGACGGAGAACTTGTACGCCTGTTGATAAATGTCCGTCGTCCCATTTTCAGTGAAAAATGCGAGAAAGCCGCACAAAGCTACGGTGGAGCGGTCAACAGAGGCCAAAATATGCGTGTTCATGACTATAGCAACTTCATGCTGAATTCACGGTCCGCAGAGTCTGAAGTAAATAAGGTGAAGAGCGACAGAATGAAATACGCCGGCCTCTGATGGGAACGTAGGACCAAGGAATTTGAAGTACTCTCCTGGGAGTCAGAATTCCGGAAAAACTGGTGTTTGTGCAGACGCTAACCTTGATGGGTGGCCAGGGAGGAGCTAAATAGCAGAAGTTGAGAGGAAGGGAAATTTTGTGGGAATTTGTTCACTTCCCAGAGCAGGCATTGGTCGGCGCTGTGAAGCGACGTTTAATTAACGCGACTTGCGCTGCAATTGGCGTAAGTGATTTTGCTGGAGGGGAAACCGAGGCGAAGAGCGGACTGGGAGAAGTCTCTGTAAGGGTCTTCTGTTCCCAGCTTGCCTAGAGTGCGGACGTGGCGTTCTTTACTCAGCTTGCATGAGAGAGAGTGAGCATCTCTGCAGTTTAGGACTTAGCAAACATGACGATTGAGCTTGGAGATAGAAAGTTTTCGTTCAGCTATGTACTGAGCAAGATAGCTAGAAGTGAATAGACGAGCGCAGCCTTGCAGCACCACGAGGTCGGCCGACGTCCGCATAACGACGCCTCGCCGCCACGCTGAATTCGGTGATATTGCGCCCGCTCCGGCCACTCATTAATTTGTTGGATCACGTCGGCCAAGTTTCCACGAGGGTTTCATGCGCCGTATATTGTAGAATTCTTCTTGCACTTCGCATTACGCCTGGATCAGTCGATAGGAATTACTTTTGATTTATCGCAGTTTACTCCACGCAAACGCAATTTATTACCACTGCCTGTTAGGAGAGTCATTTAATGTGATGATTGAAGGTCGTGAGTTAAAATAAATCTGTGCTAATCGACTGCACCTGTTTTCAATCAAGTAGTTGAAATCCCAAGTCACTTTCATAATCAATTTTATGTTCAACATTTGCATCTGGTGTTCAATAGCTGAATATAACATCAAAGTGCACCCCTTTTTAATTAAAAGGGATCAATTTTGAATCAATTAATGTCAACACTGCCACCGCAGTTCAATCAGGAGTCACAGAGCCTTATTACTTTCTTTGCGTTATCCGACATTGCGGCAGTTTTGCACTCTCTGTTGATCTGTTAGTCGATTACCTGGGGTGAACACACACCAAAATCAGATATGTGACGGGTGGGGTGTTACACATTGTGCAACAGGCAAGAAGGAACGCACATCAAACAGCGGACGCAATTACTATCACGTCTGCTGGCCGCTGTGGCCGAGCAGTTCTAGGCGCTTCAGTCCGGAACCACGCTGCTGCTACGGTCGCACGTTCGAATCCTGCCTCGGGCATGGATGTGTGTGATGTCCTTAGGTTAGTTAGGTTTAAGTAGTTGTAAGTCTAGGGGACTGGTGACCTCAGATGTTAAGTCCCATAGTGTTTAGAGCCATTTGAACCATATGAACAACCACGTCTAACAGGACTGTAAAGCACGAAATCTAACTCTTCAAATTGGCACGGCGACTGCATGGGGGTGGACTCTTTGCCCGACGAGCAGTACGTTTGTTCCGTTGACACCCGCACATGGGCGTCACTGTTTGATAAGGAGACGAGAGCAGAGGGGCGGGACCAACGAGGATCAGGACTGCGTGCTCTTCTCGAATGAGACCGGATTTAGTATGAGTAGAGATTGAGGACGTACCCTCATACGTGGTAACACATAATGCACGACGTCGGACATGATCGTCTTGATGGTCCAGGTGTTGACGCTGTGGGGAAGCATAATGTTGCACTGGCGTACTGGTCTCCAGATCTCTGAACACTTTAACTCACCAGTCGAAGTTATTGTGACACTGCAGTCCTCCCCCGTGTGCATCCTCTGGGGTGTATTCGGCCGTGATTTTATTGTTATGGATGACAGTGCGAAACCGCATCCAACAGGGCCGGTGCAGGAGCTCTTGGAACGAGAGGATATTCAGCGAACGGAGTCGTCTGTCCCTTCTACCGACTTAAAACGCCCGGGAGAGCGTGAGATGCGTTGCGGGGACGTACTACGGCACGTCAACATACATCAGCGACCATTTAGGAGTCGTCAACAGCGCTGGCGGAGGCATGGAATGCCCTACTACTAGGGCTTCTTACCAATCTCGTAGCCACCACGGGAGCACGTTGCAGAACATACATTGCCATCTGCGGTGTTCTCACACACTATTAAATACCATGTCCCGACTTTTGTAACGTGTGGAGGACCATCATAAATCGCGGTGGCCTCGGTGTAAACTGCCTTTGAAAATAGGTCATTTCTGTTCGTCTCATTGTGTATTTGTTTCAGCTAGTTGTTATATTGTATTGCACTGTACTGCAGCAGTACTTTCTATGTATGGTACAAGTTTCGTCGAGTTGTATACACTAAAGAGTCAAAGAAACTGGTACACTTGCCTAATATCGTGTAGGGCCCCTGTGAGCGTGCAGAAGTGCCGCAACACCACGTGGCATTAACTCTACCAATGTCTGAAGTAGTGCTGTAGGGAACTTGACAGCACTCCGTCGGAATGCACAATGGAGATTACTGGATGCAGGTGATCAGACAGTAGGCTTCCTTACGTGTCACTTATCAGAGTCGTATCTAAACGAATCAGGGGTCTCATATCACTCCAACTGCACACGACCCACACCATTACAGAGCCTCCACTAGCTTGAGCAGTCCCCTGCTAACAAATGGCTCAAATGGTACAAATGGCTCTGAGCACTATGACACTTTAAACATCTGAGGTCATCAGTCCCATAGAACCTAGAACTACTTAAACTTAACTAATCTAAGGACATCACACACATCCATGCCCGAGGCAGCATTAGAACCTGCGACCGTAGCTGTCGCGCGGTTCCGGACTCAAGTGCCTAGAACCACAAGGCCGCAGCGGCAGGCCCCCTGCTAACATGCAGGGTCTATGGACCCATAAGTTTGTCTCCACACCCGTACACGTCTATCCGCTCGATACAATTTGAAATGAGACTCGTTCGACCGGGCAACATATTTCCAGTCATCAACAGTCCAATGTCGGTCATGACGGGCCCGGGCAAGGTGTAAAGCTTCGTGTCGTGCAGTCATCGAGGATATGTTTCAAATGGCTCTGAGCACTATGCGACTTAACGTCTAAGGGCATCAGTCCCCTAGAACTTAGAACTACTTAAACCTAACTAACCTAAGGACATCACACACATCCATGCCCGAGGCAGGATTCGAACCTGCGACCGTAGCGGCCGCGCGGTTCCAGACTGTAGCGCCTTTAACCGCTTGGCCACCACGGCCGGCAAAGTAACTTTGCCCTGAAGTTTTTGACACCAGTGTATATGGCAGTTTCGGAGACAGAGAGTATTTCAAAATGATTTATCCGATTTCACATGACTGTATCCTCTACAAGAATGAAGTTAGAAAATTAAGAAAGATATTAACTTACGCATCAATATTAATAGTTGTAAGTTAGTGGTTCATGCTATTGCCAGTGCAAGTTTTGTCTGGTACAGTTAGGTTCCTCATACATTTGTTACCCAATGTGCATCGACTCGAGAAAGCAATAACAAAGCAACGATGTATGTAGCGTTTTCCATTTCAACAGGCGTATTTCAGTTACAACAGTAAGTCGTGGGTTTTGTCGAGAATACATAATCTGGATCCTGAGAATACTTGTTTGTCTGACCATAAAGGATGCTTGTTTTGAGAAAAAAAAGGACAATTTATACTGGTCATTGCATTCAACGATCATAGCAGCAGTTGCAAGACCCTGTCGTTTTACGTACAGGGAAGTCCGCAGATTGCCCCTGTTTCATCGTTCCAGGAGTAGAGTCCATTCAGCATAGTTTTGCGCCTAGTCCACAGATACAGATACACTCCGTGACAGCTGAGCTTTAGCTGTTCCTAGAGTTGCACTGTGCCAAAACTACGGTTGGGTAGTTTTGGTACACTATCTAAATGACGTAGTGAATGGTAGGATTATCGGTAGTATTGGCAGTAAGGGCAGGGAAAGAAACATAAATGACTGGGTAAGAGGAAAAACTGGGAACCGACGACGTCTCTTTTTTTTTCTAGTTTGTTTTGCACGTTATTAGAATTGTACATCATTGAGTGTTAGTCCATTGTGTATTTTATATTCTTAGAGAAATGAACTTTATTTCATAAGCATTACAAAATAGTTGTTCGCCTAAGTTATATGCTTTAATACAACTAAAGCAAATACTTCTGACGCAAGTACAGTTTACATGCAAAAACATAAAACCAATATATACAGTGTGTTACAAAAAGGTACGGCCAAACTTTCAGGAAACATTCCTCACACACAAATAAAGAAAAGATGTTATGTGGACATGTGTCTGGAAACGCTTAATTTCCGTGTTAGAGCTCATTTTAGTTTCGTGCACCTACGCTCAATGGAGCACGTTATCATGGTTTCATACGGGATACTCTACCTGTGCTGCTAGAACATGTGCCTTTACAAGTACGACACAACATATGGTTCATGCACGATGGAGCTCCTACACATTTCAATCGAGGTGTTCGTACGCTTCTCAACAACAGATTCGGTGACCGATGGATTGGTAGAGGCGGACCAATTCCATGGCCTCCACGCTCTCCTGACGTCAACGCTCTTGACTTACATTTATGGGGGCATTTGAAAGCTCTTGTCTACGCAACCCCGGTACCAAATGTAGAGACTCTTCGTGCTCGTATTGTGGACGGCTGTGATACAATACGCCTTTCTCCAGGGCTGCATCAGTGCATCAGGGATTCCATTCGACGGAGGGTGGATGCATGTATCCTCGCTAAGGGAGGACATTTTGAACATTTCCTATAACAAAGTGTTTGAAGTCACGCTGGTACGTTCTGTTGCTGTGTGTTTCCATTCCATGATTAACGTGATTTGAAGAGAAGTAATAAAATGTGCTCTAACATGGAAAGTAAGCGTTTCCGGACACATGTCCACATAACATATTTTCTTTCTTTGTGTGTGAGGAATGTTTCCTGAAAGTTTGGCCGTACCTTTTTGTAACACACTGTATAAGTACTATTGTTATTTTGTACTCAACAGAACGCTCTTCGTCGTGATGAAAGTTGAGTGTTTCCTGTCATTATTGATAAATGCAAATGTTATTTATGAATAACAGAAACATGTATTGAGGCGACGTTCGGTATATTTTTGTTTTGCGGTATTTTTATTTTACCTTTTTTGGTGAGCAAATTATGTTTTATAGAGATATATGATATATCCTATTTGTTTTATTTATTTTAACTGTAACACTCCTCTGGTTCACATTACAAATCAACAGTGTTCGAATAAAACATGAAATGAACATTGACATATTCAGTTTTGCTATAAATACTATTTATTGTTAAGTAACAGACGGGAGGTGAACTGTGTAGGACGAAATGTTCTTAGGTTACCTAGCCCTTGATATATCCTCACTCAGTTTCTAGATGATTCACCGCTTCCGGTTTGTAGGGGAGTCTAGTAAGACACTGATTGCAATCATAAAGAAAACGACCGTTGCGAGTTAACGCCCAATAGGTATGCAACACATCTAACATACAGATAATGCGGGTACACCCTTAAGTGACCAAAGCTAGCAGGAACATTACCGTTGCCTGTGCTTACTTATGACAACCTACGGTAGTTTTACAACTCTAAGTATTCCTTATGAGTCATGTTGGAAGACGCTGTTGCATTTGGGGAATACGTCAAGCCATGAAGATATACAGTTGGTCCACAATAATGTTCACGTAGTCCACATCTGTCACGGTGCCTTGGATTACTAGCATAGGTCCCATGTAAGCCCAGTGTCTCCTGTAGCGCAGTACTGCCCCCACCGACCTACGTCCCTGGTATGGTGAATGTTTCAAGCAGCCGTTCGCCTGGTTGGCGGCGTACTGCGAAATGACCATCCACCCGTTGTAACAAGAAACGTGATTCATTCAACCAGGCGACACCTTTTCAGTCTTAATGATACCGCGTCCACTGCAGTGATAACTGACGATGTTGTTAGGTTAACATGGAAACAGGTAGCGTCGTCTACTGTGGAGCCCCATCGTCAGCAGTATATGCTGAACAGCGTACCCCAAAACACTTGTGTCTGCACCGGCATTGTACTCTTTCATCAGATCTACCATAGATTGCTGCTTGTCCTGGTTTGCGGGGCGGTCAAGTCTCTGTGGAACTTGGAATTATATTAAAACCTTCAGCTGCTGACGGGCGTTGATATATATCAACGGAGACAGGTGAAAATGTGTGCCCCGACCGGGACTCGAACCCGGGATCTCCTGCTTACATGGCAGACGCTCTATCCATCTGAGCCACCGAGGGCACAGAGGATAGTGCGACTACAGGGAATTTTTCGCACACGTCTCCCTCGAGACCCACATTCTCACCTAGTATGTCCACACACTACATTGGTAGTGCCCATGTCCGAAAGAACAGACACTATCTCCATATATAGTTCTGGCAATACCGGCCATGACCTTCTTCTTCTGTGCGGATGCACACATATTCCCCGAACTCTTACGGGACTTGGTAAGAATGTATTCCACGAGTAATGAGTGTGTTGGGGTGGGACACTACGAATGTAGTGTGTGGACATACAGGGTTAGAATGTGGGTCTATAGGGAGGCGTGCGCGAGATAGTCCCAGCAGTCGCACTATCCTCTGTGCCCTTAGTGGCTCAGATGGATAGAGCGTCCGCCATGTAAGCAAGAGATCCTGGGTTCGTGTCCCGGTCGGGGCACACATTTTCACCTGTCTCCTTTGAGACATATCACGCCCGTCAGCAGCTGAAGGTATTAATATAATTCTAAGTTCGTTCTAGGCGGTTGCAGGTCATCAATGGTGTATGTTCTTTCGGACATGTCCGAAAGAAGAGACCCTATATTCATATAAGTATATAAGTTTCTGTGGACGTCCAAAATCTTGGCGCCTACTCGTAGTTTCATCTTCCTTCAGTTACTTTCCAGAGATACTCATAGCAGGAGCACGGGAACAGCCGACCAGCTTCGCCGTTTCCGAAATGTACGTTCCTAGGCACCAGGCCATAGAAGTTTGCCCTTTGTCAAAGTCACTTATGTCAGTGGATTTCTGATTTACAGCCCATATCGTCGTTAGAATAATTTTCCACTCGTCTCTGACCTGCTTGTATGCACTCTAAAATAAAAAAAAGAAGACGTACCACGAAGGAATTTTCCGAATTGGATTGAAAGCGGAGGATGTGATGTACACGTACAGACAAACAAATGATTACAATTGGATGATCTATTCAAGAGAACGAGCTTCACAAATTGGTCAAATTAATCACGAGTTGGTCCGCCTCTAGCCCATATTCAAGCAGTTAATCAGCTTGGCATTGATTGATATATTTGTTGGACATCAGCTCGTGGTCTCGCGGTCGCGTTCTCGCGCCCCGAGCACAGGGTCCCGCGTTCGATTCCCGGCGGGGCGAGGGATTTTCACCTGCCTCGAGGTGACTGGGTGTTCGAGTTGTCCTCCTCATTTCATCACCATTCATGAAAGTGGCGAGATTGGACTGAGCAAAGGTTGGGAAATTGTACGGGCGCTGATAACCGTGCAGTTGAGCGCCCCACAGAACAACTATCATCATCATCCTGAGCAATTTCGTGCCATATTCATTCCGTAAGGGCACCTCAGATGACAACCGAAGGGGCTGGACTAGAGAAGAACTGCCTTCAGTGATGAGTCTCGGTTCGAATTGAGTCGTAATGAACAGCGAAGACATGTGTGGAGTCAACCCAGATAGCGGTGGGATACCAATCCGACTCCCGCCCACCATACCATCCAACATCGAGGAGTGATGATCTGGGGTGCCATTTCATTTTATAGCAGGACCTCTTTGATTGTCATCTGCGGTAACCTCACAACGTGGCAGTACGTAGTCTATATTCTACGCCCCGTTTTGTTGCCCTTCATGCCAAGTCATCCTGAACTTACATTTCAGCAAGATAATGAACCCAGCACACAGGGAGGGTTTCTACTGCTTGTCTTCGTGTATGTCAAACCCTACCTTGGACGGAAATTACGCCGGTTCTCTCTCAAACTGAGAACTTCAGAAGCATTATGGGCAGGGCCCTCCAACCAGCTCGGGATTCTGTCGATCTAACGATTCAGGTGGACAGAATCTGGCACGAAATTCCTCTGGAGGACACGTAACAGCCATATCACTCAATGCCAAGCTGAATAACTGCATTCATAAGCGCCAGAGGTGGACCACCGCGTTACTCACTTGCTCAGTTTGTGAAGCACGTTCTCTTGAATAAATCTTCTAGTTTCTCGGAAATTGTCATCATTTGCTTGTCTGTACATGTACATCACATCTACCGATTTCCGTCCCGTTCGGATAATTCCTTAGTGGTGCGTCGTGCTTTCTTGTTTTTAGTGTATTTTCTTTACGGTGCCCGTGCCCACAAAGTTACTAGGCCAGTTTCAATCTCGTAATGGGAAGTGCTCATAATGTTATGGCTTACCAGCTTATATGTTACAGTGAAAACCTGTTTTTAGTTAGAACACGTTCTTACTAGTTAAAACCAGTTTTTGCTGAATACAACTAGAAGTTATTGCTGGTGAAAAATGAACGTCAGCTAGAACTGTTTTTAACTATGTAACGTGCCGGCCTGAATCCTTGTATTAGTGCCGCTTAAAGTTCACGTCACAACCGGATGTAGTGAAACATTTCCTCACCCGGTAGATAGTCCGCAGTGTTCCTGACCTACCTTGCTTTGCTTGTTCAATATTGTCTTCTCGGTAGCTGCGTCCGTCTCACCTAAATCACACTGCAATTAAGAACCCAGGATCCTAGATTATGTTTTCCAAAATCAAAAGTCAAGACCGTATTCATTGTTGAACACTTATGACAACCACAGTGCGATTTATTTGTTATCACTCACACACACAATATTCATGTGACCAGGCCTCTTACACTTAATAATCGTCACATTAGCTAGGTCGAAAACTTCCAGTCTTTAACAATGTTCGCAATACGCGTTAACTGTTCAAAGCCGAATAAAATTACACTTTTTTGGTACCGACCGGAAAAGTTAACCGACTTGCCGCACTTTTGCTCCATGAGAATCTGACCGAGATCCAACTGGGAACTGCACCAGCTCGGTCCTTATATAGACGAGTGCTTCAATATTTGACTATTTCTGATAATATATTTTAGTTTATAATTTTCCAGGGTTAAAATGATCCTTTCTAATTGGTTTTGAAGTTAACTATTGGGTTTTATTGCTTAAATAACATGAGTGAGCTGTATCAATTTAAATACGTGGAACTAACTTATGCACCCGCAGTGGGAATTCCCGACTTATAGCCATTGCAGCCCTCTTGAACAATAATTTTTACTTATTCAAATTTACTTAATTCTTAATTAATACACTTACAAAGTTGAGACTGGAGTCATTTTACGTAGAAAAATATAGGCAGCAAAAGTATCAAAACAGATCTCGGAATTATTCAGTAGTTTGGTCACAAAAAAAATGGTTCAAATGGCTCTGAGCACTATGGGACTTAACTTCTGTGGTCATCAGTCCCCTAGAACTTAGAACTACTTAAACCTAACTAACCTAAGGACATCACACACATCCATGCCCGAGGCAGGATTCGAACCTGCGACCGTAGCAGTCGCACGGTTCCGGACTGAGCGCCTGAACCGCTAGACCACCGCGGCTGGCAGTTTGGTCACAATTGGCACTTAAAGTCATACAGGCTACAGATTTCAAGTCTTAATATCTGTTTAACTAATAGACTTCAGGTTAATTTAAACACTTTGCTGGAATCAATACAATTTAGTCTTTCTTTTGGATGCAGTCTTATAGCTGAATTCGATCTATTAACGCACTCGAATTTCACTTAATATGTATTGCACAATATACCTCATTGTTCATAAGTTTTAAAAAGATGCATTTCTAATGGAACTAATTAGCTCATTACTTTCAGAGTAGATATTAGAATGTACTGAAATAATAGATTTTACTAGGGGAATTTTATTTAAACTATTTCTGAATTCTGTGCTATGAGGCTGAAGGCCACAGAATCTGTAGTTGGAATCTGAGTAGTCATCATCATCATTATCATCATCATCATCATCATCATTTAAGACTGATTATGCCTTTCAGCGTTCAGTCTGGAGCATAGCCCCCCTTATACAGTTCCTCCATGATCCCCTATTCAGTGCTAACATTGGTGCCTCTTCTGATGTTAAACCTATTACTTCAAAATCATTCTTAACCGAATCCAGATACCTTCTCCTCGGTCTGCCCCGACTCCTCCTACCCTCTACTGCTGAATCCATGAGTCTCTTGGGTAACTTTGCTTCTCCCATGCATGTAACGTGACCCCACCACCTAAGCCTGTTCGCCCTGACTGCTACATCTATAGAGTTCATTCCCAGTTTTTCTTTGATTTCCTCATTGTGGGCACCCTCCTGCCATTGTTCCCATCTACTAGTACCTGCAATCATCCTAGCTACTTTCATATCCGTAACCTCAACCTTGTTGATAAGGTAACCTGAATCCACCCAGCTTTCGCTCCCATACAACAAAGTTGGTCGAAAGATTGAACGGTGCACAGATAACTTAGTCTTGGTACTGACTTCCTTCTTGCAGAAGAGAGTAGATCGTAGCTGAGCGCTCACTGCATTAGCTTTGCTACACCTCGCTTCCAGTTCTTTCACTATGTTGCCATCCTGTGAGAATATGCATCCTAAGTACTTGAAACCGTCCACCTGTTCTAACTTTGTTCCTCCTATTTGGCACTCAATCCGTTTATATTTCTTTCCCACTGACATTACTTTCGTTTTGGAGATGCTAATCTTCATGCCATAGTCCTTACATTTCTGATCTAGCTCTGAAATATTACTTTGCAAACTTTCAATCGAATCTGCCATCACAACTAAGTCATCCGCATATGCAAGACTGCTTATTTTGTGTTCACGTATCTTAATCTCACCCAGCCAGTCTATTGTTTTCAACATATGATCCATAAATAATATGAACAACAGTGGAGACAGGTTGCAACCTTGTCTTACCCCTGAAACTACTCTGAACCATGAACTCAATTTACCGCCAACTCTAACTGCTGCCTGACTATCCATGTAAAGACCTTTAATTGCTTGCAAAAGTTTGCCTCCTATTCCATAATCTTGTAGAACAGACAATAACTTCCTCCTAGGAACCCGGTCATATGCCTTTTCTAGATCTATAAAGCATAGATACAATTCCCTGTTCCACTCATAACACTTCTCCATTATTTGCCGTAAGCTAAAGATCTGGTCCTGACAACCTCTAAGAGGCCTAAACCCACACTGATTTTCATCCAATTGGTCCTCAACTAATACTCGCACTTTCCTTTCAACAATACCTGCGAAGATTTTACCCACAACGCTGATTAAAGAGATACCTCTGTAGTTGTTACAATCTTTTCTGTTTCCATGTTTAAAGACTGGTGTGATTACTGCTTTTGTCCAGTCTGATGGAACCTGTCCCGACTCCCAGGCCATTTCAATTATCCTGTGTAGCCATTTAAGACCTGACATTCCACTGTATTTGATGAGTTCCGACTTAATTTCATCCACCCCAGCCGCTTTATTGCACTGCAATCTATTGACCATTTTTCCCACTTCCTCAAATGTGATCCTATTTCCATCATCATTCCTATCCCATTCTACCTCGAAATCTGAAACATTACTGATCGCATTTGCACCTACATTGAGCAACTCTTCAAAATATTCCCTCCATCTGCCCAAGGCATCCACAGGATTCACCAGCAGTTTTCCTGACCTGTCCAAAATACTTGTCATTTCCTTCTTACCTCCCTTTCGAAGACTGCTAATTACACTCCAGAATGGTTTTCCAGCAGCTTGACCCATAGTCTCCAACCTGTTTCCAAAGTCTTCCCACGATTTCTTCTTGGATGCTGCAATTATCTGTTTGGCTTTGTTTCTTTCTTCAACATAACTTTCTCTGTCTACCTGGGTTCTGGTATGTAGCCATTTTTGATACGCCTTCTTTTTCCTTTTACAGGCTGCCTTGACTGTATCATTCCACCAAGCTGTTTGCTTCATCCTACTTTTACACACTACTGTTCCAAGACATTCTTTAGCCACTTCTAGTACTGTGTCCCTGTACCTTGTCCATTCCTTTTCCAGTGACTGTAATTGACTACATTCAACTAACTGGTACCTTTCCGAGATCGCTGTTATGTACTTGTGCCTGATTTCCTTATCCTGAAGTTTCTCCACTCTTATCCTCCTACATATGGACCTGACCTCCTGCACTTTCGGCCTCACAATCCCAATTTCACTGCAGATTAACTAATGATCAGTGTCATCAAAGAATCCCCTGAATACACGTGTATCCCTCACAGCCTTCCTGAATTCCTGATCTGTTATTATATAGTCAATGACAGATCTGGTTCCCCTGCCTTCCCAAGTATACCGGTGAATGTTCTTATTGAAACGTCCCCTTTTTATTGTTCTTTCCATTCCAAGAGCTCCTTTTTAGCATCTGAGCTCAGTACATTTAAGTTAGCTTAAGAGGGGGTAGACTATATAAGAAACTAACTATGATGAATTGGAAGAAATGCATTGAGAAGCTATAAGAAAATGGTGTGGCCAAAAAAAGAATTTTGAAAGAGGATATGAACAAAAAAAGTAGGGTTTAGGGACAACAGGTTTAGGTAGGATTTTCTTGGAAAATAAATGTTGGGGTAAGATAATGGTAAATAAATAATGAGGTAAGAAATGTGTGAACAGAATACAGAAAGCATGCTTGGGTAGAATTTTTTGGCTGGAGCAAATATCGAAATAAGACGAAAGATCTATGGAATGAAGTTTTGGGTTGGACTGCAGTACCAAATGTTACACTGAAAACAAACCCTGTCCTTTCCTTTTGGTGTTATCCCACTATGTGTTGGTGTACCCTTGTGTATTTGTTTTCT
Organism: Schistocerca cancellata; assembly: GCF_023864275.1. NCBI lineage: Eukaryota > Metazoa > Arthropoda > Insecta > Orthoptera > Acrididae > Schistocerca > Schistocerca cancellata. Next base: position 436,908,113 of record NC_064631.1, on the reverse strand, counting down.
TCCTGTCTCTGTGTACTGTTTCATAGGATTTTTTTCTCTTCTAATACTAATCTACATTCACTATGATGAGGAATACTGTTATCCTCAAATATAATTTGCATTAATAATATGCTGTTTACCTTGTAAATATGCTTAGACATTATTTATTCTATTTTGTTTTAATGCTCATGTGTGAAGTTGATGTTTCAAAAGTTATTCTGATCTTTTATGTAGGTACTTATAATTCCTGTAACAGTGATGTATATGTCTAATTCTATTCTGTTGTAAAGCCTGTACTACAAATGTTATCTGTATTGTTATGTTCTTTAATGATGTATTTTGTACCTTTGTAATTGTATTCTTATGTTATAATATTGTAATTGACACCAGTTCATCAAATTAAGTAACTTTTAAGCATTCATTTCACTGCACACATTTCTGTTGGTCATAGTAATGGACAATATGTGAGAAGTTGGGACTGATAGTGTTTGCACGTGTGTTAATAATTCAGCAAGGGACTGGATAACAGCATTGCTGGTTCTAAGGACAATTCCAAAAACTTTGTGAGTGCACAAGTGGTGGTTATGGACTTGCTATATTAACTGCAAGACTCTTCAATGGTGATTGTGCACCTGCACAGTCGCAGCAAATGGCTGCTGGCCATCTCTACAAGGACTACAGTGGGTCTACACCTTTGCTGACTCACCAATATCATTATTTCTACAAGGACTGCAGTGAGTCTGCACCTCTGGTGGCCCGCCAATACCACAATCTCTACCAGGACTACAGTGGGCCTGTCCACAATTTCTACAAGGACTGCAGTGGGTCTGCAGCTCTGGTGGCCCACCAATACCATATTCTCTACCAGGGCTACAGTGGGTCTGCTCTGTGATGACCTACCTACCAATATTCTTCAAAACTTCGACTGACTCTGCTGTGGGTTTGCTCTGTTGTGGCCCATTACCTGTCAGCATGTCAAGAGTCAGCACTGTCTTTCCGTTGGAAGGACAACACTACTTCTTCAAGACTGCATGGAAATCCACTACTTCTGTGTGCAATTTCTTTTACTAATGAGACTTTGTGAAAAAAATTGTAATTACTATTATGATGAATGATCGGAACTATCTTTATGGCGGTTCTGGCGCTGCAGTCCGGAACCGCGGGACTGCTACGGTCGCAGGTTCGAATCCTGCCTCGGGCATGGGTGTGTGTGATGTCCTTAGGTTAGATAGGTTTAAGTAGTTCTAAGTTCTAGGGGACTTATGACCTAAGATGTTGAGTCCCATAGTGCGCAGAGCCATTTGAACCATTTTTTTATCTTTATGGACTGTGAGAAAATTTTAGCTTTTGACCAACATTGTATCAATAAGTGTGTGCATTGGATGTCTTTGATAGTGTAATTATGAAAAATTTTATCAAATCATTATTGGCCACTGGCCAAAACAATTTGTAAAATTTTTTGTGGGGAGCATGGGGGCTATGTAAGTAGGCTGTTTATGTTTTCTTATTGGCAACGTTACGTAGCGCTCTGGATGAAAAGCACTGTCTGTGCTGTGTGCAGTCTGTGGCTAGTTTGCATTGTTGTCTGCCATTGTAGTGTTGGGCAGCGGCAGCTGGATGTGAACAGCACGTAGCGATGCGCAGTTGGAGGTGATCCGCCAGCAGTGGTGGATTTGGGGAGAGAGATGGCGGAGTTTCGAAGTTTGTAATACTGGATATCATATATTATGACTATTAAGGTAAATACATTGTGTGTCAGTTTAAGCACAGTCTTGTATAAATTGTTCTAAGGGGACGTTTCATAATGTTTAAAAAAGGAGTTTGTGATTACTAAGCCCATACTGGCACAGAAATCCAAGAGTTGTTTCCCGTTCCTGGTTGGCCTCCATATCCTCTCCAAATTTACCCATAACCTTTTCATACCCTTCTGGTCGATTTCCAATCCTGGCGTTAAAATCACCCATGAGCAGAACACTGTCCTTGTCCTTTACTCTAACAACTACATCACTGAGTGTCTCATAAAAACTATCCATCTTATCTTTATCTGTCCCTTCACAATGCGAATATACTGACACAATCCTAATTTTCTTGCTAGACACTGTCAAATCTATCCACATCAGTCGTTCGTTTACATACCTTATTGCAACTACGCTGGGTTCCATTTCTTTCCTGATGTAAAGCCCTACACCCCATTGTGCTATTCCTGCTTTGACGCCTGACAGGTAGACCTTGTATTCTCCCACTTCCTCTTCTTTCTCACCCCTTACCCGAATGTCACTAACAGCTAAAACGTCCAGCCCCATCTTACTTGCAGCCTCTGCCAGCTCTACCTTCTTCCCAGAGTAGCCCCCATTGATATTAATAGCTCCCCATCTCATTACCATTTGTTTGCCAAGTCGTATCTTAGGAGTCCCTGGTTTTTCAGTTAGAGGTGGGACTCCGTCACCTCCAAAGGTCCGAGGCATTTTGCTCTGATTATTGCCAGCATCATATTTAGAGTACCAGGGAAGCAGGTTGCTAGCCTTACTTGCCCCGAGTCCCATTGGGTTTTACCCCTAACGGCTGAGGGACTAACCGGTGGATTTGGTAGTCTTTGCCGTATGAGCACAAAGGTGACCACGACTCAGAATATGTCCGAGATGCCCAGCCTTATTCCAAAGTAACTGGTATCCCGACTGTCGGGACCACTTACTTGGCCACTGATACGTTGCCCGTGGTTCATGAACTAGGACATGACTACAGGAACCCACACCATGAACCACAATCTGAGTAGTGAAAAAAAAAATAAAAAAAATAAAGGTTCATTGCTTAACTAAGTTACTGAAAGACTGTAAAACCAGAACAGGATAGCAGTGGGCAACCCTGTTTGGTTACAACTAGACAAAACGCTTTTTGACAAAATGACACAGTTAAAACTGTTGCGACCCAGGTCAAGGTTCATTTAGGAGGGTAATTCCAAAAGTAAGGACTCCTATTTTTTTACACGTACATAGACTTGTTTATTTCTACAATGGTTTACATCAGTTTACAGCTTGAACATTTAGTTATTTTTCGACATAATCACCATTTCTGTCGATGCATTTTTGTAGACGCTGTGGCAGTTTTTGTATGCCCATGTCATACCAGCTCGCCGCCATGCTGTTCAGAAAGTTATGAACCTCTTCTTTCACCTCGTCGTCGGAGCTGAATCGCTTTCCGGCCAAATGTTCTTTTAAGCTAGGGAACAGGTGATAGTCACTGGGCGCCAAGTCAGGACTATAGGGTGGGTGGGTGATTATGTTCCACTGAAACTGTTGCAGGAGAGCAACGATTTGCCGAGCGATGTGTGGGTGAGTGTTGTCATGGAGAATGTGTAGGCCCTTGCTCAACATTCCTTTTCTCCGGTTCTGAATTGCCCGTTTGAGTTTTTTCAGAGTCTCACAGTACCTGTCACCGTTAATTGTGGTCCCAGCGATTCAGCTCCGACGACGAGGTGAAAGAAGAGGTTCATAATTTTCTAAGCAGCATGGTGGCGAGCTGGTATGACATGGGCATACAAAAACTGCCACAACGTCAACAAAAATGCAGCGACAGAAATGGTGATTATGTCGAAAAATAGCTAAATGTTCAAGCTGTAAACTGATGCAGACCACTGTAGAAATACAGAGGTCATGTACTTATAAAAAATAGGAGACATTACTTTTGGGATTACCCACGTAGCTTACACATGACGCATTAGAACGATTCTGACTGGTCGAGCAGTGTCACTTGACTCGGCCAGAGGAAGTCGGTCGACTCGTCGCCCGCCTGCGCGCACCCACTCAGTCTTCCGCTAAGCACGTACAGATCAGCTCGTACTGATTTCTCAAGCCTGGTGTAAAACAAGAAACGCAATGGAGAGAAGAATTTAAAAAAAGGATAGTACAGATTCACGAATACGAAAAAAAGTGAAACCACTACAATATGATGACAAACGAAGCTTATGGTAAATTGCTGGACGGAATTGAAGTAATACAGTTAGCTGCAAAAAAGGCACAGAAACAGTAGAGAAGAAAATTTTTATGGGGCACGAAAGTTAGCGACAAAATAGTATATCAAGTACTATTCACACGCAGACGAATTTTAGGATGTTATCGAAGCAGCTCATGTGGCCGTTGGTCATGGAGGTCGAGACAGCCTGAAAACTGAAATTTAAAGAAAATATTCGAACTTAACAATAGACATTACAAATATTTATCTGTCCATGTGTGAAACTTGTCAACGTAAAAAGATTGTGAAGAAAACGGGACTACGAAACTTCCTGGCAGATTAAAACCGTGTGCCGGACAGAGACTGAAACTCGGGACCTTTACCTTTTGTGAGCAAGTGCTCTACCATCTGAGCTACCCAAGCACGACTGACGCCGCGTCCTCACAGCTTTACTTCTTCCAGTACCTCGTCTTCTACCTTCCAAACTTTACAGAAGCTCTCCTCCTCATTCTGGAAACATCCCCGAGGCTGCGGCTGAGCCATGTCTCCACAATATCCTTTCTTTCAGGAGTTCTAGTTCTGCAAGGTTCGCAGGAGAGTTCTGTAAAGTTTGGAAGGTAGGAGACGAGGTACTGGCAGAAGTAAAGCTGTGAGGAGGAGGCGTGATTCGTGCTTGGGTAGCTCAGATGGTAGAGCACTTGCCCGCGAGAGGCAAAGGTCACGAGTTCGAGTCTCGCTCCGGAACACAGTTTTAATCTGCCAGGAAGTATCATATCAGCGCACACTCCGCTGCAGAGTGAAAATCTCATTCTAAAAACGGGACTAGTTCCGAAACATATACTTTATTCAGAAATGAACAGGCTCTGCCAAGTTGATATGATCGACATGCACACACAAGGAGATCGTTGATTTACGTTTATAATGCTTCGTCAGAACCACTTGACAAAATTTGTTTTGTCACATGCACTGCAGAGCAAGAGAACCGTGGAAGTGGCACAGCAGTTAGCGATGTATTTTTGACATTTGGTGCTCCTTGCATTTTATACTCTGATAACGGCACAAAATTTATTGACACTGTCATAAATGAGTTGGCTTCGTTTTGGCCTGAATGTAAACTGGCCCACAGAAAACCAAGGCACAATCACGCCAAGGATTTGTTGAACACGCTAACCAAGAAGTTGAAAACATTTTAGCCTCTTGGATGCGAGGAAACAATACTAGTAACTGATCAAACACTCTTCGCTTCGGGTACTTCAATCTTGTATTAAACAACAACATATAAAGTCATGTTCGGTACGCAGTTCATTCAACACTTAATCGCTTCTGACTGAATTATGTCCCCCAAACAAATGTCTCAATCTAAAACTAGATTTATCTATTGTTGAAACTAGTTTCAACTAAAATTCAAACACGTGTAGCAGTAAATTCTAGCTACAGCTTGGAAATTATAGTTGTAATAAAGGGGAAGTGTGTAAGTTAGCTTGCGTCATTGTCACTATGTGTAGGTTGCGGAAAAAAATTGCGTTATGTGTCAGTTGTGTGGGGCTCACTTTGAATAAGAAAATGCTATCTGACATAGAAATCAACGTAAAAGATTGGGTCGCCACCAACTCTAGCCGCACGACGAATAAAGGGTTCGGCTGAATCGGGAAATTAATTAATTTAATCATAAGAAAAAAGACTCATAAGAGAACATTCATTGTACATCACTCGTAAAGAATGGGATGTGCTTACTAGTTTGGTTCAGGCATTGTTCATGTGAATCATATATTAAAATAAAGTAAATAATGCGTGAACACTGTGCATAAGAGCAGCTTGCACCAGCACTCCTGAAAACAACATCTATTCTAAAGAATTTTTTTTAGTAAAAAAAAATGGTTCAAATGGCTCTGAGCACTATGGGACTCAACATCTTAGGTCATAAGTCCCCTAGAACTTAGAACTACTTAAACCTAACTAACCTAAGGACATCACACACACCCATGCCCGAGGCAGGATTCGAACCTGCGACCGTAGCAGTCCCGCGGTTCCGGACTGCAGTCCCAGAACCGCTAGACCACCGCGACCGGCTTTTAGTAAAAAAGGAACACTAATTATTGGACCTGTGCACATGGAAACACAATGTATGGGCTAACAAGGAAAATGCAAGGTAAATGGCGTAGGTAACAGAGATGTAACATCGGTACACAGGATAAGATTGCTGGCAAAATTATTTATTCCTTGAAACATTGATGTAATGCATCTACGCAACTGCTGTTGCCTGGTAACTAAGTGCAATTTCTTGTGAAACGGTACACGATTCACAACACACTCGTATGCCCACGTTGTTTGCGGAGACACAATTTCTACATACCGTGGCCAAGTTTTAATCACATTAACCACGCAGCCGACAACAATTAACATTTTTCAGAAGGCACATTTGAATGGACAAAGGGTGATGGCAGTGGGCCAACAAACTCTAATATTAAACCATGTGGATGGCTTCCAACGGACATCTACATCTACATCCAAACTACGCAAGCCACCTGACGGTGTGTGGCGGAGGGCACCCTGAGTACCTCTATCGGATCTCTCTTCTATTCCAGTCTCGTATTGTTCGTGGACATAAGGTAAATAGGACAAAGAAAATTCACAAAGAGGCAAAATTTTTAAGGTTCAGGAAAGATTAGAAAGTATACAGACGCAGTTGCAGGCAGACAAACATTCACACTGAGCCGAGGGCGCACTTCTTACATATGCAACACATTTGTGTCACGTTCTTCTTAAAGATCAAAGTCTGCATTACGAATCAAAATGAAAGTATGCAAAAGCCTTGCATTCCTTGCTGTGATAAGGTTAAACAATCTTTATAAGACGAAATGTGAGACCAAAAGCTAAAAGCTTCCCTCTCGCTACGAGACAACGCGCCACGCGCTTAAACCAACTCAACCTCCTTCGAAAGCCGGCCGGTGTGGCGCTTCAGTCTGGAACCGCGTGATCGCTACGGTCGCAGGTTCGAATCCTGACTCGGGCATGGATGTGTGTGATATCCTTAGGTTAGTTAGGTTTAAGTAGTTCTACGTTCTAGGGGACTGATGACCACAGATGAACCATTTTGAACCTCCTTCGAAGAGAGCTCGGCTGCAGACCCTCGGGGCCCTGGAAGCAGACACCGTCTCACACACTCCAACGCCTCCCACGCGATACCGTGGCCAGTTAAACCCAGAGGCTTCCGCCAACAACCTAACACCGGTACCTTTCACGCAAGGAGAGCAAACCTCTTTGCCTACCTGAAAACTACAGGGGTTGGCCATTCTGTACGACTACCGCTGATTCTCTGCATCAGACTAAACCACCGTATAGCAACATGAAACACACCACATTCATTCACTCACACCTGCCAGAGAGTTTTGTATCACTGGAAAGTAAATAAAATGGTAATGGAAGGGGACTACAGGACCATTTCCAGTGGTATAAACTAATCTTAACTTGAGAAAACGCGTTCTAATCAAACACCTATTTTGGTCCAGAATGAGATTTTCACTCTGCAGCGGAGTGTGCGCTGATATGAAACTTCCTGGCAGATTAAAACTGTGTGCCCGACCGAGACTCGAACTCGGGACCTTTGCCTTTCGCGGGCAAGTGCTCTACCAACCGAGCTACCGAAGCACGACTCACGGCCGGTACTCACAGCTTTACTTCTGCCAGTACCTCGTCTCCTACCTTCCAAACTTTACAGAAGCTCTCCTGCGAACCTTGCAGAACTAGCACTCCTGAAAGAAAGGATATTGCGGAGACATGGCTTAGCCACAGCCTGGGGGATGTTTCCAGAATGAGATTTTCACTCTGCAGCGGAGTGTGCGCTGATATGAAACTTCCTGGCAGATTAAAACTGTGTGCCCGACCGAGACTCGAACTCGGGACCTTTGCCTTTCGCGGGCAAGTGCTCTACCAACCGAGCTACCGAAGCACGACTCACGCCCGGTACTCACAGCTTTACTTCTGCCAGTACCTCGTCTCCTACCTTCCAAACTTTACAGAAGCTCTCCTGCGAACCTTGCAGAACTAGCACTCCTGAAAGAAAGGATATTGCGGAGACATGGCTTAGCCACAGCCTGGGGGATGTTTCCAGAATGAGATTTTCACTCTGCAGCGGAGTGTGCGCTGATATGAAACTTCCTGGCAGATTAAAACTGTGTGCCCGACCGAGACTCGAACTCGGGACCTTTGCCTTTCGCGGGCAAGTGCTCTACCAACTGAGCTACCGAAGCACGACTCACGCCCGGTACTCACAGCTTTACTTCTGCCAGTACCTCGTCTCCTACCTTCCAAACTTTACAGAAGCTCTCCTGCGAACCTTGCAGAACTAGCACTCCTGAAAGAAAGGAAAGTTTGGAAGGTAGGAGACGAGGTACTGGCAGAAGTAAAGCTGTGAGTACCGGGCGTGAGTCGTGCTTCGGTAGCTCAGTTGGTAGAGCACTTGCCCGCGAAAGGCAAATGTCCTGAGTTCGAGTCTCGGTCGGGCACACAGTTTTAATCTGCCAGGAAGTTTCACCTATTTTGGTGTTTATCAGAGGTAACTAAGAGCCACATTGTTGGTTTGTAGTAGGCGTAATGTCATGGCCCAGTTACTCGTAGTACAGAAGCAATGCGCACATTAGAGGTATCTACGAGAATATTCATCAGAATGTATCAAGAGGAGGGCGAAGAACATCTTCGTATTGGTCAAAAAGTGTGAAGGCCTGTAGCTGCCACTAGAGATCGAGATAGAAATATTCTAGACGTCAGCGTCAAGAACGAGCTTGAGAACTGAGCACGAGTCTCTATCGGCAAGGGAGTGTGGTAATTGTTCGTCGACGCCTTCATGTTGCTGATTTTCGTCACCGCAAACTGCAAGGAAACTAGCCATTATATATTGTCATTGAGAAGCACACTTATGATTCAATCTCTCGTACCTCCGAGCTGGTAAACATTTTTGGAATATTATTGTATAATCCGACGAAAAATGTATTAGTTCGGACAAGGATGACTGATTGCCTTTGTGGAGCCCTAATAATTCTCGCTGCTCTCAGAATCACATTGTTGCCATAGTGCAAAGTGGAGGGATAATCTCTTCTGTTTGGAGTTGTGTAACCGCCCTCAACTTGTAGCATTTCCATTCTAAAACAGGAAGAGACATCTGTCTGAATGTAATTACATAACCTAGGATCCCAAGCGCTACAGCTCAGCATAAATTCAGTAGTTCGCTTTACTAAGGTAATCTTGGAGTTTCCATATATTACATCACTCGACTAGGAGACTGTTGTGTGTGAGGCATTGAAGAACAAGAGAGAGTGAAGGATTGGTAGACAAGTGGTATATTCAACATATTCAAGTAGAAGGGTAGGAATGGTGGTTAAGAATGATAATCTTCAAGATATACAGGAGAAGCATAGTAAGGATCATTGAGTGGTGCCACTAGTAGGGTGAATGTTGACCATCGGAGCTCTGCTTTTGCCGGTAGTACGCAAAGTGGAGCTTGGGAACCAAAGCACAGAGAAATTTAACACAATCACGGGACTCACACAAGAAGACAGCGTGTTACAGATATTACTCAATCTAGCTCTGGAAAAGGTAATGAGGGAAGCTTTTCATAAGAGTTTTGTTGAAGGTATCAAGACTGAGCCGGCCGCTGTGGCCGAGCGGTTCTAGGCGCTTCAGTTTAGAACCACGCAGCTGCTATGGTCCCAGGTTCGAATCCTGCCTCGGGCATGGATGTGTGTGATGTCCTTAGGTTAGTTAGGTTTAAGTAGTTCTAAGTCTCGGGGACTGATGACCTCAGATGTTAAGTCTCATAGTGCTTAGAGCCATTTGAACCATTTTTATCGAGACTGAATATGGGAAAACCATACATCTCACATTTGCCAAGGCTCAGGACTTGTTGTCCATATATAAGGCAGAACTAATGCAGATGAGCCACAGTGTGGAGGCTATAGTGAGCAAGAGCATTCCTCTGTTGAATGAATCGAAGACCAAGCATCTGGTGATGAACAGGACTCATGCGTGTTCAATAGACCCACTCCAGCCACTGGTAATCGCAACCAGACCCTACAAAAGCATCGATGATACCTTATATCTGTGGGGTAATCATTCAGGGGACGTATTTTTTTTAACGGAGATCAAAGCATAGATCAAAGCCAGAAACTGGTCGTACTTCAGTCTCAGCCACCTTTTTAGATTTTGCAGCCTATCAAGCAATTTCAAACACCAACTGCACAAAACAGCGATCCAACCCGTAGGGCTGTATGCTCGCGAGATGTGGAGTGTTTGGAGAAAGGAGTTAAATAACCTTCTCATTTTCGAGCAAAAATTGTTAAGGAAAATCGATGATACGGTGCAAGATGAGATCACTGGAAAGCGGAGGATCCGGCATAATTGTGAACTGGATGAGAACCAAAAAGTTTTTATGGGCAGTTCATGTTGTTCAGATGGACACAAAGATAGATGGCTTTTGAAATCTATTAGGAAGACCAAAGAAAAGGTGGGGACATGGAATCCGTAAGGCTTGCTACAGATCAAAGTAGAAGTTCATTCGAGGCAGAAACAGAATCCAGGGGAAGAGGAGCCTTGTAACTGTGCTCAATCCTCCGAACCTAATCGCATAAAGTAGAGTAACTAAGTAAATGAGTATGGCGCGATTGCAGGGACAGCGTCAAACATCACGATCACAATCATGAGCTGTAATATTGACGGGCTGGCAGCGCCGTCACTCGGACGGTCCTAGTTTTCTATTATGCGCCACTGCCGTTGTTGTCCAGCGATATAGTGGTAATTCCTAGTACTCTGCACTTTCCAGATGGCATACATATACAGGGTGGTCCATTGCTAGCGACCGTTCCAAATATCTCAAGAAATAAGCATCAAACGAATAAACTACAAAGAACGAAACTCGTCTAGCTTGAAAGGGGAAACCAGATGGCGCTATGGTTGGCCCGCTAGATGGCGCTGCCATAGGTCAAACGGATATCAACTGCGTTTTTTTTTTTACATAGGAACCCCCATTTTTTATTACATATTCGTGTAGTACGTAAAGAAAAATGAATTTTTTAGTTGGACCACTTTTTTCGCTTTGTGATAAATGGAGCAGTAATAGTCACAAACGTATAAGTTCTTGGTATCACGTAACATACCGCCAGTGCGGACGGTACTTGCTTCGTGATACATTACCCGCGTTAAAATGGACCATTTACCAATTGCGGAAAAGGTCGATATCGTGTTTAGGTATGGCTATTGTGATCAAAATGCCCAACGGGCGCGTGCTATGTATGCTGCTCGGTATCGTGGATGACATCATCCAAGTGTCCGGACCGTTCGCCGGATAGTTACGTTATTTAAGGAAGCAGGAAGTGTTCAGCCACATGTGAAACGTCAACCACAACCTGCAACAAATGATGATGCCCAAGTAGATGTTTAGCTGCTGTTGCGGCTAATTCGCACATCAGTAGCACACAAATTGCGCGAGAATCGGGAATCTCAAAAACTTCGGTGTTGAGAATGCTACATCGATTGAACCCGTACCATATTTCTATGTACCAGGAATTGCATGGCGACGACGTTGAACGTCGTGTACAGTTCTGCCACTGGGCACAAGATAAATTACGGTACGATGACAGATTTTTTGTACCCGTTCTATTTGGCGACGAAGCGTCATTCACCGACAGCGGTAACGTAAACCGGCATAATACGCACTATTGGGCAACGGAAAATCCACGGTGGCTGCAACAAGTGGAACATTAGCGACCTTGGCGCGTTAATGTATGGTGCGGCATTATGGGAGGAAGGATAATTAGCCCCCATTTTATCGATGGCAATCTAAATGGTACAATGTATGCTTATTTCCTACGTAATGTTCTACCGATGTTACTACAAGATGTTTCACTGCATGACAGAATGGCGATGTACTTCCAACATGATGGACGTTCGCCACATAGCTCGCGCGCGGTTGAAGCGGTATTGAATAGCATATTTCATGACAGGTGGATTGGTCGTCGAAGCACCATAGCATGGCCCGCACGTTCACCGGATCTGACGTCCCCGGATTTCTTTCTGTGGGGAAAGTTGAAGGATATTTGCTATCGTGGTTCACCGACAACGCCTGACAACATGCGTCAGCGCATTGTCAATGCATGTGCGAACATTACGGACGGCGAACTACACGCTGTTGAGAGGAATGTCGTTACACGTATTGCCAAATGCATTGAGGTTGACGGACATAATTTTGAGCATTTATTGCATTAATGTGGTATTTACAGGTAATCCCGCTGTAACAGTGTGCTTTTTGTTTGGTAAATGACGCTTGAAGTAAATTAGAATTATATATTAATACCTTCAGCTGCTGATGGGCTTTGATATGTATCAACAGGGACAGGTGAAAATGTGTGCCCCGACCGGGACTCGAACCCAGGATCTCCTGCTTACATGGCAGACGCTCTATACATCTGAGCCACCGAGAGCACAGAGAATAGTGCGACTGCAGGGAGTATCTCGCGCACGCCTCCCAGGAGGCCCACATTCTCACCTTATATGTCCACACACTACTTTCGTAGTGTCCCTACCCAACACACTTATTACTCGTGGAAGACATTCTTACGAAGTTCTTTCGGACATGTCCGAAAGAACAGACACCATATCCATATAAGTATATAGTTCTGGCAATATCGGCCATGACCTTCCTCTTCTGTGACGATGCACACATTTTACCCAAACTCTTACGGGACTTGGTAAGAAGTTATGCAAAGAGCGACGCCACTGGGGAGTGGATGACTGGAAGCGAGTAATTTGGAGTGATGAATGACGCTAAGCCCTGTGGCAGTCCGATGGAAGGGTTTGGCGAATGCGTGGAGAACGTTATCTATTATGAAGTGTAGTGCCAATAATGAAGTATGGAGGAGGTTGTGTTATGGTATGGGGGTGTGTTTCTTGGTACGGGTATAGTCACCTTATTTTTATTGCACCACGTTCCACAACCCACCATAGAAACTAGGACCACGGCCTTTGCGTTGTGCCGGCCGCGGTGGCCGAGCGGTTCTAGGCGCTTCAGTCTAGAACCGCGCATTTGCTGCGGTCGCAGGTTCGAATCCTGCCTCGGGCATGGATGTGTGTGATGTTCTTAGGTTAGTTAGGTTTAAGTAGTTCTAAATTCTAGGGGACTGATGATCACCGATGTTAAGTCCCATAGTGTTCAGAGACATTTGAACCATTTGAATCTTTGCATTGCAACTTAGTAAAAACTGAAAGCACAAAATACCAAGTTTGTTTGCGTGGCCATCATAGGAACATATTATACAGCACTGTGTGATGTGTACGGTAGAGGAACAGTCTGGAAACCATGACTCTTTGTATCAACATGACAATTCACCGAGTCAAGAAGCAGCATCTGTGAAGCAGTGGTCTGTGTAATGGAGTACCCGGCCCAAATCACGGCCTGAACACAATGCGGATGAGGCAGAATTCGCTGCAGACCCCAGCGTCCAACATCTCTACCTTACCTAGTTTCTGCTCTTGTGGAAGAATGGACTTCCATTCCTCCATACATTTAGATATCTCAGTGAAAGTGTCCGCAGCAGAGTTGAAGCCGTCATAAAGGCGAAGGGCGAACACAGCCCATATTAATCTCCACTAATAAGTGGTCGGACACTTTTAATTAGGTAGTGTACCCTAGTATACAGCTCAAGCAGGTATTCAAACTAGGTGCACGTTTTTCTTCTACTGAATTAAGTTACGAGAGATCATAAATAGAAAAAGATATAACAACGGTGTTAAACGGACTCCAAATCATGTTAATAACCTGGTGATTAACGATGTTCTCTTGGCATACTTTAATGCTTTTTAAATGCAAGAGTTTGTTTCCGTTCTTGATGAAACTATGATAGTGCGATGTCTTCCTGTTCTGTTCCTTCGGCGCCGAGCGCTGCCTGGAGCTGGAGCTTGGAGGTGGTGGGCCGGCCAGACAAGCACAAACCCAATTCCGGGCGGCCCCCGGCTGGAGGAGGGGTGGTGACCACTAACCTCTTCCTCTGGAGCGGCCTCACCGCGGCTCTTGTGCTGCTGCCGTCGCCGCCGCCGCCAGCCTTAATCACAATTGAGTTTGAGACCGCGGCTGGCTGCTGGCAAATTCGATTCCAACTTGCTCCGTTTTCTGGAGATATCGAAGGCCCCCGTGGATGCCTGGGTGAGGTTCGTTGTTTCGGAGGAAGCGCCTCTGGTGGTGGAGGGCAACACATCCTGCCTCCCTCTGCTGACCGTGACGAAGGGTCGAATTTCCTGCTCTGCTTGTAAGTTTTCTGCTGTGTGTCAGAGATAACACACCCTTGCCAAGATGCAGTATTTTAGGAGCATTTCGATACGGTAAGACAGAAAATATAATTTCACTGCAATTTTTAACATTTTTTTAAAATCTGAAAGTTAATTTTATAGGTTTTGTTCAAGTTATTTTTTATGTCGGATTATTCCTGGGGGAGTGTTATCTAGAGACTCATCTGAAAGTCGAGCATTTATAAAGTTTGAACGTTGGAGCTTCCACAACCTACGCTGGATGCCTTGTAAGACTTGTAGGTCTTCTGCAACCGCTATCTTCCCGAAGATTTTTAGGTGCTTTCAGCAGTCAATAATGATTAATACAACACTGTTGAGTTTACTTCTGTTCATTCACATTTATTTTTGTAATAACACGAAGATCAGCTTTTAGATATTAAATTAAATAAATTATTATTATTATTGTTATTATTATGTGCGATTAGACACTGTTGGGTCACGCAAAGCAAATAGTACATAAATAAATAAGATAGGAAATTAAATACAACACAGAATAGTTTGATGTAATTTTCCTACACACAAAACTAAATAATTAGACGAAACCGACAAACCTTCAGCTTCTTAGATACGCAGACACAAGACAGACACACACACACACACACACACACACACACACACACACACACACACACACACACACACACATACAGAGTCACTTACTCACACACATAAAACGGCAGATACACCTAACAAAGGTTCAAAACTCCCACACAGGACACCTGCAACATTCCAACTGTCCTCATTTTGTTTTCGTAGTTTCTAACCATAGCAGTGCAAGTAACATAGTGCAGGTGTTCACAGTGAAGACAATGGGAAAACCAGAAAAAGTAAGCGCAACATATTACAAAAAAGAAAAACACATACACACACAATCTTCAACATACAGTTACTTGATGTTAAACCTAACCATAGCGATCTCAGCCCTAAAATTTCAAAGTAAATAATTTTTCTACATTAAATTCTAACGAGATTGTAGATTACAAATTGTGAAAGAAAACAAGTGCAATAAAAAACATAAAAACCCAGGCAAACCACAGCATGTGCTATCAAGCTATATACACAAAAGCTTGTTTTTCAGATTTGTAAATACTGTCCAAAAAACTCAAATTTATATCTGTACAACACCACAGCAAAAATATAGAACACTTTAGCAGGTTATATAGGCACTTAACCAGCCTGGCAAAGGTTGATCAGCGGCCTTTCACGACGACAGGAGTAGTTAAATAATAATAGTCGTAGCTATATGTTGTGCTGAACTGACTGTGGATACAGTGACTGGCTCTGAAAATTACACAATGTCTACATAACACAGACTCACTATCAAAGAAGTTTGCATATTGAATGAGGGGCGAAGACAGTCTCATACTACGTGTACGACACCTGTTTAATGAATCATGCAGATACTACAAAACAGTAAAACAGAATTCTATTAAATTCTATAGATTAATATAAAAGATAAAGTAAAAAATACATAAAACATTAAGCATGATGCAAATATGTTTAAACATAAGTTGTAGTTTCTTAAAGTATGAATAAAGTATAAATAAATTAATATATGAAGTATAAATAATGGTTCTGTTTTATAGGGAGAAATTTTGGCCCTCACCTGGACCTACAAAAAGGTTTTTGTAGAATTTCTTGGAAATTTAAATTTTCTAATTTCGAAGTTTCAAAAACTAACATATTTTCTGGAAAAGTTATACTTTTTCGAACCGTAAAATTTAGGGCTACAAAAGCATAAAAGTTAAATTTTGAAAGGATTACATTTAAAGATTCGAACACCGTAGAATACGACAATTTTGAATAGCAATAAATCTGAAATGTCTACTTTACGGAAAAAGTAAATGTTTTATTCACCGTTTGGTTTTTCTGCTCTCGTAGTGACCGCGTTTGCCTATAAACTTACCAGATAATAGGTCCACCTTTCATGCAAAGAACCGTCCTTCACCTAAATTCAAACATACTTCAGCTTTGTGCCATCGTCGCTGGATATTTCTTATTCATACAAATATGTAATACGTGAATATGCTTTGAAAGATAATTATTATACGGAAATTAATCCCAAAATGTTTTTTGTTGTCATTACCTTAATTTTTTAAATTACTGAGTTCCGCAAGACATTCTGTACGTTAATAGATGCCAGCAACTTGTCATCTGCTACTGTATGATGTTAATGTGAATCTTGGTAGGTGAGATAACACATCTCTTTATACGATGGGCTTTTAATAAGTAACGCAACACATTTTTTTCTGAAAGCAAGTTGGTTTTACTCAGGATTCCAATACACCGTGTTACTCCCTAATGTTTTGGCTACGCATCAACATAATCTGCGTTGAATTCAACGGCCTTATGTCACCTTATTGGGAGGGACTGATTGAGCGCACAGTACCACTCCACTGTTCGGCGTCGGAGCCGGCGTCTGGCTGCATCAGTAACCTCCCCATCATCCACGTACTGCTTCCCGCGTAATGCATCCCTCATTGGGCGAGCACATGGGAGGTACGTGATCCAGACTGTAGGGTGGACTAGGATGAACAGTTCAGTGAAATAGTCTGAGCACCTCTCGTGTGCACGGATTTGTGTGACACCTTACATTCTCATGGAGAAGGCGAGGTGACGAAAAACACGCTAAAGTCGTTTCTTCAACTTCCTGAAGGTAGTGCAATGCACTGCTGAGTTGATCGTTGCACCATAAGGGAGCAAATCAAACAGAATAACCCGTTGACAGCGGTCGAATGCCGTAGACATAGCTTTAGCGGCTGAGGGTGCGGCCTTGAGCTTTTTCTTCAGAGGAGGGATGTGATGTGCTCCAGGATATGGAACCAGTAGGTTACCGGGTAAGCGTGAAAGGGCTGGGCCCCAGTTAGATATCATCCACTGCTTCAACAACAAATGCAATTGCATTTATTATCAATTTCTAGAATGTAAACAATCTGATACGACAACTTATTCACACATATCTGCAAGCTTGCTTTAAGGTAAAGAAGCGTCCTTTAAACAATCACTGAATACAATTAATAAAACGTGTTACAAGGCAATATAGTTATACATGTAGAACTTCCGAACAACAGGAAGATAAGGTTAGCCAGTAGATGTAAGAAAAGTTCTAGTTTAATGGTAGTTAAAGGGCTCAATGGTTTTACCAAGCGGAGAATAAAACGCCCTTAAAAATATCATTAACAATAAGTGGGTAAGTCCTCAGAAAAGATACAGAATAATTATTCGAGCCCAATTTGTTTGAGGTCAAAAGAGAGGTTACTGATAATTACAAAGCTCGAGTGAATAATTCAGTTTATCCTAACAATGAAATAACTGACAAGGAAGCACAATCAATTACAATAAGTTACCAGGTTAACCTGGCGTCAAAAGAAAAAGAATACAAATGTAAGTAAAATAAGAAACTTTTAGAAACATAAGCATAAAAAATTGTCCCTTAAAACCCGAGCTTACAGAATTGCTCAGATAAGAAGAGCCACTCGCCGCCCCCCGAATTAACTGAAGTAAGGATCGTACCCCAAAATAATTTTATTATCACCAATTTAGGTTGGAATAAGGCAAGAAACTGAACTTCGATATCTCGGCGGAAAACTGGTCAAGACACAGGGAAGTGAGGCTGGAACCAGCCCGCCGCAATGGAGACTATAACACGCGCCGGAGCCATGCCGGAGCGGGTCAACGCAGGTTGCAATTAACTATCACTCGCTTCCGGCGCCCGCCTCGCACAACACAACGGCCAGCACCGCCACAAGAGACAGAAAGCCACGATGAGTTCCACCTGAAGAATAAGTATAAATGTGAAAGGCACATAAGTGAAATCAATTGACCCGAAAATATCGGCATTCAATAACAAGAAGGTGCGACCTAAATAACCTAATGAATGGTCGCTGATGATTTCTCTCCAGCCCCTAGTAGCGTCAAATTACCTGAACTTCTATAGGGAAATAACAAACAATACGACAAATAGCCAAATTGCTCTTATTAATTTTACATAAAGATGTGCCTGGAAGTACTGAACTCGAATAAGAATACTTAAACAGAAACTGTAAGGACAGCAGCTTGGGTAGAAAGTCCACACCGTCGAACTTACCTTAAATAATAGAAGTACAGCAACGTTATTGACACGTGAACAAATGTGCATAGCTGGTGCACACCAGGACATCTAAAGCATATTTCAATAACATTGTATTGTATGTTAACCGGAGACCTAGAAACGACGGAGAAGCTCCGTCCGCGCCGCAGCCGCAGTGGTCCACAACCCAATGACGACTAACGCGGTCCACTTCACCCCTCCGCCGCCCCACACCGAACCCAGGATTATTGTGCGGTTCGGCCCCCGGTGGACCCCTCAGGGAACGTCTCACACCAGACAGGGAAACCCCTATGTTTGCGTGGTAGAGTAATGGTGGAGTACGCGTACGTGGAGAACTTGTTTGCGCAGCAATCGTCGACATAGTGTAACTGAGGCGGAATAAGCGGAACCAGCCCGCATTGGCCGAGGCAGATGGAAAACCACCTAAAAACCATCCACAGACTGGCCGGTTCACCGGGCCTTGACACAAATCCGCCGGGCGGATTCGTGGCGGGGACCGGCGCTCCTTCCCACCCGGAAAACCGTGCGTTAGACCGCACGGCCAACTGGGTGAACTTTCAATAACATACTTGATTAAAAACAGGTCGCAACCATAATAAACACAGAATTTAAAGAAGGTAACCTCTTAAAGGTATGAAGAAGACCAGTTTAAACTAATAAAGTACACTCATGCTCATAAATTAAGGACAATGCTGATACATGGTGAATCAGCGCTCTGGTGGGCGGTTTGCGGGTTTAAATCACCTAGGGGTATGACCATGTGGTTCATTTGAACTGCTGTCGTCGCACGGTGGCGCTGGCAGCAGTCCACATACGCAGACGTGTGTTGGTGCACGTCAGAGTACGGTGCAGCGAGTAAGTGTGCAGACGTTTTCAGACTTGCTAATGGTGACTGTGTGTTGAAAATGGCTCAAAGAACACATATTGATGACGTTATGAGGGGTACAATACTAGGGCTGGTCAAACACAGCAGGTCGTAGCACGGGCCCTCCGTCTGCCACAAAGTGTGATCTCAAGATTATGGGAACGATTCCAGCAGACAGGAAACGTGTCCAGACGCTACAGTACGGGACGTCCACAGTGTACAACACTACAAGAAGACCGATATCTCACCATCAGTGCCCGCAGACGGCCACGGAATACTGCAGGTTGCCTTGCTCGGGATCTTACCGCAGCCACTGGAACAGTTGTCTCCAGACACACAATCTACAGCCGACTGAACAGACATGGAGTCCTGCAAGGTGCATTCCACTGACCCCTGGTCACAGGAGAGCCCGTAAAGCTTGGTGTCAAGAACACAGTAAATGGTCATAATTGGAAAAGTGGTCCCAGGTTATGTTCACGGACGAGTTCAGGTATAGTCTGAACAGTGATTCTCGCCGTGTTTTCATGTGGCGTGAACCAGCAACCAGATACCAACTCCTTAACGTCCTTGAAAGGGATCTGTATGGAGGTCGTGGTTTGATAGTGTGGGGTAGGATTATGATTGTTGCACGTACACCCCTGCATGTCTTTGACATAGGAACTGTAACAGGTCAGGTGTATCGGGACGTCATTTTACACCAGTAGGTCCGTCTTTTCTGGAGTTCAGTGGGTACCACCTTCCTCCAGATGGATGATAACGCACGGCCCCGCCAAGCTGCCATCGTGGAGCAGTGCCTTGAAACAGAGGATATCAGGCGAATGGAGTGGCCTGCCTGTTCTCCAGACCTAAACCCCATCGAACACGTCTGGGATGCTCTCGGTCGACGTATCTCTGCACGTCTTCAAACGCCTAGGATGCTTCAGGAGCTTAGACAGGCACTGGTGCAAGAATGGGAGGCTGTACCCCAGCAGCTGCTCGACCACCTGATCCAGAGTATGCCAACCCGTTTTGCGGCCTGTGTACGTGTGCATGGTGATCATATCCCATATTGATGTTGGGGTACATGAGCAGGAAATAGTGGCGTTTTGTAGCACATGTGTTTTTCGGGACGGTTTTCTCAACTTATCACCAAAACCGTGGACTTACAGATCTGTGTCGTGTGTGTTCAAAAATGGTTCAAATGGCTCTGAGCACTATGCGACTTAACTTCTGAGGTCATCAGTCGCCTAGAACTTAGAACTAATTAAACCTAACTAACCTAAGGACATCACACATATCCATGCCCGAGGGAGGATTCGAATCTGCGACCGTAGCGGTCGCTCGGCTCCAGACTGTAGCGCCTAGAACCGCACGGCCACTACGGCCGACTCGTGTGTGTTCCCTATGTGCATATGCTATTAGCGCCAGTTTTGTGTAGTTCCATGTTATGTGGCTCCAAATTCTGCAATTGTTCTTAATTTATGAGGATGAGTGTATTTAAACCATTACGTAAGACGAGCAAACCCTTGCAGAACACACCCTGAAGGCTAAGCTGCTCTCAAAACCTTTTACAGATATCAATCACTCATTAATGAG
Source organism: Schistocerca cancellata (assembly GCF_023864275.1). NCBI lineage: Eukaryota > Metazoa > Arthropoda > Insecta > Orthoptera > Acrididae > Schistocerca > Schistocerca cancellata. The sequence goes on along the minus strand of NC_064631.1, from coordinate 436,887,324 downwards.
ACATCAGCAAATTTACACAATATGCCGCTAACAAGGCAATAAGCCAACTCGGAGCAACGGAGGCCACAACAACACTCGATTACGTAGTGGGAGGCAGGCTCACAGAAGCAACAGCCGGAGTGTTCGCACACCAAAGTCATGCGTGGGCGATACAAACTAGCCAGTAAGAAAAAGTCATTAAGCGACGCGCAAATGGCTCTCGAAAGGCACTCAGTTGATTAACTCATCAGCTGTCCTCCTCACAGGAAATATTAAGCACACCAAGGCACAGAAAGCAGCAGGTTCTGGAAGCCGGTCGCGCACGGCCAAGCTCCGCCTCCGGCTCGGAAGGTTGCCCATCCTCAGCTCATCTCTCACCCTGCCGCTGAGGCTGCTCGCCGAGAGCCAAAGCCGGCTGATGTGGCCGAGCGGTTCTAGGTGCTTCAATCCGGAACCGCGCTGCTGCTACGGTCGCAGATTCGAATCCTATCTCGGTCATGGATGTGTGTGATATCCTTAGGTTAGTTAGGTTTAGGTAGCTCTAAGTCTAGGGGACTGATGACCTCAGGTGTTAAGTCTCATAGTGCTTAGAGCCATCAGAACCATTTTGAACCAAGAGCCAAAGCGCCACCTCGCTGACCGCAAGAGCGAAGGGTCGCCCCACCAGGTCGACAGAGCAATTTGCACGAGCCAAAACAGCTCAAGGTGGTGTGGCGCTACTCGGTGGATTGCCACACAGCCTCGTAACGTGCAAACAACCCCGCCCAGATGGCTTTTCGTTGCTCTTTATGGTCTTCTGCTAGGAGGCGCGGAACCCAGCTCCCACACACCTTTGAATACCCCACTGGTGGACGAGTGTCAGCACTGCCAACAGAGACGTCGAGATGAGCAGCGAGTGTTTGATTCCGATCTGTCGATCACCTCGAATGAGAGTGTCCACACGTTCGCATATTGCAGGAGTCACAGGTGTGTGCGGCTCCGCCACTCTTGACTGAGTGGTCAGCCAGTCTGACAGCCATGCAACGGGTCTGGGATCGAATCCCGGCCGGGTCGGAGATTTTTTCCTTTCAGGGACTGGGTATTGCGTTGGGCCATCATCATTTCATCAACATCGACATGCGACTCGACCAGTTTGGCATCAACTGAAAAGACATGCAACTCAGAGGCCGAATTCCCACAGGTGAGAACTCCCGGCCTTCAATGCCATACGGACATCTATTTTTTTTTTTTTTTCCAGCTGTGTTCAGCCGGTTGGTACACGGGGAATTGGACAGTTCCGAGCGACCTTGTTGTGATGATGACACACATTCGTCCAACGCCCCGCCGTGCTTTTGTTCATTGCCACTTCTCCGTAGACATTTTGCAAGCGCCTATGAATATCAGCGTTGCACTAGTTTTCCGCCCAAAGAAGCTCAATAACAGCTCCCTGCTTGGTACGCACCTCCGTTACAGATGTCTTTTTGTAGACTACGTGTAGTGCCGCTACCTATCGGAACTTCATGAAACTATAGAGGCTACAGCGGGAATGCTCCACAACGTCCCACAACAAATGCCGCTTTGTTTAAGCTACTAAATGGTTCCGTATGTTTCTTTTAAAACTGTAAGTGTTTTATTATGCTTATCCATTACGGATATTTTAGAACCGTGACTGTATATTAATGTAAATAAGTTATACACAACTGCAACCAGTCACTTTTTCAATAATAATGCTTTATTACATTAACCGGTTTTCGAACCCTTTCAGGTTCATCTTCAGATGTTTTCGGGAGGATCCGGGAAGTTACATCATTACTCGTAGTAGCATAATGCTGGATGCTGGTTTGCGACAGTATAGGCGGCTTTTTTCGTATCTGTCTGCCTCCATTTTGATGTCCAGAACACTTTCACACGAACTATATTAGTTCACACTTTAACAGTGTCACTGTTGACACATTCCTGGGGTCAGATACATCACATGATCACACTGACAGAACCACAGGCACATAGACACAGGCAACAGAGCATGCACAATGTCGGCACTAGTACAGTGTATATCCACCTTTCGCAGCAATGCAGGCTGCTATTCTCCCATGGAGACGATCGTAGAGATGCTGGATGTAGTCCTGTGGAACGGCTTGCCATGCCATTTCCACCTGGCGCCTCAGTTGGACCAGCGTTCGTGCTGGACGTGCAGACCGCGTGAGACGACGCTTCATCCAGTCCCAAACATGCTCAATGGGGGACAGATCCGGAGATCTTGCTGGCCAGGGTAGTTGACTTACACCTTCTAGAGCACGTTGGGTGGCACGGGATACATGCGGACGTGCATTGTCTTGTTGGAACAGCAAGTTCCCTTGCCGGTCTAGGAATGGTAGAACTATGGGTTCGATGACGGTTTGGATGTACCGTGCACTATTCAGTGTCCCCTCGACGATTACCAGTGGTGTACGGCCAGTGTAAGAGATCGCTCCCCACACCATGATGCCGGGTGTTGGCCTTGTGTGCCTCGGTCGTGTGCAGTCCTGATTGTGGCGCTCACCTGCAGGGCGCCAAACACGCATACGACCATCATTGGCACCAAGGCAGAAGCGACTCTCATCGCTGAATACGACACGTCTCCATTCGTCCCTCCATTCACGCCTGTCGCGACACCACTGGAGGCGGGCTGCACGATGTTGGGGCGTGAGCGGAAGACGGCCTAACGGTGTTCATGGAGACGGTTGCGAATGGTCCTCGCCGATACCCCAGGATCAACAGTGTCCCTAATTTGCTGGGAAGTGGCGGTGCGGTCCCCTACGGCACTGCGTAGGATCCTACGGTCTTGGCGTGCATCCGTGCGTCGCTGCGGTCCGGTCCCAGGTCGACGGGCACGTGCACCTTCCGCCGACCACTGGCGACAACATCGATGTACTGTGGAGACCTCACGCCCCACGTGTTGAGCAATTCGGCGGTACGTCCACCCGGCCTCCCGCATGCCCACTATACGCCCTCGCTCAAAGTCCGTCAACTGCACATACGGTTCACGTCCACGCTGTCGCGGCATGCTACCAGTGTTAAAGACTGCGATGGAGCTCCGTATGCCACGGCAAACTGGCTGACACTGACGGCGGCGGTGCACAAATGCTGCGCAGCTAGCGCCATTCGACGGCCAACACCGCGGTTCCTGGTGTGTCCGCTGTGCCGTGCGTGTGATCATTGCTTGTACAGCCCTCTCGCAGTGTCCGGAGCAAGTATGGTGGGTCTGACACACCGGTGTCAATGTGTTCTTTTTTACATGTCCAGGAGTGTATTTGGTAAGTGACCAAAGACTTTAGTGGCAGTGTAATTCGCCCCTTTCTGTGCCAAAGTTAGATTTAATCTTGAATAGTGAAGATCATCCTTTCTCCTAGTATTGTAGTTATGCACACTGCTATTACTTTTGAATTGGGTTCGGTTGTTAATAACAAATTTCATAAGAGAGTATATATACTGAGAAGCTACTGTGAATATCCCTAGATCCTTAAATAAATGTCTGATAATTCTGATTACACGCTTTTGTGCAATAAATACTTTATTCCTCACTGATGAATTACCCCAAAATATGATGCCATATGCAAGCAATGAGTGGAAATAGGCGTAGTAAGCTAATTTGCTAAGACGTTTATCACCAAAATTTGCAATGACCCTTATTGCATAAGTAGCTGAACTCAAACGTTTCAGCAGATCATCAATGTGTTTCTTCCAATTTAATCTCTCATCAATGGACACACCTAAAAATTTTGAAAATTCTACCTTAGCTATATGCTCATGATTAAGGTCTATATTTATTAATGGCATCATACCATTTACTGTACGGAACTGTATGTACTGTGTCTTATCAAAATTCAGTGAGAGTCGGTTTACAAGGAACAACTTAGTAATTTTCTGAAAGACATTATTGACAATTTCATCAGTTAATTCTTGTTTGTCAGGTGTGATCACTATACTTGTATCATCAGCAAAGAGAACTAACTTTGCCTCTTCATGAATATAGAATGGCAAGTCATTAATATATATTAAGAACAACAAAGGACCAAAGACCGACCCTTGTGGAACCCCATTCTTGATAGTTCCCCACTTTGAGGAATGTGCTGCTCTTTGCATATAATGAGAACTGCTTATTTCAACTTTCTGCACTCTTCCAGTTAGGTACGAATTAAACTATTTGTGCACAATACTTGAGCTTGTCCAGCAGAATTTCATGATTTACACAATCAAAAGCCTTTGAGATATCGCAGAAAATCCCAATGGGTGGTGTTCGGTTATTCAGATCATTCAAAATTTGATTGGTGAAAGCATATATGGCATTTTCTGTTGAAAAGCCTTTCTGGAAACCAAACTGACATTTTGTTAGTACTTCATTTTTACAGATGTGTGAAGCTACTCTTGAATACATTACTTTCTCAAAAATTTTGGATAAAGCTGTTAGAAGGGAGATTGGATGGTAATTGTTGACATCAGATCTATCCCCTTTTTATGCAAAGGTATAACAATAGCATATTTCAGTCTATCTGGGAAAATGCCCTGTTCCAGAGAGCTATTACACAGGTGGCTGAGAGTCTTACTTATCTGTTGAGAACAAGCTTTTAGTATTTTGCTGGAAATGCCATCAATTCCATGTCAGTTTTTGCTTTTAAGCAAGTTTATTATTTTCCTAATTTCAGAGGGAGAAGTAGGTGAGATTTCAATTGTATCAAATTGCATAGGTATGGCCTCTTCCATTAACAGCCTAGCATCTTCTAATGAACACCTGGATCCTGCTATATCCACAACATTTAGAAAATGATTATTAAAAATATTTTCAATTTCTGACTTTTTGTTCGTAAAGTTTTCATTCAATTTGATGGTAATACTGTCTTCCTGTGCTCTTGGTTGACCTGTTTCTCTTTTAATAATATTCCAAATTGTTTTAATTTTATTATCAGAGTTGCTGATTTCAGACATGATACACATACTTCTGGGTTTTTTAATAACTTTTCTTAATATAGCACAGTAGTTTTTATAATGTTTGATAGTTTCTGGGTCACTACTCTTTCTTTCTGTCAGATACGTTTCCCTTTTCCGGTTGCCAGATATTTTTATACCCTTAGTAAGCCATGGTTTGTTACATGGTTTCTTACGAGTATATTTAACTATTTTCTTGGGGAAGCAGTTTTCAAATGTATTTACAAAAGTGTCATGAAACAAATTATATTTTAAATTGGCATCAGATTCACGGTACAGCTCATCCCAGTCTAACTGCTGTAGGCTTTCCCTGAAATTTGCAATTGTTAAATCGTTGACTGAACGTACTATTTTGGAGGACTGTTTAGTACTGATGAATGGAGCTATGTCATATATTGTAACTAGCTGTGCACCATGATCAGAAAGACCATTCTCAACAGGATGAGCATTTATCTTGTTAAACTTATCTTGGTCTATAAAGAAGTTATCTATCAGTGAGCTGCTATCCTTTACCACCCGAGTAGGAAAATCAATAACGGGTGTCAAATTGAAAGAACCGAGTAATACTTCAAGGTCATTTTTCCTATTACCCTCTTTCAGAGAATCTACATTGAAGTCCACACAAATAATAATTTGCTTCCCCCTGTCTGACAGATAGCACAAGAAGGAGTCCAAATTTTTCAGAAACAGATGAAAATTTCCCGATGGGGACCTATATACAGTTACAATTACAAATGTGCCTTTATTTAATTTAAGCTCACAGGCACATGCTTCTATATGTTTCTCTACACAAAACTGTTTTGTTTCTATACTTTTTGCACAGTGATAACTTTTGACATATATGGCAACTCCTCCTTTCTCCATATTTTCTCTAATTACATGTGCAAAGAGCTTATATCCACTTACATTTACCTTATCCATATCAGTAACAATGTGATGTTCAGACAGGCATAGTATATCTATTTCATCCTCAGCTTCTAAATCTTCTAAACAAACCAGAAGCTCATCTGTTTTATTCTTTAAACTCCCAATATTTTGATGAAATATACTTACATTATTTTTAATTATACTTTTATGAGAACCTTTCCTTATTCTAAAATTTGCAGTACTCTCCTGTCTGAGTTTCTCATTGTGCTTAGGCCTAGTTCCTATACCAGTGGTCACATGGTGTTCAGAGAGGCAGATTATGTCAACTGGGTTGGGTGACTTAAATTCATCAATGCAATTACCTAGGACTGAGATACAACTTGGTGGAGATAAAATTTCTGGTGATTGGTGAAAATTTATAATTGACAGCTGTGATTGGTGATCCAATGTGCTAGAATTGTGCTGTTTAATTTCTTACCTAAACTGAAGATTTGTTTCAATCCTGACCTCTCGTAGAACTTGACATCTTTCTGTCTTACCTATCCTAAAAAAGGTGCTGCTCCAACACCTGTAACCACTGGTATTTTACCATTCATGGCAATGCCTGCCCCCCTTAAATTTCCTGCTATTACCCCAGCCAGTTTACCCTCCCTTTTCTTGTTGAGATGTAGGCCGTGCCTGGTATAGTCCCACCTTCTGAGAGAATCAACAGGAACCACACCAATATGAGCCCCCGCACCCGACCCAAACAGCCATTCCAGCTCCAAATTAACTCTCCCAACCGAAGAGTTCAAATGAGGCCGGTCATGGCGTCTCAGGACAGATACAAATTCAACATTGGTGTGTCTCTATGGCGACGCAATCTTTACCAGGTCACACTCTATACTGTACCCAGGATCTCTGTCGATACTGTTCTCTGGCCCTCCCACAATAACCACAGTGTCTTCCCTGGTAAATCCTTTACAGAGTGAACCTAAATCCTCTGTCACCTGATCCAGACTAGCAGTTGGTTTGAAAAAATTTGTAACTTGGTATTCTGGTCCTAATTCCTCCTGCAGAAGTTGGCCTACACCTCTGGCATGAGAACTGCCTAACAACAATACTTTCTTCCTTTTCGATGACTTTCCTACATTCTTTTTCAATTTCCTATTGAAAGTTTGTTGTGTCCTGTCTACACCTACCTCTGCTTGAGGCTCATCAGTTTCTAACTGAAGCAACAGGTCAAACTTATTTTTGACATTCACCACAAAACTGTCAGACTTAGTTCTAGGAATGTTCATTCTGTTACCTGTTGCCACTTCCCACCTCTCTTTGCCCTTCTCCCTCCATAACCTGTCCAGATCTTCCCTAGCCTGATCAAGCTCAGCCTGAAGGGCAGCAATTTTCCCCTCCTGTTCCACTATCTTCCTATCTCTGCTGCAAATCCTACATAACCACTGATGAGCCCGATCCACTTTCCCGACGCCCACGCCACTGCAGTCCCCCCAATGAAAAAAAACTACTGCATCCATCACACCAAACCCCGGAACTAACAATTCTACGGCAAGTCAGGCACTTCTCACTCATGGCAAAAATAATACTTTAGCTAGAATAAATAAATTAAAGTACCGAAAATCAAAAAAGACGTTACAAGAATTAAGACTATTCACAAATGTATATAAGCAAGTTTCTGATTTAAAATTCCGCTGTTTCTCTGATATCTGTATTAAAACAATGAAGGTATACGCTATTTATTATATATTTCACTCGATGGAATGAAAAAAAGGACAATTAAACGAGATACTTTAAGTTTGACTCTCCAAAAACGTTACGAGAATTAGGCCTATAAACAAATGTATACAGGGACATTACAAATGATTGAAGCGATTTCATAAATTGACTGTAGCACCATTCATTGACATATGGTCACGACACACTACAGATACGTAGAAAAACTCATAAAGTTTTGTTCGGCTGCAGCCGCACTTCAGGTTTCTGCCGCCAGAGCGCTCGAGAGCGCAGTGAGACAAAATGGCGACAGGAGCCGAAAAAGCGTATGTCGTGCTTGATATGCACTCACATCAGTCAGTCATAACAGTGCAACGACACTTCAGGACGAAATTCAACAAAGATCCACCAACCGCTAACTCCATTCGGCGGTGGTATGCGCAGTTTAAAGCTTCTGGATGCCTCTGTAAGGGGAAATCAACGGGTCGGCCTGCAGTGAGCGAAGAAACGGATGAACGCGTGCGGGCAAGTTTCACGCGTAGCCCGCGGAAGTCGGCGAATAAAGCAAGCAGGGAGCTAAACGTACCACAGCCGACGGTTTGGAAAATCTTACGGAAAAGGCTAAAGCAGAAGCCTTACCGTTTGCAATTGCTACAAGCCCTGACACCCGATGACAAAGTCAAACGCTTTGAATTTTCGGCGCGGTTGTAACAGCTCATGGAAGAGGATGCGTCCAGTGCGAAACTTGTTTTCAGTGATGAAGCAACATTTTTTCTTAATGGTGAAGTGAACAGACACAATGTGCGAATCTGGGCGGTAGAGAATCCTCACGCATTCGTGCAGCAAATTCGCAATTCACCAAAAGTTAACGTGTTTTGTGCAATCTCACGGTTTAAAGTTTACGGCCGCTTTTTCTTTTGCGAAAAAAACATTACAGGACGCGTGTATCTGGACATGCTGGAAAATTGGCTCATGCCACAACTGGAGACCGACAGCGCCTACTTCATATTTCAACAGGATGGTGCTCCACCGCACTTCCATCACGATGTTCGGCATTTCTTAAACAGGAGATTGGAAAACCGATGGATCGGTCGTGGTGGAGATCATGATCAGCAATTCATGTCATGACCTCCACGCTCTCCCGACTTAACCCCATGCGATTTCTTTCTGTGGGGTTATGCGAAAGATTCAGTGTTTAAACCTCCTCTACCAAGAAACGTGCCAGAACTGCGAGCTCGCATCAACGATGTTTTCGAACTCATTGATGGGGACATGCTGCGCCGAGTGTGGGAGGAACTTGATTATCGGCTTGATGTCTGCCGAATCACTAAAGGGGCACATATCGAACATTTGTGAATGCCTAAAAAAACTTTTTGAGTTTTTGTATGTGTGTGCAATGCATTGTGAAAATATCTCAAATAATAAAGTTATTGTAGAGCTGTGAAATCGCTTCAATCATTTGTAATAACCCTGTATAAGCAAGTTTCTGAAATAAAGTTACGCTGTTTTTCTGAAATCTGTATTAAAACAATGAAGATAGACGCTATTTGCGGTAGTTTACTTATTTGTTAGCGAGAAACTAGTCAAATTACCGTGAAACAAGAAACAAACACGTTTACAAAATTTAAGGCTAAACGCGACTTCGCGAAGTTACTATCATTACGTGTTTTCTGAAAAAATACGCAAATAAAAGTGAAACCTTTAACAGCAAGACTAAACGATACACTAATATACGAATTTAATTTGTTGTCGGTGTTAAACTAAAATATATTGCTGTCTCAATCACTTAACTTTCTGGAAATAGTTTCTGGCGTCACATACTCGGCGGCCATCTTGGATCATCAGATCCAGATAGCATACGTCAAGTTTCTGAATGTAAATTCCTGAGAGTGAGTGCACTGCATGGTATATTTTCACTGTTCTTGGGTAATTCTCAACACATATTATACGCCAATCCAGTAAAAAAGTCTGCGTTTGAAAGCTGAACATAACAGTTGTTTGTGCCGAACTCTGACGTAATTGATACCATTCATAATCTTGTTGTTGTTCTTGTGGTCTTCAGTCCTGAGACTGGTTTGATGCAGCTCTCCATGCAGCTCTATCCTGTGCAAGCTTCTTCATCTCCCAGTACCTACTGCAGCCTACATACTTCTGAAAATGCTTAGTGTATTCATCTCTTGGTCTCCCTCTACGATTTTTACCCTCCACGCTGCCCTCCAGTACTAAATTGGTGATCCCTTGATGCCTCAGAACATGTCCTACCAACCGATCCCTTCTACTTGTCAAGTTGTGCCACAAACTCCTCTTCTCCCCAATTCTATTCAATACCTCCTCATTAGTTATGTGATCTACCCATCTAATCTTCAGCATTCTTCTGTAGCACCACATTTCGAACGCTTCTATTCTCTTCTTGTCTAAACCATTTATCGTCCATGTTTCACTTCCATACATGGCTACACTCCATACAGATACTTTCAGAAACGACTTCCTGACACTTAAATCAATACTCGATGTGAACAAATTTCTCTTCTTCAGAAACGCTTTCCTTCCCATTGCCAGTCTACATATTATATCCCCTCTACTTCGATCATCATCAGTTATTTTGCTCCCCAAATAGCAAAACTCTTTTACTACTTTAAGTGTCTCATTTTCTAATCTAATTCCCTCAGCATCACCTGACTTAATTCGACTACATTCCATTATCCTCGTTTTGCTTTTGTCGATGTTCATCTTATATCCTCCTTTCAAGACACTGTCCATTCCGTTCAACTTCTCTTCCAAGTCCTTTGGTGTCTCTGACAGAATTACAATGTCATCGGCGAACCTCAAAGTTTTTATTTCTTCTCCATGGATTTTAATACCTACTCCGAATTTTTCTTTTGTTTCCTTTACTGCTTGCTCAATATACAGATTGAATAACATCAGGGAGAGGCTACAACCCTGTCTCACTCCCTTCCCAACCACTGCTTCCCTTTCATGTCCCTCGACTCTTATAACTGCCATTTGGTTTCTGTACAAATTGTAAATAGCCTTTCGCTCCCTGTATTTTACCCCTGCCAACTCAGTATTTGAAAGAGAGTATTCCAGTCAACATTGTCAAAATCTTTCTCTAAGTCTACAAATGCTAGAAACGTGGGTTTGCCTTTCCTTAATCTTTCTTCTAAGATAAGTCGTAGGGTCAGTATTGCCTCAAGTGTTCCAATATTTCTACGGAATCCAAACTGATCTTCCCCGAGGTCGGCTTCTACCAGCTTTTCCAGTCGTCTGTAAAGAATTCGCGTTAGTATTTTGCAGCTGTGACTTATTAAACTTAAAGTTCGGTAATTTTCACATCTGTCAACACCTGCTTTCTTTAGGATTGGAATTATTATATTCTTCTTAAAGTCTGAGGGTATTTCGCCTGTCTCATACATTTTGCTCACCAGATGGTAGAGTTTTGTCAGGACTGGCTCTCCCGAGGCTGTCAGTAGTTCTAATGGAATGTTGTCTACTCCCGGGGCCTTGTTTCGACTTAGGTCTTTCAGCGCTCTGTCAAACTCTTCACGCAGTATCATATCTCCCATTTCATCTTCATCTACCACTTCTTCCATTTCCATAATATTGTCCTCAAGAAGATCGCCCCTGTATACACCCTCTATATACTCCTTCCACCTTTCTGCTTTCCCTTCTTTGCTTAGAACTGGGTTTCCATCTGAGCTCTTGATATTCATACAAGTGGTTCTCTTTTCTCCAAAGGTCTCTTTAATTTTCCTGTAGGCAGTATGTATCTTACGCCTCATGAGATAAGCCTCTACATCCTTACATTTGTCCTCTAGCCATCCCTGAATAGTCATTTTGCATTTCCTGTCGATCTCATTTTTGAGACGTTTGTATTCCTTTTTGCCTGATTCACTTGCTACATTTTTGTATTTTCTCCTTTTATCAATTAAATTCAGTATCTCTTCTGTTACCCAAGGATTTCTACTAGCCCTCGTCTTTTTACCTACTTGATCCTCTGCTGCCTTCACTAGTTCATCCCTCAGAGGTACCCATTCTTCTTCTACTGTATTTCTTTCCCCCATTCCTGTCAATTGTTCCCTTACGCTCTTCCTGAACTCTCTACATCCTCTGGTTCTTTCAGTTTATCCAGGTCCCATCTCCTTAAATTCCCACCTTTTTGCAGTTTCTTCAGTTTTAATCTACAATTCATAACCAATAGATTGTGGTCAGAGTACACATCTGCCCCAGGAAATGTCTTACAATTTAAAACCTGTTTCCTAAACCTCTGTCTTACCATTATATAATCTATATGATACCTTTCAGTATCTCCAGGGTTCTTCCATGTATACAACCTTCTTTCATGATTCTTAAACCAAGTGTTAGCTATGATTAAGTTATGCTCTGCGCAAAATTCTACCAGGCGGCTTCCTCTTTCCTTTCTTAGCCCCAATCCGTATTCACCTACTATGTTTCCATCTCTCCCTTTTCCTACTCTTGCATTCCAGTCACCCAAGACTATTAAATTTTCGTCTCTCTTCACTACCTGAATAATGTCTTTTATCTCATCATACATTTCATCAATTTCTTCGTCATCTGCAGAGCTAGTTGGCATATAAACTTGTACTACTGTAGTAGGCATTGGCTTCGTGTCTATCTTGGCCACAGTAATACGTTCACTATGCTGTTTGTAGTAGCTTACTCGCACTCCTATTTTTTTATTCATTATTAAACCTACTCCTGCATTACCCCTATTTGATTTTGTATTTATAACCCTGTATTCACCTGACCAAAAGTCTTGTTCCTCCTGCCACCGAACTTCACTAATTCCCGCTATATCTAACTTTAACCTACCCATTTCCCTTTTTAAATTTTCTAATCTGCCTGCCCGATTAAGGGATCTGACATTCCACGCTTTCTCCTGATAACAACGTCCTCCTGAGTAGTCCCCGCCCGGAGATCCGAATGGGGGACTATTTTACCTCCGGAATATTTTACCCAAGAGGACGCCATCATCATTTAATCATACAGTAAAGCTGCATGCCCTCGGGAAAAATTACGGCTGTAGTTTCCCCTTGCTTTCAGCCGTTCGCAGTACCAGAACAGCAAGGCCATTGTGGTTAATGTTGCAAGGCCAGATCAGTCAATCATCCAGACTGTTGCCCCTGCAACTATTGAAAAGGCTGCTGCCCCTCTTTAGGAACCACACGTTTGTCTGGCCTCTCAACAGATAACCCTCCATTGTGGTTGCACCTACAGTACCGCTATCTGTATCGTTGAGGCACGCAAGCCTCCCCACCAGCGGCAAGGTCCATGGTTCATGGGGGGAGGCATAATCTTATGGCACTGCAATCGGTTTAACCACAGCCCACACTAACATATATCAGTATAACATTTATTTGTCTTGACTGCGCATTTATAAAATGATGGTTGGTTTTGACTGTCCAAACTATCATCTCTAGATGACTAAAATTTCGTTACAGTGAGTAACTCGTCACATGAAATACAAATACTAGGTACTCACTGAAGTGTAATTTTTATGGAATAAATGTAACTGATAAAACTGATTTCTCAAGCTGTATGCTACAGGATGGAACAAATAATATGGCCCGGAGAACAGAGTTCCAAGGTACAAAGAAACTCAGCAGATGAAAGGAAATGCAGTACTAACCTGCTGTAGCAGATGATGAAAGTGAGCACCATTCATCTCTAGGTACTTTTGAGCCCTGACGAGCACTTTGATGAAGGCGGATCGAAGCAGGACTGCTGGAATTGCTGCAGTCTTATCCGAAATGTTCCGCTGCAGTTCTTGAGGACTATAAGGGTTGTTCTGCTGAGGACTCCCCACAGAAAGTCATTGCAGACTGACAGATCCTGTGACCTGGGTGGCCAGCTAGGGCCTCGACCAGGCCGACTTCTGCTAACAACTCTGCAGGCTTGAAGACTGTGTAAATGTGCTCCATGGTTCGGTCAGCTGTATGGGCAGTTGTTCCATCCTGTTGTAAGTAACTGTAGGTCTATTCATCCTCCATAGATGCTGTCGAAAATTCACGTCCAATCATATCCACTTATCTGGGCCACTTTTATTTGGCCTACTCTGTGTAATAAATCCATTACCACATAAATTATTCTTCCATAGTGGACCTAAAGATTGTGACGGACTTAAATATATTGGGTTCGCTGTTTTATTGCTGCATCTTACAAGCATCCAAGTTGTGAATGGGACACAGAACACCAAGTGAAGCAAAGACAGAAGGCAATACAACTCAAAGAAACGAAATTAGTTCGTAATTATTGAGGAATGGATCATTAGCAAAAAATAAGAGAGGAAATTGCAAAGGGTATATGTCTATGTAATGGTAAGGAGTTGTCGAGTAGAGGACGTATAAAATGCAACTATGAAGGAAAGAATGAAGATAACTGAAGACATAGGGTAGGAAAGGTGACATTCGGGAAGCTGAAGACGACAAAGATCTACTAGAACCTGGGTATCAGGAGTGCAGGATATTGAGAAATATATGCTTATACTGTAGTAACTTATGGCGTTGTGGATGTAGGAAAGGAAGAATGCTGCAAAACAGCCAGAATACTTATTCGCCCCTGTTCATTAGCCTAGGATAAATTATTTTATTTAAAGACGCCGCACCGCACTAGATCAGCGTTTATAATGATTAGATCTTGCATCATGAAGCATTCTTGTTGGTCCTGATGTGCACTGTTGAATACTGTCTCGTCAAGATACGGTGTGGATTGTTTAGAGTAATCGTATGTTGGAAATCATAAAAAAATGGTTCAAATGGCTCTGAGCACTATGGGACTTAACATCTGATGTTGGAGGTCATATTTGTCGATTATGTTAACAGAGTATTTATTATCCGTCAGGACTGCTAATCGCATCTACAGATGGTGTGGTTTACTGATTCCGGTTTATTTAATAAACGTCCTTTAATTTATACGGAATAATAATAATAATAATAATAATAATAATAATAATTGCGGTGCAATCTACATTAAAATACATACAGGAAAAGTTTTATGGTACACACCAAATTGTATTGTCTGCTGTAACTGTAACAGATCGAATGATTAAGCATATGACATAACATGCTATATTAAACTATTGCGGCAGTGCTACGTTAGTCAGATAATGGTTGCTGGTCAGTGTTCACTTGGTGCTGCGAGTGATCCACGTTTCTTCCATTCCAACTGATTTTATACAGGGGTTTGACAAAAATATGGAAGCATCGCGAAAAATACTTGCTTGAACACAAATGAAGATTCTGGCCAAGCCTGCAGTTGGCGCTGTTGCATTTGGCGCTTGGACAATGCCTTCAATACGTTGCAAGCGTCAGTTGTTGTCGGAACGGTGTTTGTAGTAGCTAGTGCTTTTTGCAGGAGCTACGTGAATGCGAACAAGGGTAAATTGTTGGTGGGTGTTTCGGTGAGCAAGGTAATTGAAGCAAAAACAATGGTTCAAATGGCTCTGAGCACTATGCGACTTAACTTCTGAGGTCATCAGACGCCTAGAACTTAGAACTAATTAAGCCTAACTAACCTAAGGACATCACACACATCCATGCCCGAGGCAGGATTCGAACCTATGACCGTAGCGGTCGCTCGATTCCAGACAGTAGCGCCTAGAACCGCACGGCCACTCCGGCCGGCGTAACTGAAGCATTTGGTGTTTCAAGAGGTACCTTATCGAAGATTTATACAGCACTCAGGAAAAGCGGATAAACATCGTCCGCTAAGTCACAACGCGGACGAAAGTACGTGTTGACTGATCATGTCTTACGTTCACTGAAGAGGACTAACAAGGGAATGTTCAGACTTGTCATGTCGAAACCTGTGTTGCTTTTTTTACCACTGTGAGTTAACATTGCAAGAAGCCTGTATGCAGAATTTTAGCTGCTGACATGACCTGGAAGTCTGTAAACAATTTTATGAAGTAAGACATTATTGTCGCATGGTTTCCGCGCTTATAACTGCCTCTTGTACAACCCTGACCTCTCGCTACGTTATACCAACGCCATCTATGGACAAGGTGGCGTTAGCTACGTGCCGCTCTCTTGCCACAGCAGTGAGAGAACTGATTCCCCCAGTGAAAGCGATCGTATATTAATTAAACATTCGTTGACAAATATGGCTGATATGTTATCTACAACATTCTTTCCAAATAGCTATGAAATAGACACAAATAAATATACGGTTTTGAACACATCCAAATTTTATTTCTTGTAATCACCGCAAAAATGCGAAATATGGATACAATGTTCAAAACATGGGTTTTTTGTGCACCAAGAACATACAAGCGAAGACGACATATGGCAGCCCTGCGAATCACAGACGTTGTTAGATGTCCGTAGACAAAACTGGGCTCGTGTTAGAAATGAATCAGGCCTAGTATCAGTATATTTCGAGGAGTGCCACGCATATTTAATCAAATTCTGAAACCGTGGGGAGGAAAATTGATAATGTAATACTGATTGCAGCTTGAGAATATTGTCACGGTGATAGACAGGAAAATGCAGTGATCTGCACACAATAATTTTCTCTGTTAGTTTTCTATAAAAGGCCTTCCACTGACGGAAAAATTCTCTGTCTAAAGGTTGAATTACGTTCGTCGTGCCGGATGGAATCTGAAATATCTCTACTTCTTTGTCAGGGTGGGCTCGAAATACAGCTTTTAATGATTCAGATCTTTTATGACCTGACCACGAATCTAGAAGGAGAAGAGATTTGTTCCCGCAGAACGGAAGAAAAGCATGACGCATGAGAAGTGTAACGTTTTAATTTCCCGTTTTTCAAGACTTCGATGCGTCTACCACAAGATTGTTTGCGTAGAACATTGTTCTTCTGACACGTGGTACAAAACGTCCAGTTGGTTCTTGAAGACACACATATAGTTTAGGCAGCAATGAACCATCCAGACTAATTACGGGCATTATAGTGCATGAATGGGTGAGTGCAGTCGTGGACTGCGCAATCACCTCAATATGTTTTTCCCCTTTGAATGACAGTGTTCTTTTCGCACGCATTTCTTTTTGAAAACCTGACTGATCTGCATTGTACATGTACGATTCACTAAAACTAGCGATCTTATTTTTTGCATTCGTAAGAAAAGCTTCTATCATTTCGATTTGTGTCACTTCATTTTCCGACCTGTTTCTCGATAAAAATTTTGTTATTTTTCTTGCCACAATTTTATGTGATCTTTTGAAGCGACTAATCCAACTTTGAGAAGCTGTAAATTCTTTAGCGCCTATCGCGTTGGCAATTTCTAACGCCCAATCACGCAAAGTTGTATCGCTGACACTAAATAACTGTTGTCTGGCATCGGTAAATAGCTCAAAAAGTCGCGCATTTATCTCCGTAGCAATTTCCAGTCAACTCTTACGTCGTCCAGCGACTTCCTTTTTCCATCTATACAATTCCCGTTCAGAACGGACAAAGCGATACTTATTTTGAACAGTACTGCCACGTAGGCGTTTCTTACAATTTTTGTTCAACCAATACGTCACCGCTTATTCTTTGTCTGATAAGGTAATTGTAGTTGCTGGTGTTACTTTCGGAGATAATTGATGATGGTACGTGGCACTATCACTCGAAGAGTCTTTATGAGTGCAACTTTAGTCGGTGTCTTTGCCTTCTGTAGATTCACAGTCTGCAATATCGAGTGTTTCAGTTGTTTCTAGCCACATGTCTGCGCCATTTACATGCTCGTCTAGAAGTTTAACAACCATGTCGCACAACACATAGTCTTCCGCGTGTTTTCTGTTGATTGCTTCATTTGGCGTCTATGGTATATCTCCATCGCAAGCAGCAAAACATTTATAGGGTTCGCCATCACCTGTAAGGGGAGATTGAATGTTCACCGTAAAGTGGCTTGCGGAGTATAGATGAACATGTACAGAACATCTTCCACATCTCTAACCAGTTTCCGGACGGTATGTTTCGAAATACGTACCAGAAATTAAAAGGACGTGCATGCCACAGAAACGAATATTCGTTTCCCCTTTCCACCAAAACCGTGCAGCGATATTCCTCTTTAGCGAACGCCGCGATAAGACAGCCGCACTTCCCGACCATGCGCACAACGCTCGCGACTCCCATTTCCAGGGCTGGCCAGCCGTCACTGCAAGCGCCAAGCAGAAAACACAGCCATGTTCGTGATTTTTTTTAGGTGACTTCCAGTTCATGTCAGCAGCTACAATTTTGCACACGGACCTTTTGCACAGTTAAATAACAGTGCTAAAAAAAGCAGTACATGTTTCGGCATGACAAGTCTGACCATTCCCTTGTAAGACGAAAAATAAGAAGACTATAGCTGCAGAAGTCACTCTAGAGCTGAATGTCGCACTCACAAAGCCTGTTAGCACCAAAAGAACACCAAGGGAGCTCCATTAGCAGGGACTTTCTGGGCCGGCAAGAATTTCAAAACGATTCATCAGTGATGCAGAGTTTATGTACCTAGAATGAAGCATGGTGGGTATTAAGTGTTGTTTTGGCCAGCTACATCGTGATATTCTATGGACTCCATGGTCACACTGCAAGGCTGCTTTACTGCCAACGACAATGTGATTATTTTGGCTGATCAAGTCCGTCCCATTGTACTATGTATGCTCCAAGACTACAGGGCGCTGTTTACACAACTCACATCGCCCAAGACTGGTTTTGTGAGCTGAAGGGTGAACTGTCGCATCTCCCCTGCCATCTACAGTCAACAAATCTCAATATTATTGAGCCTTTGCGGTCTAGTTTGAAGAGAATAATGCATGATCACTGTTCATCTCCATCATAGTTTTCTGAATTTGCCTCTATTTTGCGGGAAGAATGATAGAGATTTCCTGTGAAAGGCATACGGGGTCTGTATTTATCCATTCCGAGATAACTGGATGAAGTAACTCTTCAGGCTTTCCCGGCGAGATCTTGACATGTGGAACAATCGGGTCTACTGCCGGATGTTTGTGTCGCTCTGGCACAATATTTCGGCCACGTAACTCGTTGCCTTCTTCAGGTGCTACCTGAGACTGCCGTGTTGGAGGATCTTGTCCAGTATTTATGCCCAGAGGGCGCTAGGTGCTCTCTTTGCCGTCCGCGCCCACCTGGCGCTGCTTGTAATGTGCAAAGAGAGCAACTAGCGCCCTCTGGGCATAAATACTGGACAAGATACTCCAACACGGCAGTCTCAGGTAGCACCTGAAGAAGGCAACGAGTTACGTGGCCGAAATATTGTACCAGAGCGACACAAACATCCGGCAGTAGGCCCGATTGTTCCACATGTTAACTGGATGAAGTTTTGAATACCAACAGTTTGCCTACTCCCTTCTGGCGTGGTGATGTGTTGGGTTTTTCCTGTTTGCGTATTTTTGTCCACCTCGTATAGGTAGAAATAAATTCCAAGAAATCAATTATATATTAAATAAAACTGTTTTCAAACTACGAACTTCGTTACGTAATGTTAGTTTATTATTCAAGGAAGCTAGTAAATGGTTCAAATGGCTCTCAGCACTATGGGACTTAACATCTGAGGTCATCTGTGCCCTAGACTTACAACTACCTAAACCCAACTAACCTAAGGGCATCACACACATCCATGCCCGAGGCAGGGTTCGAACCTGCGGCCGTAGCATGCCCACGGTTCCGGACTGAAGCGCCTAGAACCGCTTGTCCACCGTGGCCGACGGAAGCTAACAGAATCGTGAACGGTGTATACAGTCTTGACTTGTAACTCTGGATTTCAATTAAAGTATTTTCTAAGAAATAAGGGTTCTTGTGAGATCACACCGTTCACTGTTTGCAGCTGCTGTGTAGTTTGTAACCTGAGAGTAACTATGAACCTACCTGTGCAGCTTGGCTGCGAGAATAATTACCAAAGATAGGTATGAGCCAATCGGAAATCCCTGCCTTCAAAATGGTTTCCAATTTCTTTTGAGTTTGATTCAAAATCTAACTGCAAAAATGTCGATATACTTCAAAATTCAAACTAGCCTCCAGAGCTAACAACCCAACAGAAACGACAGTGCAAACATACACACATGGGCTTCACGTAACACCTACGTGGTATAAAGCGCTTACGAAGACATATATGAAAAAAGTAGAAGAGACGTTAAAGCCTTCGTGAGCACAGTGTTACCGGAGCAATGGTATTCCGAGTGTTAGAAGAAAGCTGCACAGTCGGAAAGTAATTTGTGTACGGGACACGGAAAAATTGGAAATTTGTGGTAAGGTCTTAAGGGACCAAACTGCTGAGGTCATCGGTCCCTAGGCTTATACACTAATTAAACTAACTTACGCTAAGGACAATACACACACCCATGCCCGAGGGAGGACACGAACCTCCGACGGGGGAAGCCGCCCGAACCGTGACAAGACACCTCAGACTGTACGGGACACGTCAAGATACTCCCCAGCATAGGAAAAGAACTGCTTTAGTTATGTCATCGGTCATCGGTCCCTAGGCTTACACACTAATTAAACTAACTTACGCTAAGGACAACACACACACCCATGCCTGAGAGAGGACTCGAACCTCCGACGGCAATGTATGTAGTAATTCACATCGCATTCACAGTCATGGAACGTAATTTCATTTCTTCTTGGGCAGTCAAGACAATTTAGTGGTATAAAAGCTTTCTTACGTCGCAAGTAATATTACAGAGTTTTTCAGAACGGTCATGAAGACAGTCGCTTAAAAGTTCATCATTCTTCGCAGCTTAATTAAGGGACTTCTGGTACCGTAGCAGAGATCAAAGACAGTGACAGTCTCAATAATATAATTTCACGTCTCTAACTGACCTATGTTCCAGGTATTTCCTTAATGACGCACATTCTGGGAAAGAAATAAGTTAATGTAAGAAGAGACGGTTCTCTCTTAGGCCCCAGTCGGAAATTCTTTCTGTGCGATGGTTTCTCTCGGCTATGACGCAACGCCAATTAAAATTAGAGTCTCCTTAAAGAGCTCGGCACGGACGAGGCGAACGAAGACTTCTTTCTTTAGGGTGAAGGCGGGCGGAGAGGAAAAATGAAGACGGGCGTAGCAAGTGCTGTTCAAATACCGGCCGCCGGCAAACCTAATTTAAAACATTTCTGTGTCAACAGTGGTTACTTTGAAAGAAATGGCGAAGTAGCCCGGGGCGGGGAAGACAAGATTTCTTTCCGATTCCGGAGCAAATAAAGAAATTACTTTCTAACAATGGTCGGCGGCGGCTTGCTTCAATTAAAGAATTCATTTCTCGGTGGAATAGTTCCGCACAAACGACCCGCCCCGCTCCTCAGATGCCGAATTAGCTTCCTCGCGAGAAGCGACGGTTTCCCAGCCGAGGGAAGTCTACTGCTCTGCCTTCTAGCGCCTTCCGGTCCAGAAGCTGTGCGGAGGTGACGTCTCGCTCCTTTTCCTGAACTTACTTCAGTGAGTCCAAAGTCACTGACTGCCCTGAAGCGACGTCTAATGCATTTCAACCTGGAGAAGCTCTTTTAAAGATAGGCTGCTCTATACACTTTCAAATCAAAAGTAGGCGAACACGCTGATGTAATGCGGAATACACCACTAGATGTCACGAGAAGCGATAGGCCTGTGTAAAAGGAGGCGGGGTGTCTTGTGTTGTCAGTAGAGGAGAAGTAACTGTACAATGGACTAGTCAGGACACAGTGACTTCTACACCTACATCTACATCTTCATGGATACTCTGCAAAACACATTTAAGTGCCTGGCAGAGGGTTCATTGAACTACCTTCACAGTTCTCTATTATTCCAATCTCGTATAGCGCGCGGAAAGAACGAACACTTATATCTTTCCGTACGAGCTCTCAAAAAATGGTTCAAATGGCTCTGAGCACTATGCGACTTAACATCTGAGGTCATCAGTCCCCTAGAACTTAGAACCACTTAAACCTAACTAACCTAAGGACATCACACACATCCATGCCCGAGGCAGAATTCGATTAGTAGCGCGGTTCCGGACTGAAGCTCCTAGAACCGCTCGGCCACAACGGCCGGCTACGAGCTCTCATTTCCCTTATTTTAACGTGGTGATCGTTTCTCCCCATATAGGTCGGTGTCAACAAAATATTTTCGCATTCGAAGGAGAAAGTTGGTGATTGGAGTTTCGTGAGAAGATTCCCTCGCAACGAAAAACGGCTTTCTTTTATGTCCAGCCCAAATCCTGTATCATTTCTGTGACCCTCTCTCCCCTATTTCGCGATAATATAAAACGTGCCGCCCTTCTTTGAACTCTTTCGATGTACTCCATCAGTCCTATCTGATAGGGATCCTACACCGCGCAGCAGTAATCTAAAAGAGGACGGACAAGCGTAGTGTAGGCTCCTTAGTAGGTCTGTTACATTTTGTAAGTGTCCTGCTAATAAAACGCAGTCTTTGGTTAGCCTTCCCCACAACATTTTCTATGTGTTCCTTCCAAATTAAGTTGTTCGTAATTGTAATACCTAGGTATTTAGTTGTATTTACGGCTTTTAGATTAGACTGATTTATAGTGTAACCGAAGTTTAAGGAATTCCTTTGGCCACATGGTCGACCGCACACTTTTCGTTATTTAGGGTCAACCGCCAATTTTCGCACCATTCAGGTATCTTTTCCAAATCGTTTTGCGGTTTGTTTTGATCTTCTGGTGACTTTATTAGTCGATAAACGACAGCGTCGTCGGCAAACAACTTAGGACGGCTGCTCAGATTGTCTCCCAAATCGTTTATATAGATAAGGTACAGCAAAGGGCTCCCTTAGTGCCTTTCAGTCTCGTGCAACGCTTGGATCCAGCTGATAAAGTAGTTCATGATATCCAGGACGCCCTCCTCCAGCTACAACGGCTGTGGAAGAGGTGTCCTTTAGCTAGGTAGAAGGGTACGAGGGCATTGCGGGGAATGAAAGGGCTGATGTAACAGACGAAGGGGTGTGCCTCGATACTCGGTTTGTTCAGTGTGCCATCTCCCTGCATGCTCCCGTCTTGCTGTTGAGGTATAGAGTCCTGTGTTGATGGGATGATGAGTGGGTGGAAGTGATAAACAGTAAGCCCAAAACGCGGCCGTGATGCCAGCCACGTCGACGAGACGAGGTCCTCCTGACTCGTCTTCGCGTAGCCCACAGCCCTATGACGCGTGGCTTCTTGCTCCAGTGAGAGCATGTAACATCGAAAATGCAGGATGCATGGCACCTCCTACCGATAAATAATTTTTTTAATTGTATGTAAATATTTGTAATTTAAATGCTTTCTTTTAATAAGTAAGGACATTGCTTCACTGTATGTGAACATTTAGATAGAAGTCTGTTGACGTTTCATTGCTTTTATCTGTAAATGAAATGAAATGAAATGATCGTATGGCACTGTTGGCCGGGAGGCCTCATGCGGGGAAGTTCGGCCGCCGTATTGCAAGTTCTTTTTAGTTGACGCCACTTCGGCGACTTGCGTGTGTCAGTGATGATGAAGAACACATAACACGCAGTCATCACGAGGCAGAGAAAATCCCCGACCCCGCCGGGAATCGAACCCGGGACCCCGTGCGCGGGAAGTGAGAACGCTACCGCAAGACTACGAGCTGCGGACGTATTTGTTTTACTGTGAAACTTATAAGCTCTGGGAAAAAGCCAAAGGAATTGTTATTTGCATCGACTAGCAAAGATAATAGCAGTGCTTGTGCGTTTTAAAATCTTTGGGTAGGGGGTTGTTGCGCAGAGCGCGCGGAGAGAGCGGGAGACGGGTTCCAGCGCTTGTAGTGTGCGGAAGTGTGGTGTTAACGCTCTCGCAGTAGAGAGTAACATTTCGGCGGCATCATGTACGCGCGCTGGCCAGATGACTAGTAGCAGGAGAAAGGACAGTGGACGGGCGGAAGAGGCTGTATTAATTACGATTGCCCGTCCTGTAAGTAGCCGTGGCCCCGCAAGATGCTACCATCTTCAACAACAGCAGCAGTTCCAACAACACAGATTCGTCGTCGGCTCCGAGTTTCGTCGCACGCACAGCACTGAAGTAAGACCGTTCATTGGTAGAAAGATTAACGGCTAACCCAGCAGCACAACTGAATGTGATTTGATTAATGAACTTTATTTAAATAATAATCAGTTAAATACAGGGCGATTGTGTCCTCATTGCCCCAGACATTGTTACCAACCAGAGTCATTGTTCCCCTTTTTCTTTATATGCTAAGTTTGAGAATCTATCACTGGAAAAAATCCAAATCTAAAGAAAATGCACAAATTAAGAGTGCTGAAGTTTTATTTATTTTATATAGCTTCGAGAAAATGGCTGTTTGGTTTGGTACGTATTCTAGCATTTAATTCTGTTCAAGTCAGTAAAAAAGGCTCAGTTGTTCAGACAATAATATGAAATCCAACTTGAAAATCAAGTAACTGCAAAGTAAAAAGTGCTTGCCTTTCTCTAAATTTCTTTGATGACGTTATGCTGAAGTCTCTGAAAGTCTTTGTCCACGTAAAAGCCGGCCGCGGTGGTCTAGCGGTTCTAGGCGCGCAGTCCGGAACCGCGCGACTGCTACGGTCGCAGGTTCGAATCCTTCCTCGGACATGGATGTGTGTGATGTCCTTAGGTTAGTTAGGTTTAAGTAGTTCTAAGTTCTAGGGGACTGATGACCACAGATGTTAAGTCCCATAGTGCTCAGAGCCATTTGAACCATCCTCGTAAAAAAGTTCAATAATAATATACAGTTTAAGTGGATTTTTCAAATCATTACTCGATTGCCTTTTTCAAAATTTAATGACCAACTTAGCGTAAAAGTGACTTTTCAGTTTTCGTTATTATTACATACTCACTAAAAATTAGTGTCAAAAAACGTGACAACCTTTAGTTGCCACTTCAGTGTTTAATAATAAATGTTTTTCTTTCCTATCATCTTGTACAGGATTTTGGAGGTAAATCGCCCTAGTGGGCTGGCAACCGTAATTATTTCCTTTTCGTTCATTAGTGTAACTTTTGGATTCTTGATCAGTGGTACCCCTTTTCTGTCCAGTGTTGTTCGTGAGTGAATGCACAAAATAACTTTCATTTTTCCAAATTGTAGCCCTGTTCGATTTAATTACTTTTTTAATTTTAGTAGACTTTTCTATCAGAAAGATCGGTTGTGCACTTTCCCCCTACTTATCGGTATTACTTCTTCGGCAAATATAGCCTTATCCAATTAGAAAAATTCTATTACGTATACACGCTATCCACGGTCATATTTTATATTGCAAGCAGGATAGGCCGATTAGTAAGGGGGAGGTTACAAGGACCCTCCAATGTATGGCGCTTGTTGTGTACATTTAATTAGACTGCGTTTTATTTTCCGACCACCGGGCAGCGGCAGCTTTGCCGGTAGATATGCCCTCTATTTTAAGTAACGTTCAAACGAATGTTGAGAGTTTTAAGGTTTTATGATTTGCCCAACTTGTTTCCACAAATTTTAGGAAGACGGTCTTAACTTGTTAACACGATCACAAACTCACCCATTCCTTTTCCCTTTTTTTTGTATGTGTTCCGCCAATCACATTTCACTGTTGTTCCTTTCTTTTAGCTCTTCTGTGGTTTCACTTCCGTATTAATCCTATGTATAGCGCTTTTTACTCTTTCTCCATCAGTTAAGGCTTGCGTGGTACGGTGATTGTGTGATGAATCCGAGTGAGGTGGGAGTGACTGCATGAGCGTCGTTTTACTCGTTACCTCCTCACTGCGTGGTACAAATTTTCTTAAATTTATCCACATTGGTTTCTTTTAATATGCATAAGGGTGCTGATAAAATCGCTGTTGATCGCCTGTAAGCTCTAGCCTTCTCCCCCCCTCCACCCCCTCTCCGCGCCCGCCAACACAAACACACACACAACACACACTTCGAACGTGGACTGGATACTGGATGTCACAGGGACATTCCAAACCTTCCGAAGTTAGTCGACTGTTGGTGATGTGACAGTGAAGTGGAAACCCGAAGGAACAAAAACAGGATGACCTCACTTATTGACGGACAGGATCGTCTAGTATAGCGGAGGGTTGTTGTAAACAATTAGCCAGGTACGAGTAGGATTCGCGCTATGAGGGTTCCGTTCAAACTTAATTAAATATTTATTAAATATTAATGAAAATATTTTTTAGTAGCTGTTAGTCCGATTACGCAAGTCTCGTAAACGGCTGGCCCTGACTAGTATTAGTACGCAATCTGACTGCATAGAACAACAACAAAGAATGAAATGAAAATTTCAGTTAATACAATTAATTAATTAAGTCCCCAGCAACTATAAAACCTACGAAACCAACAAAGCACAAGTGTAGCTGTTCTGTATGTTGTAGTATGACTCAACGCACATCTGGCACGGTTCTTCTTCAACAAGACAAGAATTTTTAAATACCAATTATACTGACGTGATAAAAGAAAATTGCAAATACTATAATTGTGCAAGAAAACCAAAATTACACTCTAATACAAGCACACACGCCAGATGCTTTGTTGACTGAACCTGTAATGACACATTATTCAGGTCACTGAAAGAATAAAAGAATAAAAGAAAATACCTCCATATATATTGACGAAATGCACTCTGACCATTACAATATCTCCATTAGAACATCATCATCTCTCCCATCAAACCACTGCATAAATCATGGAACAACACTCTCCACTACCGCATCTCACTCTGACTTCAGCTACAAGCAGTGTCCACCACAACTTCTCGGTAAGAACTGCCTGCCGCTACGTCTCAATAAGCACTGCCAGTGGAGGCGGCGGAACAATACTCTCTGGCGCGATTTCTGGCGCTGTGGCTCAGTGTAGCCACCTTTCAATAGACGGTTGATCCATTCCGGTAATAGGGGATATTGACGAGTTTTGCCTGTTACCGACACTGATACTGGCAAGATATCGGTCCCAGGTATCCCAAGACTTTCGAGAATGTCTTAGTTTCAAATCTGATGTCGGCTAACAAACGACAACGGAAATGTGTTTTTCGTGTTATATAATTAAAAATTAACCATTTCGGATTTTACCCTTTATTTTCAGTGTGAAACCTTGCTTCTTGCCAAATTTCATGATTCTAGCTCGACGGGAAGTACCCTAAAGATTTCGATGAGTGGGTTTTTGACTATCAGAATATGTGATATAAATGGCCATACCTTTTGACCGAATTGACTTAGAAGCTTAAAATTTTTATTCTGCTAAGGGAACCATAGAACTTACTGTGTGACATGAATTTAAATTTAATACGTCAACTCGATCCTGAGGAAAAGGATTCCGGTTTTACAGACTGAGGCACGGAACCCTAAAAATAGCATGATATCAGTCGAAGAGATCACTCCTGAGTTCCAAAGTCCGGGTAACAAAATGTTCAAATGTATGTGAATTCCTAAGGGGCCAAACTGCTGAGGTCATCGGTCCCAAGACTTACACACTATTTAAACTAACTTATGCTAAGACCAACAGACACACCCATGCCCGAGAGAGGACTCGAACCTCAGGCGGGAAGGGCCGCGCAATCCGTGCTCGGCGCCTCCAACCAAGCGGCCACTCCGCTCGGCGGGTAACACAATGACTGTGCGTAGGGAGCAGCAGCTCCTTAAATGCCTCACAATTCTGTGGTCACTGCCAAGCGACGCTTGATGTGGTGTAGAGAGCGACGTCACTGCACAGTGGATGACTTGAAACCAATGATTTGGAGTGGTGAATCACACCGCACCCGGTGGCGATCCCATGGGAAGGTTTCGGTTTGGCGAATGCCTGGAGAACGTTACCTGGCATCATTTGTACTACCAACAGTGAAGCAAGCAAGAGGGGGTGTTACGGTATGCGTCTGTTTCTCATTGTTACTGTGCGGGATCCTTATTGCGCTTAAGAGAACGCTAAACTGCAACGCATATCATCGTGTACTGTGTGCAGTAGATAAACAATTTGAAGCCGATGATCCTTTGTATAAGGATGACAACGTACTCTGTGATAAAGCAACATCTGGGAGGCAATGATCTTTCGATATTAAAATTCCTGAAATGGACTGATCTGCCCAGAGTCCCGATCTGAACCCAATGGAATCCCGCTAGGATGAGCTGCAACGTCCACTTCGCTCCATACCTCAGAGTGCAACATCATTACCTTGTTTGGTTTCGGCTCGTGAGGAAGAATGGGCTGACATTTCTACATAGACGTTCAGACACCTCATTGAAAGTGTCCCGAGCAGAGTTCAAGCAGTCACAAAGACGAAGCGTGGACACACGCCATGTTAACGTCCACTAATAACTTTGCAGATACTTTTGCTCGCGTACTATACGCGTTAGGAGGGTGCATAAATGTACCATCTCGTAAATGAATACAGAGATTCGTTCGATCTGATCCCACTGAAGCTACTAAACAATCAAGTTCTTAGTTAAAATGCCTGTCTATTACTATCGCTTTAGCAATACACACGCTATCGAGTCCACCCTAGCACACACTTCCTGACCTATGTCGGTCCTATTTCGTTCATTCAAGCACGTACTTTCTCACTAGCAACAAGGGTAAGCATAGAACTAGCGACGTGCTGTCCAAAGAACACAACTTTAACCAGGAGTTATACACTTTGGATACCCTTATAGTGTTAATCAGTTTAGTACGCACGGCGAGAACTGTAAGTCGACCACTATCCAGTAATGTGAAATAATACACTCCTGGAAATGGAAAAAAGAACACATTGACACCGGTGTGTCAGACCCACCATACTTGCTCCGGACACTGCGAGAGGGCTGTACAAGCAATGATCACACGCACGGCACAGCGGACACACCAGGAACCGCGGTGTTGGCCGTCGAATGGCGCTAGCTGCGCAGCATTTGTGCACCGCCGCCGTCAGTGTCAGCCAGTTTGCCGTGGCATACGAAGCTCCATCGCAGTCTTTAACACTGGTAGCATGCCGCGACAGCGTGGACGTGAACCGTATGTGCAGTTGACGGACTTTGAGCGAGGGCGTATAGTGGGCATGCGGGAGGCCGGGTGGACGTACCGCCGAATTGCTCAACACGTGGGGCGTGAGGTCTCCACAGTACATCGATGTTGTCGCCAGTGGTCGGCGGAAGGTGCACGTGCCCGTCGACCTGGGACCGGACCGCAGCGACGCACGGATGCACGCCAAGACCGTAGGATCCTACGCAGTGCCGTAGGGGACCGCACCGCCACTTCCCAGCAAATTAGGGACACTGTTGCTCCTGGGGTATCGGCGAGGACCATTCGCAACCGTCTTCATGAAGCTGGGCTACGGTCCCGCACACCGTTAGGCCGTCTTCCGCTCACGCCCCAACATCGTGCAGCCCGCCTCCAGTGGTGTCGCGACAGGCGTGAATGGAGGGACGAATGGAGACGTGTCGTCTTCAGCGATGAGAGTCGCTTCTGCCTTGGTGCCAATGATGGTCGTATGCGTGTTTGGCGCCGTGCAGGTGAGCGCCACAATCAGGACTGCATACGACCGAGGCACACAGGGCCAACACCCGGCATCATGGTGTGGGGAGCGATCTCCTACACTGGCCGTACACCACTGGTGATCGTCGAGGGGACACTGAATAGTGCACGGTACATCCAAACCGTCATCGAACCCATCGTTCTACCATTTCTAGACCGGCAAGGGAACTTGCTGTTCCAACAGGACAATGCACGTCCGCATGTATCCCGTGCCACCCAATGTGCTCTAGAAGGTGTAAGTCAACTACGCTGGCCAGCAAGATCTCCGGATCTGTCCCCCATTGAGCATGTTTGGGACTGGATGAAGCGTCGTCTCACGCGGTCTGCACGTCCAGCACGAACGCTGGTCCAACTGAGGCGCCAGGTGGAAATGGCATGGCAAGCCGTTCCACAGGACTACATCCAGCATCTCTACGATCGTCTCCATGGGAGAATAGCAGCCTGCATTGCTGCGAAAGGTGGATTTACACTGTACTAGTGCCGACATTGTGCATGCTCTGTTGCCTGTGTCTATGTACCTGTGGTTCTGTCAGTGTGATCATGTGATGTATCTGACCCCAGGAATGTGTCAATAAAGTTTCCCCTTCTTGGGACAAAGAATTCACGGTGTTCTTATTTCAATTTCCAGGAGTGTATTACTGAATTTTAACCAACAGAAAGGAAGTCGCAAATTGTACTATAATTTTCAGAACTTTCGGGTATGTTATTTCTAATGCATCATATCTGTTTCCGAACTACGAAACTTCTGAGAGAAAAGAAAATTAAAACATTTTCTGAAAAGTGCTAGAGCATCGGGCAATACGTCCTCACGTTACCAAAGCTGAATCTGGACTTCCAGCGACTATTGTGTAACAATCTCTACTGCTTCCAGAAACCGTAATCATTCTGCTCTGTTATTGGCTTCATAGCTTTTGTCTCATGAAACTGCAGTTCGTCTCCTAGATCAGTCCGTAACTCGGAATTTATTTTGATCATATAGAAAATTTATACATTCCCAAACGCAAACAAACTCCGTTCAGCCCCATCTTCACTTATCTTAACGACAGAAGTAAAGATTTTGTTTCTAGAGCATCTAAACTGGCTACTTTACAATAATCATTTTATACGAAGTACGTGACTCACTCCATCACTACACAATGTGATCCATACCGCACATATGTGCTGCATTCACCCTCTCATTCACTTTAACAGCAGAACAAATGAAAATAACAGCGTTAAACAACAAAAAATAATAATACTGCTGAAAACTGAAACCATGACGTATAATATTGTTTTGCGAACAAAATAATGTTTTTATTAAATGTTTAGCAACAAAGCTGAAGTCCCTCTCTGACACGAAAGCTATCAATGTGTCAGACGTATTTTGTTTCATAGCGCGGACTCTATAGGAGAAACAATCAACCTGGTTCGAAGAGTCCCCTAGTGGGCGTTGCCGCTATGACGATGGGCGATAGGAGCCTTAAAACCACTTTCATTCGGTTTACATAAAATTTTGACATAAAGCATTCGATAAGTAATTACTATCATGTGCTTCAACTTGCTGTAACTGTAATTTATAAATTTTATGGAGTATAACTGCTTTCCTAAGTTACAGATCACCATTGTCTGCAGCTGGTGGGTCGTTAGAAAATTTTATTACTAACAGAGCTAAAAAAGTGGGTGGTATGTATAAAAATTTGAGTACCTCTACTCTAGCGCTCATTGCGATGCACCTACACACAGTTGAATTTTCTTATTACGACATCGGTTACTACGTCAATTTGGTTATAGCGTCGTGATTTCTGTGGTACGGCCATATTTCTCACGAGGAACATTCTTCTCATACTTGCTTAATACGACAAATGCGTAGCAACAAGATATTCCAAGAATCAGTGTGCTGTAGAAGAACCTCTGCTGTTTGTAGTATGGGAACCTGGCATAGTCTTCTCTCTGCCCTTCCGTCAACACTAGGTGTAGTATAAACTCGTCACCACATTGTTACCCCTAGCGCATTCATACTACAGCAGTGGCTACAATTGCAGAACTCGTCTACCGTACTCGTGAAGGTTCGGTAAGAATTTTTTACGAAGTGTACGCATTTTAGAACAGCATGACCGATAAAAGAAAAATTTTAACGGTGGAAGAAAAAGCGAAAGTTATTCTTGAAATCGGGAATGGGGCTGAGGAGGTTGACGTGTGTCGTCGATTTGGCCACGTATATAACACTGTCCAAACGATTTGAAAGAACAAGGGTAAAATTGTTACTGCGTCTGAACAAAATGAATCTAAAATTAAGCGGTTACGAAAAGCTGAACGGGGCGACGTGGATGAAGCGCTGCTTGAGTGGTTTAAGCAACAGAGAAGCATCAATGTACCCAGTACTGGACCTCTACTTAACGGAAGAATTTGACAAGAAATTAAGAGATGAGGAATTTGTATGTACCAGTGGCTGGATTGACAGATTCAAGCAATGTCAAGGCGTTACTTTTGGCAAGGCGAGCGATGAAGCCGTGTGGATACTGAACCAATCCAACAATGGCTCACTGCCTTGTGGCCTACAATTCGTGAAGGATATGCAGACTATGAGATCTTTAACGCAGAAGAGACTGGCATATTCTTTAAACTGACGCCTGACAGAACTCTGAAATTCAAGGGTGAAAACTGTGTTGGTGACAAGTTATCTAAAGAACGAATAACTGAGAAGAAAAAAGTTGCTCGTGATAGGTAAATAAAAAAATCCTAGGTGTTTTAAGCATGCAAAAATCCGACAGTGCACTAAAATGCTAATAAAGTCCTATATGACCTCCGAACTCTGCTGAAGCTGAAATAAAGTGTTGGGATCGGGAGCGCAGAAGTCAGAAAGGGAAGATAGTGGCTCTTGTTGGCAACTCTCCAGCACATCCTGCACTCTCTCACTTGGAGAATATTAAGTACTTTTTTCCTTCCTACAAATAAGACAAGCTTATTGCAACCCATGGACCAATGAGTAATTAGGAGTCTGAAATGCCACTATCATAGGCTTGTATTCTAAAAATGATGCAATGCAATGAGAAAAAGCAAGATTAATCTGTTACACTGATGGATGTGATTAGAAGCATTACCAAACCTTGGAGCTGGGTCACAGCCCAAATCATCAAGAACTATTTCCGTCATGCGGGAATCACAATTAAAGGAATAAATTCCACGGAAACTGGAGACGCTTTCGATGACACCTATGCTGTGCCGCTATCTGATTTGCTGCCGAAATCAACTGTGATATTCTCAATGAGTGTGACAAAGAAATGTGTACAACAATAGATGACAACCTTGTTACAACCGAAGCGCAAACTGAAGATGAAATTGCAAATGAAGTGCAGATTCAGGGCAGCTACATCTACATATAGATCTACATGGATACTCTGCAAATTACACTTACGCGCTTGTCTGAGTGTTCTTCGAACCACTTTCACAATAATTCTGTAATATTCCACTCTCGAACAGCGCGCGGAAGAAACGAACACTTGTATCTTTCATTACCAGCTCTTATTTCCCTTATTTCATTATGATGATCGTTTCTCCTTATGTACGTCGGTATCAGCAAAATATTTTCGTTTTGGGAGGAGAAGCTTTGTTATTGAAATTTCGTGAGAAGATACCGCCAGAATGAGAAGCGCCTTTGTTTTAATGATGTCCACCCCAAAACCTGTATCATGACCGTCACACTCTCTCCCCATTTCCTCGATAATACAAAATGTGCTGCTCTCCTTTGAATTTCCTCGATGTACTCCGTTAATCCTATCTGGCAAGGATCCCATACCGCGCGGCAGTACTACAAAAGAGGACAGACAAGCTCATGAATGCAGTCTTTTTAGTAGACCTGTTGCATCTTCTAAGTGTTCTGCTAAGAAATCGCAGTCTTTGGTTCTCCTTCCTCATAACATTTTCTATGTGTTGTTTCCAACATAAATTGTTCGTAATTGTAATTCCTAGGTGTTTAGTTGAATTTATGGCCTTTAGACGTGATTCATTTATCATGTAACCGAAGATTAACGGATTCCTTTTAGCACTCATGTGAATGACGTCACACTTTTCATTATTTAAGTTCAACGGCCAATTTTCGCACAATACAGATGTCTCTTCTACATAGTTTGTGCAATTTGCTTTGATCTTTGATGACTTAACTAGACGATAAACGACAGCATATTCAGCAAACAGCATAAGACGGCTGCTCAGATTGTCTCCTAAATCATTTATATAGATAAGGAACAGCAGAGGGCCTATAGCACTACCTTGGGTAACACCAAAAATCACTTCTGTTTTACTCGATGACTTTCCGTCAGGAAATCACTAATCCAATGGCATAACTGAGACGATATGCTATAAGCACGCAGCTTGACTTGCAACCGCTTGTGAGGTACAATGTCAAAAGCCTTTTGCAAATCTAGAAATACGGAATCAATTTGAAATCCCTTGTCAACAGCACTGAGCTCTTCGTGTTGTGACCAACAAGTGAGTGAGGGAGATGTAAAAGAAGAGGAAGAAGAAAGAAGTAAAGTGCCTATCCCTATTGTGAGTGACGCTTTAGAAGCCATTAGAATTGTGAACAGGTTCTATAAAGCTAGGGGAGGGAGCAGTGAAACTGCAATAATGAACATAGAACGTAATTTAGAAAAGTGTGCATTAGGCAAATAGCCAGCAGAGTAAAGTGACTGATTAATTCACTCCTAAGTAAAGAAGTTTTGTAGGTACTATACATACTGTTGCATATACTATATTCACGTAAGATTACGAGTGAATTCTGTAGGTAAAATAAAACAAGGCAAAATAAATTTGTTCTTTTCCATATGCCGTCACAATAGGCTGGAAATACGAATCTCGGTTACCAACGACACTTGTTTATAAGAACATAATTTTAAAGGTACTCTGAATGTTGTTATAGCCAATATTCACTGTATATTCGTCCATGTGTCAAGGAATCTTTTTAAAGAAGTAGCGTACTTTCTAACATCCTGGCCGTATACGGTTCAAATGGCTCTGAGCACTATGGGACTTAACATCTGAGGTTATCAGTCTCCTAGAATTTAGAACTACTTAAACCTAACTAACCTCAGGACATCACACACATCCATGCCCAAGGCAAGATTCGAACGTACGACCGTAGTGGTCGCGCGGTTCCAGACTGCAGCGCCTAGAACCGCTCGGCCACCACGATCGGCTCCTGGCCGTATACAGAAGACGTAAATGCAGTTCGGGAGGCAGGTCACAACGACAGCGAGCACAACGCCGAAGCAGATGTACAGGCAGCAGACGCCGACATGGAGCTGACTACAGAAGTTTCATATGACAACGTGGAAGACGCCTCTAACCTGGCGTTATTACTTTCCGCACGCTTGGAACACAGCCGAGAGGGCGCTGTCAGTGTACACGTGACTTCCAACCCACTCCTCGGCACCATGTAACCAGGTCGGCTCCTCGTCCATAGCTGTATGTAAGTCCGGCCAGAATCAGTAACAGCCTTTCATATTTGCAAGACAGTTGTCAGACCTATCATGGAGTATGCTTCTGCACCACTGGCCGGACTATCACGAACAGATACTATCAACCCTTAACCGACGACCAAGTACCTGTTAGTTCGAATGATAACACAAAGGGGGAGGTCTTACGCGTCGGTCCTAGAGAACAATAGATTAGGTGCCAGAAAAAAAGAAGAGGAAACGGAAGTCATAACAGAATTCACAACTCTTCTGAAATACCTGGCGTATCTGCACAGAGGGAACGTACTGCATAAAATTGGGAAGAAGATGCGACCAGCGAATGATAAATTGATAAATACACTCCTGGAAATGGAAAAAAGAACACATTGACACCGGTGTGTTAGACCCACCATACTTGCTCCGGACACTGCGAGAGGGCTGTACAAGCAATGATCACACGCACGGCACAGCGGACACACCAGGAACCGCGGTGTTGGCCGTCGAATGGCGCTAGCTGCGCAGCATTTGTGCACCGCCGCCGTCAGTGTCAGCCAGTTTGCCGTGGCATACGGAGCTCCATCGCAGTCTTTAACACTGGTAGCATGCCGCGACAGCGTGGACGTGAACCGTATGTGCAGTTGACGGACTTTGAGCGAGGGCGTATAGTGGGCATGCGGGAGGCCGGGTGGACGTACCGCCGAATTGCTCAACACGTGGGGCGTGAGGTCTCCACAGTACATCGATGTTGTCTCCAGTGGTCGGCGGAAGGTGCACGTGCCCGTCGACCTGGGACCGGACCGCAGCGACGCACGGATGCACGCCAAGACCGTAGGATCCTACGCAGTGCCGTAGGGGACCGCACCGCCACTTCCCAGCAAATTAGGGACACTGTTGCTCTTGGGGTATCGGCGAGGACCATTCGCAACCGTCTCCATGAAGCTGGGCTACGGTCCCGCACACCGTTAGGCCGTCTTCCGCTCACGCCCCAACATCGTGCAGCCCGCCTCCAGTGGTGTCGCGACAGGCGTGAATGGAGGGACGAATGGAGACGTGTCGTCTTCAGCGATGAGAGTCGCTTCTGCCTTGGTGCCAATGATGGTCGTATGCGTGTTTGGCGCCGTGCAGGTGAGCGCCACAATCAGGCCTGCATACGACCGAGGCACACAGGGCCAACATCCGGCATCATGGTGTGGGGAGCGATCTCCTACACTGGCTGTACACCACTGGTGATCGTCGAGGGGACACTGAATAGTGCACGGTACATCCAAACCGTCATCGAACCCATCGTTCTACCATTCCTAGACCGGCAAGGGAACTTGCTGTTCCAACAGGACAATGCACGTCCGCATGTATCCCGTGCCACCCAACGTGCTCTAGGAGGTGTAAATCAACTACCCTGGCCAGCAAGATCTCCGGATCTGTCCTCCATTGAGCATGTTTGGGACTGGATGAAGCGTCGTCTCACGCGGTCTGCACGTCCAGCACGAACGCTGGTGCAACTGAGGCGCCAGGTGGAAATGGCATGGCAAGCCGTTCCACAGGACTACATCCAGCATCTCTACGATCGCTCCATGGGAGAATAGCAGCCTGCATTGCTGCGAAAGGTGGATATACACTGTACTAGTGCCGACATTGTGCATGCTCTGTTGCCTGTGTCTATGTGCCTGCGGTTCTGTCAGTGTGATCATGTGATGTATCTGACCCCAGGAATGTGTCAATAAAGTTTCCCCTTCCTGGGACAATGAATTCACGGTGTTCTTATTTCAATATCCAGGAGTGTATAATCATGCTGCTTGAGATACTCGCGACACTGGAAGACCTAGCGTACATCAACTGCACTGAATGTGAACAGAGTGCAATACAGGAAGTCATGACCACTTGAGTTGCAAAGATACGCGATATACAGGACCACAGATGACCGAAAAGGCAATTAACTCACCTGATCGCAAAAACAAAGGCACACATTTCCTACCGAAATCCTTCGTTTTTTACGAGAGTGAATATGCTTGGACAACACACACAGAGGGACTTGTGAATCTTCTAGACCAGTGGTCGTCCAACTTGTTTGCTCAAGAGCCAATAACGATATTTTGGGGAGGCACCTCTTTACGCGCACGTACTAATCTCATTATTAATTGATAACCTACAAACATTAGTATGTTATGAGTCCCAAATATACTAGCTGTAGTAAGGGCGCGGTTAGCTCGCCTATTACTGAAAGTGAAAGTCGTCACCATTCGTACAGACTGTTCTCTTCTTCAGGTTACTGTCACCCTCAACGACCACAAAGTTACGACACTGAAATTTCCTGATTAAACATTGTGTTGTTCGTGTGAACAGATGATAAGATTCAGAATGAGATTTTCACTCTGCAGCTGAGTGTGCGCTGATACGAAACTTCCTGGCAGATTAAAACTGTGTCCCGGACCGAAACTCGAACTCGGGACCTTTGCGTTTCGCGGGCAAGTGCTCTCCCATCTCGCCCGGGAAAGGCATAGGTCGCGAGTTCGAGTCTCGGTCCGGCAGACAGTTTTCATCTACCAGGAAGTTTCAGATGATTAGTTGACTATTAACAGTAATTGTACTTATATATAAATACATTATGCAATATGAGACGGTATCACAATTGTTAACTAAATGTTCTGAATGTCATTTCTCTTCTACTCATTACTTTATATTACAAGAGCCTGAATTTAATTACATATACATTGTTACAAATACACTGATAAGTCAAAAGCCGCTCGGAGTAGCCGCGGAGTTTGAGGCGCCATGTCACGGATTGCGCGGCCCCTCCCGCCGGAGGTTCGAGAACTCCCTCGGGCATGGGTGTGTGTGTGTGTGTTGCTCTTGGCATAAGTTAGTTTAAATAGTGTGTAAGTCTAGGGGCCGATGACCTCAATTTAGTCCCTTAGGAATTCACATACATTTCATTTCATAAACCAAAACGTCATCACGACTGCCCACTGCGACGTTGGATGCCGCGTGGTGGCGTTGCGGGCACGTGACGCGGTAACAAAAGTATGTAAGATGTTGACGGGGACCACCATAACGAATATGTGGGCTGCAGATGGGGACATCCATTGCGATAAGCGAGTTTGACAATGGGCGGATTATTATTACGCAGAGCCTGTGAAGGAGTATCTCGAAAACGGCGAAGCTGGTAGAATGTTCATGTGCTACTGTCTACTGTCGTCAGCATCTACGGGAAGAGGTGGAAGGACAGTGCCTAATAAGGCGCTAAATGGTTGGACGTGCACAATTCTTCGCAGAACGTAGGGTTCAGAGGCTTATCTGTTCTGTAAAGCAGGATAGATAGTGATCTGTGGTATCTCTGTCGGAAGAGCACAATGCTGGTGCACGCACAAGTGTTTCGGAGCCCATCATTCATCCTACATTGTTGAACATGGTGCTGCGCAGCAGACCACACATACGTGATCATCGTCAGTTACGACTGCAGTGGGTACAGGACCATCGGCGTTCGGCTATTGACCAATAGAAGCGTGTCGGCTCTTCGCGTGAATCACATTTTTGCTACACTAGGTCGCTGACCGTCTCCAGAAGTGCAGTCATCGAGGTGAACAGTGGCTCTAAACTTGCAGCGCGTCACTGAAGGAGGCTGGTGGGAGCAGTATTATGCTATGGGAGACATTCTCAGGCGCTTGCATGGGACCTGTGCTAGTAATCGAAGATACGCTGATGCTCCTCCATGCTTAATCTCATCCCCGACGGCAATGTTGTGTTTCAGCAGTATAACTGTCCGTGTCCCGGAACCAGACCGTGCTACAGTGGTTTGAGGAGCGTTATAGTGAACTCAGTTGATATCTCGGCGACCAAGTTCGCCTGATGTAAATCTTGTGGAACCTATAAGGGTCGCTATCACCGCTTACATAAATCAGCGGCCCGTTATTTACGCGAATTACATGACCTGTACGTAGACGTGCGTTCGACCTCCACAAACGTATCAACAAACTGTCTACATCTACATCTACATGATTACTCTGCAATTTACATTTAAGTGCTTGGCAGAGGGTTCACTGAACAACAATCATACTATCTCTCTACCATTCCACTCCCGAACAGCGCGCGGGAAAAACGAACACCTAAACCTTTCTGTTCGAGCTCTGATTTCTCTTATTTTATTTTGATGATCATTCCTACCTATGTAGGTTGGGCTCAACAAAATATTTTCGCATTCGGAAGAGAAAGTTGGTGACTGAAATTTCGTAAATAGATCTCGCCGCGACGAAAAACGTCTTTGCTTTAATGACTTCCATCCCAACTCGCGTATCATATCTGCCACCCTCTCTCCCCTATTACATGATATTACAAAACGGACTGCCCTTTTTGCACCCTTTCGATGTCCTCCGTCAATCCCACCTGGTAAGGATCCCACACCGCGCAGCAATATTCTAATAGAGGACGAACGAGTGTAGATTAAGCTGTCTCTTTAGTGGACTTGTTGCATCTTCTAAGTGTCCTGCCAATGAAATGCAACCTTTGGCTCGCCTTCCCCACAATATTATCTATGTGGTCTTTCCAACTGATGTTCGTAATTTTAACACCCAGGTACTTAGTTGAATTGACTGCCTTGAGAATTGTACTATTTATCGAGTAATCGTATTCCAACGGATTTCTTTTGGAACTCATGTTCAACTGCCACCTGCCACACCATACAGCAATCTTTCCTAAATCGCTTTGCAACTGATACTGGTCTTCGGATGACCTTAGTAGACGGTAAATTACAGCATCATCTGCGAACAACCTAAGAGAACTGCTCAGATTGTCACCCAGGTCATTTATATAGATCAGGAACAGCAGAGGTCCCAGGACGCTTCCCTGGGGAACACTGATATCACTTCAATTTTACTCGATGATTTGCCGTCTATTACTACGAACTGTGACCTTCCTGACAGGATACGCAGAATCGGTGGTCTTTCGTTCCAAAGACGGACAAATAAGCTATTAAGCAGATGTTCATAATGTTCTGGCTCAGCAGTGTATGTGTTGCATCTGAATATGACCGTCTGTGCAATGCTCATTCACGAAGCCATGTTACTTCCGTTTGGAATTTATACTACAGCACCTAATTGGCACGACATGCGCACGCCCGTGAATTGTCATTAATGGAAAACAAACAACAAAATTTCCCCTTCACATCCTCTACTACCGCAGAGGACGCGATAATTACTACTTTGCCCCTGCGGTCAGGATGCCAACTTTACTTAACTTATAGACAAATTCACAAACGTCAGTTACAAATTTCTACTTAAAATTAAGCACATCTTAAAATATTAATATCTCTGCAATTGTTTTTGTTTCTTATTAAGCAGGAAAACTACGCTATAAAGAAGCTCTTAGCGGTCGTTGATGTTTTTGTATTCGGCTGTTAGTTGCTAGATGCATATTATTATAAAATAGGGCTGAGAAACGCGCAGTTAGACGCCCAAGGTCCTAGGCCGTCGAAGTCTGCTGTAAAGAGAAACAACAAAGAAGTCCGCTATAGCCTCGAGTGACAGAGTGGTCCACAAAAGGTGTCCACTGTTTAATGGACCACTTCGAACACCTTCACCGGTTTCAATAATTTGAACTTTATAAGCTACACTTTCGTCCAAAATGAGACGTGTCCATCAGATAATTTAGAAATTACGAGGAATTAAACAGTGTATACAGTTCTGTGTAGAAGTCTGGATCGCCAGTAGCAATAGTACTTCAGTAACAAATATCGTAAAAGCTACAGACAATTCTTGTTTCATTCTCGCTGTGCTAAATCCGTTCAAATGGCTCTGAGCACTATGGGACTTAACATCTGAGGTTACCAGTCCCCTACTTAGAACTACTTAATCCTAACTAACCTAAGGACATCATACACATCCATGCCCGAGGCAGGATTCGAACCTGCGACCGTAGCGGTTGCGTGGTTCCACACTCAAGCGCCTAGAACCGCTCGGCCACATCGGCCGGCTACTAAATCAGTCTCAAGTTTCATACATCGTCGTTGACATTTCTATGACATGGGCTCTGCTTACGGATTAACATTCGGATTAACGAATGATCGCTGCGCTAGCTACCGGAACGCAGTCAATAATAGCCAATATCATTCGATTTCCGTCAATTCAGCTACTTACAACAGACGTCTCGTCGAGAATCTTCTTACAGTGCGTACATACATCTACAAGGTGTAGAAGTATGAAACCGGAATTTCCCTATAGATGGTGCTAGCTGTCAGTGTAGGGCCCGTGAGACTGCGTCTGCAGCGCCATCTGCTTCCAGTAACGGCTGGCGATGAATGTCAATCTACATCTGCATCTACATCCATACTCCGCAAGCCACCTGACGGTGTGTGGCGGAGGGTATCTTGAGTACATCTATCAGTTCTCCCTTCTATTCCAGTCTCGTATTGTTCGTGGAAAGAAGGATTGTCGGTATGCTTCTGTGTGGGCTCTAATCTCTCTGATTTTATCCTCATGGTCTCTTCGCGAGATATACGTAGGAGGGAGCAATATACTGCTTGACTCCTCGGTGAAGGTATGTTCTCGAAACTTCAACAAAAGCCCGTACAGAGCTACTGAGCGTTTCTCCTGCAGAGTCTTCCACTGGAGTTTACCTATTATCTCCGTAACGCTTTCGCGATTACTAAATTATCCTGTAACGAAGCGCGCTGCTCTCCGTTGGATCTTCTCTATCTCTTCTATCAACCCTGTCTGGTACGGATCCCACACTGATGAGCAGTATTCAAGCAGTGGGCGAACAAGTGTACTATAACCTACTTCATTTGTTTTCGGATTGCATTTCCTTAGGATTCTTCCAATGAATCTCAGTCTGGCATCTGCTTTACCGACGATCAACTTTATATGATCATTCCATTTTAAATCACTCCTAATGCCTACTCCCAGACAAATTATGGTATTAACTGCTTCCAGTTGCTGACCTGCTAATTGTAGCTAAATGATAAGGGATTTTTCTTTCTATGTATTCGCAACACATTACACTTGTCTATTTTGAGATTCAATTGTCATTCCCTGCACCATGCGTTGATTCGCTGCAGATCTTCCTGAATTTCAGTACAATTTTCCATTGTTACAACCTCTCGATATACTACAGCATCATCCGCAAAAAGCCTCAGTGAACTTCCGATGTCATCCACAAGGTCATTTATGTATATTGTGAATAGCAACGATCCTACGACACTTCCCTGCGGCACACCTGAAATCACTCATACTTCGGAAGACTTCTCTCCATTGAGAATGTTATGCTGCCTTCTGTTGTCTAGGAACTCTTCAATCCAATCACACAATTGGTCTGACAGTCCGTATGCTCCTACTTTGTTCATTAAACGACTCTGGGGAACTGTATCGAACGCCTTGCGGAAGTCAAGAAACACGGCATCTACCTGGGAACCCGTGTCTATGGCCCTCTGAGTCTCGTGGACGAATAGCGCGAGCTGGGGTTCACGCGATCGTCTTTTTCGAAACCCATGCTGATTCTTACAGAGTAAATTTCAATACACAGTAACCCAAGTTCAATACATCGGTAGCTGTTTCAAACCCGTAAACATGTAAAGTTTTGTGCCTATGAACTACGATTTACGGACAGGGTTGGTTTTCTGTCATCATTTGAATAAAACTGCTGCAGGATCGGATCGAATACTTGTCGAAGCTTTCGGCGAACGTTCTCTTGGGAAAACAAAGTGTTTTGAGTGGTTCAAAAAATTCAAAAGTGGTGATTTTGACGTGAGAAACGACGACGCGGGAAACCACCGAAGAAGTTCGAAGACAGGCAATTCAGGCCTTGTTGGATGATGATACTCAAACTCCACAGGAACTCGCGGACCAATTGAATGTGACGCAGAAAGCCCTTTCTCTTCGGTTGAAAGCTATGGGAAAGGTGCAGAAAGTTGGAAAATGGGTCCCACATGAACTGAATGAAAGACAGCAAGCAAATCGAAAGACCACTTGTCAAATGCTGCTCGCCAGATACAAAAGAAAGTCGTTTCTCCATCGAATAGTGACAGATGATGAAAAATTGATATATATTGAGAATCATAAGCGTCGTAAAACATGCGTGAATCCAGGCAAACCATAGACACCCACTGCAAGACCAAATCGCTTTAGAAACAAGACAATGCTCTATTTTTAGGTGAATCGGAAGTTTGTCATCTATTATGAGCTGCTAAAACCTGGTGACACTGTTAATACTGATCGCTACCAACAGCAAATCATCGATTTAAATCGAGCGTTACATGAGAAACGACCGGAATAGGGAAAAAGGCAACACAAAGTCATACAGTGTGCGGCAGCGTTCATAATAGGATATTAAAAACACCAATAGGCAGTACCTGTAATTTATTTATTACCTCTTACGCCAATTAATAGTTAAAGGTATGCCATTTACCAATGTGTAAGTCATTGACCATTTCGTGGACAACTTTTTGAATATGACTCCTGTCAAATGATGCCCTCTCTGCACAACACATTCATCTAGGCGGCGTTGGAAGCTTTCCATAACTCGGCGTAACGTATTGCCTGGGACATTGCCGACGGCAGTTCTGATGCGATCCTTCAACTCAGGAATGGTGGCACAACGTTTTCGGGACACTTCTTGCTTCAGGTGGCCCCAAAGGGAAAAGGCTGCACATGAAAGCTCAGGTGAGCGAGGCGGCCAGGAAATATCACCAAAACGGGAAATTACTCTACCATGAAACGACTGTCGCAAGAAATACATGCAAATTCTGGTCGTTCTTTGTTGGATCTTCTCCCTCTCTCTTCTATTAATCGTGCTTGGTCAGGGTAGGGGTAAGGATAAAGGTAAGGGTAAGGACAAGTGACAAATGAGAGTTCTCGAGAAGCAGTAGAACAGTTGTTTTGTCTGCCACTTCTTTCGTGGATGAATAAGATTTCCGAAGATTGTCTCAATGAATCTGAACCTCGCATCTGATTTTCCTACGAATTATTTCATGTGAATATTCCACTTAAGGTCGCTCCAGATGGTTACTATAGATTCGAGAGCTGTTCGAAAGGTAAGGTCAGATCTGGTGCGAAATAGAAGCCACAGTGAAAATCCAATGAATGTAGCTTTGCAGAGATGTGTTAGGTAGTGTCCCTACCACGCCCGTCGATCGCGTCATGTCGCTCTTGTCAGTTCTGAAGTGAGCCCGTAAAGATTCCTAGAAAATAGTGTCTCCTGCCAAGTACAAGGTCGTGGTGAGAGATTCCGCCTGATTTCATGCAGCCCACATAACACAAATGTCATGCGTTTCCTCCTTCATGTCAATTCTCAGCTGCATATGAAGATGTTCCTGCAGCGTTTTCGAAGGGAAGTGTTTGATCACCCACAACACAGCCTGTATTTGGTTCCCCATGAATTTCATCTCCACTCACATGAACCGCTGCCTTTGAAGACAACATATTGGTACAGGCAACGAGCTGTACACCAGCAGAGAATTGACCGAGACCTCAGGCGAGTGCCTTCTATGACGAGGGTAATGAAAAGTTGATACAACGCTACGACAATTGTCTAAGTCGGAGCGGCAACTATGTAGAGAAGTAGCTGGAAGGTGTAGCAAACTGTTGCAAATAAAATATTTTTTTATTTTCACAATCGTTTCCATTTCGCGACCGATCGGATCTTAATTTCCGAAGAGCCCTCGTATTTACATTACTGTTTACAGTGATTTGTCGCCAGTAGTGTAACCGAACAATAGTGAATCTTTCCACCTATTTACATGCAGTACGTTACATTTATTTACGTCCAGAATCAACTGCCAGTCACTGCACCAACCGTGGATCCTCTGCAGGTCATCTTGCACTTCGCTGCAGCCTTGTGGCGTTGAAACCTTCCTACAGACAACGGCACCGCCCGTGAATAGCGTCCCGAAACTACCAGCGTCATCCTCTAGATCGTGAATACACAATAAAGACCCTATAACACAACCCTACGGGATTACCTTTACATTAAACGACTTTCTTCCGTTAAGAATGACACATTGTATCTGCAAGGAAGTCCTCGATCTAATCACGAATTTAATCCGATAATCGGTTAGCTCGTATCTTGTTCACTAAATGAAAGTGCGGAATTACATCGAATATCTGCATCTATCCTCGTCAATATTTTCCAAAAAATTGTACTTAAGGACAGACAGTTAGAAGTTCTAATGAAGACAGATATTGTCTGGCTCACTTCGTATGTTTGATAACTGGTTTCAACATTTGTTAAGGTCATCCTCAGATTCAGCGTCTAATAAAAACGGAGAAAGCAGTATCATAGCATAAGACTGATAGTAATGTAACACAAAGAAAGAAAAAAAAGTCGGTAATATACAACAGCGAGTCTTCGCCGTGCTGACGAGCTGCGTTTCGCAGTAATTACCTATGAATCACTTCATGAGGTTTTATTCTAGATTTCTATGTTGCTACTCTTTGCACGTTTTGTCGCAAATCAGTCTCCTCTGTAACGTGGCGCCACATTCGTTTTTTACTGGGTGATGGTTGTGAGAACTGCCCCTATCGAAACTGAAAACGGGTTATCCTAACAACACATGCATTGTCACTCCGAAAGTGTTTCTCTTCATTGTATGTACAATTGCTCAA
The DNA here is from genome assembly GCF_023864275.1 of Schistocerca cancellata. Lineage (NCBI taxonomy): Eukaryota > Metazoa > Arthropoda > Insecta > Orthoptera > Acrididae > Schistocerca > Schistocerca cancellata. The sequence goes on along the minus strand of NC_064631.1, from coordinate 436,842,428 downwards.
CGTTCCCTAAGACATCATATCGTAAGGTTCGTGGCTAGTTAGCCACTTACGTCAACTAAAGCAAAGAAGCTGTCGCAGGAAAAAGCTTGTGTAAGAGCAGTATTGTGAGTAGTGGACTACACTCACAGTTCACGTGCTTGGAGAGTGCTCAGACACGCTGCAAGCGCTTCCCTTTGGGTTATCAAAATGGTCTACCAATGTGAGATTTCGCAATGACAATATGTGTATTTAGACATTGAAACATCCCGTTTGAAAACTTATGAATGACTGTGCTAGTAAACTTCTACGTTATTTGATACAAAGACAGATGAGTAAAACTGAACGTACTCAGACAGTTCTCTCTTTACTTATTCTGACCATCACTAAACTGACACACAATATTTTTTTAACACAACGCATTCTGTCATCAATAATCCCTACAAAAGAATAGCCCTAACTAATAGTAACCTATACGTCATGAATCACTTACCTCACAAAAATCTTCGTTACTCGAACTACTGCAATACAGTGAGCGCCAATACTGCCAGCTAAATAAGAGATTCTAACTACTGAAGACACTAACTACTGATAGGCATAGTTAGCGAATGAAAGACTTTGATAGAGAACAAACAACGTATTTAAATTAATAATGTTCAAAAATCATCATATATATCTATCATTTCATGACAACCATCTTTAAAAATTTTCTTTTTCTGGCGGACACACATCCAGATTGTCCGCTGATAGTAACCTCTCAAAACTCTGGCATCTCTCTTTCTCCATATCTACCACTGCTGGCGGCTCACCTCCAACTGCCCAACACTACACAAGCGAATATTCCAACAATGAGTCCAACCAGCCATAGACTGCACACAGCAGTCAGTGATTTTCATACAGAGCGCTACGTGGCGTTACCAACATAAAAACCTAAACAGCCTACTTACAACATTTTCGTATTGTGTAATTTTCAGTTTTGTTAAGAACCGCCGTCTTAGATTTTTTCAGACTCAGAAAGCTTATAGTAAGAGAGTATTGTTAACGGAATTGAGAAAAGTTGTTTATTATATGGAACCATTTTAAAAATATAGTTGATCTCTATTGAAAAAAGTTAATTTATGTTGTTTCTTTCAAGATTCAATCATTTTAGGTTACAACGTGTTGGTACGCTCTGGAGACTCTCGGATTCGCTGGACAGTGGTTTGATGCTACGAACTTGTGCACAGTTCAGTTCTGTACCGGAGGAACCTTATCCCCCACGGAATTGTGTTTTCCCCTTTTTAGAAATATTACTTGGACGAATCTTACCAATTTCGAACGAAAGCATGGTCGTTGCAGAACTCTCCGAGTGAACTATAGAGAGTTCTTTACCGAAACATTTAAGTTACAGGTAGACAACGTATTTTTTAAGGATATCGCCGAGAAGCAGAAGATAGTCTCCATTGAGATGAGTAATTCATTACATTCTTTCCAGATAAGATTTTCAGAGCCATAAATGTGCGCATTATAGTATTCTAAAGACCTGATCAACAGCATTTCCAGATTTTACAAAGCTTCCAAAGTCATTAAAGTAAAGTTAATCGTGAGACTTTCACATGACTACGAGGTTAAATTTGATTTTCATTAGAAGAGATTAGCCGACCTTGCAATTAAATAAATTAACTTCAACATAAGATTTTTATTTACTCAGTTAATTTAAACGATAAGGCGTGGGCGCGTCAGGAGCAGTAGCGCAGGTGTGGACAAGGTAGAGGAATGTGATATGTTTTAAACCACTGTACTGAAACAAAGGTGGGTAGAGAAACAGAAATTTAAAATCAAGCAGTATGCAATGAGAGACAATACAAACCTGTGAGGCTATGTTACCAAATGGCGAAAATTTTAGAAGACGCCATTTTCGGTGCAACTAGTAATTTCCAAAGTAGTGCGACATGTCAGACAGGTAGCCAGTTACACGATAAAAACAATGATGCCTCTCGTTTTAGCATAGCTTCATTCATTCTCGAGCTCTATCTCACTTTGTACAGTACAAGGTGAATGGTCATAACACGTAAAGGCTAGTGGATGTTCTCTGCATATTGTCTAGCACATAGTAAGGTTGTTGACACCTACTTCACCCTTTCTGCATGGACTTCGATCAACATATTTACTGAAATACGAGTGCAGGCACCAACAGTCTTGCCCTCCGACGTGACAATGGTTTCCTAAGAAAAGCGGGGAGTGCTGTGCTGTGAAACCTCCTGAACAATGCCAGACCAGCATTTGATGCTGCTTCATCCGTGAACGTTTTCGTTGGCCAAATTTCCGTTTTGTCTGCGACGGATCCAGTTCCACGAAATTTCGCAAGAATCTGACCATCGCACTGTGGGTAACGCGCGGTGTATCTGGACGGCGTTGACTGACATCCTCTGCGATGACACAGATGCTTCTCTCTTCTGATGTGAGGACGATCTCAGTGCATTCGGCTTGCGTTACGCCACCAGCTTTCATCTCAACTGTAAGGAAGAAACATCAATTATAACTCGATAACGTACAAAGACGTACTAAAATGGAAAAGTACGTTGCTTTTCTTGTTTAACTTCCTGTATTATTGAAACCTCACCTTAGAAAATTTTATGAATTACTGTGCTGGTAAACCACTTACGTTATTTGATTTTCAAACAGCTGAGCAAAACTGAACGTACTCAGACATTTCTCTCTTTACTTATTCTGATCATCACTAAGCTGGCACACAATATTTTTAGAGCAACGCAATCTGACTTTCAATAATACCTACAAAGGAATATCCCTGACTAGTAATAACCTAACCCTTTCATGAATCACTTACCTCACAAAAATCTTCGTTACTCGAACTACTGCAATACAGCGAGCGCCAATACTACCAGCTAAATAAAAGATTCTAACTACTGAAGGCACTAACTACTGATAGGCATAGTTAGCAAATGAAAGATTTTGATAGAGAACAAACAATGTATTTACCTTAATAGTGTTCAAAAGTCATAATATATATATCAGTTCATGGCATCCTGTTCACATCCAACTGCCCAACACTATAATAGCGAATATTCCAACAATGCCAACCAGCCACAGACTGCACACAGCACAGCCAGTGATTTTCATACAGAGCAATACGTGACGTTACCAACATAAGAACCTAGACAGCCTACTTACATAGCCCCCATGCTCCCAACAAAAATTTAACAAATTGTTTTGGGCAGTGGCCAATACAGATTTGAAAAAAATTTTCGTAATTACAATAACAAAGATATCAAACGCACACACTTATTGATACACTGTTGGTCAAAAGCAAAAATTATTCTCAGAAAGACAGTCCTGATCATTTACCACAATAGTAATTATAGTTTTTTTCACAAAGTCTGAGCAGTGAAAGAAAATGCGCACGGAAGCAGTGGATTTCCATGCAGTCTCGACAAAGTAGTGTTGTCCTTCCATCTGAAAGACAATGCTGACTCTTGACATGCAGACAGGTAATGGGCCATAACAGAGCAAACCCACAACAGAGTCAGTCGAAGTTTTGAAGAATATTGGTAGGTAGGTCATCACAGAGCAGATCCACTGTAGTCCTGGTAGAGAGTATAGTATTGGTGGGCCATCAAAGGTGCAGATCCACTGCAGTCTTTGTAGCGACGGCCAGCAGCCATCTGTTGCGACTGTGGAGGTGCACAATCACCATCGAAGAGTCTTGCAGACAATATAGCAAGTCCATAAACGACCACTTATGCACTCACAAAGTTTTTGGAATTGCCCTTAGAACCAGCAATGCTGTTAACCAGTCCCTTGCTGAATTATTAACACACGTGCAAACACTAACAGTCCCAACTTCTCACATATTGTGCATATACTATGACCAACAGAAATGTGTGCACTGAAATGAATGCTTACAAGTTACTTAATTTGATGAACTTGTGTCAATTACAATTTTATGACATGAGAATACAATTACAAAGATACAGAAAACATCATTAAAAACATAATAATACAGATAACATTTGTAGTAATACAGGGTTTACAAAAGAATAGAAATAAACATATACATCAGTGTTACAGGAATTATGACATAAGTAAATAAATAAAATAATGAGAATAGTTTTCGAAACATTAATTTCACACAAGAGCATTAAAACAGAACAGAATAAATAATGTCTAAACATCTTTACAAAGAAAATAACATATTATTAGACAAATTCTACAACGTAACTCTTATCAGATAAACACATAAAGACAGGAAGAGCACAAATACACAAGGGTACACAAACACATAGCGGAATAACACAAAAGGAAGGGACAGGGTTTTTTTACTGCAGTATTTTGCAAACAAAACTTCCTTTACTTCTTGGAGATATCCCTTCCTTCGTAATTATTCCTAAAAGTCCTATCTATACCAGCTTTCTGTATTCTATTCATATCCTCTTTCAAAATAATTATTCTTCATTGAACAGTACCTTTTTTTACAAACTTTTTTTCGTATAACTTATCAATGCATTTCTTCCAATTCATCGCAACTCATTCTCTTATATAGCATACCCCCTCTTAAGCTAACTTAAATCTACTGAGCTCAGATGCATAAACTAAGCGACGAGGCAATGCAGCAGCACAAAACAATTAACACAAACAGCAATGACAAAAAATGCAAATTGGCAAAGCTAGCAGCAATAAATATAAATTAGCAAAGCAAATGCAACATTACAACTAATATGAGCCAATAATCCCTACAAAAGAATAGCCCTGACTAACAATAACCTATCCCTTTCATGAATCACTTACCTCACAAAAATCTTCGTTACTCGAACTATTGCAATACCAACAGAATGTGTGCAGTGAAATGTAACGTACAAGTTACTTGATGAACTGCTGTCAATTACAATTTTATAACATAAGAATACGATTACAAAGGTACAAAATACATCATTAAAAACATAACAATACAGATAACATTTGTAGTAATACAGGCTTTACAAAAGAATAGAAATAAACATATACATCAGTGTTACAGAAATTATGATATAAGTACATACATAAAAGATCAGAATAACTTGCGAAACATCAACTTCACACATGAGCTTTAAAACAAAACAGAATAAATAATGTCTAAGCATCTTTACAAAGTAAATAACAGAGTATTAAAAAAATTCTACAACATAGCTCTCATCAGCTAAACACATAAAGACAGGAAAAACACAAATACACAAGGGTACACAAACATATAGAGGGATGACACAAAAGGAAAGACAGGGTTTGTTTTACTGCAGTATTTTGCGTGGAGATCTCCCTTCGTTCATCATTATTCCCAAAAAGTCCTATCTAAGCCTGCTTTATGTATTCTGTTCACATCCTCTGTCAAAAATAGTTTTTCTCCACTGTACAGTATCCTTTTTTTTTGCCAGACCATTTTCTCATAGCTTCTCAATGCATTTCTTATAAATTCATCATAGTTAGTTTCTTATATAGTCTACCCCCTCTTAAGCTAACTTAAATCTACTGAGCTCAGATATATATACCAAGGGACGAGGCAATGCAGCATCACATAACAAATTATCACAAACAGCAATGACAAAAAATGCAAATTGGCAAAGCTAGCAGCATAAATTAGCAAAGCAAGTGCAATATTACAACTAATATAAGGCAATGCGCAGCAACAATAAAAATAAACCAGTAGTAAAGCTAGCTTAACAGAGTAATACAAAGTGAAATTTAGTAGCACTATGCCTGGCAAACAGCAGCAGAAATAACTTATATCTAAACATGACATAGCTCAAGCAGAAAAAAACATTACACTAAAGACAACAATGCAGAAAAGGGAAATGTCTATTCACATCTTAATGTCTATGTAATTAAAGTGGTGCACCACAACAACTTATTGTAAAAAGAAATATTACCATGTACTTGAAAAGAAAATTATGTGTTACTGTTACTAGTTCCTTCTTATTGTTCTTTCCTTTCCAAGTGCTCCTTTTTTAAAGAATGTGGATCATAAAATAATTATTTAATAGATCTGTTGACAGAAAGTGTTCACATTAGCAAATGCATTTTATTTTATAAAAGCAATGCTGCAACACAGCTGGAAACCAGATATCAAATGAAATAAGCAACTACGAAAAGCAAAGCATAAAAATATCATTCAATAGTCATGTGACATTTCATAAGTCAGTAGCTCTCAACTCTCGTAGAAAGACACTTGTCATAATCAGGTGTGCAGATGTACGAATATTTCCCATCAATTCATAAGCATTTCAGTAATTAGCACAAAGTACGAGTAATCATGTTTTCAGGTAATGAGCGTGTAATATTTGCGATGCTTTCTACAAAGGAATGTCAATAGCAAGGTTAATGGAAGTAATGAGGGTGTCGCATTTGCAATATTTTCTCTAAAGGAATGTCAATGGCGAGGATAAAGGCCTGCCTTTTTTTTCTACCTGTGCTTCCGGAAAGGCACACCCTAATGGCTTGTTCTCCAGGTGTTTGACACAGCTGTGTGCCCACGACGCATTACGTGCAGGTGGTCACTTAACTTTCTTATGGAAATATTTACGACACCAGTTTCCGCTACAGTGACAGTCTCATATGAAAATTTCACAGGTCGAAAATTTACGTCACAAGTGTGTAGAAACAAAATCCTATGAATATAACAGTGTCCAAAAAGATTTTCGCCGGCATTGTGATACATTCACGCATTTACACACACATTTCATAACTCTTAAAGTACGATTCTCGGTTTCCAACATCCTTTTTCACAAGTCAAGAGTCCCTAACTTCTATTCATTATTCATATACATATAAACACGTAATCACATTCCTCATATATGGTAGCATCATCTTATTGACATAAACATACCTCAACAGCATAATACACATCGTCGTCATAATAATAACATCATAACACCTCAGTCAAATCTCAAAAACGTCGTAGCTTTCTGCAATAATTTCAAAACCTAAAGAAAATTCTCTGCTCATGTCAGTAGTGTCATCTACCTCAAACGTACTTTACAAATCATGATCCCATACCAAATATATCATTCAAAGCTCTCATAGTATCACAATGGTTCCGAAAAAATATGAAGAGTTCACACAGTACAGACAAAATACAATTTCTTAAGTGTGAAGTAATCCAACTCTGTAATTGCGTAAACATGTGTCACTGACATAGTAAAAAGATGTTTGTTTCTCTGTTAAATGATCAGGTAGCTGTGTAATTTATGTGTTCGAGAAATATGGTACCGATGTGTTAAATTGTATAAGCAAATACCATATTAGCTAGGGCTCCATGTGCTTGCCAAACACATGATACACAAAGTAGGCGTGTACCCCCCTGAGGATTATTGTAATTATACCCTCAGGTGTTACAGATTACAGCAATGGAATGAAATGTATCACGAAAAACTTTCTTTGTAATTCAAAAATCTTTAAAAATAAATGTTTTAAGTACAAAATTAATCACTCAAATACGTGTCCTGTAGCGCTAAATGTGCGTCTTGCTGTAAGATAATCTCTGTGGGAGTGTCGTAGTTATCGTCCTCCGAAAGCTAAGTTCAGCAGAAGTCAATGTACTTACCTCATGATAAACAAAAGTGAAATGCTTTGCGTATATATTTCTTAGCTATTACGCTTATTGTTGAGATGATGAAAGTACTGTGCTGTAACGTATTGTTGTGCTATGGAAAAGGCTGTCTCCTTGTAGCTATACCACAAAAGTTACTATTAAACATGTTTTACTTTCCAGAAGAACTCAGAAAAACTGTGCAGATATAAAACATAAACACCGCAAAATCAACATTGTAAATTGTCACTCATTAGTAGCGTCGTGATAAAATCGTGTAGCTGTCGCACAAACCAACCACTGTGTCATCTGGCATTTCACAGAAAGTACTTTAAATCCAGAATGTATTTTCAAGTAACCCAAAATGTTGCATTAAAATCTCGTTAGCAGTACTGGTACATGTTCTAAGTATGTCAGCCTTATGGTCGTTACGTAATCGTGCAACTAACAAGCAAGAATGTACACACACACTAACACTGTGTCGTCTGTTTGCAATAACAATGCATTCGTAATTTCTGTTTGAATAAGTTCTCTTGGTTCTTGACTGGATATTTAACTTTAAACATTGTTGCATGATAACAGTTTCTCAGTGTGACAAATTGTACAAGTAGCGTGAAGTGAAAAATTTTATAACAAAGACTAAGTTAAAAAGCAGATTATCTTTCAATAAATGGTTTTACATGTGAAATGTGGTGTAAATGTTTACTCTTCCTAGTACGCAGAGTTTTAACTTCAACGCAATTATCGTGCGGTATACGTCGGTAAATAATACTGGAATTTTTCTCAAGGTTAGCGTCTATGTTATTTTTCTCGGAGCCAGCCGGCGCACGCGGCTGCCTGTGGTGCGAGTCATTGTCTGTTTCTTTGTTGGCGCGCGTCGTTACTGGCATAAGGAGGCCTAACTTCCACAAATTCGCCTTGCCGAGAGGGCCCAGCTCTGTTTAAAGCTCGCCAGTTCTGATGGAATTCAGGTCTGTCGTTTTGTCGGTAGTTTACACAGTTTCTTTCGTGTCGGTCACGTGGTGGAGAATTTCTCCCTGAATTGTAACTGCGCGCTGGACCGTTGCGTCTAAAGTTATTCTGTCTCCCTAGATAATAATAGTTCTGATTACCATATTGTCTGTTTTTATGAGTGTCTCTGTCATATTCATTACTACGGAAATGCGATCTCTCTCTGTAACTATTACTCTGCCAGTGGTTGTCATACGGGTGGTGTCTCCTTTGGTCACGATTTACGTGGTAAGAATAGAATTGTCGTGTCCAGTTATTGTTTCTATCGCCACGAAATTGTGACGGATGTGACCCGTAGTGATTGTTTTCCTGTTTCCGCATCCCGCGACTGTCTGTGTCAATTTCTAATTCTTGTAAGAGTCCCTGAAAAGCTTCAATGTCGTCTTTGCAACGTCCTGCCAAAATAATATGTCGTAAATGTTCAGGTAATTTGATTAAGCAAATGCGGATGAGTTCTGAGGGGCTGTATGGGTTTGACAGGTATTGATTCTTGTGCAACATGTCTTCAAAATATTTCACAAGACTGGAAAATTCAGATTGTTCGAAGTGTTTCATCATTATGATGCTATGTTTTACTCGGTATTGTGTAGCTTGAGACCAATATGCTGAGAGGAAGGCATGATAAAAATCTCCTTCACTGTGACAGTCGTGAATGACCGATCGCATTCTTACACCTGGTTCATTCTCTAAGTAGCCACACATAAATTCTAACCTGTGCTCCAATGACCAGCTGGGAGGGAAACAATGAGAGAATTGATGGAGCCACACTTGTGGATGAATGTCGTTGGCAGAATTCTTAAACGTTTTGAATTTACGTGTAGTAATGAACAGCTTATAGTCAAAATCATCGTGTCGGCGAGTAGCATATCGGTCATTGTTACGTCGTGTCGGCGGTTCCATCTCAAAATTCGGTGTACCTTGCCAATTTCTTTCATAATCACCGAAATGCCCTGTGTTATTATTTTGTGGCTTTTCCGTATTTCTAAGTTCCTCTTCCTGTGTTGGAGCGCGAGTGTCCTCTGAAATATGTAATTCTTGTATCACCTGCATCAACTGATCTTGTACTTCCCGGATTTCTCTTTTGTACTGTGTATTGATTTGATTTTGATTTTGTTTGAATTTTCTTATTTGTTCATACTCTTCTGTGTCAGTGAAGGCTACGGGTCTTGTGTCATTCAGATCATCATCTACCTTTCTAGATAAGTTAGTGACCTGATCCGAAAGTTCGGCTACTTTCTCCGATAGTGAACACATTTCCTCAGTGTGTTTTTCTGAACCAAGTTTCAGAGTGTCCAATTGTGTTGAAATCGAATCTACTGTGTTCTTTAAGTTTTCCTGAGTTTTTGCCAATTGCGTAACCGAATCGGTAGATGCAACTGAGTCAATTTTAGCCCACAAGGTCTCATGATTTTCATGAACAATGGTTTGCAGTTCTTTTATGGCTGCTTCGTGATTCTGTAATGCATTTTCATGCTGCGAAAAAATAGGTTGAAAATGCTCACAAATTTGTGTTTTTACGTCATTACAGACCTTTCGACATTTCGATTCAATGTTATGTTAAATCTTCACGTGTTTGTTCAAGCGTGATGTGAAGATTTTGTTCCATTGCGTCTAACTGTTGCTGTGTTTGTCTCTGGTGTTGTTCCATTGTGTCTAACTTTTGAAGATTTTGTTCCACTGTGTCTAACTTTTTTAAGATTTTGTTCCATTGTGTCTAACTTTTGAAGATTTTGTCTCTGATTTTGTTCCATTTGTTGCATTAATTGCAATAGTAATGTATTAGTGTCTGGAATCTGTTTCTCTATGCTTTTTGGCAGTGCATTTTCACCGGCAACATTCACATTTTGACAAGCAGAAAATGTGTCTTGACTCATTTGAGAAAACGGTGAGGACCCAAAACCGAAGTCTACAGTATTTGCAGTATTGTGTTCTGTCATTTCGGATTCCTGAGGCGACTGTTGCCGACCGATCGATTCCTGAGGCGACTGTTGCCGACCGATCGATCGATAATGCTTCCCTGTTCACTACCTGTTTCACTGCCTACGCCATTGTTTGACGCCCGCTCCATTTCCCTATGCACAGTTACCAAATTACTACTTTGAATATTAGTTAATTCATTACATGGTGGGGTCAACACACTGCTTTCGTCTTCACTGTCATTTCTCAGTTTACTTTGGAGCCGAGTGTTACGTTTTTCACACGCCATTATTGTCACAATATTTCACACGATAACACAGAAAAGCACAATTTGAATAGCAAAAATAAGAGAACACATTAACATAGCACTGAAAATAATATGTAGTTAATTACAAGCGCAGCTGCGAAATACTTGGTGCAAATCTACATGCATGCCACAACTGTTTTACAGTACAACAATGAAAGACTGCAACTACAAAGGAGATTCTCTCTACAATTACGCGCTAGCAATAAACAAAAGCTACACTAAATACACAAACTACAAGAAAAAATCAGAAGATTCCAGTGAGGTATCCTAGGCTAAGGGTCGCCATATGAAACGTCCCCTTAGAACAATTTATACAAGACTGTGCTTAACCTGACACACAATAATTTTAGCGCAACGCAATCTGACTATCGAAGATCCCTGCAAAAGAATGGCCCTGAGTAACATTAAACTACACCTTTCAAAAATCACTTACCTCACAAAAATCTTGATTACTCGAACTGCTGCAATACAGCGAGCACCACTACTGCCAGCTAAATAAAAGATTCAAACTACGGAAGGCACTAACTACTGGTAGGGATAGTTAGCAAATGAAAGATTTTAATAGAGAACAAACAATGTATTTACCTTAATATCATCACAAGTCATAATATATGTAATTTAAAAACTCCGCCATCTCTCTCCTCACATCCACCACTGCTGGCGGCTCACCTCTAACTGCGCAACGCTACGCGCTGTTCACATCCAGCTGCCGCTGCCTAACACTACAATGGCAGACAACAATGCAAACTAGCCACATACTGCACACAGCACAGCAAGTGATTTTCGTACAGAGCGCTACGTAACGTTGCCAATAAGAAAACATAAACAGCAAACTTACATAAAGAAAACATAAACAGCCTACTTACATAGAGAAAACATAAACAGCCTACTTACAATGTCACTTGTCAGAGTCGTATCTAGACGTATCAGGGGTTCCATATCACTCCATCTACACACGCCGCACACCATTCCACAGCCTCCATCAGCTTGAACAGTCGCCTGTGAGAGTCCATGGATTCATAAGGTTGTCTATCCGCTCGATACATTTTGAAGCGAGACTCGTCCGACCGGGCAACATGTTTCAGGTCATCAGCAGTCCAATGTCGGTGTTGACGGGCCCAGGCGAGGCGTAAGGCTTTGTGTCGTGCAGTACACGAGTGGACCTCCGGCTTCGAAAGCCCATGTCGATGATGTTTCGTTGAATGGTTCGCTCGCTGGCATTTGTTTATGGCCCAGCATTGAAATCTGTGCCAGTTTGCGGAATGGTTGCACTTCTGTCATCTTGAACGATTCTCTTCAGTCATCATTGATCCCGCTCTTGCAGGATGTTTTTCCGGCCACAGCGATGTCGAAGATTCGATGTTTTACCGGATTCCTAATATTCACGATACACTCGTGAAATGGTCGTACGGGAAAATCGCTACTTCGGAGATGCCGTGTCCAATCTCTCGTGCGTCGACTATAACACAACGTTCAAACTAACGTAAATTTTGGTAATCTGCCATTGCAGCAGCAGTAACCGATCTAACAACTGTCCCAGACATTTGTTGTCTTATATAGACGTTGTCGACCTCAGCGCCGTGTTCTGCCTGTTTACATAACTCTGTATTTGTATACGCATCCCAAAACTAGTTCTTTTAGCGCTTCTGCGTAAAACTAAACTGCAGTTCCAATCACAGATTCGGGTTGCGTATAGAATTTAGAGTTTAATAGTAGTAAATACGGGATTTCACATCCATTTATTAAAAAAATGATGAATTAATTTCGTTTAATTATGCAGAAAAAGTAATTTTCTCAAGCCATCTGTAATCACAGAGTGCTTGCGCCTGAGTAAAGGACTATTAGATGGTGTGGACGTGAAGTTTCTGAGTTCACCAATCAGTTATTTCATAAATTCGTCAAAATGGCGTAGAACGCAGAAGAACCAGTGGGCATTGGTTTCGAAATCTACGCCAAGGCGATGGTTGCGCGGAGGGACACCGGCTTCACTGGCGTCCAGATGCATGATGCCATCCCCGTACCACCAACCTGTGCGTAGGCGGACCGAACAGCCCCTTGGCTGTAAGGCTAGACGGCCATCGGCATTTTTGCCTCTGCTCTTACTGGTATTAGCGAAATTCTGCTGTCGGGTGGAACATACAGTGTGCGAGGATCCGATATTACAAAACTACAGAGAGTCTCCCTCTCGCCCTCAGTTCGTGGCAGTACAACGTATGCTTTATTTCGTGACCAGCAGTCATACTGCAATATATGCCGTTCCGCCTGAGTGAGTTCGTTTCCACGATCATGGAAGCAGTCAGGCATCATCATGCTCAGTTTTGATCAAGTCATTCGAGGTAGAATGCTCATAGCAAAGCCTACTGTGTTTAAGATGTGCATATTCGATTTAGACCGCTAGAGATCAGACACCAGGTTTTATCAATGTTAATTAGGTAGCGTTTGTCGTGCTGCCCTTGTTCTTGTTCTCGCAACGTGTCTCCATTCATGGCTGTTTACCATAACTTGTGATTCTAATCCTGGTGTTCATCTTTGATAAGCTGCATCAGAACTCTCTCTAGCGACTGGAATAGTTATTGTTATCTTTGTCTCTGTTCTGTGTCTTCCATATAATTATCGCTTGGCCCGCAGCAAGCCTGGGAATCGCCTGTGTAGTCCGAAAGTGTTGACTGGATAGTTACCACCTGTTTGTATCGAGACTGCATCTCATTTCAATATCTTTCCGAGAATTTATCTGCTTTTCTTTTAGGTGCATGTTACTGGTCTGTCATCTCCCCCAATTGTCTTCATCAACCGATTAACTTCAATCGGCAATCAATATCCCTGCGGTACGTGAAAAAAAAAAATAGTGCGATGCCATCACGGCCGGTAGAACAGCAGACCATCAGGTGAAGTTTTTCTAATCTAATGGTAGGAAAACGGTGACAGGTAGAACTCAGTTCTGTCTTTTATTTCGAACCCTCCAAAGCCAAAACAAAAGAGCAAGCTACAAATTGACTTTAAATTCATGCGTACACACTTGTTTTTATTCTAAATGGGGTTCAATGCCCTACCTGCTAACCTTTCCATAAACGTTGCCGGTGCATATGTTCTTCGCATTTTTTTGATAAGTTTAAGAAACACAGCGGCTATATGTAACAGAGACTTCAGTCATCAATAACACATTCATCAATACCGCGACTGTAGAAATCAAGTGATTTTGAGGCGAAGAACTCACCGAGCCACGTTCGGAGCGCATTTTCATCCGGAAAGGAAGTTCCAAGAAGGTTGTTCGATAGAGAGCGGAAAAGGTGAAAATCTGAAGGCCTAAGGTCAGATGAATAAAGCTGGTGCGGAATTTTTCCAACCTAACTCCTGTTTATCGTTTTTTTGACAGTGTAGTAAATGTGGGCTGGCGTCATCGTGGAGTAGCGTCACTTCACGTAGTCTTCACCGAGCGAGGTGGCACAGTGGATAGCACACTGGACTCGCATTCGGAAGGACGACGGTTCAAAACCGCGTCAGTCCATCCTGATTTAGGTTTTCCGTGATTTCCCTACATCGCTTCAGGCAAATGCCAAGATGGTTCCTTGGACAGGATACGGCCGATTTCCTTCCCTAATCCGATGGGACCGATGACCTCACTGTTTGGTCCCTTCCCCCAAATCAGCCAATCAACGTAGTCTTCCTGGCCGTTGTCCTCGGATTATGTCTGCAAGGGGTCTCAGTTGTTGACAAATATGTCATCAGTGATGGCTACACCTTGGGGAAGCAATTCGTAGCACTTCACATGTTCAACCAGATGGGCTAGAAAAATCCTTTCTTTTCCTCGTGTTAGCATAAAGACCCCATTTCTCGCCACCAATAAAGATACAGGATAGGAATGGTCGGTGTTGTTCACGAGCCAATTGATGACGAGCAAACAGAGATGTACTTACGGTCACCAGCTGATTTTTGTGATTTGAGCTTAGAGCGAATTTCACACGATGATGGAATGATCACAGTTCATCACAATTGCCAGTCCTCGTGTGAACTGACACGGATAGTTGTAGATTAATGCGTTTAAACGTTCTTCAACAACCCTGAAGATCTTCCTGAACGTGGAGAGGCACTAATATCAAAACTATCCTCTTTCGAACGGGAAACCATTTTCTTGCCGGGCTCTGTCCAATGGCATTATCCCCATACACGGCGCAAATATTTCTGGCTGTCTCTCTGCTGTCACCCCACTACTGAACTCAGACAGAAGAATATGTCGGAAATGTTCCGATTTCTCCACTTGGCACTCCATTTTCTAGAATCCACTGCTCCAATTACTATCTCCAAATAAGAAAATGAGAAAATGTAAACTCAAATAGTAATAGTGAACGACAAATAAAAAATAACAATCGACAAATAACCCCACAGCAACCGGAATACCAACATGCGAAACAAAAACGCTACAAACTCATGCACCAACCTAAATAATGTGTAGAATAGTGCTGCAAAATTTCTTCAGTGAACCTTTTAAACTGGTATGGAATAATTTGCAGCGTTGTGATTGGTCTTATTCATTTTTCCCGTCGAACTCAATAAAAAATGTGTTGGCATCCTAAGCGGCTAGTTGAATCATTGCGAACTCTCAAACAGCACATTCTTCTTAGCGATCAAAGGAGCCTTAAGATTGAGTGATCCATGAACCGGCGACCATGTGCTGGCTGCTGCCACGAGGAACATCGGATGAAGATTGGAGGTGACTGATAAGTAGAACGCTGTGATTTGTGTCTGAAGAGCATACGTCCACCTACTACATCTCACGTGATGTATGGAACTGTCACAACAAGGTGCATCATCATGTCCTTGCCAGTAATTTCATATTGGGTGAACACTATTTACAAGCGTCGCAGTGTCTTCTGTTATGGAATTAGACATTGATAAATAGAAATGCCGTGTGGCTAGGGCCTCCCGTCTGTTAGACCCTTCGCCTGGTGCTAGTCTTTCGAGTTGACGCCACGTCGGCGACTTGCGTGTCGATGGGGATGAAATGATGATGATAAGGACAACACAAAAGACAGTTCCTGAGCGGAGGAAATCTCCGACCCAGCCGGGAGTCGAAGCCGGGCCGTTAGGTATGACATTCCGTCGCGCTGACCACTCACCTACCAGGGGCGGACAGACGTTGATGGTACGTATCGTACACTCAGGTGACAAAAGTCATGCGATACCCCCTAATATTGTGTTGGACTCCCGTTTTCTGGGAGCCGTGCTACTCCTACAGCTGCGCATAAATGCGAAAGTGTTGACGATGCAGAATTTTGTGCACGAACTGACCTCTCGACTGCGTTTCATAAATGTCCGGTGGAATTCAGGTAAGGCCATTGGGGTGGCCAGACCATTCGCTAGGACTGTCCAGAATATTCTTCAAACCAATCGCGAACAACTGTGGCCTTGGGACATGGCGCATTGTCATTCATAAAATTTCCATCGTTGTTTGGCAACATGAAGTCCATGAATGGTTGCAGTTGGTCTCCAAGCAGAGCAACATCCAGAGGATCCAGTCCGTTCCACTTAATCACGGCCCACACCATTATGGAACCACCACCAGCTCGCACAATGTTTCCTTGACAACTTGGAGCCATAGCTTCGTGGGGTCTGCTCCGCACTCGAACCCTACCATCAGTTCTTACAAACTGAAATCGCCAGTCATATGACCAGGTCACGGTTTTCCAGTCTTCTAGGGTTAAATCGATATAGTCACGATCCCAGGAGAGGCGCTGCAGCCGGCCGCGGTGGTCTCGCGGTTCTAGGCACTCAGTCCGGAGCCGCGCAACTGCTACGGTCGCAGGTTCGAATCCTGCCTCGGGCATGGATGTGTGTGATGTCCTTGGGTTAGTTAGGTTGAAGTAGTTCTAACTTCTAGGGGACTGATGACCATAGATGTTAAGTCCCATAGTGCTCAGAGCCATTTGAACCATTTTGAGAGGCGCTGCAGGCGTAATTTTAGCACACAGTCAACATGAGTTTAGAAAACGTCGTTCCTGTGAAACACAACTAGCTCTTTATTCACATGTGCTGTGTGCTATTGACAAGGGATTTCAGATCGATCCCGTATTCCTGGATTTCCGGAAAGCTTTTGACACTATACCACACAAACGGCTCGTAGTGAAATTGCGTGCTTGTGGAATATCGTCTCAGTTATGTGACTGGATTTGCGATTTCCTGTCAGAGAGGTCACAGTTCGTAGTAATTGACGGAGAGTCATCTAGTAAAACAGAAGTGATTTCAGGCGTTCCCCAAGGTAGTATTATAGGCCCTTTGCTGTTCCTTATCTATATAAACGATTTGGGAGACAATCTGAGGAGCCGTCTTCGGTTGTTTGCAGATGACGCTGTCGTTTATCGACTAATAAAGTCATCAGAAGATCAAAACAAACTGCAAAACGATTTAGAAAAAATATCTGAATGGTGCGAAAAGTGGAAGTTGACCCTAAATAACTAAAAGTGTGAGGTCATCCACATGAGTGCTATAAGTAACTCGTTAAACTTCGGTTACACGATAAATCAGTCTAATCTAAAAGCCGTAAATTCAACTAAATACCTAGGTATTACAATTACGAACAACTTAAATTGGAAGGAACACACAGAAAATGTTGCGGGGGAGGCTAACCAAAGACTGCGTTTTATTGGTAGGACACTTAGAAAATGTAACAAATGTACTAAAGAGACTACCTACACTTCGCTTGTCCGTCCTCTTTCAGAATCCTGCTGCGCGGTGTGCGATCCTTACCAGGTAGGAATGACGGAGTACATCGAAAAAGTTCAAAGAAAGGCATCACATTTTGTATTATCGCGAGATATGGGAGAGAGTGTCACAGAAATGATACAGGATTTCGGCTGGAAATCATTAAAAGAAAGGCGTTTTTCGTTGCGACCGAATCTTGTCACGAAATTTCAATCACCAACTTTCTCCTCCGAATGTGAAAATATTTTGTTGACACCGACCTACATAGGGAGGAACGATCACCACGATAAAATAAGGTAAATCAGAGCTCGTACGGAAAGATATAGGTGTTCATTCTTTCCGCGCGCTATACGAGATTGGAATAATAGAGAATTGTGAAGGTGGTTCGATCAGCCCTCTACCAGGCACTTAAATGTGATTTGCAGAGTATCCATGTAGATGTAGAAATGCACTCTCGTCGGCCTTCAGCTACCATATCTCTTTAACGCCAAATTTCGCCACACTTTCCTAACCGATATGATCGTCGCACGTCACACACAGATTACTGCGGTTATTTCATGCAGTGTTGCTTGTCTGTTAGCACTGACAGGTCTATACAAACACCGGTGCTCTCGGTCGTTAAGTGAAGGCCGTCGGGCACTTCGTTGTTCGTGGTGGGAGATAATGCTTGAAATCTGGTATTGTCTGCACATTCTTGAGACTGTGGATCGTGGAATATTGAATCCCCCAACGATTTCCGAAATGGAATGCCTCAGGCGTCCAGCTCCTGCTACCAATTCGCATTGAAGGTCTACTACGTCCCGTCTTGCATCCATAATCACGTCAGAAACCTTTTCACATGAGTCACCCGAGTACAATTTACAACTCCACCAGTGCACTGCCATATACCTTGTGTAAGCGATACTACCTGCTATCCCATGTACACTACTGGCCATTAAAATTGCTACTCGAAGAAGAAATGCAGATGATAAACGGGTATTAAATGGACAAATATATTATACTAGAACTGACATGTGATTACATTTTCATGCAATTTGGGTGCATAGATCCTGAGAAATCAGTACCCAGAACAACTACCTCTGGCCGTAATAACGACTTTGATACGCCTGTGCATTGAGTCAAACAGAGCTTGGATGGCGTGTACAGGTACAGCTGCCCATGCAGCTTCAACACGATACCACAGTTCATCAAGAGTAGTGACTGGCGTATTGTGACGAGCCAGTTGCTCGGCCACCATTGAC
Organism: Schistocerca cancellata; assembly: GCF_023864275.1. Lineage (NCBI taxonomy): Eukaryota > Metazoa > Arthropoda > Insecta > Orthoptera > Acrididae > Schistocerca > Schistocerca cancellata. The sequence goes on along the minus strand of NC_064631.1, from coordinate 436,823,725 downwards.
CAGACGTTTTCAATAGGTCAGAGATCTGGAGAATGTGCTGGCCAGGGCAGCAGTCGAACATTTCCTGTATCCAGAAAGGGCCGTACAGGACCTGTAACATGCGGTCGTGCATTATTCTGCTGAAATGTAGGGTTCCGCAGGGATCGAATTAAGGGTAGAGCCACAGGTCGTAACACATCTGAAATGTAATGTCCACCGTTCAAAGTGCCGTCAATGTGAACAAGAGGTGACCGAGACGAGTAACCAATGGCACCCCATACCATCACACCGGGTGACACGCCAGAATGGCGATGACGAATACACTCTTTCAATGTGCGTTCACCGCGATGTCGCCAAACACGGATGCGGCCATGACGATGCTGTAAACAGAACCTGGATTCATCCGAAAAAATGATGCTTTGCCCTTCGTGCACCCAAGTTCGTCGTTGAGTACAGCATTGAAGGCGCTCCCGTCTGTGATGCAGCGCCAAGGGTAACCGCAGACATGGTCTCCGAGCTGATAGTCCATACTGCTGCAAACGTCGTCGACCTGTTCGTGCAGATGGTTTTTGTCTTGCAAACGTCCCTATCTGATGACTCAAGGATCGAAACGTGGTTGCACGAACCGTTACAGTCATGCGGATGAGATGCCTGTCATCTCGACTGCTAGTGATACCAGGCCGTAGGGATCCAGCACGGCGTTCGGTATTAACCCCCTGAACCTACCGATTCCATATTCTGCTAACAGTCATTGAAGGTCGACCAAAGCGAGCAACAATGTCGTGAAACGATAAACTGCAATCGCGATAGGCTACAATCCGACCTTTATCAAAGTCGGAAACGTGATGGTACGCATTTCTCCTCCTTACACGAGTCATCACAACAACTTTACACCAGGCAACGCTGGTCAACTGCTGTTTTTGTATGAGAAATCGGTTGTAAACTTTCCTCTTGTCAGCACATTGTAGGTGTCGCTACCGGCGCCAACCTTGTGTGAATGCTCTGAAAAGCTAATCATTTGCACATCACAGCATCTTCTTCCTGTCGGTCAAATTTCGCGTCTGTAGCACGTCATCTTCGTGGAGTAGCAATTTTAATGTCCAGTAGTGTATTTTGTCACCTCAGTGTATTTAGATGTGTCGCAATGTCTCTAATTATGGATACAGAAGTTGTCGGTACGTGGTGCACACCTGTCTTCCACATCGCTACACGCAAGTTACCGGTGAGCAGCGGCGAACGCAGGAGCGCAGAAAGCGGGCGCGTGGGCGGCAGAGCGAGCGGTCGGGCCTAAGTGGCCGGCGCATTAGGCTCATTACGGACGCACGTGCACGGAGCACGTGTTGACATTCGGTTTGTAAATGCCCGGCCGGGCAGCTTTGCGCGACTGCGCCGGCGCGCGGGACCGCTGCTCGCTGCGGCCTCGGAAGCCACAATAATATTTATGACAGTTTTCAAACAAGCTGGGCGGATGGGGCGAGGTGTCGTGTCGCTTCGAAATGGGGTTTCCTCTTCTTTCTTTCCTTTTTTTTTGGCAGTGCCTGTCCTCCTCCCTGCCGGCCCACGCCTCGGCACCACTTCGGCGGCTAGATGCTCAGCCGCGTCGACGTACGGGCAGCGTAAACATTTCTGTCGGCGCGGTAATATATGGCCGGCGCGCGGCCGCGGCCGTTCTGTTTGCTGGAGGAGCGAACGCCGCGGCAGCGGGCCCGGCGCAGCTTCCGTGCTGCCGACGCCTCCTCACTTGGCCTCCGCTGTCGGCCGCGACGGACCGCTGGTGGCTTTGGTACTTAGCGTCCGTCCGACATCTGGCTGCGAGGCGGGGGCGGCGGGACCCTGCCCATGGGAGTGGCAAGCAGTTTAGGGTGTACTGTCGGCCAAAGGCATTTCTTACTTCTTCCAAAACCTTAAGTCGAAAGTAGAAAAATTACAGCTATGGTGCCGTAATAATAACAAAGGAACCTCCCCACCTTACCCCCTTCAGATTTAGTTATAAGTTGGCACAGTGGATAGGCCTTGAAAAACTGATCACAGATCAATGGAGAAAACAGGAAGTTGTGTGGAAATATGAAAAAAATAAGCAAAATATACAAACTGGGTAGTCCATGCGGAAGATAGGCAACATCAAGGACACTCTGAGCTCAGGAGTAGCGTGGTCGCGTGGTTAGCGTGAGCAGCTGCGGAACAAGAGGTCATTGGTTTGAGTCTTCCCTTGAGTGAATAGTTTAATTTTTTATTTTCAGTCAATCATCACCACACGTACTGTTTATCAACAAATGTAGGATATAATCATACAAATGTTCGACGATCGTTCGATCCCTTAAGGAACTTTCCGATTCCTTACAGTTCGGAAAATATTCATTGACCTTGTTATTGAAGTCGCGAGCTATATTTACTGGATTCATATTGCCCACGGAATGCACTCACGTAATTAAAGCACTCTCGTCCAAAGTAGCGAACAGTCAACTGCCAGCCAGGGAGCCTCGTTAGCAGGAATACTCCTCTTCCGTGCGCTGTAGTCGACTGACGTCGTGTGTTTCGATGTTTGTTTAGGTGTAGCGTCTGCATACTGCGGCGCAGTTACCTCGCATCGGACGGGCGGACGGACGGATAATAATTGTTAGAAAATAAAAGATTAAACTTTTCACTCGAGGGAAGACTTGAACCAAGGATCTCTCGTTCCGCAGTTGCTCCCGCTAACCACGCGACCACGGCGCTCGTGAGTTTACACTTTCCTTAATGTTGCCTATCTTCCACATGCACCACTCAGTGTGTATATTTCGCTTCATTTTTTCATAGTTCCACACAACTTCTTCCTGTTTTCTCGATTGATTTGTGTTCAGTTTTTCAAGACCTATCCACTGTGCCAACTTATAACTAAATCTGAGGGGGTGCGAAGGGGAGGTTCCCTTGTAAGTTGACCATTTCACCTACTAAATCAACTTACCTCTTACTTAAAGGACAACTGGTTAGAAACCCAACTGTGAGAATGAGGGCACACCAGTTCTTCGGAGACGTGAGACACATTACTTGGGAATCATCATTGACGAAAGGTGGAACTTCGCAAAGCACATTGAAACTGTAACCCAGAAAGTATTACAACTACTGAATAACCTCATTTACATTGGACATAAAAGATTTCACCTTCCGCCTCATCTGATAAAATTATATCGTAATAGTATTGTAAGTGGGCTGTTTATGTTTTCTTATTGGCAACGTTACGTAGCGGTCTGTATGAAAATCACTGGCAGTGCTGTGTGCAGTCTGTGGCTAGTTTGCATTGTTGTCTGCCATTGTAGTGTTGGGCAGCTGGATGTGAACAGCGCGTAGCGTTGCGCAGTTGGAGGTCAGCCGCCAGCAGTGGTGGATGTGAGGAGAGAGATGGCGGAGTTTTGAAATTTGTAATACTGGATATCATGAACTGCTATATACATTATGACTTTTGAACACTATTGAGGTAAATACATTGTTTGTTCACTATTAAAATCTTTTATTTGCTAACTATGCCTATCAGTAGTTAGTGCCTTCCGTAGTTTGAATCTTTTATTTAGCTGGCAGTAGTGGCACTCGCTGTATTGCAGTAGTTCGAGTAACGAAGATTTTTGGTGAGGTAAGTGATTTGTGAAACGTACAGATTAATGTTAGTCAGGGCCATTCTTTTGTAGGGATTTTTGAAAGTCAGATTGCGTTGCGCTAAAAATATTGTGTGTCACTTTAGTGAATGTTTGAGTACGTTCAGTTTTGCTCAGCTGTTTGAAAAGCATATAATGTAAGAGGTTTATCAGCACAGTAATTCAGAAATTGTTCTAAGGGGACGTTTCAGTATATTAACGTCAATAGTGGGTTACGGCGCGGGAGTCTGGGCTCACAGGCTCACGAGGGTGGTGCCCGCCATGACAGTGAGAAGGGTACAAAGGAACGTACTACTAAGATCTGTGGGGGCTTATAGAACATCCCTAGGGGGAGCCCTGTTAGTTACAATGGGGCTCTGTCCTCTGGATATAAAAATAAGACAGCAGGCCGCAAGGTACTGGGCTAAGAAAGACAACATTACAAAAGTAGAAGAAATTATGGGAGCACCTGTTAGGGATAACGGTGAGATAAGGAGGAGGGGTTGAGGATTTATGGCAGGAGTTATGGGGGATGGACGAAACTGGTAGAAGGACTTTTCAGTTCCTACCAAATGTAAGGGAAAGAATGGGAATGAAATATTTTGAGCCGACTCGGGGATTGTTCCACTTCCTCACTGGTCATGGCCCCTATCCGACATATCTATGTCGGTCTGGGAAGAGGGCGACGCCCTCGTGTGACTGTGGCGCATCAGAGGGTACTCCTGACCATGTGGTTTACGAGTGCCCCCTTTTCGATGATGTAGCAGCCGCACTACGACAACAACTGCCGAGTGACAATACTTACGCCCTATTCAGACAAGGAGAGACCTTTCAAACACTGAACACACTAGCCAACGAGGTATCACGAAAAGTACTAACAATTTTCTTGAGAGACTTTCGTGACTAGTTGATAATCACCAATCGCGTCCAGCACTCCGATACCGTACCGCCTGTTCGTGGATAGGTCGACTAAACAGTTGGAATCCGCCTCGTGCAGTACTAGGGGGACTAGGCTGATCTACTTCACGGACTTGACAAATGCACCGATTATGACGTAGATTAGGTAGTAGTTTTAGTAAAATAGAATAGGATAGTAGATTAGGAACCTGCAGCGACAATTAACTGCTTGCCTGCCTTGTGTCAGGGGCATGCTCATAGGGTTTAGCTGTATGAGCCAAGCACCCAAGTAGTTTTATATTAACACTGGCACACATGTAACGCTGCAGGCAGTTAACACAAATCACCTGTAGTTATTAGAAAGTATGCTAACACTAGAAGTAGTCTGCCCATTAACCCATGTAGTACTGTCTGTAGTATCGCAAATTAAATATGTAGTAGCTGCAATTATAATAACATTATAGATTATTAAGATCCACTAATCACTAAGGTGGTGGGTTACTCTTGTATAATTATTATAAATCGAAATAAAGAATTTTTTTTAAAAAAAACCTTAAGTCGCCCATCTGGAAATTGGGGATAGGGATTTTCCGCTAAGCAGCAGAAAGTGCTGTAACATCCACGAGATAAATTTTAGCTACAGTGCGACGAGAGGAAATTATGCCTCTAACAGTTATAAACATTATCTATCCGAAATATAGAAAAACAGTGAAATGCAACAAAACGATGATAAATATTAATTATTTATATAATATTTTATGATGTAATTGGGCATATCGATGCGTATCATACAAAGACAATGATAATTGTAAATTCCTTTTATGATCTGCGTTCGTCTTCCTTTGTTTTTACCTTTTTTTGCTTGGCCTTTGTAGGTTGCGGACACAAGATGCATATCAAACTGAGGTCTGTTAAGAAATTGTAATTATTTGTTAATTATTACTTGGGAATGGAGTTCATTTTTATCATAAATATGAGCGAATAATTATTTGTAGCTTTAATTCCTCTCTCAATAAGCATTATTTGTGTTAATTATTTCTTTCCGCTGCAAGGAGCGCAGTCGCTGAGGATAGCATTTGTATCGCGTTTTTATCCGTGTCTGTCACGAAAGTATCAAAGGTTTGCTTGATGAAAATTAGTCTAAATAGTGCACAATATAAAACTAAAGTTAATTCAAATACTTATCCTGTTAAAAGCAAATTTGCTCTAATAATAGAAAGTCTCTGTCAATTGTCTGCCGCCATCTTAACAATTATCTCAGCGGCAAATTCAAATGACGCAACTCTGCAGACATAAATGCTGAAGGTAATAAAAATGTGTACAAATAAATGTGCACCGGTGGTTCCGAACTCATTTTAATGAAAATAATTTGAATCAGATTGGTTCTTTAAAAACAGTGCTCATAGCACGATTCATATAACAAACTTTTTTTTTGTTGATGTATGGAGCCGAAATTAATTACGCACGAGTTGCGAAGAATATTGTTTCAAGTAACATACGTCAGTGTTGTGCGCGGCTGATATTCGGTGGTTTTAATGATAATTTTGCTGAAGATAACTGTTTCCATCACAATCAATAGTTATATAGAATCTGTTGTATGAACTGTGATTTAGTGACACTTACACAATTTACAGACAAAACTTTAACACAACGTTTACTTGGATTTCTTTAGCAACTTGACCAAATCCTTAGCCGGGAGAAAAAATTATTTTGTAATTACTCACTGTAATGAAATAACATTATCATTTTCATTTACAAATTAGTTAAATACCAAACCACTGAATAACACAGCGAACGCCACAGTGCGCTGTTTTTAAATCTCCTGGCAGATTAAAACTGTGTGCCGGACAAAGATTCGAACCCGGGTCTTTCAAGAGAGATGCTTTTGGGACTGAAATATGCAGGTAAATGACCCACTCTAACGGTGTAATCTTCCTATTTGTTTTTGAACTGAACAGGGCAGAGGAGAAGTAAACATGCTCTGAAAATGTGCCCCTTTCATTCAAAATTTTGATCAAACAGAAATTTTTAACGCTAAACGACTATGATCCCGTAACCCCACTCAAGAGTAGCAGATGCTTTCATTGCGCAAAGGAAAAAAAAAACGGCGAAATGGTTGAATGTTTGAATGAATGTGAGATCACGATTGCTTCCAGTAGTTTTGTAACATAGTTCATCGGTTTATATCTGATATCTCCTTTGGGCTGATCACTTACGATGACAAAGTAAATCCCACACTGAAAGTCTGACGTTTGTGGACACAAGTACATGAAATATAAGAGTCACGTCGATCATAGTACGAAAACAGCACGCAATCTCCAAGTCTCTCGAACACTTACGAGCTGTAAAGCCACCCAAAGAATTCAAAATGCTACTGCTAATGGAATTTTAGCGTCACTTTGACTAATAATTCTGTTGAAGGCAGAATTCACAGTAAAGTTCATGTTCGAGTGAAGTACAGAGACATAAAAACACATGTGCAGACTATGTATGGCAATGACTCCTTAAATGAGCGCGAAAATAAAATAAATCGCAGATGTTTTAGAGATATTTCCGATTATTAATGCCCAATTCAGCAAGCAACAAATAACAGATTACACTCGTTCCGTGATGGTCCACTCTGTATGCAAGCCGGCTGCTGTGACCGAGTGGTTCCAGGAGCTTCAGTCTGGAGCCGCGCGACCGCTACGGTCGCAGGTTCGAATCCTGCCTCGGGCATGGATGTGTGTGATGTCCTTAGGTTAGTTAGGTTTAAGTAGTTCTAAATTCTAGGGGACTGATGACCTCAGATGTTAAGTCCCATAGTGCTCAGAGCCATTAGAAACGATTTCCTTACGCAAATCCGTGATAAGTGAAGATAAAAAAACAAAAAACAAAACGCTGTTCATGCCAGATACTTCAAGTAATATTAAATCAGTAAGAGTGCAACGAACACGGCACAATAAACTCACATATGGACAAGTGAAATACCGATACTACACCTCGAGCATGGAACAAGAACCTTCTCTTCGAACAACGGAAGCTAGGACTGAACACGAATCAATGCACATCTATAGACTTAAAAGCCTTGCAAACAAAATATTACGCCAAGCAGCTCAGGCATGCCGCGATCTTAGCGTAATCTTCGTAGACTGAATCATGAAAAGGGCCAACCGAATGTAATCTCAGTTCATGTATACGTTGTCCATAAGCTATCTCCAACCAGCGCCGAGAAGCAGGGAAAAGCAAGTAGCTCATACAAACCAGGAAATAGCAGTAGAAAGAAAACCGTTTTGTCTGTTCAGTGGATCATGTCAGCACAAGACTCTGACCCGTGCAGGCTTCTAATTAGTCAGTTTACTATGCCAATAGCAGACATACCTTCACCTTACAAACCAAAGACTGTATTACGTTTAGTAACCAATAACCCGGGTACAGTGTGTATTTGCAACAGATTTACCACACAGAACTCTTGTAAGAATGAATAACTTGAAAGTTGGCTTTTACCGAAGGACTTTCAACAGCTTTATTTCCTCCAAAATTTCTCTCCTATCTCGCAAACTCCTCAGAAGTTCCTACATACCTTACGGAACTGGCAGTGCTAAAAGAAAGAATAAGGTAAAGGTAAACCTATTGTCAACTGCAGGTTTGTTTGAACGTCGCTGTGCTTGGACATGTTAGAGGTGATATGCCTTTGGCTTCCTCCTAATAGTGAACTGACTCGCCCAGTCAGTTACAAGGGTGCTGCAGTTTAGCGTCACAGTACAACTTGGCATTTTTCATATTAACAACATTGCGACAGGGGAAAATTGCGAAAAGTGACAGATAAATATCTCAGGACTGACCGGGGCAGAACCTGAGTCTTTGGATCCTTAGAGTGGTATTTTTCCACTTTCTTGTACTGGCTTTTGAATAATTCTTTTAGAATTTATTTTGTTCTATTTGTAATGTCTTTACAGTTCTGTTCTATAACGGAAAAATTAGCATCAGCTGTATAGGTGTTTGGTAGATAAATTATATTGCAATATACACACATCAAAAAAAGTTTTGCATCACCTCGGTTCCGGAACCTGTAAAGAAAATTAGAATAGAGATCAACATAAACATCATTTCCGCCGTCTTTATTGTTCATGAAAACCACACATTGCATGTTGTACCATAATACAGCGAGACCTTCAGAGGTGGTGGTCCATATTGCTGTACACACCGTTACCTCTAATACCCAGTAGCACGTCCTCTTGCATTGATGCGTGCCTGTATTCGTCGTGGCGTACTATCCGCAAGTTCATCAAGGCACTTTTGGTCCAGATTGTCCCACTCCTCAACGGCGACTCGGAGTAGATCCCTCAGAGTGGTTGGTGGGTCACGTCGTCCATAACAGCCCTTTTCAATCTATTCCATGCGTATTCGATAGGGTTCATGTCTGGAGAACATATTGGTCACTCTAGTCGAGCGATGTCATTATCCTGAAGGAAGTCATTCACAAGATGTGCACGATGGCTGCGCGAATTGTTGTCCACGAGTGTCTCGCCAATATGCTGCCGATATGGTTGCACTATCGGTCGGAGGATGGCATTCAGGTATCGTACAGCCGTTACAGTGCCTTCCATGACCACCAGCGGCATAAGTCGGCCCCACATAATGTCACCCCAACACAGCAGGGAACCTTCATCTTGCTGCAGTCGCTGGACAGTGTGTCTAAGGCGTTGAGCCTGACCGGGTGGCCTGCAAACACATATCTGACGATTGTCTGAATACCTATGCGACACTCATCGGTGAAGAGAACGTGATGCCAATCCTGAGCGGTCCATTCGGCATGTTGCTGGGCCCATCTATACCGCGCTGCATGCTGTCGTGCTTGTAAAGATGGACCTCGCCATGAACGTCGGGAGTGAAGTTGCGCATCATGCAGCCTATTGCGCACAGTTTGAGTCGTAACACGACGTCCTGTGGTTGCACGAAAAGCATTATTCAAGATGGTGGCGTTGCTGCCGGGGTTCCTCTGAGCCATAATCCGTAGGCAGCGGTCATCCACTGCAGTAGTAGCCTTTGGACGGCCAGAGAGAGGCATGTCAAAGACAGTTCCTGTCTCTCTGTATCTCCCCCATGTCCGAACAACATAGCTTTGGTTCACTCCCAGACGCCTGGACACTTCCCTTGTTGAGAGCCCTTCCTGGCACAAAGTGACAATGCGGACGCGATCCAACCGCGGTATTGACCGTCTAGGCATGGTTGAACTACTGACAAGACGAGCCATGTACCTCCTTCCTGGTAGAATGACGCACTGATCGGCTTTCGGACTCCTCCGTCTAATAGGAGCTGATTATGCATGGTTGTTCACATCTTTGGGCGGGTTTAGTGACATCTCTGAACAGTCAGAGGGAGTGTGCCTGTGATACAATATCCAAAGTCAGCGCCTATCTTCAGGAGTTCTGGGAACCGGGATGATGCAAAACTTTTTTTGATGTGTGTATTTTACATACTGCAAACGATGAAGGTAGCCCAGTGTGCTGCTTTGTGTCAGCAAGGAACACAAATGCTGTGTCTATTGCTCCGAACATTCACTAATACAGGGGGTGGATAAAAATCTGGAAACGCTAAAAACACAAGACAGTATTTTGGCCTGTGTGGTTTTCAGGAGAACATTGCGCTATTACTCCTGAAAAACAGAGATAATTTCAGGTAACAATCATGGAGCTGGATGACGATCACGCATCTTTCTCTCCAAAGTAGGCCACATTGACTCAATACTAAAGAGATCGGGTGACGCTGATAGGAAGTGGAGATGCGACAATCCATCCTCGTGACCACGAAACTGGTCCTGGACAATGCGAGCTGTGTCGTCTTCGAACACAGCGTCAACACTAGGGGGACAAACATTGTGTCCTGATGAGCCAAAATGGTCGTATAATCGTTGGCAGTAGTGTGACCTTACAGATTAACCACGGCGTCCACGGAATACCACGATGCGGCTGCCAAAAATCGTCGCTGAAGCCCCTCTATGTTTTAGTCTTGGGACGTAGGCTCGGTCAGAAGCTGGAAACAGTGTGCAACAAGACTCATCCAAACAATAGACTTTCTTCCATTGCTCGACATCTCAGGTTTTATGGCTTCAGCGCTACGTTGTCTTGTTACAGGCACTTACATCACCGATGAGTGACTGCCTTGAAAATCCCTGCTGCTAGAGCTCCAGTTGTGTTATTTTGGTGTTGGCAGGGTTTGTGAGCACGATATTCGGCTCTGCAGCGAATTTTGTAGCTTCCGACCTCTTAATTTTGGCCAGAATCTGACTTGGTGCCTCTTGTAACACTAAACACTTTTGCTACTATGCTTACGGCTTACGGAAGCCTCCACCATACGAACACCGTCAGTTCTCCCACATTCAAATGCACGAACTCCGACAAAATGCGCTCACAGCTACACAGAACACTGTTATGATGACAACTGACACGTGCGGCGTAATGAGGATATTGCACAGGTGTTGTCTGTGCTCAAATACAATAATGTGACATGCAGACTTGGATAGCATCTGTATTTATGTTCAAGAATGAATTTATCACGGTGTTTCCATATTTTTTCTCCATCCTCCGTACATTGTGATAACTTTGTATCTTATCAATTTTTGTCAGAACCCCACTGACTACACGAATAGAGATAGACGGCTCAATACCAGAAGAGCAAATTTCTTAACATGTGTTAAGCTGTCCGCCCCACCAATCAATATACATACAAGGACATTGCAATTTTAAATTTTTCTATATCTTGTAGAACGTTTTAGCTACCAGTTTATGACTGTCTGAACACCACATTGCATATAAGCTGTTTCTGTTAATTTCAGTAAATTCTCCATGTGTTTATCGATGTCCCAGTTCAATCACCGGTGTGCAAGAGCTCTACCCAACGTAGTTTTTCCTGTTCCAGGAGTTCATAAAGTAAAACTACACCACTCCACTTACTTATGTTCAGATCTACACCACTGTCAGACAACAGTAAAGTTGCATCCACAAAATTCAATAAATTTTCTTTGGTTTTAAAATGATGTACACTCCTGGAAATGGAAAAAAGAACACATTGACACCGGTGTGTCAGACCCACCATACTTGCTCCGGACACTGCGAGAGGGCTGTACAAGCAATGATCACACGCACGGCACAGCAAAAATGGCTCTGAGCACTATGGGACTCAACATCTTAGGTCATAAGTCCCCTAGAACTTAGAACTACTTAAACCTAACTAACCTAAGGACATCACACACACCCATGCCCGAGGCAGGATTCGAACCTGCGACCGTAGCAGTCCCGCGGTTCCGGACTGCAGCGCCAGAACCGCTAGACCACCGCGGCCGGCACGGCACAGCAGACACACCAGGAACCGCGGTGTTGGCCGTCGAATGGCGCTAGCTGCGCAGCATTTGTGCACCGCCGCCGTCAGTGTCAGCCAGTTTGCCGTGGCATACGGAGCTCCATCGCAGTCTTTAACACTGGTAGCATGCCGCGACAGCGTGGACGTGAACCGTATGTGCAGTTGACGGACTTTGAGCGAGGGCGTATAGTGGGCATGCGGGAGGCCGGGTGGGCATACCGCCGAATTGCTCAACACGTGGGGCGTGAGGTCTCCACAGTACATCGATGTTGTCGCCAGTGGTCGGCGGAAGGTGCACGTGCCCGTCGACCTGGGGCCGGACCGCAGCGACGCACGGATGCACGCCAAGACCGTAGGATCCTACGCAGTGCCGTAGGGGACCGCACCGCCACTTCCCAGCAAATTAGGGACACTGTTGCTCCTGGGGTATCGGCGAGGACCATTCGCAACCGTCTCCATGAAGCTGGGCTACGGTCCCGCACACCGTTAGGCCGTCTTCCGCTCACGCCCCAACATCGTGCAGCCCGCCTCCAGTGGTGTCGCGACAGGCGTGAATGGAGGGACGAATGGAGACGTGTCATCTTCAGCGATGGGAGTCGCTTCTGCCTTGGTGCCAATGATGGTCGTATGCGTGTTTGGCGCCGTGCAGGTGAGCGCCACAATCAGGACTGCATACGACCGAGGCACACAGGGCCAACACCCGGCATCATGGTGTGGGGAGCGATCTCCTACACTGGCCGTACACCACTGGTGATCGTCGAGGGGACACTGAATAGTACACGGTACATCCAAACCGTCATCGAACCCATCGTTCTACCATTCCTAGACCGGCAAGGGAACTTGCTGTTCCAACAGGACAATGCACGTCCGCATGTATCCCGTGCCACCCAACGTGTTGTAGAAGGTGTAAGTCAACTACCCTGGCCAGCAAGATCTCCGGATCTGTCCCCCATTGAGCATGTTTGGGACTGGATGAAGCGTCGTCTCACGCGGTCTGCACGTCCAGCACGAACGCTGGTCCAACTGAGGCGCCAGGTGGAAATGGCATGGCAAGCCGTTCCACAGGACTACATCCAGCATCTCTAAGATCGTCTCCATGGGAGAATAGCAGCCTGCATTGCTGCGAAAGGTGGATATACACTGTACTAGTGCCGACATTGTGCATGCTCTGTTGCCTGTGTCTATGTGCCTGTGGTTCTGTCAGTGTGATCATGTGATGTATCTGACCCCAGGAATGTGTCAATAAAGTTTCCCCTTCCTGGGACAATGAATTCACGGTGTTCTTATTTCAATTTCCAGGAGTGTATAAGTCTTTTTAACTGCCCTGTAAATTGAGTTGCAGTAGAATACAACGAAAGGCGAAAGGTATCTTTGTCTCCCTCACCTTTCAAGGTTTCCATCTGAGCACCAGATGGATCAAGAGTATAGACGTGGTAACAAAGGTCAACATCAGGCTTCATCATTTAGTTCATATATTTTTAATGTCTGTATATGCTCATGTAGAAAAGGATCAGCAAATCTACCTATAATGGATCCCTATATCAGTTCGCAGGTTTTTACAAACTTAGAAACACATTCTATTACCACATCCCTTGATGCATTAATGAGTTAGGCAAACTTCTGGAGATTTTAACTTATTAAAGATTAATTAATTTTCTCGAACCAAAACCTCTCTGTGCTCGGCATGGCTTCAGGAAGAGAAGGTCTATGACGACTGCTACATACAAGTATGTACAGTTCTCTTACCAAGCACTAGTTTATTTAAGTATGTACAATTCGTATCATTTCTCAAAAAATACCATTTACTTTAGTGAACTTGTAAATAATTCAAACATAAACATACATATCACAATTAAAAAGTTGCTCCTGACGGTGGGGGACAGTGAGTTGGAGAGTTCTGAAACTGATATGTGACTAAAGTAAACTAAACTAAACTCCGTCCGAACAGGCCTTGGAAGGGCCAACGGTACCGACCGGCCGTCGTGTCATCCTCACAGCTCTGGGGCGTCACTGGATGTGGAAACGGAGAGTCACGTGGTCAGCACACCCACACCGCTGTCCCGGCCATTGTCAGTTTTCGTAACCGGAGCCGCTTCTTCTCAGTCCAGTGGCTCCTCAGTTTGCCTCACAAGGGCTGAGTGCACCCTGCTTGCCAACAGCGCTCGGCAGACCGGACGGTCGCCCATCCAAGTGCTAGCCCAGCACGACAGCGCTTAACTTTGGTGATCAGACGGGAACCGGTGTTACCACTGCGGTAAGGCCGTTGGCGAGATGTGACTACTGAGGCCAATTACTGTGGAGGAATGATAGAGCAACAACTATGGAAATGTTTCAAGTATGAATTTTCACTATGCAGCGGAGTGTGCACTGATTTGAAACTCTTTAGCAGATTGAAACTATATGCTGGACCGAGAATTGAACCTAGTACCCTTGAATTTAGCAAGCAAATGCTCTGCCAATTGAGATATCCAGGCACAACTCACTACTCACCTTCACAGCCGTTTGCTGATTTTAGTGTGTAATGCGAGCAGAAATTTAGTGCGTAATGCGATCGCGTCCGAAACCCACCGTGCAAGAAGTAAGAAAATAAATAAAACATTGACATGCGGCAGCAGATGTTATTTTGTCAACAAACCTGTTATTTTTCAGTCTCAACCTTTCGCCAACTGTTTTTGCTAGACATAACGAAATTACACTGTGTCATACGCCGATATTTATCAACAGTTATATCCATTATGTAAAAATGAAGTCCATTATAATCACTCTGAACGTCGTAGTTAGATTAAACATTTTTTGGAGGAGCATCAACGATTGCAGAGTTACCAGAAAAAATTTATTTTGCAGACTGAACACAACTACTGCACGTATAACGGATTTCTCTGTCTGTGACATCATCAGACAGCTATCATTATTGTGGTTTCTGGGGACGTCGTCTTTCGTAGACTACTCTTAGAAGCTGACGTGTTCCACTGCCGAAGAACTCTGACGGCGGTGTGCCCAGTCGAATCAGGAACCACCGTAGGGCTACTCGTCTTATGTTGTCATATACGAAGAAACTGGTTACAGGTGTAGATGTTATTCATTACTAACACGTTGCAAATGAGTATTACAACACAGTTGGAGTCTAAATAACTACGTGAAAATATTTTTACAGATAATCGATATGGTTCTTTATGATTTTGTTCTCTGAAAATTGCTGGAAAAGGGAATGAAATCTATGATATGTGTGTCCAGTCAGTACTTAAATACCAGTAATAGTACACCACATTGACTTATGGGGCACAATTTGCCACATATTTAACAGTATACATAAGTTCAGTAATTAGAACAGTAGGAGAAGTAAACCAAAATCAAATGATATCATATTGCACTGTGCGGATCTGCCCCCATAACTGTGGACATCAGCATACCACCTTTGGGTTTCGGGGGGGCGTACCGACCCCAGATCGAATCCTCCTGGTGGATTAACGATAAAGGCTGGTGTGTTGGCCAGCATGGATGTGGTTTTAAGGTGGTTTCCCACATTCGTCTAGGTCAGGGCTTCTCGACTGTTCCTCTGATGGCACACTTTGAGAATCCGTGTTTATTTCGAAGGTTAGTAAAATTTTAAGAAATGAGAAAAAACTTGTTCTAGTCAGTGATTACTTCAGTTTTAAATCACAACTAATAAAACAGAAATGATAACAAAATTAAAAAAGTTTGTATTGGCAGCATGTAAAAAAAAGCCATGTTATTAATAATTTTTCACAGAGCACTTATTCACTTGCTGTGGAACCCCAGTAGTATGCGGAACACAGTTGGGGAAACCCTAATCTAGGTGAATACCAGGCTGGTACCCATTCTTTGCCTCAGTCACGTGATTCGCAAACATTATGGAGACGTTCATACAGTTTTACATGTGATTATACTAAATGCAACACATGGAGTACATCCACGAAAAGAAAAATTGATTATTCCCCCTAATGTTATCCTTGTCCTCTTTTGTGATGAGGGCCCTTTGTTTTCAAGTTTATTCATTATTCTTCTGGGCGTTTTTTCTTCTTTATTTTTTGCTCCAGACAATATGTTAGTGTTACTTTCCTTTATTATGCATCTCATTTCCTCTGAGATCGACCCATTTGTCAGACCTGCGTTGAAGTTAGAGTTGCTGTTCCTTTCTTGTTGGTTTATTACATATTCACTTTCTGTGAATAGATTCTCCATTGTAAAAAGTTTTCGATGGCTTTGAGCCACATTCATGGAACACTTTTTAAAAGAGTAAACCGCCATTTGACTGTGTATTATTACATTTATCTTTTGTACTATACTTATTTCGACCTTTATGTCTTAGTCAAGTACAATGTTAAAAGTTGTTAGACCGTTATTGAGTCATATCTTACTTCTGATTTAATAATGATCTTATAACTTGATAGTGGTCCAACAACTTGATAACGGCCTAAAATCCGGAATGTGGATAGTACAAAAGATAAACATAAAATTCTCAGTCAAATGATTGTATACTCATTTAAAACATTCTCCACTGTCTTGTGTGTAACATGTGTGTTGACATTATATTTAGGTCAATTTACTGTCCAATTTATTCCTTGCTTTGCTAGCTGTATGTCAGCAAAACTGACAAGAAGATTATGGAAGATGTAGTTTGTTTGCCTTCTACTTCCATCTTTAACGGTTTTGTTTTGTTTGAAAAAGTGTTTAGTTTTTGTTGCCGTTTTTCCCATTTTATTTTTATTAGTGTTTCTATATTTGGTTTGACTTTATCATAATACAATTAAATGTTTCTGTGATTCAGATACGATTTCCTAGTTCCAGATAGATTTTGAATAGTTTGATGTTATGTTTCTGCTTCTTGTTTTATAGGCATCTAATTTCCTGTTTCACCCAACCAACTTCAGCTTTGAGCTTGGTGTACTAGGCGTTAGGTGATACTATTTACATTGGCATGTACAAATTGATGTACCACACAATTTGAAACAAATTCTGTTGAATTTTAGGTTTAGAAAAGTTTGATGTAGTTTTCTTTTGGTGTTTCTGAAATTGTTGTAGATGTTGTAGATATTTCAGCTTCATGCCAGTCATTTTCATGTGTGTGTGAGAGAGAGAGAGAGAGAGAGAGAGAGAGAGAGAGAGAGAGAGAGAGAGAGAAAGAGAGAGAGAGAAAGAGGGATATGGAGAGAGAGGGAGAGAGAGAAAGAGGCATATGGAGAGAGAGGGAGAGAGAGAAAGAGGAATTTTCCATTATTATTATTATTATTATTATTACTTTTTTGTGTGTGAAAAGTGGGAGACAGAGAGAGAAAGAGATCAGAAAAAAAAGGAAAAAGGAGAAATCCTCACACCTACTGTTGCTCTCTCTCTCTCTCTCTCTCTCTCTCTCTCTCTCCCTCCATTTTCACACATGCACACAAAAAGTAATAATAATAATAATAATGATAAGAATGGAGAATTCCTCAGACCTACTCTCTCTCTCTCTCACTCTTTCTCTCTCTCTCTCTCTCTCTCTCTCTCTCTCTCTCTCTCTCTCTCTCTCTCTCTCACACACATACACACACACACACAAAAGGACAAACACCTTTGAAAGATTCAGAACAACTGCCAGGAACACCTTCAACTGTTCCACTGTCCGCCATGTTTGATGTTAGAGCTGATAAACTGTGAAACAGTGACAGTGACAGCTCAATATAAAATGTTTCACAGTGAAGGAGATGACGAAAAAAGACAATATAAGTGAAACATACTGTAAATAGACACACATACACACACAACCTTCCACACGAAATTAATTAATTTCAAGTATAGCCATGTTGTTGTTGTTGTTGTTGTTGTTGTCTTTAGTCCTGAGACTGGTTTGATACGGCTCTCCATGCTACTCTATCCTGTGCAAGCTTCTTTATCTCCCAGTACTTACTGCTACCTACATCCTTCTGAATCTGCTTGGTGTATTCATCTCTTGGTCTTCCTCTACTATTTTCACCCTCCATGCTGCCCTTCAATGCTAAATTTGTTATCCCTTGATGCCTCAGAACATGTCCTACCAACCGGTCCCTTCTTCTTGTCAAGTTGTGCCACAAACTCCTCTTCTCCCCTGTTCTATTCAATTCCTCCTCATTAGTTATGTGATCTACCCATCTAATCTTCAGCATTCTTCTGTAGCACCACATTTCGAAAGCTTCTATTTTCTTCTTGTCCAAACTGTTTATCGTCCATGTTTCACTTCCATACATGGCTACTCTCCATACAAATACTTTCAGAAACGACTTCCTGACACTTAAATCTATACTCGATGTTAACAAATTTCTCTTCTTCTGAAACGCTTCCCTTGCCATTGCCAGTCTACATTTTATATCCCCTCTACTTCGACCATCATCAGTTATTTTTCTCCCCAAATAGCAAAACTCCTTTACTACTTTAAGTGTCTCATTTTCTAATCTAATTCCCTCAGCATCACCTGACTTAATTCGACTACATTCCATTATCCTCGTTTTGGTTTTGTTGATGTTCATCTTATATCATCCTTTCAAGACACTGTCCATTCCGTTCAATTGCTCTTCCAAGTCCTTTGCTGTGTCTGACAGAATTACAATGTCATCGGCGAACCTCAACGTTTTTATTTCTTCTCCATGGACTTAAATACCTACTCCGAATTTTTCTTTTGTTTCCTTTACTGCTTGCTCAATATACAGATTGAATAACATCGGGGACAGGCTGCAACCCTGTCTCACTCCCTTCCCAACCGCTGCATCCCTCTCATGCCCCTCGATTGTTATAACTGCCACCTGGTTTCTGTACAAATAGTAAATAACCTTTCGCTCCCTGTATTTTACCCCTGCCACCTTTAGAATTTGAAAAAGAGTATTCCAGTCAACATTGTCAAAAGCTTTCTCTAAGGCTGCAAATGCTAGAAACGTAGATATGCCTTTCCTTAATCTATTTTCTAAGATAAATCGTAGGGTCAATATTGCCTCACGTGTTCCAACATTTCTGCGGAATCCAAACTGTTCTTCGCCGAGGTCGGCTTTTTCCATTCATCCCTAAAGAATTCGCGTTAGTATTTTGCAGCTGTGACTTATTAAACTGATAGTTCGGTAATTTTCACATCTGTCAAATCCTGCTTTCTTTGGGATTGGAATTATTATATTCTTCTTGAAGTCTGAGGGTATTTCGCCTGTCTCATACATCTTGCTCACCAGATGGTAGAGTTTTGTCAGGACTGGCTCTCCCAAGCCGACAGTAGTTCCAATGGAATGTTGTCTACTCCCGGGGTCTTGTTTCGACTCAGGTCTTTCAGTGCTCTGTCAAACTCTTCACGTAGTTTCGTATCTCCCATTTCATCTTCATCTACAGCCTCTTCCATTTCCATAATATTGTCCTCAAGTAGATCGCCCTTGTATAGACCCTCTATATACTCCTTCCATCTTTCTGCTTTCCCTTCTTTGCATAGAACTGGGTTTCCATCTGAGCTCTTGATATTCATATAAGTGGCTCTCTTTCCTCCAAAGGTCTCTTTAATTTTCCTGTAGGCAGTATCTATCTTACCCCTAGTGAGATAAGCCTCTACATCCTTGCATTTGTCCTCTAGCCATCCCTGCTTAGCCATTTTGCACTTCCTGTCGATCTCATTTTTGAGACGTTTGTATTCCTTTTTGCCTGCTTCGTTTACTGCGTTTTTATATTTTGTCCTTTCATCAATTAAATTCAATATTTCTTCTGTTACCAAAGGATTTCTACTAGCCCTCGTCTTTTTACCTACTTGATCCTCTGCTGCCTTCACTACTTCATCCCTCAGAGCTACCCATTCTTCTACTGTACTCCTTTCCCCCATTCCTGTCAATTGTTCCCTTATGCTCTCCCTGAAACTCTGTACAACCTCTGGTTTAGTCAGTTTATCCAGGTCCCATCTCCTTAAATTCCCACCTTTTTGCAGTTTCTTCAGTTTTAATCTACAATTCATAACCAATAGATTGTGGTCAGAGTCCGCATCTGCCCCTGGAAATGTCTTACAATTTAAAACCTAGTTCCTAAATCTCTGTCTTACCATTATATAATCTATCTGATACCTTCTAGTATCTCCAGGATTCTTCCATGTATACAACCTTCTTTTATGATTCTTGAACCAAGTGTTAGCTATGTTTAAGTTATGCTCTCTGCAAAATTCTACCAGACGGCTTCCTCTTTCATTTCTCTCCCCCAATCCATATTCACCCACTATGTTTCCTTCTCTCCCTTGTCCTACTCTCGAATTCCAGTCACCCATGACTATTAAATTTTCGTCTCTCTTCACTACCTGAATAATTTCTTTTATCTCATCATACATTTCATCAATTTCTTCATCGTCTTCAGAGCTAGTTGGCATATAAACTTGTACTACTGTAGTAGGCATGAGCTTCGTGTCTATCTTGGCCACAATAATGCGTTCAATATGCTGTTGATAGTAGCTTACCCGCACTCCTATTTTTTTTATTCCTTGTTAAACCTACTCCTGCATTACCCCTTTTTATTTTGTATTTATAACCCTGTATTTGAAACGTCCCCTTAGAAATATTATACATGACTGTGCTTAAACTGACACACAGTATTTTTAGCGCAACTCAATCTGACTTTCAAAAATCCCTACAAAAGATTGGCCCTGACTAACATTAACCTATACGTTTCACAAATCACTTACCTCAGAAAAATCTTGGTTACTCGAACTACTGCAATACAGCGAGCACCACTACTGCCGGCTAAATAAAAGATTCAAACTACGGAAGGCACTAACTACTGATAGGCATAGTTAGCAAATGAAAGATTTTAATAGAGAACAAACAATGTATTTATCTTAATAGTCATCAAAAGTCATAATATATATAGCAGTTCATGACATCCAGTCTTACAAATTTCAAAATTCCGCCATTTCTCTCCCCACATCCACCACTGCTGGCGGCTCACCTCCAACTGCGCAACGCTACACGCTGTTAACATCCAGCTGCCCAACACTACAATGGCAGACAACAATGCAAACTAGCCACAGACTGCACACAGCACAGCCAGCGATTTTCATACAGAGCGCTACGTGGCGTTACCAATAAGAAAACCTAAACAGCCTACTTACATATTAACCTGACCAAAGGTCTTGTTCCTCCTGCCACCGAACTTCACTAATTCCCACTATATCTAACTTCAACCTATCCATTTCCCTTTTTAAATTTTCTAACCTACCTGCCCGATTAAGGTATCTGACATTCCACGCTCCGATAGCCATAACAACTTTCAAATCGTAATTTTGGCTCAAATAATTTGTCTACTCTAAGGTGTATGTGGTAGCAGATGGCAAACTGCGAAACAAAACAGTCACTGTAGAAACAAAATGCATTTGGAAAACTACATCATGCGGTAAAAAAATATGAATACACACATAGGAGAAAATATTCTGACGCACAGAACAAGATTCGAAACAATTGCATTATCCTTGTCAGTTGATATTGCGAAGGATGATCAAACACTTCTGTATTCAAAGCGTAAGGAAATCTAATGAAGCTTTACGAACTGTTAATGGTTGTTTAACCAGTTTAATAGTGATCTAATGGTTAAAGAAAAATCAGTGAACGATATTACTACGACTGTGAATTCAGAGCATATCACTTACACCGAGTGATACGAATAGAATTATTAACGGGATTTAGCGTTGTTGCAGAACTTATGCGATATAATTGTGGTTTTTGGTAGATTATTGGCGCCTTACGAGTCAGTTAGAATTGTTATTTGAGTGAACACGGATTATCCCGATCATCAAGAAGGGTGTTATCTATGACGGCGATAATAGCTGGCGTGAACACTCACATTTAAACCGCATTGACGAGGTGCAGTTAATAATATCATATGAAGTGAGTTATTTAAACACTTATGTACTCAATAAAAGGGGTACTGCTAAATACCATCATTACAAAAGTCCACGAGGGAGGATATTGACAGCAGAGATTATCGTGTTGTTGCAACATCGATGTATAGAAGTCTTTGTTTGTTTCACAATATCGCAAACTTCTCCCGCGAACCGTAATTCAACATCCTACGTCCATGATATACAAGCGTCTATCCCTTGTTAGCGAAAAGGCCTACTATTGAAGAATAATCTTTAAACAGAAGAAGATGTGACATATATGAATGTTACTGTGGGTTCCTTTGAGTCCTGATTATACTAAGATTTGCACCTGCGACGTATGGAAATATAGTCACTACAACAACTGTACGAGAAATAAAATATCTTATCCATTAATTAATTCGTCACAGGCAGCCCGCAGTCGATGTCGGGAGAGAGAGGACAGCACGACTTGGAGATCACGAGAATGAGCTGATTCAAAAAAATGGTTCAAATGGCTCTGAGCACTATGGGACTCAACATCTGAGGTCATCAGTCCCCTAGAACTTAGAACTACTTAAACCTAACTAACCTAAGGACATCACACACATCCGTGCCCGAAGCAGGATTCGAACCTGCAACCGTAGCGGTCACGTGGTTCCAAACTGAAGCGCCTAGAACCGCACGGCCACACCGGCCGGCGAATGAGCTGATACATTCTGAATTAACCCATGGTGGTTTACACAATTTCAGTAGAGTTGTTGGTGGATTGAGTAGGACATCGTGCAAGGGAGCATTCTTATGAGAAGTGGTATTCTTAAGTAGGTTAACTGAACCGTGGATTTACTTTCAAAATCTTTTCTTAAGGAATTTACTTTATTTACTAGCGATTCATCAAGAACATTAACACATTTAATCACACTACGTGAGCTTGGAAGTAGTTGCCAGTGGGTAACTGATGAAAACAAATTTCTTTCAACAAATGGAAATTTTATTCCTAAAAACCCTTTCTTTTTTTTTAAAAAAAATTAATAATTATGATCAGAAAGCACCCTCTAAATATCAAGTTACAATTTATTCAGAGGCAGAAATAACAATTTTTTTTGACAGTATGAGATTTCGGACTGAGAAGCTTGCCGCTCCCTTTTAACACGGCCGTCGTCACGACCGCTCACAACAGCCTCTGAAAGACTACACTGATGCAAATCTGCAACACACCAGATCACTTTAAACTAAAAATTTTAACAACTCACACAAACACATTAACTATGCACCCGTAGGTGGGATGGAAATGGTACAAAACACTCACATTAAAAAAATTATTTGCCACCGAAAGTGCAACTTTTTTTCGAAGAAAACTCTGACGGTGGAAGGGTGGCAACTTTATATACTAAAATGACCATTTAAATAAAAACCCATGAAATGCAGTCTTACATAAAATATACAAACATGCTCTACATTACACATATACCGCCTTTCAAGATGATAGGCGAGATAAAAACGTATTTCAGGAATTCGGCCTTTACACTTTAAGCAATAAACTCGTTAACACCGAATCTGACAAACATGACAGAGGCAGCTATTAACGTACGGCAGACAGACCGACAGACAGACAGACAGACAGACACTAACTACCTAACCTAATGCGGACGAGAGACAGACGAGCAAGCTGGGAACGAGAAACTGCCTAAGAACACAAGTAGAATTTAACAGGTAAATAAAACAACATATCACGAATCACTTAACTTTTAATAAACTGCGATGTCTGGCGAAGAGCTGGCGCAGCACGCCCAAACCGCTCTCCCGAACCGTCCGCTGCCAGCCGTTTCAACGGACGCATGAAGGCGCGCCGATCTCCCGTCTCACGGCGTCGCAGCTCGCGTCGGCCAGACCGATGTCGTGGGTTGACTCCTGTTGCTCTCGTGTCGGCCGCAAAGCCACTACCCCTCGCTATACGGCGCGGGCCACTGGACTGACGTGGCGACCTCACATGCGCCGACGCTCGAGACGGACAAGTCATCTTGTGTCCCAGTGCGCAACCGACCAACCGATCGATCCAACCGCCAATGACCATTGCCTGAACAAACTCGAGCAGACTGACGGCCTAACACATACTAGCACTCCGGACGACAGACAGACACTGACTGCCGCACACTGACCCGGCTGACCTGGCGAGTTTTTTTTTCCTTTATTGAATTTCGATTCCCCCCCGAAGAGGGCGGGCTGGCAGCAGCTTAGTACGCTGCTCTGCCGCCTACAGACTTTTTAAAACGTAAGACGAAGAGAAGAAACAATAAAAGCAGGCGATAAAACGGTGACTTAAATTGTAAAACGGCGGAAAATTGTGGGAAGTTAAAACATAAAGGAAAGGGTTTGCAATGCTAATAAAATACACAGGAATCAGACAAGTTAACATAGTAGACAGACAGTTAAAAAACATGGCGACAGTCTGGTTTCTGTTCGCAAGAGATATAAAAATCACACCCAGCGACAGTAAGATGTCCGTTCGCAACACTTCCGAAAGACACACAACACTGAACACTCACTGTAAACACTGCACGGCACAAAGATGACACATCCTAGCCATGGGCTGATGGGGGGGGGGGGGGGGGGGAACCTGGACAGATGAGGGGGAAAACAAGGAGGGAGGAGAGGAAAACGAAAGGTGGAGAACCAAAGGAGGGAGAGGACTCATAAGTGGGGGGGGAGGGGCAGGGCAGGCGCGAGAGGGAATGGGAAAAGGCAGAGAGGGAAATGCAAAACGACTCAGGGGAGAGAAGGGGGGCAGGGAGAGGGTAAGTGGGGAAAAAAGAGGATGGAAGGGGGAGAGGGAGCCCAGGAAAAGGACAGAGGAAAGGAGGGGGAGTGAGGAGTTGATAGGAGGGATAAATGGAGGGAGAGAGGGCATCATCTGGGAGGGGGAGTTGATGGAAGCCACCTTGGAAAGGAGATGGTGTAGAGATGGAGGGTAGGGGGGACACAACAGTGAGGACGTTGCAGGAGGCGGGGATGGGAGAGGAGAGGAGCAACCAGGGGGTGAGGGGGATCAAGGCGGCGGGAGGTGTAGAGTATGCGGATATGTTCGAGGAAGAGGAGCAGATGGGGGAAAGGAATGAGGTCATAGAGGATCTGCGTGGGGGACGCGAGGCATATACGGAAGGCGAGGCGGAGTGCATGACGCTCAAGGATCTGCAGGGACTTACAGAATTTTGGGGGGGGGGGCAGCTCATCGCGCCCCTTAAATGTACGTGAACAGGCAACCTTTCCCCTTTTCCACCAGAGGGAGACACCAAAGCTGCGATTGCCACAGCGGCGCCCCGCCAGAAATGGAGGGCGACTGCTTCACACTACGCGCTGCGGCGCGCTCTACAAAACAGTAATTTATTCCATGGCTTATTAACCTTAGCTAGTTTCCTCTCAATCATTCGAAGTTTTCCTGAGGTTCCTTGAACTTCAGGCCATCGATAATCGACTGGTAATAAAAATTAAAAAATGTGTCTCGCGAAATTTATGTGACGATCCCATGTTGCCTTCTTAGCCTCAGTTGATGTTCTCCGAAATTCCACATCTGCACAGTATGCTTTAGTGAAATGTCTGGTTTATATTTGTCATTTCCTGTATTGTGGAGCGCACTTGCATTTCAAGGTTTCTTTTGGTTTCGTGGTACCGTTAATGATGTGAATCCTTCTCCCCTTCATTTGTAAGATCCACTGTACGAGACTATAAGATTTTCGTAGCTTATGGCGCTTACGTTTCTCGGTTTGGCGGAAAGGGCTGTTCAGCGTGGGGCCGTTTTCCACACCCCGCGTCACGCTGGTAGAGCGTGGCACGTGCGTCGCGGGTTGCGGGCGTGCAGGCGCCTGGCGTGCCCAGGCAGGTGTAGCAGGCAGCAGGTGCGTACGGCCCGTAATCAGCGCTAAAAGCATGCCTGCTGCTGCTGCTGCCGCCACCGCCGCCGCTGCCGCCGTCCTAATCTAATTCGCTTCGCCGCTGCGTGTGCGCGCGTCCGCGAACGCTCGCGTGTGCGCCGGCTGAGCGCTGAGCGCCGGGCGAAGAGCGACGACTGGAAGGCGCGGAGGGGAGGGCAGGGGAGCAGCAAAAACTACGCGCCCTGCCGGACAGCACGACTAATGAGCACCGAATGTATTATTCAGGGGGCCTTGCGTGTTCTTGTTGCCCCTTTCTCTGCTTCTAAGCCCTCCTCTAAGACCGCAGCAATAGCTGAGCTGGCTCTGAGCACTATGGGACTTAAAAGCTGTGGTCATCAGTCCCCTAGAACTTAGAACTACTTAAACCTAACCAACCTAAGGACATCACACACATCCATGCCCGAGGCAGGATTCGAACCTGCGACCGTAGCAGTCGCGCGGTTCCGGATGGCGCGCCTAGAACCGCGAGACCACCGCGGCCGGCAATAGCTGAGCCCTCCGCCGTTGTAACTATAACAGTTTCACACAATACGGGGCCTCTTTTACACGTGGATACAGATGCTTCCCGGATAAAACGTTCTCGATAACTTTGTCACGACGAATTCGTATGAAAATGTCCTTTGAAATTGTCAAATTATGTTAGCAGCGTCATCAGCACCGTTGTCAGCACCAAGCACACACGCCACTATCGCACAACATCCCACTAATGTCCCTACGTACAACAGCCTACTATCTCTGACTGTCCCACAAACCCTATCTATGTAGTAAGCAGCCAATACAAACGAAATAGTAGAGGTAAATTTCCGTCTTAGATTCCTGAAAACCCCAAACCAAGAAAGACACTACCAAATGCATAGACATGATACCAGCACTAAGCCCACCATCCCAAACATCCTCCGCCAACCTATCCACCTCCTCTTTCCAACCCACCTCCCCATAACACACAAATCCTGTCCCAATATGAACATAAATATCAGAATCCGAAAATACGTCCCAGAATATCTGTAAATATTCCCCAAACCACAAGTATTTCAAACAATACCAGAGATAGAATACATCATTATCAAATCCATCAGTATCTATCCATAGATGTTATAAATCCAAGTCTATGGCAGCAGTTTCTGTCTGTATGGAAGAGCTAATCCCAAGAACTACTGTAGAGATTTTGATAAAATATTCGCTAACAGATAGACTGATTCACAAAACAGGTTTGTGTACAGGGTGTACCATAATTAATGGAGTAGATGCAAACAGTTGGAAGTACATTATACTAGAGGCAAAAACGTTCGAGTAAGCATAAATGTCTCAGTAAACACAAAAAACGAACCGTTTGTGAGAGACCTGCAGCTTCGTGGGTACCAGCCACTAATGTGATTCTGTGCAAACACCATACGCTGATTCATGGTATGATATTTGTTTACATTTTCGAGACCTGAAATTGTAAACAGAATGGATATGACATCACAATACACTATCAGATTATCACCCATGTCCACTGTTCGCAGAGTGTAAGTTGTGTTATATGGGTGTTGGTGGTAACACGGAACATTACAGTAATGAGGATTGTGCAAGCATTTATTTCATGTATAGCAGGGCAAAGGGGAATGCACGTGAGGTTACACACTTTTACCAAGAAGCATACCCTGCCTGGAGGCACTCCAAGGTATAAACATTTACAAAGGTACCTCAACGCCTCCTAGAAACTGCGAGCTTTGCACATGCTGTGGAGCAGACAGGCCTCCATGAATTACACCTATGCTTCAAGATGTGGTGCTGGAAAAAATCGAACACTCTCCAGCACTCTCGACAACAATACTTGCTACACAAATTCCTGGAATGAAGTACAGTAGTGTTTGGAGAGTAATGCATCGCAGTGCAATGTACCTGCACCGCCCCAACGAGTTACGTGTTGTACTGAGGCGGACTTTGGTCTTAGACAAGCGTTCTGTCAATGGATGCAACAATAATCTGTAGGCAGTCCTACAATTGACAATAAAATTTTATTTACTGATGAAATTGGGTTCACTCATGTAGAAATTATAGTGCACTTTACAGTAAATAAGGGTTAATTTGGAACAGTGTCTCATTCAGTATTTAGAAAATCCCCCTGTTTATTACCTTTTGTAAGTTGCAACACAAAAGTCTCATGTTTCTTATGACGATCTTTGTCCTATTAATTTGCATTGCACTATGGTTTTATTACAGCATATGACTCCGTGCAGAGTGATCTGTCAGCAAGTCCAACAAATGCGGATCATTCTGACATCCACAGATGTATGTCAAACACCAGTTAACGCTTCACATGTATTCAAATCCCAAACTCAGGCAGCTTTTAAAGGAAGCCAATAATCCATCTCGCAAATCTTCATGGATCATAAGACTGTGACAAATACTAGCCAACATGGTTCAAAATGGCTCTGAGCACTATGGGACTTAACCGCTGAGGTCATCAGTCCCATAGAACTTAGAACTACTTAAACCCAACTAACCTAAGGACATCACACACATCCATGCACGAGGCAGGACTCGAACCTGCGACCGTAGCGGTCGCGCGGTTCCAGACTGTAGCGCCTAGAACTGCTCGGCCACCCTGGCTGGCTACCAGCCAACATATGGAGGCTTAGTGATAATCGTTTTTCCGATGAATAGGGGGATGATGTTCATTGTTGCGCATTTTGCTTGTGAGGGTAACATAGATTCAGGGGCAAGCATACATTCATGGCAAACATGATTGATTTATGACACTTACCCCTTAATCTACTCTTCTGTTCATTGATTTATGACCACCTAGGGTTATCTATCCTTCTGAGGAAGCCCTCACCCCTCCCCCTCCCACTCCACCTTCCCCAGCCCTCCCCCCTCCGATACAAGCACACTTACAATATCAAACTAATTGACTAATTAATTAAATTGATCAGTTAATTACCCTCCCCCTCCAGGGGAATCCCAAATACTCCCACCCATCTCTCACTTCCCTCAGACCCCCACCGGGAAATTGGTGTAAAAAAAAATTGGTGTGGGCTGGATTGGAAGGATTCCATGATAGTAAATTCAACTACATTGCAGAGGGTATAATAATATATTGTTTATTTATAAATTTCAAAAGGGGTTGGATCTCTCTTTTATTTGGCAGGAAAAGCTCGTCATTATCTCCTGTTTTGGAAGATGCAGATCTTATAAAGTACATTGAAAAGAAGTAATTAAATATATTGTTTTTTTCCAATTGCACAAGCATTACGGGCACGAAATCGACATCAACATATCTCAGCACACTTAATTAGACAGTTAAAAATATGTCGATCGCATCTTCACACCGACTGCAGGACAGACATGCCACGCGCTTCGTTTATTCCCGCGTGTGCAGGTTGTGAGGGAGGCCCGCACACAGGGCCGGCTTATGCTGTGTGCAGAGCGGATGTCGCGCTAATCCGCGAACAAAGCACCAGGTGATGGCACCCCTGTGCGCTGCTGTGCTGACAGATAAGGGATGGTAGGAGGCACTAGCTTTCCACTGCCACAAACATCAAACATGATGTCCTGCTCTGATTACAGTGCTACAGATTGACGGTGGGAATAACATATCACAAAAAACGATAAACATTCCACAAAGATCACAAAGAAACAGCCTAACACGTGTACCGAAAACAGACTCTATAGAACATGTACCTGATAACAGTTCCGAGCAAATGCAATTTGCTACAAAAATAACACTCTTACTGCAGTTTGCTGTAACCATCGAGATGACATGTCTGCTTCCAAGGCCCACAGCTAACTAGTGGGCATACCAGCGCCCCCAAGCGACATAAGTGCGAACTACCAACAAGTGATCACATCAGAAACAGTGACGTGGTACATCCTCAATTAGGGGTCTTGTAGGCAGAGATCGCAAGGACACTCCTCCATGTGTTACCTGGATCCACATGGTCACAAAGACAGCCAAATGCTACAGAGCAGTAGTTCACTATTCACTCACAGAGGAAGCCCCCCGAGCATCGCCACCTGCACAGTTCAGCGACTCCAGAGCGGAAGTCGACGTCTTTTTAATATTTGATATCTGGGAAACCACCTCTGCTCTCTATCAAGTGGTTACCGCCTGTTTGTATGAACCAACATATGGAAACACAAACAGACCAAGATGTCCTCCCCACATCTGCACCCATCCTTTGTCCCCCTCATCCCTCATGCAGACCTGGTGCTTGTAGTTGGTATATCCCTTTGTTCTCACAATTCCATTGCTATGGAAGCCTGTAGTGGATGGAACAAACACATTCAAGAAGAAGTATGTATCATCTGTATGTGCCTCACTAACCCCTCCGTTGTTCTGAACAAAGCGGCAGATACCTGGAAAATCCCCAGTCCTTCTGAAAATGCAAGGCTGTGGATTTCTTGAAAATATTCCCTGACTATATCAGAGTCATTGACATATTAATGAAATAAATCCATACTCTTTGTGTGCAGGGATTTTTTCTCTGCGCGCTACTGGTGGATACTAGGATTCTATCCTACACCCAGATAGTTTCAAACCTTTCTGGATTTTTTTCCCTTGCCTGCTATTGGCGGATACTGGCAAAGTTAGGCAGGAAGTCCATTACGTTGGAGGCAGCTGAGAATATTAAATTTCAGCTTAATAGCATGCTATTTTTCTTAAAAAAAATCTGTGGAGACTTTGGATTGGTGTGTGTAATTGCAGTATCACTATAGGAAACTAGAGATGGGCAAAACTGTTCTTTTCAGAGATTGGATCAGAACTGTTCACTCCCTGAAATGAATTAGCTCTTTTTCATGACTCACCACTCATTTACAATAGAAAATAAATGGAAGGCACATTGCCCTTTAAACTTGGTTTATTCCAGTACTATACCTGTATTTTGATCTTATTTGATCCTATTTTGAAGTAACACAGATAATGAGTAAGAATTTTGTATTGTTTATTGAAATTTCCACGATATGACAAAGTTTTTGATTATTGATTTATTTTGCACTATCGTGGTTTTTTTGGGTGATCGGAAAATGTTGTAACTTGAGATTTACACTAAGAATATATTTGGCTATAATGTATTAAAATTTCATTAACCTCATACAAATACATCGCAAGCCATATATTTTTCCGAAGACGCCTAAAATCGCAAAATCCGTACCAGAATAAGAAAAAAAAAATATAAATTTGACTGTAAAACGAAAGTGCTGCATATAGCCCTACGCAGAATAAAACAAGGAAAATATTGGTGTATCACATTTTGCGATACGTTTATCGGTTCGCTCGTAATTAAAGGGTAAATTCGAGTGTCCATAATAAAAATCCTATAGTAAGAGGAGTCATCAGGAACCTAATCTAATCAGTTTAAACAAATAAAAATAAAATAAAAACAATTGATGTATACATAACATAATAATGTAATATACATAGCGGTATTACTACGAAGAACAATATCCAGTAGAGACGGACTCCGATGCAGAGGCGCTGAGTCGAGTAGGTCGAGCCGTGAGCTGTATTACTGCGTGAGCTGAGACCGCAGAGACCAGAGTGACACCTGAGTCGCTTTGCTCAACGCTCTGGCTAGAGTCGAGACGGTGGGGTGAGCATTGAGCGGGCGAGTTCCGAGGGTGGGGGGAGCGGTGAACTCACCCGCTCCGAGACAAATCGTCCGTTCCCTTGCGAGCAGGTTGTTGCAAGTAGTTCCTATGTTATCCGCTAGGTGGCTCCCTGTCCTGTTGCTCGCATCAACTGCCCAGAGGGCAGGACGTGCGACTGAAACGATCGCCGACAGAGTGCGATGCGAAGTTAAGCTGCTGCACGCGGCAGACGACGCATAGAGACGGCACGGCATATGTGAAACACAAAATCCAATGGGGCACTGCACAATGCAGGCAGCCAAGGTAGAAGCAGGGCAGAGGCCGGCGCTGGCTGTGTTGTGTGGCGTGCACTGTGCTCTGACCAGCAGAGGCGCTGCTGATATGCTCCGCCTCTCTCTCTCTCTCTCTCTCTCTCTCTCTTTCTCTCTCTCTCTGCCGTGGGAAACGTTTGGAGCTACCGTTCTTTTTTTCTGAATCACTGATTGTTCACTCCTTTGAAAGATTCAACTCTATGAATTAGTTCAAGAGCGGATCCCCCATCTCTATAGGAAACAATACATTGATCATTCGGGAATTTTACTTTGCGAACGCTTTTTTAAAGCATCCTACAATCACTTAATTAGAATTATATTGATACCTTCAGCTGCGAACGGTCGTTGATATATATCAACGGGAACAGGTGAAAATATGTGCCCCGACCAGGACTCGAACCGGGATCTCCTGCTTACATGGCAGACGGTCTGTCCATCCTTTGTTTTATATGGCAGATGCTCTATCCATCTTTTTTTTCTTTTTTTTTCATTGGCGAAAGAGAAAAGAAATATAAATTCTGGTTAAAGAAAAAGGAAGGAAAAACAAAAAGAAATAAAATCCGCGCAATCTGCGACGCGCTCTCCCATCCGCGGAGGTCAGAAGTAGAATAGATTGTAGGCGGTTGAAACTCAGACACCGCCGGGGGAGGAGGGGTGGGTGCCCTCTGAGCCAGGCACCCCCCAACTCAGTGGAGGTCTAACAAAGACCGCTCGAAGATAGTTAGCAAATAATGTTCGGTAACGTGGCGTGTTTTCGAGAGCTGCATGGGCTGTTCGTAAATAGGTCCAGAAGTCGAGGTGGGATTTAGGTCCCTCATGAAAGAGATAAGCGACCGCCCACCCTTTGACCCATGTAATAGCATGACATTTGGCGGCGGGAAAATGTCTGTCCTCCGGGTATAGAAACATTCGAGGTTCGATTGTGTCTGGTGGCACCCGGAGATAGCAGGCAATGATTTGCTGCACGAAGCACCATACATCTTGCGATGCGGCGCATGTCAGACGGTGTTCATCAGTGTCCAGTTGCTGGCAAGGGAGACAAAGAGGGGATTCTGACAAGCCAGTGTTGTGCAGGCGCTGCTTCGTGGCAAATTTCCTGTTGACTATGTGATATCACAGTGCCCGCACGTTCGTAGGGAGGAAGGGCTGGTGTACGATAGTCCACACTATGGGCCACTAGATGGAGGGAGGTTTGGTCTCCGTCACATTCCGGGGAACACAGCGCAGCAACAGGCTGTAAAAATCCTTAGTCCTAGGTGGGCGTGTATCTGGGAGACTGGCCTGTATGTAACTGAAGTCGACGAAAAAGGTCGAAATATGGGACAAATGAGGCACGATATGGCCGACAGACACCGGTGGTGAGGTGGAAGCAGGTAGGAGGACCTCAAGCAAGCTGCATGTTAGAGATGTACCCTGGCCCATCCACTGTTGTCTCATGGTACTCATGTACAAGGCTGCAGCTCGCATACGGACATTGACGAGCCCGACGCCACCATACCGTGAGGACAGGGTAAGTGTCTCATAACGGACTTAAAACATTGAACCAGCCATGAGATAATAGCCAAAAGCCACCTGAAGGTTGCGCCCAATTGCAGTTGGCAGAGGGAGAACTTCCGCGATGTGAACCAATTTTGATGCCAAATAAAGATTAAGAAACTCAACCCGCTGAAGTGTGTCCTGGCGGCGCAAGAGGTTCTGGCGGACGTCGTTGCGGATGACGTGTAATTGGCGACGGAAATTCGTTGCCGCTGTGCGTGTGACCGTGGGGGTGAAGGTAATGCCCATGTACCGGAAAGTCCGCACAAGCGGCAGGGGGGCCACTTCACCCTCCTGGAGGCCTCGTCCAATGTGCATTGCAGAAGATTTGGCGACATTCATGGCACTGCCAGCGGCAGCCCCATAACGGGTAATCAATTCGAGGACTTCTAGAATCTCAGAGCCGGAGCGAATGAGGAGGAGGAGGTCATCAGCATATGCCCGACAGCGAAAAGTGTGTTGGCGTAGGGTGAGGCCAGAGAGCTTGGTCGTCAAACCACCAATAAGGGGCTCAAGGGCAATAGCATACAGGAGGGTAGAGAGGGGGCACGCCTGCCGTATCGAACGGCAGATAGGTACCGGCCCTGCTAAACGTCCATTGACTTGGACACGTGAACTGGCACTGTCGTAAAGACGCCGGATGACGTCGAGAAACGGAGGGGGTTGCCCATTCGGGCTGCCACCGAAGACAGGAAACGATGACGCACTTTATCGAAGGCGCTGTCGAAGTCTATAGCGACGACCGCTGCACGGAGTCTGCAGGCCGCCGCCATCGCAATTAAGTCGCGGCATTCCCGTGTGGCAGTCTGTATGTTAACCTGTCCTCCAGGCGTCGTTTGCTCTGGCGAGAGGATATGAGGGAGTATTGTTCGGAGCCGCATTGCCAGTAAGCGCGCATCTTGTAATCGGCATTGAGTAGGGTGAGCGGTCTGTAACTCGTGACCATCGAACCACGGGCTGGTTTGTGGACTGGTATAATGATGCCCTCAGCAAAGGCGGGTGGGATTGCTTGGTCAGATGTCATGAGTTCTTGATACATAGTCGTCCACCGTAGTGCCATGAGGTCCCGAAAGGTACGGTAAAACTCAATCGGTAAGTCGTCAATGCCGGGCGATCTGTTGACAGCACCCTTGGCGATTGCGTTGTTGACTTCGTCCAGCGTGACCGCCACTGTCAAAGCGTCCGCCTCCGTGTGGAGAGGGTACGCGTGACGTAATGCAAAATGGAGTCGTCTGCTGCAGTTTCAGCGTCTTCTTCGCTATAAGTACGACGGTAGTGCTCGACGAATGCGTGGACGATGTCATTCTGAATGGTCACCTGCGTGCCAGGAGGCGTGGTCAGAATGCTGATGATCTGCCGACGACGCCGTCGTTTGTCGGACACTATATGATGCATGGATGGAATTTCTAAATCCGCGTAATCGTGGCGCCGCGTCCGTATCACGACCCCTTGCAGTTTCCGGTGTGCCAGCGCAATTATCTTCGCTTTAGTTCTTTGCCGTTCCAACTGGTTGTCCGGGGTTGGCGGTTGAGCATCCAGATCTGGAGAATCGCGTAATAGAAGTCAACAGTGGTGCGATCCCAGTCGGCCATGTTCTTCCCGTATCTCATCAGTGTCCTCCGAATCGCCGGCTTGGCGCAGTCCAACCACCATGTCACTGTCCAGTGGTAGCGGGGAAGGCGTCGTTCGCAGGCCGTCCACGTTTCAGTGACTTGTTGGCGACACGCCAGGTCATGCAAGTGTGAAGAATTGAGTTTCCATGGCGCATGGCTGCGCCATACTGATTGCGGCGGAAGGAGGACCGTACAGATGTAAGCGCAATGGTCGGAAAAGGCCAGCGGCCAGCGTTCGGCACCCCATATCGCAGATCTAAGAGTTTGTGAGACATATATCCTGTCTAGTCGGCTTGCGGAATGACTGGTAAGAAAGGTATGGCCAGATAGGTCGCCGTGTTGAACTTCCCAGGTATCATGAAGCAGGAGGTCTCGCACCACTATACGTAGTTCCTGGCATGTAGTATAGTGGGGAATCTGATCTTTAGGATGCAGAACGCAGTTAAAATCACCTCCTAGTAGGCAATGGTCATAACGCCCTAAAAACAGGGGAGCGATTTCCTCGGAATAAAACTGGGCTCTTTCATGCCGTCGGTCGGTGCCTGGGGGAGCGTAGACATTAATGATGCGTGTCCCCATGGCAGTGAGTGCCATGCCCCGAGCTGATGGAAGGAAGGCGACATCGGTCACAGAAATCCCGTAGCGGACGTAGATGGCCACTCCGCGGCCCATAGGATCACGCGCGGAGGCATGGGCGGTATAGCCATTGATATCCGTGAGACTAGCCAAGTGAACTTCCTGCAGAAGGGCGAAATCGATATCCGAAGCCCAGAACATCTCCGGCATAAGGCGGATTTTCACCCTGGAACGGATGTTGTTGGTGTTGATGGTTGCTATCCGGTAGGCCTGGTGTCAGATTGCTGGAGGCTGGTCCACTCCGCTGTCCGCGCAAGGGTGTGGGCGTCGCAGAGGAACGTTATCCCGCTGGCCCGCAGGGGAGTCTGAGGAGAGTATGATTAGTGGTGAGGCCATGATGGCGCAGGGTCCCGTAACGGGTACTGCTCCTCGACCTCCTCCTCGTGCCACGCCGTGGAAGCGGACACTGGTGTATCTTCCATTTTGTCTGCAGAAGATGTTGTAATGGTGCGTGGTGTAGTGTCGCCTGTGGGACGTTCATGATTTAGTTCAGCGTCAGCACGGGGCGCAGGCGCACCGGTGGATGTCTCCGCGCTCATAACGTCTTCGTCAGCAGTAGCGGGTGCGGAGGCCTCGTACTGGTCGACGGTTACGTCCTCCTCGACTTGTAACGTCTCCTCTTGGCCGGAAACTGTGCGACGTCTTCGCTTGCGACGTTTCGGAGAACGTTGTTTCCTTGTGCGACCCTCCGTGTCCGGCGACGGAAGGGAGTCGCGTCGTTCTGGCAGAAAGGCCGCTGTAGGAACGATGAGCGAGTCGATTTCCATCGTGTTTGCGAGGTTAGGGTCAGCGTCCGGTTGCGTCGGCATCGTCGCAGCGGCGTCGATGGCCGGCCGAGGCGGCGGGCCGTCCGAGGCGCTCTCCGTCGGTGTGTGGTCGGGCTCGTTGGTGGCGTCGTTTGTGGTGACCGGGTGACGTTGCAAAGCGGTAGGAGAAGTTAGAGCAGCGGCGTAGGTCACTGGTAGCACTGTAGGTTGCGACGTAGGTGGTTCTTCGGCAGCTGGAAGTTGCGTAATACGCCGTTGTAGGCATTCGGATCTAAGGTGGCCTTCTTTGCCGCACCCGGAACAGGTCCGAGGCTGGCCGTCGTATATAATTATTGCACGGGATCCACCGATCTGTAAGTAGGACGGGACGTGGCTTCGGAGATCAATGGTGACCTGTCGGACCCCGTTTAGGACAGGATACGTCCGAAACTGTATCCACTTCTCCGCAGTGTGGCCGTGGACTGTGCCGCATGGGCGTAGTGCCGCGACGACTTCCTCAGCAGGAAGTTCGAATGGCAATTCGAAAATGCGTATCGTTCGCATACCTAAGCCTGCGTGATCGACGGTTACCTCCCGCACGTTGCCATCAGCATGACAGAAGCGGAGCCCCTGTTTGGTCTCACGTAGTATGCGTTCGCACGCAGCGTCGTTAATGATTTTCACATAGACCGTGCTGCTCACGATTGACAAATGTATGCCGATAATATCGGTCGCCGGGATCTTCACTTCCTCTCGCAGAAAACGGTCCACCTCGAGTGCTTTGGGTCGGACATAATCGTTGCAGAAAGTAAATCGGAGTGTTGATTTACGGTAACGGTTCGCCATGGATCGTACAAGGTAAGCCGGCACTTAAGCAACGGCCGTCAGAATGTAAACAAGGCAAGCTCGCGCTCCGCACGAAGTCAACACGTACACGTCCGCTCTGTTGCCCTGCCGAAGGCAGACTGTCCATCTGAGCCACCGAGGACACAGAGGATAGCGCGACTGCAGGGACTATCTCGCGCACGCATTCCGCGAGACCCACATTCTCACCTTGTATGTCCACACACTACATGTCCGAAAGAACAGACACCATATCCAAATAAATATATAGTTCTGGCAACACCGGCCATGACCTTCTTCTTCTGTGCGGTTGCACATATATTCCCCGAACTCTTACGGGACTTGGTAAGTTTGTCTTCCACGAGTAATGTATGTGTTGGGGTTGGACACTACGAATGTAGTGTGTGGACATACAAGGTGAGAATGTGGGTCTCGCGGGATGCGTGCGCGAGATAGTCCCTGCAGTCGCGCTATCCTCTGTGTCCTCGGTGGCTCAGATGGATAGAGCGTCTGCGATGTAAGCAGGAGGTCCTGGTCGGGGCACACATTTTCACCTGTCCCCGTTGATATATAAGAGCCCCTTTCGCAGCTGAAGGTATTAATATAATTCTAATTTCGTTCTAGACGGCTGCAGGTTATCAATGGTGTCTGTTCTTTCGGACATGTCCGATACAACAGACACCATATCCATATAAGTACAGTCACTTAGTTCGTTATGTCAGCTACACCAGGATGAAGAATGAGGAGGAGGAGGAGGCAGGGTCTACCATGTGATAGGATAGTAACAACAACGTATACCACTCCCATCTTTTTGCTGCATGACAGAGTTCACTGGACTGTACTGAGAAGCAGTGAACACCACGCACTTAAACCACGTCTCATTCCATAGTAGTTGTTGCCACAGTTAGATTTAGGAGATCGCTGAAACAATCGCACATCCCACACACTCCCCCAATGTCCACATCCAGCGCCGTAGGTCAGATGTCACGCAGCGCAATTTGCCCCCGTGGGCGCGTGTCTCAGTGATTGTGCCAGACCTGCAACCAGACTTGGCCCGCTAGATAGGACCGTCTGGTCGTGGAGGGAGTCCAGGATGACCAGAGTGGTAATAATTCGGACATTATCAATACATCCAGCGCCAACACTTGTCAGTGATCGATATTGAATCTTCTCAAATATCCACGTGAAAATCGGAGAATATACGCAATACACGCGATCGCGAAGGCTGCCCAACGCATACTGTGTATTAGTTCGCTATTCACGAGCCCAGAAGGCGCACAGTTAGGTCATCCGTATATCCGTTCCCCACATGATCAGTTCGGGAGAACCAGCGACGGCTTGCGCCGTAAGCCAGAAACGTGAATTCTTTCACGTCACTGGCTGTTTCCATCACGCACCCAGACGGCCGGCATAATCGTTCTAGGAAACAATTCACATATTTATCATTGTAATTACATTTGAATATTACGATTGCAGCCACAATCTGGTGACATTTGACAACGAGCGAAGCATCGTAAATACTTTCTCCTAACAGCTGTGGCTCTGAAAATATCAACTGCCCACGTAACTCTATATCCTTCTTATGACTGGACATAACTTACCACGAAAAATATTTCATCCCTCTTATGTCGATGCACTGAAATCGCAGTTTTCCACACCATATCTATACCTCCCTTATGACCGGACATAGTCATTTTCTTTGTACATATCGCACCTCTTAACACAGTAACTTTACACCTCAACACATACTTTATAAGACTGCTGATCACTGCGAATCTATCACACATTCCCTAATAAATTTAATACTTCGCCAATAACTGAATGCTGGTAACACCAAAGAATACCGAGTGAAAATTCCGGGATGGATGAACATGCTCCATTTGTTTTTTATACGTGTGGTAGCAGTGCGCCTTACGAAGAGAGACGTAATTGTCGTATGGGCGACCAACTATTATAAACACGATCGCGTTGGCTATGTTACTGTCGTGTTGCATAAAAAGCAGTCTTGGTTCTACAAGCACGCACAAGCACTGTGTTAAAAAGTATACATGCTTCGTAAGTCTAGGTATGGTATTACTTCCGAATGAAGTGGTCTTCCAAGCAAATACCGCGACATTGAATATAGATGGTGATCACTGGGGTGTGTATTAACAGACCGAAAGCACAGGTGCGTGTTGCGAGCGGTGTAAGCTCGTAATAAAATCATCCTTCTCACCGAATTTAGAAAGTGATTCGGCTAAGGGATATGGTACTAAGCCGATATTTGGAACTTTCTCATGTCGCTGCTACATATTTCTCACAGTAACAATCAGTATTGTTACTCGATGCCATAGAGACAGTGTAACAGAGGTTCTGCGATATATTCACAGAGGGAAGATGATGGTTGATTGAGAATGATCACATGCAGTAGATGGTGCGCTATCTGAGGAATCACTTAAAAAGCAATTCAAGATTGAAGTCGTAAGAAATTTAAAAAATCGTATGACCAATACATTGGCTTTTCAGATCTATAGTTTCACAATCTTTGGTGGAAATGCTGTCTCCGATTTGAAATCAAGCCTCTCCATTCAACCACACACTTATGCATCCATCATCCGCGCCATTCGTTGAGCCTGATACAGGTATGAAGTGACTGTTACTATACTTTTCACGATCGTCCCATCCAAAATGAATGCATGTGGATCATTGTAAGAGAGGAAGTGTTAGGGTTGTTTTGTAGGTTGGTGTATAAGACACGCAAATAGCCTTGTATAAAACCTCGCAACACAAGGATATATCAGCAATATGACTATATACATATGGAAAACTACGGAAAAAATACGGAAAAGTACATAAAATAAGTAAAATTCAAGGAAAATCTGGAATAATCACGAAAAATTGATATGAAATACGTAAAATTGAGAAAGACACGATGAATATATGAAATCGCGAAAACCTAGCAAACTTACAGGAATTGACGGAGAATACGTAAAATTAGAGAAAAACACCATGAAGTGAGTACTGACCGAAATCAATAAAATGCTGTATTCTAGAGGAGAGTGGTCCGATGCTACATGTAAACACCTTAATTGTGGAAAGAGGAGGCATTCTAGAGACGAGGTGTGAAGGCGAAACGACTATATTATCCCACACATGCGCAATGCAACCTAACATCGGGCCATGACGTGTGTGTACAAGAAGAAGGTTACCAGGGTCAGTGGTACAGTGCGATAAAATTGTTGCAGCTCCTCTGGCTACTGATCGTGGTGTATATTTCCTCGTAAGATGTCGCTCTTTCCTCGTATTCATTTTCAGTTGCCGATGATTATTTTATAGGGCTGTTGTGAAGATGATATAATTTCCAAACCTTAATCGGGATTGAACTTCGTAAACATCAGGCGTCGTACACCTCTGGAAACCTATGTGGTGTTTGTTTTACAAAGAATCGATGTTTTCTACGATGTGCAAGGTGGCTGTTTTATCACCTTACAATTTGCCACCGTAATTTATCGGAGATAAACTTGAAAAGAGAATGTACGTCATGTGCTGGGAGTCTATTTCTTAGATTGGAATATTAACAGCGTTGCATTCCACATGGCTGATAGATTGGAGAGCGCACAGCTATAGCATTATAGTGTGTTTAAGTGCAGAGCAGTACAGCCGTTGGAATGTGTTTATGTTTTACGATAATTTCTCTCTTTACGAAACCTTCTTGGTACAGATACCAAACACTGCAACAATACGCCAGAATTGTCAGCCAAACTGATCTACGTAAATGTTTTCGACTCCTCTTCTAAGTCAATGGCAGGGGTTACTACGGTTCTGAAAACGCCGTGTATCCATTTGCTTGATAGTAGTTGTGTGTGAGAGCATTGTGTTCTGCTCACGGAGTTAGTGCAGTGTCGTGTGTAATTTCAAGTGTGAAGCGCAGCTGCTATGCATTTGTCTATTTACTCATAAAATACAGCAATTTACGTTGATGATGATCAATCTATATGACTGACGAGAGCATAGCATAATTTACAAACTGTATTCTGGTGTGAAGGGTGGTTGCTGTACACCTCCAGAAAGCTATGTAGTGCATTTACCGCAAAGAATCTATGTTATTTCTTTGGTGTAAAAGATAGTAGCTTCATCATCTTAAAGTTTTTCGCCATAGTGAGTGAGGTGCAAAACTCGAAGATGGATGTACACTGTGTGATCAAAAGTATCCGAACACCCCCAAAAACATACGTTTTTCATATTAGGTGCATTGTGCTGCTACCTGCTGCCATGTACTCCATATGAGCGATCTCAGCTGTCAATAGACATCGCGAGAGAGCAGAATGGAGCGCTACACGGAACTCATGGACTTCGAGCGTGCTCAGGTGATTGGGTGTCACTTGCGTCATACGGTTGTACGTGAGATTTCCACACTCATAAACATCCCTAGGTCCACTGTTTCCGATGTGACAGTGAAGTGGAAACGTGAAGGGACACGTAAACCACAAAAGGATACAGGCCGACCTCGTCTGTTGACTGACAGAGACCGCCGGCAGTTGAAGCGGGTCGTAATGTGTAATAGGCAGACATCTATACTGACTGCATCAGGATCCACAGCAAGTACTATGACAGTTAGACGGAAGGTGAGAAAACTTGGATTTCATGGTCGAGCGACTGCTCGTCAGCCACACATCACGCCGGTAAATGCCAAACGACGCCTCGAGTAGTGTAAGGAGCTAAACATTGGACGATACAGCAGTGGAAAAACGTTGTTTGGAGTGACGAATCAAGAACTTGGCAGTATGAGCCCACTTATGTACAAGGTGTTGCATTTAGTCTGGCCCTCTGAACTGGATGCATGCACTGATTCAGTTGGTACAGGTATCAAAGCCATAGTAGCCTTTTCTGGGGCAAGCTGACCCACAACCTTTGAAACTGGTCCTTGACAGCCATGATACTTGGCACTGGGACAAAATGTATGTAAGAGTTCATGCCACACACGTTCTGCTGAGGACAGATCTTGCTAACTATGTGAGCGCCTCAACATCAAGCACACAGTTCATACAGGAACATGCCGTGAGTGAACGAGCATTGTCCTGTTGGAAAATGGCGCCATAGTACTATCACATCAGAAGTGACACATGGGGAGGCAAAATGCCGTGACACACTATTGTGTCATCGGAATTGTCTCAATCACTACCAGCTGTGACCTGCAATCATGCACCAGGGTTTTTCACACCATGATGCTAGGAGTAAGACTACTCTGTCTCTTCAAAACATTGAAAGAACGAGACCAATCGCCAAATCTCTGCCATACTCCGCCAATGCCAAAGGGTGGGGGAGGAGGGGGGGAAAGCTTTTCCATCCTCTGTCCTCCTGCAATTTGCGTGAAGCACCCCCACCCCCCTCCCATCCCGACTGTTGCTGCTCTACATCCGTGGAAGAGTCGAATGTATTTCGCGTGCATGTTATATTTCGCTGACAACAGCATCAGCACTCCCTTATCATTCTGGTAATCACGTGCCAAGGCCAAGGAGGGGAGGAGTGGGGGAAGGGACACGGAATCATGTCATATCAGCATCATTATTACCTTATCTCCAAGGTCATACAAGGAATCATGACATCGTCTGACTCATATACAGCAACGCTCAGGCTATGAGGTATAGACCTTATTCGGAAATTCGCATTAGGAAACAGTATTTACATCACCACTGGTATATGCTATTATTGTGATGTAAGCTGACAGGTTCTCTCTCTCTCTTACAGTTTTTTCTTGATCACTAACAACGCTGCACAGCTCACAACAATTTACTGTCACTCAATTAACACAGATTCCACTCACTGTATTGGAAAACCGAATCTGGTAATGTGTCTCCTACACTGGTATGTTGCGGCTCAGTCAGTTGTGCTAGTATTGGACCAGCAGACACTGGGCTGCAGTGGTTCAGGCCATACTATGTTGCGGCTTGACATGAGCGAATGCTGAGTTGGAGTACCACTACTCTGTACCAACTGCTAACATGTGATGCCAGTTAACGAATATCGTACAGAACAGTCGCTGTAGGGTGCTTAACAATGTTTCTTCTGTTTGTCTACTGGTATACAGTTAGACCGTTAACTATATTCTACCTGCATATTGCTGTAATACGCTACTTTGACCCTGACAGGGGTCCTGTGTTAAGACAAGGGAGGCACTGTTCTGCATAATACAGCCAACAGTACTGTCCATCCGTCATGATTTGGTCCTCTGCCACACACAGATTGTGGAATGTATCAATAAATTATTCTATTTTTTTTCAGAGTGTTCTATGATGGCACTAATTTATACACAGTACGCATCGGATACACAAAACTACACTATAAACTTCCCTAAATAGAGTGCAATGTTTGTTTAGAGTTGATATCTCACGTATACAATGACATCTAGGGCTATACTATACGATAAAACAGCTGTGGATGACTGTTTAATGTGGATGACATGCAGTAGTAGAATACAACTTATACATTATACAGGGTGTTACAAAAAGGTACGGCCAAACTTTCAGGAAACATTCCTCACACACAAAGAAAGAAAATATGTTATGTGGACATGTGTCCGGAAACGCTTCCTTTCCGTGTTAGAGCTCATTTTATTACTTCTCTTCAAATCACGTTAATCATGGAATGGAAACACACAGCAACAGAACGTACCAGCGTGACTTCAAACACTCTGTTACAGGAAATGTTCAAAAAGTCCTCCGTTAGCGAGGATACATGCATCCACCCTCCGTCGCATGGAATCCCTGATGCGCTGATGCAGCCCTGGAGAATGGCGTATTGTATCACAGCCGTCCACAGTACGAGCACGAAGGGTCTACATTTGGTACCGGGGTTGCGTAGACAAGAGCTTTCAAATGCCCCCATAAATGAAAGTCAAGAGGGTTGAGGTCAGGAGAGCGTGGAGGCCATGGAATTGGTCCGCATCTACCAATCCATCGGTCACCGAACCTGTTGTTGAGAAGCGTACGAACACTTCGACTGAAATTTGCAGGAGCTCCATCGTGCATGAACCACATGTTGTGTCGTACTTGTAAAGGTACATGTTCTTGCAGCACAGGTAGAGTATCCCGTATGAAAACATGAT
The DNA here is from genome assembly GCF_023864275.1 of Schistocerca cancellata. Taxonomy (NCBI): domain Eukaryota; kingdom Metazoa; phylum Arthropoda; class Insecta; order Orthoptera; family Acrididae; genus Schistocerca; species Schistocerca cancellata. The sequence goes on along the minus strand of NC_064631.1, from coordinate 436,779,796 downwards.
AACGTGCTCCATTGAGCGTAGGTGGAAGAACATGGGGCCCAATCAAGACATCACCAACAATGCCTGCCCAAACGTTCACAGAAAATCTGTTTTGATGACGTGATTGCACAATTGCGTGCGGGTTCTCGTCAGCCCACACATGTTGATTGTGAAAATTTGCAATTTGATCACGTTGGAATGAAGCCTCATCCGTAAAGAGAACATTTGCACTGAAATGAGGATTGACACGTTGTTGGATGAACCATTCGCAGAAGTGTACCTGTGGAGGTCAATCAGCTGCTGATAGTGCCTGCACACGCTGTACATGGTATGGAAACAACTGGTTCTCCCGTAGCACTCTCCATAACTGACGAAACTAAAATGAGCTCTAACATGTAAATTAAGCGTTTCCGGACACATGTCCACATAACATCTTTTCTTTATTTGTGCGTGAGGAATGTTTCCTGAAAGTTTGGCAGTACCTTTTTGTAACACCCTGTATATATCAAATCACAAGCCCAAGAGCAGGCAACGTTATTGGCAACCATCTTATAGATTTTATAAAGTATCCAGACATGTGACTGCAGGAAACCTATTATATTCCCTTGGCTAAAGATGATGGTATTACAGGAAACGTATTCGCAGTTACAAATAAGAAGCACCATTGGCTGTACATTGAAATGACTGTATATTGAAATGACAACAACGAAAATTTGTTCCAGACTGGGACTTTACCCGGATTTCCCACTTTCTGTGAACAGTTGCTTTAACCACTTAGGCTGTATGTGTACGAAACATTGCCAGATTCAAACTTCCATATGTTGCTGTTCATGTGTCACAACTGCACACGTTTGTTACATATATTATTGTACAGGTAGGATATATTTTTTGGGAGTCGAGGTTCTGGTATTGGCGAATAAATACGAAGTAGCACTGCCTGTGTTATTAAGAAGTATGACGCAATATTCCTTTAGACATGCATGCATGTACGATATCGAAGTATGTTGACTTTTCCTTTGGACATGAGACTTCTACAGAAAGGACCATGTATTTGATCCCTGTGCAAGACTGACATTGTAATTCTATGAGAGACAGCAAACGACCTGGAAGAGCAGCTGAACGGAATGGACAGTCTCTTGAAAGGAGGATATAAGATGAACATCAACAGAAGCAAAACGAGGATAGTGGAATGTAGTCTAATCAAATCGGGTGATGCTGCGGGAATTAGATTAGGAAATGAGAGGCTTAAAGTAGTAAATGAGTTTTGCTATTTGGGGAGGAAAATAACTGATGATCGTCGAAGTAGAGAGGATATAAAATGTAGACTGGAAATGGCAAGGAAAGCGTTTCTGAAGAAGAGAAATTTTCTAACATCAAGAGTAGATTTAAGTGTCAGAAAGTCTTTTCTGAAAGTATTTGAATGGAGTGTAGCCATGTATGGAAGTGAAATGTGGACTATAAACAGTTTAGAATAGAATCTTTAGAAATGTGGTGTTACTGAAGAATGCTGAAGATTAGATGGGTAGATCACATAACTAATGAGGAGGTATTGAAAGAATTGGAGAGAAGAGAAATTTGTGGCACAACTTGACTAAGAGAAGGGATCGGTTGGTAGGGCATATTCTGAAGCATCAAGGGATCACCAGTTTAGTATTTGAGGGCAGCGTGGAGGGTAAAAATCGTACAGGGATACCAAGAGAAGAATACACTAAACAGATTCAGAAGGATGTAGGTTGCAGTAGGTACTGGGAGATGAAGAAGCTTGCTCAGGGTAAAGTAGCATGGAGAGCTGTATCAAACCAGTGTCAGGACTGGAGACCACAACAACAACAACAACAATAAGAAAATGTTGGTTTTTGATTTTTGTAGAGAAATATGCTATCCACTCAGTCCAGTATTCCATGGGGAATAATGTATAGCTTCAAATGAAATTTACCATCGCGACTGGTGAGGCAGTCTTCGAAGGAGTTTTTGGGTGTTAGTGACGCAAACAAAATTTTCAACAATTCAGATACTTTATCGCATTTGGTTGCCAGACAGAATCGCTCGAGGTGTGGGGGCTTCCCCTCCCCTCCCCTCCCTCTACATGCTCTTTGCATGTGGTCGGATGTGCTGCTGCTGATGTCATGATTCCTGGTTTGGCCTTGGAGATAAGTTAGTGCTGATGTTGATATGACATGGTTACTGTGTCACCCTCCCCCCTCTCCACCCCTCATTGGCCTTGGGATATGGTTCCTGGAGTGATAAAGAAGTGCTGATGCTGTTGTCAGCGATGTACGACGTGCATGCGAACTGCAATCCACTCTCACTGCCGCGAATGTAGAGCAGAGCAGGATTGCTCGGCACAGGCAGGGGAGGGGGGAGGGGGTGAAGCCCCATGCATAATTACTGGAGAACAGGGGGAGGGGGTGGGAGAGCCTTCCCTCCTGTCCCCTCCTTGGCCTTGGCATGTGGGTACCAGTACGTTCTTGAAGATAAGGAACTTCTGCTGTTGCTGCCAGTGACATATGACACACGCAATTGTCTCAACTGCCGTATGACACTGGAATAAAATTACTGACAGTTGCTTTGTCAGGGCCTTTGCAGAAAATAGGCGGTGCACTATGGGTGGGAGGGAATTTCCTAGTCTCGTTGACCCATGGATGGGAGACACTGAATGTTGTAGGGAGGCCATTACGTGTTGCTTGATAGTAGATGACATGTGTAGAAGTTACGATGCGCTTAGTGCACAGTATGGCGATCCTCCCTTGTGTTGGTCAGATGTGGTCGACCAGGCCGATCCCATGCTGTCCAACAATGGGAAATTGTCATATCTGAATGGTGCATGATCCGACCGGCCAGCTAAATGCGGACCTGCAATGAGACTACTTTCAAGTGTTGGTAACGCTCTCTCACGCAGGTACACATCGTCTCCGTCTCCTCCAAAGTGATAGGTCAATATCTGACACTGCTTACGCCCCTTATACGACATGGAAACAGCAGTAGTCACCAACAACACTAATGCGTTCTGGTTGTCGTTCAACTTATCACAAAGAAGTGTAACTCTGATCATTTACATATCCAGCGATGGTGCCTACGTATACGAAGCAACATTGGCACACGACCTTGTCTTCTGGGGGGTTTTACTTCTTTTGTCAGGGTGAGTAATTTATTTTAACTCTACACCAAGATGCCCATCCTACGACCATAGCCGTCAGTTACCTTAAGAGCATGTGCCTTATTCTGCGAGTTGTCTACTGTGTTCTATCGCGTTTTTACTGTGTGTCTCGCATTTTCTGAGGAAGATTTTGGGGAAAATCCCAAAATTTGACTGAATATCGAGGAAAGCTGCGTAGAAATCACATTCAGCCTGGTCAGTGTATCAGAGCAGAAGCCGTAAATGGACAACGAGGACTTAATGCAGGTCCGGCTTATGTCACTGTCTCGCAAGCTAATCTGATGAGTGGTAAGCTAGAGAGAGGGGCGGGCTAGGTTGCTTGATTATCGAGCCTTGATGACGTGCACCATGCTTCTGCCATTTCCAAAGATGTGTCTATTGGAATCCGGCAGTTTTATTCTATGACATACCGCGTTTTAGCAGTGTTTTGTTCTGACGGACAACGAATGTTGAGTACAAAGTTCCGAACTTTTCAGTTCTAATGTTTTAGTTACACCTTCACCTAAAGATGTGGCTTTTAGGGCCACGAAATCGGTAGAGTTCCAATAATAAAGGACTAAATACACCTGGAGCGGTTTATTAATAACCAAGAAGATTCCGGCGTGCTTACAAAGTCAGCGAGTGTTCTCGGAGTGTGACTGCGCGCTGCCGTGCAGGCGAATCCGCACTCTGCGGCCGATTCGGGCGCCGCTCGGACTGGCGGACGCGTGTCAAGCTGCCGCTTCTGGCCGCGCCGTGAGTGACGAGCGCCAAGTCGACCGGTCGATAGTCTCCCTCCACGTCGGCGCGTCCTGGATCGATTTAAGCGGCAGCCGCCACTCGCACCGCGGACTGCCATTCACTAAGCCGTGCCCTGCAGCTAACGAAGCAGCGCATGGCGAGCGCCCTTTGCGTGCTCTAACAGATCAGTAAACTTTGTGAAATACGACATACTTGTCCTTTGGCGAATGGTGCGATTGATACAGTAATTCCTCTTTTTCTTGTTTTATTTAACTGGACAATAATCATAGGTTTTATATGTGCAATAACGAGTTTCAGCTGTAATCTACAGCCATCTCCTTCCTGAAGCATAAAAAGTTTCGAACATGGAGACTCATGCTTTGACATACAACAACGCATGCACCTCCCTGCCAAGATGCTCCTTACGCATCAATTCTGGATCTGAAGATGCCTGTAGATAACAGCTGAAGCTCGTGATTGTATTAATAAAACTATGATTGTAGAATGATTAAATTTTTCAATAAATCACTAAATGTGACTGTAACAATTTAATTTACGAGGGTTGCCGAGGAAGTAAAGCAGAGCATTTTTTTCAACAATTCTTTATTGAACGTAATGAGAAATACACACAGGAAAGAATGGTATTTTCTCTACACACCCTATTTTTCCAGGTAATCTCCATTCCGTTCTATGGCATTCCTCCAGTGCTAAACAAGGGCGTGTATGCCCTGTCGGTACCAATCCTTGTCCTGGTGGCGGAACCAGTGTTCCACTGTATGAATCACCTCCTCATCGTCCTCAAAACGTTTTCCACGAATGGCATCCTTTAACGGCCCAAACAAGTGGAAGTGCGAGGAGTTTAGGACAGGGCTGTAAGGTGGATAGGGTAACACTGTCCAACTGTCCAATCATGTTTTGTGATGTGTTCAGCAGTCGTCAGACTTGTATGGGGCCAAGTGTTATCGTGTCGCAGCAAAACATTTCCTGGGTCGATGTGGCGCCGAAGTCGTCGGAAGCGCATCCTGAGTTTTGTTAATGTGTTGACATTTTCTTCTGAATTAATGGTGCCGCCTCATAGCATCACATAAGTGAGAATCACACCTTCGCAGTCCCAGAACACGGTGATCACGACCATACCGGCGGAAATAGTTCCTTTGAACGTTTTTTTCTGTGGCAAGTGGGAATTTTGGGCTCAAAATGGTGAACCCAGGTTTCATTACTTGTCACAATCCGGGAGAAGAAGGCCTCGCCCTCAGTTTCAAAACGTTGCAACAAATAAACACAAATGTTTTTCTGTGCGATTTCTGATCCACCGTTAGATGCCGCGGGACCCATCTTGCTCACACTTTTGAATATCCAAGAGTGTGGATAATTGCATCCACATTTCCTTTGGTGATTGACAGATGCAGTGTCAACTACAGAATAGTAATGCTCCTGTGCTCGCAAATGACATTAGCTCGCTGCAACATGTCAGGTGTGACAGCCGTGGATGGTCTCCCCGACCACTGCAAACAGTGAAGCTCCGCCGAACCGCCTTCCGATGATCTCACCCTTCGTGCCCAGCAACTAACTGTACTTCTCTCGCCAGCATATGATCCATAGACTTTGCAGAAGGTTTGTGAATATTCCCCACAGTGAGAAATTGAATGACGGCACGTTGCTTGTAACGTACGTCACCTACAGACGCCATTTTGAAACTGTCCTGCAGCTACGCTATCTGCCGGAAACTTGGCCCGCTCACTCAGGAGATTTCGCATTCGTAGCATTGTTTTCGGCTGAGAAAAAAAATGCCGTGGATTAGTTTCTGGAGAACCCTCGTATGTGAAGGCAGAATATGAAGTGCAAATCTCCTTTGAGAACTACCCTCACACTAAGAAATTGTCCATATAGGAACTATCTACAGTGAACTCTGCTGTCATTTAAGAATATTACCCTAACCTAAAAGGTTTGTTCCATATGTTTATAATCCGAGCCATGTAACATCGTAAATTAAGTTGCAACGTGTTAACATATCGTCAGTATAACATGAGATTTGAGTTTCACATGACTAACGGTGATATGAAGGTGTGATGGTCTCGCCACAGTTCTTTACGAGACACGGTCGCAATGCTCGTGGTATGCTCTTGCCTTTCTTCGAACTTTGAGCTGATGTGCCCAAGCATTTACGAGGGCAGTTCAATAAGTAATGCAACACTTTTTTTTTTCTCGGCCAATTTTGGTTGAAAAAACCGGAAATTTCTTGTGGAATATTTTCAAACATTCCCGCTTCGTCTCGTATAGTTTCATTGACTTCCGACAGGTGGCAGCGCTGTACGGAGCTGTTAAAATGGCGTCTGTAACGGATGTGCGTTGCAAACAACGGGCAGTGATCGAGTTTCTTTTGGCGGAAAACCAGGGCATCTCAGATATTCATAGGCGCTTGCAGAATGTCTACGGTGATCTGGCAGTGGACAAAAGCACGGTGAGTCGTTGGGCAAAGCGTGTGTCATCATCGCCGCAAGGTCAAGCAAGACTGTCTGATCTCCCGCGTGCGGGCCGGCCGTGCACAGCTGTGACTCCTGCAATGGCGGAGCGTGCGAACACACTCGTTCGAGATGATCGACGGATCACCATCAAACAACTCAGTGCTCAACTTGACATCTCTGTTGGTAGTGCTGTCACAATTGTTCACCAGTTGGGATATTCAAAGGTTTGTTCCCGCTGGGTCCCTCGTTGTCTAACCGAACACCATAAAGAGCAAAGGAGAACCATCTGTGCGGAATTGCTTGCTCGTCATGTGGCTGAGGGTGACAATTTTTTGTCAAAGATTGTTACAGGCGATGAAACATGGGTTCATCACTTCGAACCTGAAACAAAACGGCAATCAATGGAGGGGCGCCACTCCCACTCCCCTACCAAGAAAAAGTTTAAAGCCATACCCTCAGCCGGTAAAGTCATGGTTACAGTCTTCTGGGACGCTGAAGGGGTTATTCTGTTAGATGTCCTTCCCCATGGTCAAACGATCAACTCTGAAGTGTATTGTGCTACTCTTCAGAAATTGAAGAAACGACTTCAGAGTGTTCGTAGGCACAAAAATCTGAACGAACTTCTCCTTCTTCATGACAACGCAAGACCTCACACAAGTCTTCGCACCCGAGAGGAGCTCACAAAACTTCAGTGGACTGTTCTTCCTCATGCATCCTACAGCCCCGATCTCGCACCGTCGGATTTCCATATGTTTGGCCCAATGAAGGACGCAATCCGTGGGTGGCACTACGCGGATGATGTAGAAGTTATTGATGCAGCACGACGTTGGCTCCGACATCGACCAGTGGAATGGTACCGTGCAGGCATACAGGCCCTCATTTCAAGGTGGCGTAAGGCCGTAGCATTGAATGGAGATTACGTTGAAAAATGTATATGAGAACGCAACGTTTACCGTCATTCTGAACAAAGATGGAACTTGGCATTTTTTCACGTTAAAAAAATCATTGTCAGAAGTAAAGCAAATAACAAGTCGCAGAAAAAAATCCTAGTACAGATCGCATATTTAGCTCTCTACCCTTGGAATAATTGTCTAACAGTCATCTATTTGCCTATCGACTCACAGTGGGATAAGGTTACCACTACAGCTGAGCAGAACTGAACGTACTCAGCCATTTCTCTCTTTACTTATTCTTATCAACACTAAACAGACACACAATATTTTTAGCGCAACGCAATCTGACTTTCAATAATCCCTACAAAAGAATGACCCTGACTAACAATAACCTATACCTTTCAAGTATCACTTACCTCACAAAAATCCTCGTTACTCGAACTACTGCAATACAGCGAGCGCCAATACTGCCAGCTAAATAAAAGATTCTAACTACTGAAGGCACTAACTACTGATAGGCATAGTTCGCAAATGAAAGATTTTGATAGAGAACATACAATGTATTTACCTTGATAATGTTCAAAAGTCATCATATATATATATTTCAGTTCATGATATCCAGTATTACAAATTTACTCTTTCTGATGGACACACGTTTGATCGTCCGCTCTCAAAATTCTGCCATCTCTCTCTCCACATCCACCACTGCTGGCGCCTCACCTCCAACTGCGCAACGCTACGCGCTGTTCAAATCCAACTGCCCAGCACTACAATAGCAAATATCCAAACAATGGAAACCAGCCACAGACTGCACACAGCACAGCCAGTGATTTTCACACAGAGCGCTACGTGACGTTACCAACATAAAAACCTAAACAGCCTACTTACAACTCTTATGGGTGACAAGTAACCGTGAGCTGAAGTAAATGTTCGCCGCGCGGGATTAGCCGAGCGGTCTTAGGCGCTGCAGTCATGGCCTGTACGGCTGTTCACTGCGGAGGTTCGCGTCCTCCCTCGGGCATGGATCTGTGTGTGTTTGTCCTTAGGATAATTTAGGTTAAGTAGTGTGTAAGCTTAGGGACTGATGACCTTAGCAGCTAAGTCCCATAAGATTTCACACACACTTGAACATTTTTTTTCTTAAGTAAACGTTCGTACACACGCTGTCAACTCATGTTTGTCCTGCCAAACTGATACACTGCTGCAAATACACTCCAAAATTCACGATACAGTGCTTGAAACTCTCTGCTTATGTAATTCTGTATACATTGCCTGAGGAATAGTGTCGGTACACCTCTATGTATTGCGGAACTGACCACTAAATATCATCAGAGTCGGACCAGCTAGAATATAAGTAGGTGGGGAGTACTGTGTTGTCAGTAGACAAGCAGTAGCAGCAGAATAGATCGGCAATAGAGCTACCGAGCGAGGTGGCGCAGTGGTTAGCACATTGGACTCGCATTCGGGAGGACGACGGTTCAAACCCGCATCCAGGTATCTGCCATTTCCCTAAATCGCTCGACGCAAATGACGGGATGGTTCCTTTGAAAGGGCACGGCCGGTTTCCTTCCCCATTCCTGACACAATCCGACATTGTGCTCCGTCTCTAGTGACCTCGATGTCGACGCGACGTCAAATCCAATCTTGCTTCCTGTCTTCCTTCGGTAGGAGAGCTCATTAACTTTGAACTTGGACTAGTCGTTAGGAGTCATCTGAGCAACAAATCCATGTGGGACATTTCAACACTTCTGAAGCTGCACAGGGTGACCTAGGGTGATGTAATTGTGAAGCGGAAACGGAAGGGAGCAGTCGTAGTTAAGCCAGCACAAGGCTGCCCTCAAGTGCTGACGGAGAGGAGCCGTCAAGCGCTGATGGGGGTTGTTGTAAAAAAATCGCCTGAAATGTTCAAATGTGTGTGGATTCCTAAGGGACCAAATTGCTGAGGTCATCGGTCCCCAGACTTACACACTACTTGAACTAACTAAGAACAACACACATAGCCATGCCCGAGGGAGGACTCGAACCTCCTGCGGGAGGGGCCGCGCAATCCGTGACATGGCGCCTCAAACAACGCGTCTGAAATCAGCGGAAGGGATCACTTGTCAGCTACAATGTGCCACCAGCAGTCCAGCTAGCACAGTGACTGTAAGTAGTTAGTTTAAAAAATGGGGTAAAATGGTCGAGCAGCTCCTCATCAGCCACATACTTGAGGTGCTGCAAAGAGCGAGCGACTGGACTGTGGATGACTGTAACCAAATCATATGGAGAGCCGGATCACGCTATACCTTGGGGAATCTGATGGAACGTTACTTGCCACCATGTGTAGTGCCAACTGCGAAGCACAAAGGAGGTAGTTTATGCCACAGCATTGTTTTTCGTAGTTAAGATGTGGTCCCTCTACTGTGCTTAAAAATCTCTACATTCGGACGGATATAAACATATTCAGAAGTTTTCGGGCAGTAAAAGTCCTGAAATGGATTGGGCTGCCCAGAGCCCCGACCTGTAGCCACTGGAATAGCTTTGGAATGAGTCAGAACTTCAACTTCGATTCAGGATCCAGCGTCCAACAACACAACCTTCTCTGGTTTTGGTTCTTGATGAAGAATTGGCTGAAATTTCTCCACAGACATCCAGAAACCTAACCCAAGTACCACCAGCAGAATTCAAGCGGTCATGAAGGTGAAGCGTTGACACTTACCACATTAATGTCCAGTAATAGGTATATGATACTTCTGCTCAGACAATGTATACTCGAATCGGTTTGTGTTCGGGTGAGCAGTGACCTATGACAGGGCAAGCACTTGCATGGATATTGGATGGTAGAATACAAGGTGTGTTCAAAAAGAAACCTAACTTTTGAAATAAGGCGCCAACCAGCAGAGAGAGCGCGCCGAGGCTACTGACAAGGGAACCTCCCCATCGCACCCCCCTCAGATTTAGTTATAAGTTGGCACAGTGGATAGGCCTTGAAAAACTGAACACAGATCAATCGAGAAAACAGGAACAAGTTGTGTGGAACTATGAAAAAAATTAGTAAAATATACAAACTGAGTAGTCCACCCGAAGATAGGCAACATCAAGGACAATGGGAGTCAAGGAGGGCCGTGGTCCCGTGGTTAGCGTAAGCAGCTACGGAACGAGAGGTCCTAGGTTCAAGTCTTCCCTCGAGTGAAAAGTTTAATTTTTATTTTCAGTTTATGTGACAACCTCTTATGTTTTCATCACTTTTTTGGGAGTGATTATCACATCCACAAGAAAACCTAAGTCGGGCAAGGTAGAAGAATTTTTTACCCATTCGCTAAGCGTACAAGTTAGGTGGGTCGACAACATATTCCTGTCATGTGACGCACATGCCGTCACCAGTGTCGTTTAGAATATGTCAGATGTGTTTTCCTGTGGAGGAATCGGTTGACCTACGACCTTGCGATCAAACATTTTCGGTTCCCATTGGAGAGGCACGTCCTTTCGTCTACAAATCGCACGGGTTTGCGGTGCGGTCGCAAAACACAGACAATAAACTTACTACAGTGAAGAGAGTCGTCAATGAACGAACGGACAGATCATAACTTTGCGAAAATAAAGAAAGAAAAATTTTCACTCGAGGGAAGACTTGAACCAAGGACCTCTCGTTCCGCAGCTACTCACGCTAACCGCGGGACCACGGCGCTCCTGAGCTCACGTGCCCCATGATGTTGCCTATCTTGCACATGGACTACTCAGTTTGTGTATTTTACTAATTTTTTTCATAGTTCCACTCAACTTCTTCCTGTTTTCTCGATTGATCTGTGTTCAGTTTTTCAAGGCCTATCCACTGTACCACCTTATCACTAAATCTGAGGGGGGTGCGATGGGGAGGTTCCCTTTTGAGCACACCCAGCGGCAGGCTTAGACAAAAGACTGTCATTTGCCTCGTGTCGATCGGACAATTATCAAGCGAACCACAGCCGCTGAAGTAAGCAAACACAGTGCTGCGAGTGGTTTAAACGTTTTCAATAGGGCAGAATGTCTCTGTGACGATTCCACGTCGCGTCCTCCCAAATCAACAGATGATGGTCATGTGAATAGCGTTCGTGTTGTGATTTGCGGAAATCGTCGTTTAACTGTCCGGATAATTGCTGAGAAGGTAGGCATCAGTGAAGGTTCATTCCATCAAATTTTGAGTGAAAACTTGAGATGCACTGTGTCAGTGCAAACTTCGTACCGCGTTTGTTGACCGAAGGTCACAAAGAGATCCGTGTTGGAATGTGAGAGGAATTGCTTGCCGCTGCTAATGACAGTAAAAACTTTCTTAAGAACATCATAACAGGCGATGAGACGTGGGTGTACGGCTGTGATGCTGAAACAAAGATGCAGTCGTCGCAGTGCGTGGGCAAATGGTCATCTCGGCCAAAAAAAGCACGCATTAGTCTGTCAAAGATCAAGGTGATGTTGATTGTGTTTTTTGACTCCAAAGGCATTATCCATCATGAATTCGTGCCACGAGGTCAGATGGTAAACAAGGGAATCTACCAGGGAATCCTAGTGCGCATGAGGGATGCTGTGCGCAAGAAGAGGCCTGAATTGTGGGAAAACCAGAGTTGGATGTTGTACCACGAAAATGCGCCAGCTCATGCGGTCACTCCTTGTCTGCAGCTATCTAGCAAACCGCCACGTTCCCGTTGTGCCCATTCCCCAGCAGACCTTTATCTGTTTCCCAAACTGAAAAACACGTTGAAAGGAGGTCATTTCCAAACCATAGAGGAGATGCAGGACAATGCGACGAGAAACATGCGTGCCATCCCACAAAATGTGTTCCATGAGGCGTTCCAGAAGTGTAAGAAACGATGGAAACGATGTATTGCCTGTAGAAGGGATTATTTTGAAGATTTTGGAGAGTGCTTAAAATGTTGTACAATAAGCCATAAAGCTATACAGCAAAAGTTCGGTTTCTTTTTAAAACACACCTCGTACATTCCAAAAGTGAAACTTTTCCAAATCTTGCTTCTGCGCTGAAAGATGTGGTTAGTGAACGCCTTAGTGGTGTACACACATGAGTAGAAAGTGCTTCATGAAATTTGGGTCAGTTACGGTATCAGCCGAGAAAGATGTGATTAATGTCCTGAGGCTCCTCATAGTCGCAGTATGGCGATGATGCGAGATGGAGTATATAAGGGTGTTGTTGGTAATAGACATGGTTGAAATTCAACCTGGCAACGGTCCTCACAAACCGCCTTTCATTAGCTGTGACTGCTTAGCCCCATTTCAAAGCCGACCATCATACGTTTTGGCCTTCAATAGATGCGGGTGAATTTGATTGTACCAGGTGCCCTTGTGATAATCTTCGGTCTCCCACCTCTTGTTCCATTCGTTTTTTGCCTTGTCTCTAAAAACAACGGAGTGGTCGTCCGCTGGGATTCTTCGATCTTGTATGCCATTTGTCGTTACGTTCTTAGTCAAATGGTCAGCTTTCTCAGTCATGGCAATCCGAAGGTGGCCCTTGATCCACACAAATGATGCCTACGTACCGGTGCTGTGCATCCCTGCTACGGCAGCAGCTATTTGGTGTGGTAGATAGCAGCTGTCTTTGCCCTTACCAATTGATATTAGAATTTTTATGTAGGGCGTATCTTGTCCCACGCTAAGACCACTGCACAACAAGAGTGGCGCGTTGTCGGGAGAGAGTACATGTTCCAAGTTTATTCTGTTGCGGTGTACACAATAGGTGCGTAAAATTGTGCGACAGAAATGGCTCGACAGTAAAAACGTACTCCAAAATTAACGTACGTTGCACGGTACGATTCTTGTGCGCAAAAAGTCTAAAAAATGGAAATGAGCGTATGGCATAGTTGGCCGGGAGGCAACATGCGGGGAAGTTCGGCCGCCAAGTGCAAGTCTTATTGCAGTCGACGCCACATTGGGCGACTTGCACGCCGGTGATGAGAATGAAGTGATGATGAAGACAACACAACACCCAGTCCCCGAGCGGCGAAAATCTCCAATCCAGCCGGGAATCGAACCCGGGCCCGCTTGCACGGGAGGTGAGCACGTTACCACCCAGCTAAGAAGGTGGACGCAAAGTCTAAATTGCAACAGATTCACCGTGAAATTCTGGCAGTATATGGAGCAAATGCGATGTCGCGTCCGGCCATAGTAAAATGGTCCTAACAATTTGACTAAGGCAGTACATTAGTGCGTGATACTCATGGGGAAGTTCAGATTTTGCACTATGTGATTGCAGTCTTCTCGGGGAGCTGAAGGAACATCGGTGGGAAAGAGGTTTTAGAGCGATAAGCACGATCGTACAGCAGTTCTCGAATGTCAACGAGACCACGTAGTTGGTTTCTTCACGGATGGATTGAACGATTGGTAGAATGTTCCGACTGTTGTTTACAGAGACTCGGTGATTATGTTGAAAAACAAAGTCATATATCTGTCACTTTGAAGTTTAGTGCAGCACTCAATAAAAGTTACTTAGTCTCCCATGACAATATGTAACTTCCTTTTTGAAGTCCCCTCATATAGTCTTTCTTACTGCTTATTATATTACGTTCTTCCATTTGTTACTGAAGCCAAACGGAGCAATTTCATCGTCAAAACGGATTCATTTATGTCCCATGAACACGTACTCCTACTGGCTTTAAGCTAAAAATCTGAAAACATCGTCTAGTATCGCTGAGAATTATTTTTTTGGCGTGGAATTATCTTGCCTGGCCCTGCTTTCAGTCCTGAACGCTGGTCTCAGCAGCCAGAGACTGGTTGTGTGTGTGGTTTGTATATTTCCGATGAAGTCTTCTTCGCCGAAAGCTTATTTTCTGACAGTCTTCTTGTTGTGCCTATCTGAAACGCAGCGTCTCCGCTATCTGGCGAGCGGCAGATATTCTTTTCATAATATAGTATTATTCCATTCTGGATTTTCCATTGTTTGATTTTACCTGTACCCTTAGGCAGTCCGTGTTTGCAGTAAAAGAGATGCTTTTCATAGTAGAGAAGATGAACAAGTGCTCATAGCTCTTCTAGTAGAAATTTTAGAGCTCATGGTGTTACTGGACATTTTGTTATGTATTTGTCACCTAACAAAACATGGAATACATTTTTAACACCTTGTGTACTTCCATGTACTAACACTATCCAAATAAATACCTTTTTCTCCAGATTTGTTGGCAGATGTTTTGTTCGTTTGTTGGATCTCGAGTGTCGCGTTTTAGTGGCAGTGAAGACGTGCGTGGCAGGAGTGAGCCGCGCCGAGGCGCAGCTCTCGCCGCGCGCACGTTTGGTAGCAGCAAGGTCAGCCGGTTCCTGTCCCCGGTTTGTGTTGATCAGCCGAGTTGTACGCCACGGCCGGGGATTACCTTCGACTGCTGCTTACAGCCGAACAGGACTTTCTTTCGCATCGCGACGAAATACGCACTGACATTTCCTTCCGTACGCGTTCAAAAGTACATAATCTGCATGCTATTTCGTCGAAAACTGACATTTTGAGTCGGTGGCTGTGTACAAAATAAAGGTTGAATCTCGCACAGCAGATAACAGGTTCATCAAGAGACGGCTTGTTCACGTTAAGCTACTTTTTTTTTTTTGTAATTTGCATTGCTTTCCATTTTTTATTCCCCCATATGACGAAAATTCCTTGGGGTTATGGTGCCGTACAACCAAAACATGATTGCGTCTTATAACGGTTTCAGACGATTTAAACAAATTATTAAAGTGAAATTGTTTTAGTTACTTACGTCGAAAATTTGGCGGCATTACGTTGCAATGCTGACTGCTTATGTTCATGCAGTATGCACACTCCGCTGTAGAGTGAAAAATTCATTTTCGAAGTAAAACAAGTGTTATGCATTACTTTTGGAGCAACTGTCATAGAAACTTTTCACTTCTTCCGCTACGTGTCGATCCCAAATTTGGTGCTAATCGAGTTGGTATTCTGCTTTTTTTTTACTGCTCTTCATCAAAATGGTTCAAATGGCTCTGGGCACTATGGGACTTAACATCTGTGGTCATTAGTCCCCTAGACTTAGAACTACTTAAACCTAACTAACCTAAGGACATCACACACATCCATGCCCGAGGCAGGATTCGAACCTGCGACCGGAGCGGTCACGCGGTTCCAGACTGAAGCGCCTAGACCGCACGGCCACGCCGGCCGGCTTACTGCTCTTCATCACTTCGTGTTGGAGGATCTAACGAGTTGCCTGACTTCTTGGAATTACACTAAATTAATTTGAACAGTAAACCATTATTATTATTATTATTATTTTCATTGTCAACACCACCACCACCACCATCATCATCATCCTCATCATCACCCATCATCACCCATCATCCGTCATGGTCGTCATTGTGAGGGGTGGTGGTGGTGGTGGTGGTGGTGGTGGTGGTGGTGGTAGTAGTAGTAGTAGTACCCCTAGAATTAACTTTATTTGTAATTCATAGAATTATTTACTCACATTGTCCTTACAGACACTCAACTCATTTTAATACTGTCCGTCACGTTAAAATTGTTATTTCTTAGGTAAATATGGTGTAAAATCGGTACTGTACGTGTGAAACCCTTGTCCGATGTAGGAGAGGCCTTGATGGCCCTAGCTAAATCAGATTAAACAAAGAAAAATATGTACAAAGCACAGTGCCTGCCTTGGGTCGTCTGTCACTGGAGTTCGAAGAGCAACGGCCCACTATTCATCAAAGTGGGGAAGGAAGCGCACAAGTCATATATCACTCTTTTCACATATGCTACCACACGAGCTGTACACCTCGAACTCTGTACAGACTTATCAACAGACAAGTTTCTTACAAACCTGTGATGAAACGCTCAGCTCTTCTTTGGTTCAAATGGCTCTGAGCACTATGGGACTTAACTTCTGAGGTCATCAGTCCCCTCGAACTTAGAACTACTTAAACCTAACTAACCTAAGGACATCAGACACATCCATGCCCGAGGCAGGATTCGAACCTGCGATCGTAGCGGTCGCGCGGTTCCAGACTGTAGCGCCTAGAACCGCTCGGCCACTCCGGCCGGCAGCTCTTCTTTGGATCGTCTCTGTGTCCTCTACTGATTCCACTTATTAAAATGCCCTGACTGATTACCATCATCCATGAATCGTTGGGACTAAGTTTTTGTAAGCTACTTCCTTCGTTAAGATTCTACCAATGAATTCGGAGGCTTTTCCTAAAACTGCTTTTCTGAGCTCGTTCCTATAAGGCTACAACGATAGCATAATACTGAAAATTTTAGAATTATTAGTTCCTCTAATGATTCATTAAAAATAGTATCTATTTATGCTCAGTTTATTCCATGTATTTTTGATGACGGATAGCTGCTTCTTTCTACACCAAGCATTCATTCCGTATTGGTCTTTCTGCATCTCGCCGCAATTCTGCAATGTTGCGACTTTCGTATATACAACAGCATTATCCGTGAACAGCCTCACACCGTTTATGACGTTAACTTCCTGACCGTTTACACCACGCGAAAAAATCAGACACCCTTCATAATGCGGAATTGACCACTAGACCAGTCAGCATAAAAGGGGGCGGGAAGTATTGTGTTGTCAACACAGCAAAATGGGTTCTTCGAGAGTTCATTAACTTCGAACGTGGGCTAGTCATTCGATATCACCTGAGTAACAGATCCATCAGAAACATTTTAAGCCTTCTGAACCTGCCCAAGTCGATTGGTGATGTGACTGTCAAGTGGACACGCGAAGCAACAGCCACAGTAAACCGAGGCCAGGCACATGTCGTGTAGTGACGAACAGGGACCGTCTGAGGGTGGTTGTAGAAAATCGCATGAAATCGGCGGAAGACATCACTCTTGAGTTGCGAAGTGCTACCTGCGATCGAGCGAGCATAATGGTTGTGCGTAGGGAGTTAAAAAGTATGCGGTATAATGGACGAGCAGTTTCTCATAAGCCACATGTTTAAGCGACGCTAGAGGTGGAGTAAATAGTGTCACTACTGGACAGTGGATGACTGGAAACGAATAATTGGTAGTGATGAATCACGAAACACCCTGCGGCAATCCGATGGAAGGGCTTGGGTTTGGCCAGTGTCTGGACAACTTTACCTGGCATGGTATGCAATATCAACAGTGATTTTCAGAAGTAGTGGTGTGTTACGGTAAGAGGGTGTTTTTCGATATTAGAGTGTGGTCCCCTAATATTGGCTAAGAAGACGAGAAATTCTGAAGGATCCGAACATTTTTTACACCATTGTGTACTAGGTGCAGTAGAGAACCAGTTCGGAGATGGTGATGGTTAGTGTCAGCATGACAATGCACACTTTCAGAATGGAGTATCTTGTGAGGCAATGGTCTATGGACAATGACATTCCTGAAACGAAGTGGTCTGCTCAGAATCCCGACCTGAATTCAACACAACGCCTTTTGGATGAGTTAGAACATCTAGTTCGCTCCAGATCCCAGCGTCCAATATCACTTCTTTCCCCGATTTCGGGTCTTGAGGAAGAATGGGCTGCTATTCTTCCACAGACATTCAGACAGTTCACTGAAGGAATTCTCACTAGAGTCGAAACCACTATACCGACGAATGTTGGGTACATCCGTATTTATGTCCGCTAATAGGTGACCAGACGCTTCTTAACAGATTGTGAATACGTAGCACGCACAACAACATGCCCGTATCACTCCCTTGTGGTAAGCAAGAAGTCATTTTACATTTGTCGCTTCCGCTCTTTTAAACTGACTGAAACCTGATCACAGCCGCTGAATTCAAAAATAAAGCTGGTTCAGTACTACACACGCCTGCATTTTATTTACTAGCCGACAATGTAGAACTGTATCGAACGCCTTCCAGAAGTCGACCGACACGGAATCAACCTGATTGTCTTCTTCCATATGGATCTTGTGGCTGTGCGGACTAAGGCCTATGCATCGGAGAATCTTCTCATTTCTTATCAGTCCATCTCATATTCAATATCTTTCTAGAGCACTTAATTTCAAATGCTTCGATAATCTTCTTTTCCGGTTTTCCCACGGTCCATGATTCAAGTGCATACAGTACTATGCTCCACACGTACACTCTCAGAAACGTCTTCCTCAAATTAAGGAAGATGTTCGATACTACCATAATAGTGTTTCATTCTGACAGTGTGTTAATTCTGTAAATATTAACTGTTGCAGTTTACTGCATTGTATTAACCTATTTCGACTATCTCCGGACAAATGATCATAGTAGTAAGTATTATATTCATATGTTTAATGTTTTTATGTTATACTTTCTGACGTGTTCCAAACGCACGAGAATTATCTCATTTTTTGAGTCTATGGAACGAAAACTGAATCTAATCTGATCTAACTAGCAGACTCTGCCAATGTATGCCCTCTTTGGCTCTGCTAGTCTGCTTTTTACGTCCTCCATGCTTCTTACGTCAAATGTTCTTTTGCTTCCAAGGTAATGGAACACCATCACTTGGTCAACTTTGTGGTCAACAATTCTGTTGTTCAGTCCATCGCTAATCTCGTTGTGCCACTCATAGTTACTTTCGTTTTTCTTCGGTTTACTCCCAGTCCAGACTGTGTGACAATTAGACTGATCAATCCATTCAACAGGTCCTACAAATCTTCCTCTCTTCTACTGAGGACAGCACTGTCATCAGCAAATATTACCGTTGATATTTTTTCACCCTGAATTCAAATTCCACTAGTGAACCTTCCTTTTATTTCCGTCACTCTTCCTTGATACATAGTCTGAACAGTAGGGGGCTAAAGACTAAATCGCTATCTTATAGTGTTTCTAATCCTATCACTTCGTACTTTGTCCTCTAATCTCATTTTCCACTCTCGATACACATTCTGTATCAACAATTTCTCTCTCGCTTCCCACGCGCGGGTTCCCGGGTTCGATTCCCGGCGGGGTCAGGGATTTTCTCTGCCTCGTGATGGCTGGGTGTTGTGTGATGTCCTTAGGTTAGTTAGGTTTAAGTAGTTCTAAGTTCTAGGGGACTGATGACCATAGATGTTAAGTCCCATAGTGCTCAGAGCCATTTGAACAATCTCTCTCTATTGATTGCACCTATTTCTCTCAGAATTTCGAATTTTTTTTTTAACCGACAAATGCTATGAAAATGTATTCATTTTTCATAAATCTTGCTTCCATTACCAAGAGCAACGTCAGAACTAGCTCTCTGTTGCCTTACTTAACCTTTGCTAAAGTCAGCGATCGTCATCTGGCCGGCCGGCCGGCAGGCTGGCTGGCTAACGTTTCCCATTCTTCTGTGTATCATTCTTGTCAGCAACTTGGATGTATGATATATATGAAGATGAATGTGCGACAATTCTGATACTTATTTTCCCTACTTATCTTCGGGATTATGTGGACTATATTTTTCCGAAAGTGTACCTGCAGTCTCGTAGATTGTAAATCCGACATGGATAGTAGTTCGGTTTCCACTTCCCCTATTGGAGAACGTTATGTAAAATAAAAACTTACTGTTCAGTTACCAGAACTTCATCTGTGAACGTAAAACAAAACGGTATTTTGGATTTTGAACATATACTGTGTTCGAATATTACGAACTACCTCGAAGGAAACAGTCTGACAGATAGCCAGCACGGATCGTTCTTGTGAGACAGAACTAGCTCTTTATTCGTACGAAATGAGTGCCATCGACAGAGGATCTGAACTTGACTTCATATTTATAAATTTCCAGACAACATTTGGCACTGTTCCTCACACGAGACTTGTAGTCAAATCGCGTGCCCATAGAGTATCGACTCGAATGCACGACTGGATTCTCGACTTTCTGTCAGAAGTTCATAGTTCGTAATAGCTGACGGGCAGTCATCTTGTAAAAGAGAGGTGATTACTTGCGTTTCCTAGGGAAGTGTTATAGGCCCTCTGCTATTTTTAATGTATATAAACGATTTAGGAGAATCTGCGCAGCTCTCTTATATTGCTTGCAGATGATGTTATCACTTACCGTATTGTGATGTCATTAGAAGATAAAAAATAATTGCAAAATGACTTAGTCACGGTATCTGCACGGAGCGAAAAGTGGCAACTGACTCTAAATAATGAAAAGTGTCAGGTTATCTACCTATGTAGTTAAAAGAATCGGCTAAATTTCGGTTACACGATAAATTGCATAAATCTAAAGGCTGTCATTTCAACTAAATACCTAGGAATTACAATTACGAAGAACTTAAATTGGAACATACACATAGACAACGAAATGGTTCAAATGGCTCTGAGCACTATGGGACTTAAGGTCTATGGTCATCAGTCCCCTAGAACTTAGAACTACTTAAACCTAACTAACCTAAGGACATCACACAACACCCAGTCATCACGAGGCAGAGAAAATCCCTGACCCCGCCGGGAACCGAACCCGGGCGCGGGAAGCGAGAACGCTACCGCACGACCACGAGCCGCGGACCGTAGATAACGTTGTGGAGAAGGTCAACCAGATACTGCGTCACATTGGCAGAACACTTAGAAGATGCAACAAATCCACTAAAGAGACTACCTTCACTAAGCTTGCCTGTCCTCTGCTAGAGTACTGCCGTGCGCTGTGAGGTCCTTACTAGATGACGTTGACGGAGGACATCGAAAAAGTTCAGAGAGGGGTAGCTCGTTTTGTATTATCGCAAAACAAGGGAGAGACTGTCACGGACGTACTAAGCGAGCTAGGTTGGCTGTCATTAAGACAAAGGAGATATTAGTTGCGGCGAAATGTTTTCAGGAAATTTCAATCGCCAACTTTCTCCTATACATGCGAAAATAGTTTATTGACGGTAGCCTACAGAGGCAAAAATGATCATCGTAATAAGAGAAATCAGAACTCGCAAGTGAAAATTTGAATGTTCATTTTTCCCAAGCGCTGTTCGAGAGTGGAACGGTAGACAGATAGTGTGAAGATGGTTCAATGAACCGTCTGCCAGGCACTTCAGTGCGAACTGGGGAGTCGTGATGTAAATGTATTCTTCGACGACTAATATGGGGCAGAACCTCGTCTTATAGCCAAGTCGGTATTTGTGTCGAAGTGGTGGACTGAAGACTGGGGACTTGGCTCTGAGAGAACCATCCACCGCAGTAGCCATTGCTGCCTGGAAGAAATACGCGGCTTGCAGTAGCAGTAAGCCACGAGCGGCCCGAGGGGTGAGGGAGAGGGCAAAAAATGGAAATAATACGGCGAGCAGCGGATCTGATTGGCCGGCCAGGGGAGCGCCGTCCGCCCCTGGCTGGCGCGCGGCACGCCGCCTTCGATCCGGGGCGCCATTCCCAGCCTGCCTGCCTGCCAGTCTGCCTGCTGCGCTGCGCTGCGCTCGGCCCCGCTGGGACCGCTCGCTCGTTTGGCGGAACGCGCCGCCCCCACGTCTTGTTGTGTGAGGCCCCGCACAACGCTGCATCACACAGCAGCCCTGAACCTCAGTCCACCAGTCCGCTCTAAATTTACTGTGCGACACCTTCATCAGTCGACGAAGTAAGATCAGCGCTGGTGGTTTTACAAGGTGTGTCTAAAAAGCTGATCTTGAGGAAGGTAACAAAAAAATGGTTCAAATGGCTCTGAGCACTATGGGACTTAACATCTGTGATCTTCAGTCCCCTAGAACTTAGAACTTCTTAAACCTAAGTAACCTAAGGACATCACACACATCCATGCCCGAGGCAGGATTCGAACCTGCGACCGTAGCAGTCGCGCGGTTCCGGACTGAGCGTCTTAACCGCGAGACCACCGCGGCCGGCAGGAAGGGAACAGACATGACGTACTTTTACTGCCTTCAGTCTAGGTTTTGGGCAGTACAAAACTGCTCGAAACTATCATCGAAGCCTTATTTTGGACTAGGCCGAGGTTTCGATGTGAATGAACTGTACTTCCCCCTTCATCTCAATTGTGACAGTGATAGTTGCTATTCTTAAAAGAATACAACTTGGAGCATCGGGTGAACCCCCTCTCCCCCCACCCCTCCCACACACACAACCACTTTCCACCCTCCTTCCGTAATCGGATATCGGATAGAAACCATATTTGAACTTTCCATCGTCGACGAAAAGCAGGCATGAGAGAAATGAAGATAAGGAATCATTCGCTTCAGATTGCGATTAAATGATTTTCGATTCTATATTACACTACTGGCCATTAAAATTGCTACACCAGGAAGAAATGCAGATGATAAACGGGTATTCATTGGACAAATATATTAGAACTGACACATGATTACATTTTCACGCAATTTGGGTGCATAGAACCTGAGGAATCAGTGCCCAGAACAACCACCTATGGCCGTAATAACGGCCTTGATAGCCTGGGCATTGAGTTAAACAGAGCTTGGATGGCGTGTACAGATTCAGCTGCCCATGCAGCTTCAACTCGATACCACAGATCATCAAGAGTAGTGACTGGCATATTGTGGTGACCCACTTGCTCGTCCACCATTGACCACACGTTTGCAATTGGTCAGAGATCTGGAGAATGTGCTGGCCAGGGCAGCAGTCGAACATTTTCTGTATCCAGAAAGGCCCGTACAGGATCTGCAACATGCGTTCGTGCATTATCCTGCTGAAATGTAGGGTTTCGCTGGGATCGAATGAAGGGTAGAGCCACGGATCGTAACATATCTGAAATGTAGCGTCCACTGTTCAAAATGCCGTCAGTGCGAACAAGAGGTGACCGCGACGTGTAACCAATGGCGCCCCATACCATCACACCGGGTCATACGCCAGTATGGGGATGACGAATACTCGCTTCCAATGTGCGTTCACCGCGATGACGCCAAACACGGATGCGACCATCATGATACTGTAAACAGAACCTGGATTCATCCGAAACAAGGACGTTTTGCCATTCGTGCACCCAGGTTCGTCCTTGATTACACCATAGCAGGTGCTCCTGTCTGTGATGCAGCGTCAAGGGTAACCGCACACATGGTCTCCGAGCTGATAGTCCACGCTGTTGCAAACATCATCAAATTGTTCGTGCAGATGGTTGTTGTCTTGCAAACGACCGCATCAGTTGACTCAGGGATCGAGACGTGGCTGCACGATCCGTTATAGCTATGCGGATAAGATGCCTGTCATCTCGACTGCTGGTGATACGAGGCCGTTGGGATCCAGCACGGCACCCTTCTGAACCCACCGATTCCATACTCTGCTAACAGTCATTTGATCTCGACCAACGCGAGCAACAATGTCACGATACGATAAATCGCAATCGCGATAGGCCACAATCCGACCTTTATCAGAGTCGGAAACGTGATGGTACGCATTTCTCCTCCTTACACGAGGAATCACAACAACGTTTCACCAGGCAACGCCGGTCAACTGCTGTTTGTGAATGAGAAATCGGTTGGAAACTTTCCTCATGTCAGCACGTTATAGGTGTCGCCATCGGTGCCAACCTTCTGTGAATGCTCTGAAAAATTAATTATTTGCATATCACAGCATCTTCTTCCTGTCGGTTAAATTTCGCGTCTGTAGCACGTCATCTTCGTGCTGTAGCATTTTTAATGGCCAGTAGTGTATTTGCGCACGCCATCTGAGAGTAAGAAATAGGCTCTCTGCGACACTGTGTCGTCCCTGCGCCTGAAGTGTTGCTGTGACTCGGAATCATGGACTGCTGATGAAAGACGTCGCTCTGTGTTTAACGATTAGTCGTGGTTCTACAACTAACCCGGATGACCATTGTCGTCCAGGATAGTAGCGACATGGGCGTGGGGAGGGTGAGGTGGTCCCAATAACCCAAATGGCGTCACAGTGTGGAGAACCATCAGGTATGTCTTCAGGTCACGGCTGGTAGTGATTGTGGGGACTGTGACAGCCCGACAGCACATTACGAAGATTGTACGTCCTCCTGTGTTACCTCTCATACAACTGTACTGTGTTGCCATTTTTCAACACGACAACGCTTGTCTGCACACGACCTGTGTCTCTAAGAACTGCCTGTGTGATGTAGAGGTATTCCTGCGACCAGTAAGATCCCACGATCTGTCACCGATAGAGCATGTGTGGGATCAACTCGGACATGAGCTCCGCTTCAGCGCCAGTATCCAGGATCTCAAGGACCAGTTACAACAGTTGTGGGCCAGCTTGCCCCGGGAGAGTATACAGCGACTTTATGACACCCTTTCCAACCGAATCAGTGTGTACATCCAGGCATAGGGAGTGCAGAGTGGTAGTGGTAAGTGTGCACATTCCACCAAGTTTTGTTGTAAATTTGATTCCATTCTGCAGTCACTGAAATAACGACACTTACCCTTTAGCATCTTAAGTTTTGTTTCGTTTTAATCTTTACTTCCCTTTTTTTTCAGGCTGCGTATTTGCTGATAGTGGCACTTCTTTCATGCAGTTGCACCGTTAATGTATGCGCAGCCCTCTACGAGTTTCTGTATTTCTAACCATAGATATAATATGGTCGATGGCAGCTGGAGTTTCTCCACATGATCTCGATGGAGACGCGTGATTTTTTAATGCATTTATGCTAAAGTAATGAATGCACCGAAAGAAAATCTGCGGATGACCAATAAACGTGCAAGGCGGAGAGATACTATTGCTATACTTTACAAGCGACGCAGTCCCTCTAGCAGTGTAAACAGTAGAAAGGAACGGACAACATACCCAGCGCAGAATATGGCCTTAGAATAGGCGAAGATAAGACGAAGCTGATGAAGGGCAGTGGAAAGGAGCGTTATGACGAACGTGAGAACTGGGAACAATGGGGTAACGGGAGGACTGACAGAATTCCATGTATGAAGCAACATTACAAAAGCCAACCGAAGCAGGGAAGATGCCGGAAATAGATTCCATCTGAACAGTCTTGTATCTGACTGGCTGCTGTGATTAAGACGATGGAAGGATTAGTGTCGGACCAGCGAGCCAAAATTCAGATTTTCCATTTATGTATTATTACTGAAATCTAATTTAAAAAAATGGCTCTGAGCACTATGCCACTTAACTTCTGAGGTCATCAGTCGCCTAGAACTTATAACTAATTAAACCTAACTAACCTAAGGACATCACACACATTCATGCCCGAAGCAGGATTCGAACCTGCTCGATTCCAGACTGTAGCGCCTAGAACCGCACGGCCACTCCGGCCGGCGAAATCTAATTCAGATTTCATTTATAATGTCAGGGGGAAAACGTCTCACTGATAACTATCCTCACATAGTCAAAGTTTCATTTTAATATCAAATAAAAACATACGACCAAGTCTCTTCATATATCATCGGCTTAACGTCGAATGACCGCCCAATGGAGCCATTCATGTTGCTCACTTCGGACTCAAATTTCGTGACGAACAGTATGGTTGAACAGCTTCCAGTGCACTTACTGCTCTGCTAACAAGGCAGAGACTAATTGAGCATAGGATATGTAATTTGATTAGTGAAATATGTACAAGAATTTCTATCATTTTTATTAGTGTCCAAGTATTATATTTGTGGATCATATGGATGACTAATCACTTCACGTATGACTTTTATAGGCGTACGTTTGTTACCACATAATTTCTGTAATTAGTTTTCAGATTACTCCGATGAATATGAAAGTAGAAACCCAACAAACTTCTGGATTTGGATTTTAGTAGCACAGAGCCTTAATCATTTAGTTAGTCAGTGAGTACGTTACGTCCACATAACAAGAGCAGCTGACTCACAACCTACGTGCTAATTCTGTAGTGATACGAGAAGTCGCCATGTTGGTGGACATTTTCAGAATTTCAGTGTTTTGCTTTCACTCGCCAGGGCACTTTTAGATGCCTTGAACGTCCTGCCCCCTCCAATACAAATGCAGTCACCAGCAGTCTGTGGAGCACAGAAAAGGGATCGGGAAACACATTTACTCTGATGACTGAACTGCGTCATATTCCGTCGCGTTAGTGTGTTTTACACGCAGGCGTAACAGTGGAGGATCAAAATGATTCAAATGGCTCTACGTACTATGGGACTTAACATCTGAGGTCATCTGTCGCCTAGACTTAGAACTACTTAAACCTAAATAACCTACGGAAATCACACACATCCATGCCCGAGGCAGGATTCGAACCTGCGACCGTAGCGGTCGCGCTGTTCCACACTGAAGTGCCTAGAGCCGCTCGGCCACAGCTGCTGGCCAGTGGAGGATCCCCGTACTGTGAAACGTGGACCGTTCATTATCCAGAGATGGAGAAACTGGAATCATTTGAAATGTGTTGATATCGATCATTGATAAAAATTAAGCGGAATGATAAAATGCAAAATGAACTAGCATTGAAAGGAACAGACAATAAACGGATTCCGCTGAAGACTCTTTTCAGAAGAAGGGACGGGTTAGTGAGACATCTGCTGCGTCATCTAGTGATTGCTAACCTGCTTCTAATAGGAGCAGTAGAGAAGAAATATCGTAGGGACAGACGACGACTAAAATGTGAAAACAGTATATGGAGATTGCTGGATATCAAGCAGATGAAGAAACTGATTCAGTGATAACTTGGTGTTCGAATAAATTTCCTGTTTCCTCCATTCCTCTTACGTGAGTACCTCAAAGATCAAATAAGACATCAGGATGGATACCATTACCTGTCTAAAATATCTTAAATGGCGCAAATACTCACTGCACATTCTGTAAAGTACCGGCGAGCGTGGCTAATCAAACACCGCGTCGCGAGGTATCGATAGACCTGTTGTTCGCGTCCGCAGTAAGATGTCGAACAGATTCTTTCGTTAAATAAGTAGCATAGATAACTCTCCACAAAAGTTGCCACAGGTGATTTGATCTCACAGTAACAAATGTCGTATAAGATGTTCCCGACTTTTGTGAAGAATAAAAACGGAAAGGCCTTGTTACTCTGTACAGAAAGCTGGTAAACAGTAGGCCTTCAACGATTCATCACTGGAATGACTTATCGGAAATCTAACTTATGCGTTGTTGAACTTTACAATAATCTATATCAAACACTCCAGGAAACTGAAGCTGTCGAACTCGCTTTCTGCAAGGACCACACATTATACGCATACAGTAACACAATATCTTACACTGCAGGTAGAAGATATGATGAAGCGAGAACTGCTTTAAATTGGAAAGGAAAATAAACTTAGAGCCCTGTGTACCACACACGAGGTTTTTAGAGGAACGTGGACTTTCTGTTAGACGATTATGACCCTACCACTAAAAACCAAGTCTAGTAGAAATGATTTTAGCACAGAAATAAAGGAAAATACCAGCAAGAAATATCAACCATTTTTCGCTGAAAAATATGACGCTGCATGAAATAAGATATTGTGTAAAGGGCGGTGCGCATGCACATGTTAAAACTACTGAAAAGCAATATTGTTTTCAGCATATTTTTATGGAGTAAGTACTAGGAAAATGTTTTAATATATGATTCTTGAGTTTCTCCCGGCGTATTTGATAATCAAAATATCCACGGGTGTGCTGCCGGTCTATAGTGTCCAACGGGCACAATACAGGGCTATTACAAATGATTGAAGCTATTTCATAAATTCACTGTAGTTCCATTCATTGACATATGGTCACGACACACTACAGATACGTAGAAAAACTCAAAGTTTTGTTCGGCTGAAGCCGCACTTCAGGTTTCTGCCGCCAGAGCGCTCGAGAGCGCAGTGAGACAAAATGGCAACAGGAGCCGAGAAAGCGTATGTCGTGCTTAAAATGCACTCACATCAATCAGTCATAACAGTGCAACGACACTTCAGGACAAAGTTCATCAAAGGTCCACCAACTGCTAACTCCATTCGGTGATGGTATGCGCAGTTTAAAGCGGGGATGCCTCTAAGGGGAAATCAACGGGCCGGCCTGCAGTGAGCGAAGAAACGGTAGAACGCGTGCGGGCAAGTTTCACGCGTAGCCCGCGGAAAATTGGCTCATGCCAGAACTGGAGACCGACAGCGCCGACTTCATCTTTCAACAGGATGGCGCTCCACCGCACTTCCATCATGATGTTCGGCATTTCTTAAACAGAAGATTGGAAAACCGATGGATCGGTCGTGGTGGAGATCATGATCAGCAGTTCATGTCATGGCCTCCACGCTCTCCCGACTTAACACCATGCGATTTCTTTCTGTGGGGTTATGTGAAAGATTCAGCGTTTAAACCTCCTCTACCAAGAAACGTGCCAGAACTGCGAACATCAACGATGCTTTCGAACTCATTGATGGGGACATGCTGCGCCGAGTGTGGGAGGAACTTGATTATCGGCTTGATGTCAGCCGAATCACTAAAGGGGCACATACCGAACATTTGTGAATGCCTATAAAAAGTTTTTGAGTTTTTGTATGTGTGTGCAAAGCATTGTGAAAATATCTCAAATAATGAAGCTATTGTAGAGCTGTGAAATCGCTTCAATCATTTGTAATAACCCTGTATTTCGGCGATCATACATGTCGCCATCATCAGGTGAACTGACGGACTGAGCTCCTGTGAACGTGCCGGCACGGAGATCCGTACGCTATGGCTGCTCAGAGGGAACTGAGCAGTTCCCTCTGAGCAGCCATAGCGTACGGATCTCCGTGCCGGCACGTTCACAGGAGCTCAGTCCGTCAGTTCACCTGATGATGGCGACATGTATGATCGCCGAAATATTGTGCCCGTTGGACACTATAGACCGGCAGCACACCCGTGGATCTTTTGATTGTTTTAATATAGGTTGTACTCGACGGAAGTAACAAAGAAAATGGCCAGGACACCGACGTTGCATCATCCATGTGATCGGAAGTAAGTTCCACGAACAAATAAAAACAATTCACTGCATTTGAGGTTACGTACAATATTTAATAAGAAGAATTATTCATAAATAATACATTGCTTCTTACGCATTAAATACGTGTCATTGTACGCCCATGTTTTCCAGCGACAATAACTACTTCCTCCTAAGTGTAGCTACATCTCTTCTCCCGTCAGCAGTGGTGAGACCACTGCGTCAACAAAAAACAGTGCCCTCGGTGTCCAGTGAAAGTTGTGTCAGACAAGAAATAAAGAGGCATTTGTTCATAAACAAAATGCTTCTTGGATGTTCGCAATGTTTGGTCTTTTATATACGGGGTGACAATTACTGAACTATAAGGAATAAAATCGTTGTAACTTCTGAAAGGGTTGTGTTAGGACGTTCAAACTGTACTGTTTTCCGCGTGGAATGATGTGATTTAGTATGCGCATGCATGGTTTGTTTTAACGACGAAGTCCACTTTAATTTGGACGAGTTCGTCAATAAGCAAAACTGACGTATCTGGGGAACTGAGAATCTGCATTTCACGATCGAGAAGTCTCTTCACCCTTAACGGGTGACTGTGTGGTGTGCACTGTTCAGTCCGGAAAAATCGGAGCGATGTTCCTTGATGGCACGGTGACGACCGAACGGTATGTGAAGATTTGGAAGATAATTTCATCCCCATTATCCAAAGTGACCCTGATTTCGACAAGATGTGGTTCATGCGAGACGCAGCTCGACCCTATCGAAGCAGGAGAGTTTGATGTCTTGGAGGAACACTTTGGGGACCGCATTCTGGCTCTGGTGTGCCCAGAAGCCTCAATTGGAGGCCATATTCTCTGGATCTGAACACATGCGACTCGTTTTCGTGGTGCTATACTAAAGACAAAGTGTACAGCAGCAACCTCAAAACCACTGCTGAGCTGAAAACAGCTGTTCGGGAGGTTACCGACAGCATCGATTTTCCGACACTTCAACGGGTCATGCAGAATTTCGTTATTCGTCTGCGCCACATCATCGCCAATGGGTTGGGTTGTTTGGGGGAAGAGAGCAAACAGCGAGGTCATCGGTCTCATCGGATTAGGGAAGGGCGAGGAACGAAGTCGGCCGTGCCCTTTCAAAGGAACCATCCCGGCATTGGCCTGGAAGGATTTAGGGAAATCACGGAAAACCTGAAGCAGGATGGCCGCACGCGGGATTGAACCGTCGTTATCCCGAATGCGAGTCCAGTGTGCTAACCACTGCGCCACCTCGCTCGGTCACCGCCAATGATGGCTGGCATATCGAACATGTCATAACCTAAATCCGAATATCTGTAGTGACGTTTATATGTTGAATTAATTGTGTGCATGCCGTCCTTTGTACCTAATATGAGCTGCTTTTCAGATAGTTCAATAACTATAGTTCAATAACTATGGCATCTTCTGTGGCTGTTCTGAAACATTCCACAGTTTCGCTCTTATACACATTATTTAGGTACAAATCCAAAACAGTTCACATTTTCATGTTTGCATGAATCGAAAGGTGCTTACGCTTCGTTTTACATGTTCTGGTGAATTTCGTTTTTTCTCTGCATGTGTCCACAGGCTGGAAGTCGCACTTGCACTTCATTTGCAAAACGCTCACTCGTGAGCATTAAATCACCTTTAACTTTTACGACGTTTTCAGTTTATTTTATATATCATACCACTGAGTCAAATATTTTTTATAGCGACAATCAATATCGTTCGAAGAAATGTAGCTTTTTGATAAGGTGGTTGGTATAATTTTCAGTGAAAGATTTGACAAATACGGTAAATGCGAAGACAATTAAAGCCCAGAAGGTGCTTCATTACCCGACGATTGCTTAGTGAAATAGAGCTTGGGCTTCACATTCAAAACATTGTCCATCTCTGATAGCACCAATCATCTCAGTCATCACATCAGTATGTTCCTCAAGGACACTCTAATGCAGATGAAACAAATCTTTGGTTTCGATATCTTTTGAGGTAAGAGTGTTACGAGCTTTGGCATACTTAGGGGACAGCACTTTTACTATCAGTGGAAAGAAACCAGTGTGCGGTAACGCCTCTTACAGTGACTGTCGCAGTCGGCAGGTCAACATATGGCAGCATCCGTGTACCTGAATACACACACATGTTATTTTGGAGCCGGCCGCGGTGGTCTAGCGGTTGTAGGCGCGCAGTCCGGAACCGCGCGACTGCTACGGTCGCAGGTTCGAATCATGCCTCGGGCATGGATGTGTGTGATGTCCTTAGGTTAGTTAGGTTTAAGTAGTTCTAAGTTCTAGGGGACTGATGACCACAGATGTTAAGTCCCATAGTGCTCAGAGCCATTTGAACCATTTTTTTGTTATTTTGGTCCTTTAGGCGCCGTAGAGATTCCCATAATGAGGATTTTAAAATTTTAGGTATTACTTTTTTGTGCAAGGTGGTAGTACTGAATTGTTGGTAACTAAAGTTCATGCAGTAGTGTGCTAGTTTCTGGACAGTTAACAGTGAAGCACAATGATTAGCCAGAACATTATGACCACGTACATAATAGCCGGTATGTCCAACTTTGGCACCAATAACAGCAGCTACGCGTCATGGCTTGGAAGCAATGAAGTCGCTGGAGGGAGATGGCACCACATCTGCACACACAAGTCACCTAACTCTGCTAAATTCCAGGGGAGGGGGGACAATGAGCTCTGACGTCACGTTCAGTAACATCCCAGATGTGTTCAATCGGGTTCAGATCTGGCCAATTGGAGGGGGGGGGGGGGCAGGCAGAACATCAATTGGAACTTGCCACTGTGTTCCTCGAACTACCCTATTACACTCCTGGTCTTGTGACATGGCGCATTACCTTGTTGAAAAATGCCATTGCCGTCGGGAAACATGATCGTCATGAAGCGGTGAACGTGGTCTGCCACCAGTTCACGATACTCCTTGGCCGTCGTGATGCCTTGCACGTCCTCCACTGGACCCATGGATGCCCACGTGTATGTTCCCCAGAGCTTAATGGAGCCGCTGCGAGCTTGTGCCCCTCCAGCAGAACACGTGTCAAGAAGCTGTTCCCCTGAAAGACGATGAATTCTCGCCTTCCCATCGACGTAATCAAGAAGGTACCGAGATTCATCATATCATGCAATGCTCTACCACCCGCCAACGTCCAGTGCCGATGGTCACGAGCCCATTTCAGTCGTAATTGCCTACGTCATGGTGGTAACATTGGCACATTCGTGGGCCGTCGGCTTTGGAGGTCCAGTCTAGGGTGTTCGGTGCACTGTTGTGTTCAGACACACTTTTGCTGTCACAGTTCGGCGCCTGCTCTATTTCATCAGTCTGCCCTGTCTACGACGTCTGTAATCTGTAACTAGGGGTGGTCACCCAACACTACGACGCTTGGACATGGTTTCACCTTGGTTTCCCCATGTGTCGAAGACACTCACCACAGCTCTCCTGGAACACCCGACAAGTAGTGCAGTTTCTGAAACGCCCGTGCCAACCCAACGGGTAATTAAAACCTGATCTCTTTCAAACTCAGATAGATCGTGCACTTGTTGTTGTTGTGGTCTTCAGTCCTGAGACTGGTTTGATGCAGCTCTCCATGTTACTCTATCCTGTGCAAGCTTCTTCATCTCCCAGTACCTACTGCAACCTACATCCTTCTGAATCTGCTTAGTGTATTCATCTCTTGGTCTCCCCCTACGATTTTTACCCTCCACGCTGCCCTCCAATACTAAATTGGTGATCCCTTGATGCCTCAGAACATGTCCTACCAAACGATCCCTTCTTCTGGTCAAGTTGTGCCACAAACTCCTCTTCTCCCCAATCCTATTCAATATATCTTCATTACTTATGTGATCTACCCATCTAATCTTCAGCATTCTTCTGTAGCACCACATTTCGAAAGCTTCTATTCTCTTCTTGTCCAAACTATTTATCGTCCATGTTTCACTTCCATACATGGCTACACTCCATACAAATACTTTCAGAAATGACTTCCTGACACTTAAATCTATACTCGATGTTAACAAATTTCTCTTCTTCAGAAACACTTTCCTTGCCATTGACAGTCTACATTTTATATCCTCTCTACTTCGACCATCATCAGTTATTTTGCTCCCCAAATAGCAAAACTCCTTTAGTATTTTAAGTGTCTCATTTCCTAATCTAATTCCCTCTTACTTACCCATTCTAAACACGGACATCACGCTCACTGATACTACATGCACCGTGCGTGACGCTGCAGTCACCTAGACCGATTTGTAATTTGTACAGATAGTAGGTTGGTGGTCATAATGTTCTGGCTGATCAATGTATAGGCTATGTGAAAGCATACATTGCTGTGGAAAGTCTCGCTTTATGTAACAAGGGTAAGGATCCTAGATCAGGCTCATTAATTCCTCTTTCCCTACGCAAGCTGCAATATCATGGTTTTCATATACACTGCTAGGATTTTGTTCGTTTGAAGTATATACCAATAGCGATAGGTAAGCGAGAAATTGCTGTAGTTCGCGTACATCGGATTATAGGTTTCGTAGCTATGTTTATCCAAGAAAGAAATTTACAGGTTGGAGAGAAACAGTCTGAAAAGCTTGTAAGGCTGTTGCAGGGTAGACTCTGCTGAGAAATAACTGCTAAGAAAACAATCCATACGTTGCGCCCTTTTCCAGTTAATCAGCGTTGAAGTTAGACAATCGGGCTGTTGGGCGCGCAAATTTAAGTGGCTCGCCATAGACTGTGTCGCCAGACGTGTTCTTCATTTGGCTACCTACAACCGAACAACAGATCGAAGCATCAATTGGACATGGGGCAGTATTAAGGATCGAACTCCAGCCAAAGGCTGAGCAATCCCGCTCACCATCATCTACGCTATGAGAACGACTAACACTAATTGTATCCGGTAGGCTGCTTGAATTTGCGCGCGCAGCGACTTGATTGCCTCACTTTAACGCTAAATAACTCAGAAAAGGCGCAACGTATGTAATTTTTTTTCTTAACAGTTATTTATAAGCACAGTTTCATCTGCAACACCCTTACATGCTTTCCAGACTGCTTCTTACAACCCGGTATACGCACATAACCAAGTGACTTACGACGAAGTCTGTCCTTGTGACTAATTAAGGTTTTTTTTTTTTTTTTTTTTTTTGCAAATAATATCTGGTCCTATTCTACAATGGAATTATAGATATTTTCAATGACTCGTCTATCGATTCTTGTGTTCTGCGACGGCATTTACACGTCTTATCAGATGCCTTAGGCAATACGCGTGGTCACATGCATTCCTCAGCAAATAAGTTATGGACCGTGGAAGGAATTGTGGTGGTACGCGTATTGTAAGTATATTGCAAACTACCTTTTAAATTAGAATCTCAGTACTACACAGATTTGATTCGAACAAGTTTTTGCTATTGGTAGTGTACTGTGAGGTCTGTCTGATGAATAGATGCTTATAACACTATGTGCATAAAATGTTTTTAGTATGTATCACATTTTATTGCAATCAATGATTTTTCATTTAGTTATCAAACAGACCCAAAGTCGACGTTTGCCACTCGAGAGGCTATTGCCGAATGCGAAGCGCTTTATATCTTTGATGCTTTCCTAAATACTTTTTTTTTCGGACTGTAGTTGCAGACTTGTTGAAACATTAGCAGAAAACGATTTAGTTGGAAGTTCTGTATAGCAATATTAATCATCGAAGTAAATATAATACGAAAAGCACCAGAGAGGACGGTGGGAAGCCAGTCGTCATAGGAAGGAAAGGTTATTTCCTGTCTATGTCGGATCATGGCAGCAAACAAAAGCTTCGGGATTCGATTCCTGATAGGTAGGAATATACCTTGATGTCTTTTATCCCAAAAGACTAATTTGCGCCAAAGCTCTGTATATGTTAAAAACTGATGCCCTATGACTGCGTATGTGAGCAGGATCACAGGTCGGATAAAAGGCAATAGAATATTTTAAAACCAGACCCAACAGAAGCTTATGTAGTTCGCAGGGTGTTACTCGAGCAACCACCACCTTGATGATTACTTTACACTCACGAGCAATTAAATGAGAGACAGCCAAAAAATTTAATGGGGAAAGCTGCTGTCGCCACGGTTGAATAGACTAGTTTGTTGTACTGCACGACTTATAATAAGGGTGTCGGCCGTCAGAGAACTATGCCGTCGTGCATGGAAGATACAAAACGTGTGACATCGGCTACATCTTGACAGACTGGACACTTCATCGCCGGGATAGTGTAGCTATTTGAGACTTTTCATGCACAATAGTGGCATACCGTGAGTACCTCGTTTCTGTGAAAATCGCGGTCATCAGACGATGGCAACAGTGTGTTGACAGCACAGGAGACAGCCGACTGTTGGCCATTGTTACATAGGATATACGGAGTACATTCCAGCAAAGCTCTCTCCAGTACACACTATCCGACCAAAGTATCCGACCATTTGTTAGTGGCCGTTGATATGTGGTGTCCATCCTGCGCCTTTATAACGGCTTGAACTCTGTTGGGGATTCTTTCATCGAGGTGTCTGAATGTCAGGGTCTGTGGAGCAATAGCAGCCCGTTCTTCCTCAAGATCCAAAACCAGAGAAGGTGGTGATAGTGGACGCTAGAGCCTGGAGCGAAGCAGACGTTGCAATTCGCCCCAAATGTGAAACTTCCTGGCAGATTAAAACTATGTGCCGGACCGGGACTCGAGTGTCGGTCCGGTTCAAAATGGTTCAAATGTTTCTGAGCACTATGGGACTTAACATCTGAGGTCATCAGTCCCCTAGAACTTAGAACTAATTAAACCGAACTAACCTAAGGACATCACACACATCCATGCACGAGGCAGGACTCGAACCTGCGACCATAGCGATTGCGCGGTTCCAGGCTGAGGCGTCTAGAACCGCTCGGCCACAACGGCCGGCACTTTTCCATCGGATTGCCCCAGCGCATAGCACGATTCATCGCTCCAGACCATTCATTTCCAGTCATGCACTGTACATGTACGCTGCTTCTTACGCCACCTCAAGTGTTGCTTGGCATTTACTGCAGAAGTAAGCGGCTATTGAGGCACTACTTGACCATTATATCTCATTCTCTGCTCTACATGGACTGTTGTAAATTCGAGTGATTCCTTCCGCAGACTCCATGTATTTTACAACCACCCTCAGTGATGATCGACGACCCCTGTCCGTTAGTATATGAGATCTGCCTGATTTTGGTTTGTTCCTTCTTGTTTCCACTTTATAGTCAGATCACCAACAGTCGACCAGAGGGTTTTAGAAGGGTTCAGATGTCCTTGATGGACTTATTGCTCAGGTGATTTCCAATTACTTCATGCTCGAAGCCAATGAACTCTCCCGACTGACCCATTCTGCTGTTATTGCTCCTCCGCCTCATTCTTTACCTTTACTAACGCAACTGGAGTAGAATTGAATTAGTTTAATGGGAGCTATGAGATGATAGTTGTTGTATGAACTGATTTCATTTCCTCTTCCTAACATTCTGTAATCTAACATGGTATTGGGTACAACATCTGCTTTATGGGAGAGCTTTGGAAGTGAGGAGTGCTGTGAATATGAGGGATAACTAATAGTGAGGCACGGTGAAATGAAAGACGGGCAGACGTGGGCCTGCTGGTTTTCGCAGAACGGTAGGTAGGAGAGGAGCAGGAATAGCTGCCTCGCTTTGCCAATCAGTGAGCAGTCAGAGAGACTATTTTGTAACTTATAGCACGGTCTGCAATACGACTGAGATAAAAACTGTCGTTCCAGGGGAGGAAACTCTGTCACCGGATGTTGGGCGCTAAGAGCATGTTAAAAGAAATACTTCAGAAGATAAAAATCTCCTTGCTTTTCTAAAAACTTGACAAAACAGCTCCGACCTAATTAATATTCAAAAATTGCAGCAGAGTCGGTGACTAGCCTCGTGGACAGTTCTTAATATTTCACAGGACCTGTAATGCAAGGCTAGCTTGTGGCTTAATATGCACTGATTTGTGTAATACAAGTGACGTCAGGAGGACCTAGCACTCAGTGACATATATATACAGGGTGGCCAATCTGAAGTTTCGGATGAGATTATCTCGAAAACTATACATCGGGTAAAAATAGTGGGTAAGACAAGTTCGTAACCTCAAAGAGGGGACATCAAATGATACTACACGTGACCCTCAGCCCCCGCCCCCTTGGGTGGGGCAACTTTTAAATCTTAAATGGAAACCCCCATTTTTTTTATTGCAGATTCGGATTCTCCATAAGAAAATAATCAAGTTTTGTCGGAAACATTTTTTAAACCATTGACAGATGGCGCTGAAATGGAGAAAAATTAAAATTGGGGAAGAACTCTGATTTATGTAGAATGATCAGAGAAGGACGCACTTTTTTTCGATTTCATATGTCTTTCTCGGATGATTCTAAATGAATGCGAATTCTTCCCCAATTTTACTTTTTCTCGATTTCAGCGCCATCTGTCAATGGTTTAAGAAATTATTCAGACAAAACTTGATTACTTTTTATGGAGAATCCGAATCTGCAATAAAAAATGGGTGTTTCCATTTAAGATTTAAAAGTTGCTCCCCGCCCCACCCAAGGGGGCGGGGGCTGGAGGTCACATGTAGTATCATTTCATGTCCCCCTTTGAGCTTACGAACTTGTCTTACCCACTATTTTTACCTGATGTATAGTTTTCGAGATATTCTCATCCGTAACTTCAGATGGACCACCCTGTATATACATATGTGTGTGTGTGTGTGTGTGTGTGTGTGTGTGTGTGTGTGTGTGTGTGAGAGAGAGAGAGAGAGAGAGAGAGAGAGAGAGAGAGAGAGAGAGACGAGGGGAGAAAATACAATTCATTGGTGGACGTGTTTTGTTGACGGGAAGAAAGGTACAAGGAGCTTTCTGGGGACGGGAAAATAAGAATCGCAGTCAGCAGACGGGGTGCAGAAGTCAGGGTATAGAGGTCGCGGATCTTAAAGATGAACAGATTGGCGCTTTGCTGGCTGGCTCTCAACTGGTGGAGTCGTCTTGGGTCCAGAGTTCGAGTCCTCAGTTGTGCTATCATAGCACTGAACCTCATACCAGAGAGATGTGATGTCTCCATTGTTCTCATATCGCACAGAACATTATGTAAGCTTTGCTTACAGCTACGGCACATTAGAACACGCGAGATTTTGTAGTTCAAATTCGTGATACGTTTCATCAACATCTGCATGGATACTCTGTAAATCACACTTAAGTACCTTGCAGAGGGTTCACGGAACCACCTTCACAGTAATTCTCTGTTATTCCAACTTCGAACAACTCGAGGAAAAAACGAATAGCTATATCTTTCCGTGCGACCTCTGATTACCTTATTTTATTATGATTTCCTTATTTTATTATGATGATCGTTTCTCGCTTGTAGGTCGGCGTCAACAAAATATTTTCGCATTCGGAGAAGAAACTTGGTGATTGAAATTTCGTGAGGAGATTCCGCCGCAACGAAAAACGCCTTTGTTTTAATTACGTCCACCCCAAATCCCGTATCATATCAGTGATACACTCTCCCCAATTTCTCGGTAAGGCAAACCGTGCTGCTCTTCTTTAAGCTTTCTCGATGTGCTCTGTTGATCCTATTCGGAAAGGATCCCACACCGCACAGCAGTACTCCAAAAGAGCAGTCACTGCAACCTCAGATCGTTGGGATTCTTAGGTTCTTGTTGCAGGCAGTCATTGTGATCATCATACAGTTAGGTTACTGTACATTTCACAGAGCCAGATACGATATTATCAAGCAACTCCACCTCACTGTGTAACTTTGCCAATTTATTGCTTCAGTTTTGCAATTCTCATTGAAAAGTATGTCACTGTAACGTTGATATTCACGTAACTGTTTCTAGTGCTTAATTTTTCCAAATGTCGTTTTTAGTAAACCATAGAGTCATTTAAATCTCTAGTTTACTATCACGTTCAGTCCTTTTCAGTGATAAATATTATGTCAGTTCTTCATATTTACTGTTAGGGCCTCTATAATTTATAGTGTTAGTAAATTCGTTGCGTACATTAAATTCAGCACTGAGTCTCAAAGGTGTGCCTGACACGTGATACATGATTAACTCAGATTCAGTTTCTTTGACTTGCACACATGCGGGGTTTTGCAGTGTAAATGCTTTTCGACAATTGCCGATGAGCAGACATATCACTCACTTTGCTCATGGTCGTTGAATACAGCACCTACAGCCCTCGACTTGTAGGCTACCTCTGTTCATCCCATGTCAGAAGGCTTGGTGCTCAGCATATGATTGGACTGATTTCGTCGAAGAGACCAAACAGCAAGATCATCGGTCTCGTCGGATTAGTGAAGGATTGGGAAGGAAGTCGGCCGTGCCCTTTGAAAGGAACCATCGTGGCATTTGCCTGAAGTGATGTAGGTGAATCACGGAAAACCTAAATCAGGATGGCCGGACGAGGACTTGAACCGTCGTCATCCCGAATGCGAGTCCAGTGTGTCAACCACTGCACCACCTCGCTCCGTCTCAGGATGGTAAAAGAAATGCTGATAGGATTAATTTCCGATTCATTTTTGCATCTTGAGCTCTATAGTGGGCGTCAGAATGAATCTTTTATCCTCCAGCGCAGTTTTTAACACTTTCTGAAAAATTGCTACTATATTCTGCACCCGGAGTACAGGCGTGACGTTTCGCTTTATTGTTCAGAGCTCTTACAGTAAGAGCGTTCACCGTGACATGTACTGGTGGACGATTTCTGTGGAAAGTGTAACAAGTAGCTCCATAATGTTATTGAAGATTCTGCTGTCCCATTAATTAGCTTCCTATTCCTTCCTGGTTCGTCACCACAAGATGGGAACTGAGGTTCCGGTAAACAACCACCATCTAACAATGAGCCAGTGCCGACTCGATAGTTGGCTAATGGGACAACCAAAAAGCATAAATTGTAAATTTGTGGTAAGATCTTATGGGACCAAACTGCTTAGGTCATTGGTCCCTAAGCTTACACACTTCTTAATCTAAATTGTTCAAATGGTTAGCGCACTATGGGAATTAACTTCTGAGGTCATCGGTCCCCTAGAAATGAGAACTACTTAAACCTAACTAACCTAAGGACATTACACACATCCATGTCCGAGGCAGGATTCGAACCTGCGCCCGTTGCGGTCCAAACTGTAGCGCCTAGAACCGCTCGGTCTCTTAATCTAACTTAAACTAATGTACGCTATGGACAACACGCACACCCATGCCCGAGGGAGGACTCACACCTCCAACGGTGTGTGTGTGGGGGGGGGGGGGGGGGGGAGCAGCGAGAACCGTGCAAGGCGCCTTAGACCGCACGGCCAAAAAACTTAAAAACACTGTAAAGCTACTCTTCGTAATTACCAGAGAACCCATCTAGTATTTAACCTCAGTCGCAGCATTCAGCTTCTAGAACGGTTAAAATAGATTTACACAAATCTTTCCTTTCATCTCTACGCTTCATTCAATAACAAATAAAACGTAGTTATGAAAATCAGCGTTTGGCGTCATTGGCCGGGAGGCCCCTTGCGGGGCAGGTCCGGCCGCCTTGGTGCAGGTCTTATTACATTCGACGCCACATTGGGCGACCTGCGCGCCGGATGAGTATGAAATGATGATGAAGACAGTACAACACCCAGTCCCTGAGCAGAGAAAATTCCCGACCCAGCCGGGAATTGAATCCGGGCCCGTACGATGGCAATCCGTCACACTCACCACTCAGCTATCGGCGCGGACAAACTTTATTTACAAAATAGGATTTCTATACTTATTGTAGCGTACCTGGAAAGATCCTCCAACTCAGAATCTGGTGAAAGTTGTAGCAGTGTATCTTCTGTCCTTAGTAAAGAAACAGAGAAACTGGTAGTGCGAAGCAACTGTACAAGAATTTCGTAGATTTTTCGAGCTGAAATTTAGATGAAAATCTTGTGGTTTGTTGCACTTACCATACTGGAGAATGATTAATCGATGTTTTGGTCAATATTGCAGATAACTTCACCACAGAATTCCACAACGATACAGTCTACAACTAGAAAGAATTTTACAGGAAATGACAAATGTTACTTGTCACATTCAGTAATTTCTCAACTCTTCCATTTTTGGTTTGTAGCGTTTATAGAAGTTCGATATTTAAATATTGCATGATATATATTAGTGAAGGCTGTTTAAGATCGAAAGGAAAGGACAGGATCATTTATGTATGAAGGCCAATAACTGAAACAACCCTTTA
The DNA here is from genome assembly GCF_023864275.1 of Schistocerca cancellata. Classification (NCBI taxonomy): domain Eukaryota; kingdom Metazoa; phylum Arthropoda; class Insecta; order Orthoptera; family Acrididae; genus Schistocerca; species Schistocerca cancellata. Next base: position 436,738,720 of record NC_064631.1, on the reverse strand, counting down.
ATTCATCTTTGGCATATATCTGTTATGCATAACTTTTAATTTTTAAATATCTCAAGAAGTGGTTCTGTACAGTTGTGAGAGAGAGCATTAAGTGCCCCAACATGGGGCGTACATATTGTGGATTGGGCGGGTGCGGGGCGGCTGCCCGGGCGCAGGTGCAGTGCAGTTGGCAGGCCTGGTTGCGGGGCAGCCCCTCCGCTACCCGCTCTGCTCGAAGCACAGCTGGCGGCGAGCGACGGGGAACAACTGTCGACAGGACTGCCAATACGGCAACCGGAAAACTGACACATACTACACTCACATTTCAAAGTAGTGCCAAAATTTTTATTTTTTTGTGTGTGAGGTTCTTTCCTCATTATGTAAATCTGATACGGAAATAGGAAATACTACAATCCTTTTTCGCAGGTCTACTTTTCGTCGTCTGTGGTGCCCTCTGGTCGCCGCCATCCGCTGATAACAACAACAAAGTGCAATTTAAACGATAACTGTTTGTATCTTAATGAGCGGTCTGGTTTCTTGGGAACATTGGCAAAAAATTTTCTCCCGCCTCACTGAACAGTTATTAATCACCGTTACACTTATTACTGCTCGAGCAGGAGCGCAACTGCCGTTGTTTGCAAGCTGTATAAAAAACGATCTGACGTTAGGACAGAGGAAGAAACGCAAAAAAATATGTATGTAAAGAACGAGAGCAGTGGAAAATCCGCTAGAGCACTTTTTTGCGCCGTTTCTTCTTCCATTTGTTATGCGTAGGCAACGAAACAATAAATACACCACAAGGTTACATATTATTATCGCGTCTAATCGAGTAAATGTTACTGATCCAGAGGAAAACAAATTAGCTAATACAAGTAACACATCTATACAGTGCGTAGAAATACGTACAAGAGGCTATGTTCTATGTACACAGGGGCGGCGCTGGCCGGTCGCCCCTTTGTCAACGCTGCCAGAGAGACCAGACGTGGTGGGGCTAAGGGGGCGCGCAGCCGCACACGCCAACCACCCGCCGACGTCTCCCAACCGATGCCGGGACCATTTCCCTCCCCCCTGCTCAGCATCCAAGAACACGCACACACACTTTCAAAATGTCTGTTACCGAAAGAAGATTTCTGGCGCTCCGGGAGCTGTTCCGTGCCGCATCGTCGCAAAGGGGACCATTGTGTTTCCAACCTGGGGTAGCTGACAGTCATCGGATGCCTGCAAGGCACTTGAGGGTAGAGATGTGAGACTGACAACTCTTAAAAGTTCCGATATACGGGTAATATACCAGCCATAATCGAATTCCGTCAGTGCATTCAGGGTTCGGCGAAATTACCCCTTACTGCTGAAATTACAAACATAATCTTGCAACAGCACTTTGTAGAATGAAAGTGAAACGGAGGAAAGACCTTGTGTATTTAGTGAAGCACAATTAATAATAATATGGAACAAAAACATGCTGCTAAAACAGAACACCACCTTTATTAAAACACAACATGTATTCTTCTGAAAATAGTTTTTTTTCCTCGGTAATATTAGTTGTAGCAGTCTAAAGCCTTTGCCTTTTCTGTTTTAGTTTGGAGGTGAATGTACGGCGTTTGGCGTCCTGTTATTTTCATTTTTTTTTCATAGTTTGAGAGTTAACTGTCTCATGCGGACGCTGGATGAGTTGATAGCAGACTAAATTCGGCTGATAAAACCAGCAATGTTTTCCTAAACTCAGTGATAAAACTTTAAAATCCCGTAAGTCACCCTAAACTGATGGACTACTACTTAAAATTAATTCCAGTAATCCGTTGGACACTGATTGATCACTATAATCGTAGCCGCAATAATGCAACAGTCATTTATTGATAAATGATACCGCGACTCTTCCAATAGTAATTTCAGTGCAAAATCTATATGGAGCCATGTATCAGCTATGTTTCTATCCGTTTTGACTCTGGGCTCTGCACTAAGTTGATGTCAATGTAATGTAAGATGACCTTTAGATATTCACTGCCAGGAAACTGTCATACGACGCAAAGAGCCAATACAGACAGTATATGATTACACCGGAGATATATGAACAAACGAATGAAGTAAGTTCCCTGAAGAAGAGGCGTCAAATACAATTTCTGCTGCGAATAAAACAAATAGCAGCGACTGGGTAACGTACGTATTCTTGATAAATAGGTGAGATTTATAATCGCGCCACACCCTACAAAAATAGATTTGTTGTGGAAAAATATATGAAAGCGTTGTATGTTTGTCCGAAATACTTCGAACTGCACATGATCGAAATAAAAACTGAAGCTGACTAATCTCACGGTTCACGCATAAATACTCGCGAATAAAAAATTTATGGCTCTAAACAAGACAGACAAGAACCCGGGCAAAATGTTTCTGAACGGTGATGGAAATGAAAGATCTGACAATCTATCACTGCAGAGCATCTCTTTTGATTCAGGTTTTGACTGTTGAAACTAAATGTATAGAATGGAAAGTGCAGACTTTATAAAATTTGATTCCTTGGCAATAAAACCATCACCAGAGGATTCAGAAGAAACTGTGGATCCTGAAAAGCTATAGGTTCATAGATCTCCTTTGTAGGACAGAATCTTCGACATGGATCGAGGCTACAACGACAAACTGGACGCCTTCGACATGGGTATATCTTCTGGACTGACCGCATTCCAGACTGCAGTAGACTTGGGAGAATATTTGAAGAGTTACAAACTGTAAACATTATCGAGAAAATAAAACAACGTCCTGACCATATGGAAAGCAATGTTAGGAGACACAGAACCCTTTAGGTAACGTAGCAGGCGGAGGTAGAGACGCAAGAAGAATTATCCCAATGCTCAGGAATTTGATATTTTGCTTTCAATCCGCTTCTGATGACGTTCACAAATAAGTATTTCATGTGGGCTGCCCCCATCCGCTAATGCATCAGCAGTTCCAGAAGAGACTGTATGATGGATACACCACGGAAAAAGGCTTTGATAGGCGGATGTCTTAGAGGAAGTCAAGTTGGAAAAACAGACGGGGTGCTACGATTAATCACTATGTTGTTTGCACGTCGATCACAACTGATCGTCCTCAGTCCCACAAACCATCAGCTTAGCACCAGTGTCAATTTTATTTGAAAAACTTTATCTTCAATAATAATAACTGTAACAATATTTCATTGCCACAATATCAACGTGACTGAGTGTATCTGTTGTTATTGAGCGTTCATTATTAGTTGCCTTATAACAAATTTGACACGAAATAGCTATTTCCAACGTAATTATTGTTTTCACAAGGAATGTTATCTGTGACGATCAATTGTCGTCGACATTGTTCGTAAAATAAAGTGATTGATTTTAGTAGATGTCGGTATTTTCAGCACGGTTTATTTCAAATTTTAACAGCTACACGTAAAGCATCACCTATCGAAAATAGGCCTTATCATTGTCACCAGACGAATCAAAGAAATATATCCGCACATTGCCGAAGGTTCATAATTACAAATTACGTTTACTAGTACTGATACTGCTGTGTGTATAGCCGTGTCTGGTTCGAAATATTCGCATGGTTAACAAAAGTGTCTACTACAGGCCACCTGGTAATAACTTGCTTAATGCTGTGCTAGTAGATTCTGGAGCCCATACTTTATTGGTTACAGTTACATACGGCAATTATTAAAATTCCAAGGCCACGTTACAGAGTGTAGTGCCAGAACTTTAGTTTGACTGAAATTTCGATATTTAATAGTTTTAATTGTCCTACCAACCGTAAATTATAATTTCTGTGTGCAAGTGTAATTGATAATGAGTGCAGGTCGGAAGCCACTCCAACGGCAATAAAAGTGACGCAGCGGGCAATTTGTTGGAAACCTGAGGACTTTCACTGCTCGGAAATATTTTGTGCTGGTGGTGCTCGACAGCTTGTGAACAACTGAAAAAAGGAGATATGCTCGCCAGAAGCTCCAGTATGACTGTCTATTCAGCTAGTTTCGATGGTATTATCTTGTTCTCGGCGTTGCAATTAAGCCACATTAGCTTATTTAGGCGAGACGTTTTCATATTCCATAAAGCAATAAGCGTAAGCTTTGTGCAATGGTGCATGGCAATGAGTCGCCCCAGTAGGCTCTAGAGAGTGGCGCCTGTCATAGGTATGCGTTATCAGTTTCACTAGACGTACAAAATAAATATATCCGTTCATCGCACGGCTGAAGCTCACTTTTTGTTCGTGTTTGCTTCAAATATGTAGTTATGGAAATATGATTCCACCTTGAGCAAACAAATTCTTCTTCTTTAATAGTCAAACATGTTTCGGGAAGCTTTCGCCATCATCAGCGAGATCTTTTATTTTCTTAGAATTGCATATTAATGTTCATGTGGCAATCAGTCGTTCGCAGTACAACTGATATTTTGCTCCAGTTGGTAATTTTTTGTCGCTTCCACATTATCACGTCTGTATGTAAACTGTGCTTTCCAACACGCGCTGTGTCACTGTTTACCAGGTATTCACATGTCAGGTGTCAGTTAAAAATTACCGTTTACGTCGAGGATCGAAAAAAGAGAAAGCAACAAAAAATGACCAACTGGAGCAAAATACCAGCTGTACTGCAAATGAAAGGCAGCAACATAAACACCAGTATGTGATAGTAAGGAAAATAAATGAACTCCTTGACGATGGCGTAACTTCACCAACACATGCGTGCGTGTTAAAAGGAAAGTCATCTATGCTTACTCAATGTGAAATCATATTTCGTTAACTGCGTAAATAAATCGGAATTCAAAACGAAATAAGGCGAGAAGGTACGCCATCTCCATTGCTTTTGAACTGCGTCCTTGAGAAAGGGATAGAAGAATGGTGCCAACAGAAGTAAGTTCTCAAAGTTAACCAACCTAACGTTTCAGACAGAGGCAAGCGCAGATTGCCTAGCATTTTCAGACGATTTAGCAGTCTCAACTCGCGACATTACATCAGCAAAAAATCAGTCTAAAAGAAACTGCAGAAAATGTCGGTCTCCAGGTATCTTTTGAGAAGTCGGGATACGTGAACTGATGATAAAAGACAGCCAAACTGTATCGAGACGAAATATAACAAAATGAAACGAGTTTCTACATTTAAATATGTTGGTGAAAGCAATCAGGAAAATGGAATCGAAACAAAATCAGACTAAGTTAGATGTTAAAAGATGGAAACTGCTTATCGACTAATCTAAAACATCTGCAACAAGAAATGTATCCCCAAGCACGAAAAACTAAGACATTACGATACAATAATTAAACCAAAATGCCTCTACGGATTAGAAACACTAATTCCTAAGAGGAAAAATAGACAATGAAGACATGGAGAAAAAGGATCGCAAAACTTTAAGACAAATTCTAGGAGTAAAAGTTGCAGACGAACAATACCGGTCAGAGGCAAACAGGAAATCGAACAATTCACAAATAGCCGAACTGATGTTAGAAAACATAGGTTAAGATTCTAGAGACACATTAAAATAATAAACCCAAACAAGAAATTCGTCTTTTTTGACAGCAGGAGCAAAGCCAAAACAAACACGATAAAATGAATCGTATAACTGAAGCAGGAATTGGGTACCAGGCTAGTATTCAGCTTATGGGATGTCGAAAAGTGCCTAAAAACCACATCCAGGGTGGCCGGTACACCGACCCTCATCGTTAATCTTCGGCGGATTCGCTCTGGAGCCGGCGCAGCTCCACATCCGGTATGCGGCGATTTAACACGGGTTTATTCGCAGATGGTATTAATAACAATAATTATATTCGAACCTGAGTGTGGGTTACGGAGACTAGAAGATGATATCGTCGAAACTGGTCGTTGAATAAATAAAGTCGTACTGCAGTTTCTCGGCGGTTGTGTGCATTTTTCCTATCTCCATCTAGGTTGCGTAGAATTAAACACACATTGCGACCCGAAAGTCAAAAGTAGTGGACACAACAGTGTGGAAGACAAACAGCGGTAAACGCGTCATTTAGCTACTATACTGGATTTCCGGCGCCGGGCACACGGGTGAGACGCGCCCGCCGGAATCGCGTGGCTGTACTGTGCCGGGATTACTTATTCAGGGGTCGTGTGGGCACGGCTGGGGTCGATTTGTGGTCCCGGGTGGGGGCTCGAGAATAAGGCGGCCGGCTTTTAAGGAGGCCGTGCATAAGTTACGGGGAGAGGGCCGCCGCTGCAATCACTGCTCGGGACGGGGCGGGGCCACGGCGGTGAATGCTAAATGGGCCGAAAGCCGCCGCGATCCACGCGATTGGCGGCGCAGGCGGGGGCTCCGGCGCAGCTTGCGGGCCGCCTCCGCCCGAGCGAGCAGCGCGCGCCGCAGAAATGTCTGCAAGGGGGGGCCCCTTCTACCACGCGGCGGGAAAAGAAATACCCACTGTCTCCCTCCTAGCACATCAGACAGCTGAAACGGAACGAACTTAGTTGTATTTTCCTGCGCTCGAATTCGGAGAATACCGCAGGACCGTAGATGCAAAAATGATTGCTGTTGGCGGAGCTTTGCATCCTTTTAGACTGCTTACCGTACTGAGTCCGCCAGTAGACAAGATTTGGATCTGTCGAGGGTTTCAGAGACAACTTTTAACGAGGGGAAAGTGGTGCACATGTTAGAGTTTGAGTGGAGGAGCAGCAAAGTACTTAATTTAGCAAAGAAATGTGTTTGAATATATGATATGGGGCAATTGAATCGCTTCAGTCGTAAAAAAGGAAAAAAAATGGTTCTACAGCAGCCTCTACCTCTCGAAAAGAAACTAAAAAAACTCGTCTGTCACCCGTTCTCGAATTCTGCTGGAGTCTGTGGGATGCGTTATGTTGATGGAGTAACAGGCAGTATAATTTTAGATCTGAAGCATTGTGCTCTAGATCATAACTTCCTTCAGTGAACTTGCACACACTTTAAGGAAAAATACGTGTTACCCAACGGAACAAGATTGCTTCCATGATATCGAAAGCCTTTTTTTTACACCACTGAGGAACCTGGCAACATCGTAGATACAAGCAACATGACACTCCTGCAAAGATCGCGAAGATAGGAAACACCAGTTACTGTACGGAAAACTGCTTTGAAGATTTCAAGAGCTTTTTTCTTTTTTTCACGAAGAATCTGTCCAGTACCGCTGTTGGATATTTCCTCAGAATGCTACATGGTGATAGGAGTAAATAATTAAAATTATTTCAGGAGTAAATCGGTAGTAATCCTTAAAGAACCTCAATCAAAAGTGAACACTTACTGTGTGATAATATGGGAAGTACCCTCTTATTATACAGTTTGCAGCGATTTTCAAATTGCAAGCGTCCAAGAAGAAACTACTGCTGCAAAGCATTTGGCAAAAAAAAGGTAGATCGTTGTGAAATTGAAATGAAAGCAAGGTAACACTAAGTAGTCAGGCAGTTTTTTCATGAATCTTATTTCTAAAGTGCCCCTGGCGCGCTTAACGAAAGATATACCGTATTTCCGGCTGTGCACCCACTTCCCCGTTTCCAGTTGGGATAAAGCTAGCAGTTTGTGGGGCATGTAAAACTCTGACAGTCCAGTATCCAGATAATACTTGGAAGATATCCACTCAAAGCGATACGAAATAAGGAACAGGTTCTCCTGTGTCGTACGTCTTGCGCAATTCGCATTTTGCAGTTCACAACGTAATCTACAAAAAATAATGGAATTTATCTGGAAGGTAATTTCCTCATCTCTTTCCTGGCATTCTCCGTGAGAAATGAGGAGGGAGCTTATCGATACATGGCTGTGTTTAGTGTTATTAGGAAACATGAAATATTTCCTGTCCTTATGCGTAGTGATCTGTGACACTACAGGGGGATGATCACCTAAATATCATACGCGGTCCTCTAGTGGAAAATAAGACCAGTCACAAACAAACAAAGTTGCTGTATATTATCTTCCTAGGCGGCAAAAGTCATTGCTGCGTGTAAATTGTGAGCTGAGATTATGAACAAACTTTTATTGCCGGGAAATAATGTAACTGACTTTCCCCTGTATTTCCTGCTTCTGAACGAGTTTCAGTACGACTAATTAGCTACCCCAGTTAGTTTAAGACTGTGAGGGCGTTACTGGGGAATGCTGAGCAGGGTGGGGGTGCGGGGTTGGGGACAGTGTAGTTGAGCAGCGGCCTCCGTGTCGCTGGCGAGGCGTGGTGAAGGGAGACGGCGGCAGGGCGTGGCGGGGCAGCGCCACGGTGTGCCATGGGGTGCCGCGGCGTCTCATGGTGTGCCGTGGCGTTTCATGGTGTGCGGCAGCAGCCGTGCGGGCTGCCCGGCGGTCCGCGCATTACGTATATAAGACGGGGTGGCAGCACGCCGACCTGCAACCAAACACAGCATACATGAGGTCGTCACAAACAGTCTGGTGGAGTGGCACAGTATGGTATTAGGACACAACATGAAAATTCTCAATGGAAGTACAAGCCATCATTTTTTTTTTTTTAATTTCTGGCTGATTAAAACTGTGTGCCGGACCGAGACTCGAGCTCGGGATCTTTGCCTTTCGCGGGCAAGTGCTCTACCGTCTGAGCTACCCAAGCACGACTCACGACCTGTTTTCACACCTTCAATTCTGTCACTACCTCGTCTCCTACCCTCCAGACTTCACAGAAGCTCTTCTTCAAACCTTGCAGAACTAGCACTTGTAATGGTTCTTTATTTACGTGACCATTACGGCACTCCAACCCCAGTTCTCGATACCAGTAATATCGTACTACTTTTCTGCGAAGTAGCAGACCTATTTTTGTGACAATATTCACATTTGGTTTTATTAATGTATAGGTACTCCGATGTACTCCTGTTGCAAAGTGCTAGCTTTCTTCATCAGAAGAAGTGTCCAAAGAACATACGTCTTTTTTCCTTAATTTAATCTGAATCTTTCTCTAGGTGTTTATACACTTCCCTGTTATTGCTGTTCTTTCGATAAATCCTTCATGTTGTTCTATTTATTATGCAATTAGTGTTTCGGTTCCATACGTCCATTCTGACCGTTTTACTGTCTTATTACAACAAATATTTACTGTTCGGGAAAGTGATTCACAACTGCAAACATACTTTCCAAATCCGTGTCTTGTAGCATCCTTTTCGCATGAAATAGGATCGACAGTTTCTCTCAGATACTTATATCTTTCTGCCCATACTTTTATTTTAATGGTGTAGTGTTGTTTGTTATTATTCTGTTTTTGAAGGAGATTTGAAGTCATGTTTCTTTCCGCTGTATGTATGTCTGTCTTTCTACTGCTTCTACAACGTCTGCCTGGATTTCTAAATGACCTGCAAAAACTAGATAGTAACACATGTACATTGTAGTTCCCATTTAACAGAGCATAGTATTTACCCGAGTGTCATTAGACATTCGCTTTTAAACGACATATTAATGTTTTTGCGTATTTCCCTGCGAATCGACAGCAACTCCAGGAGCAGTTTATACATGCTCTGCCACCAAATGCAGGAAGAGAAGGGAAAGAGCAGCAGCACGCGTGAGATTTTATTTTATTTTGTCATGCTCTTTGGGCAAAAGCCGAGTGTATCCACTGTAGAGACTAAATGATCAATGCAGTCACATTTTGCTTCTTAAGTGCAGTATGGTTTACCATGTACTACAAGGATAATACAAAAAAAAACATAAAGCGCAAGAGTACAGGGGAAAAGACAAAAGAGGGAGGGGTTGACGAGAGAGTGAAAAAAAGTTGGTTATCTTGTCAATGGATGACGTGAGGATTGCGTGGGTGTATTGTAAGATATGTTATAAGAACAGGTAACAACAACTAACTTGATGACATTTTTAACAGATTTTATTGTTTCTTACCATTATCGGTTTCGCATAGTTATGAACATCAGATGGCTGCGTTGTGTTTACAGGACCAGCTGTTACTCGGCTATTGAATTCTTTTAATTCCATGGCACCCTACAGCGAAAACATTTTGAACTGATAAATATTCGAGAAGGAAACGAAACTCGAGGATAAACCCAAGTTGGAAATCGTGTAGTAAGTTTTTAATCGTACGACACATGTACATGCGGTGAATATATCCTAGTTGCTTTGAATGCTTTCTTTTTTTCCATTTAGCACCAAATACTGATAGACGTATCACCGTGTTGGTTTCATCAGTACAACATTTCATGCTACTCACAAAAGAATGCAAGTCTTCCAAGCAACTAGGACACATTCACGATTACGTACGCTGTCTAAAGGTAAAGGTATGGTTCAAATGGCTCTGAACACTATGGGACTTAACATCTGAGGTCATCAGTCCCCTAGATCTTAGAACTATTTAAACCGAACTAACCTAAGGACATCACACACATCCATGCCCAAGGCAGAATTCGAACCTGCGACCGTAGCGCTCACGCGGTTCCAAACTGAAGCGCTTAGAACCGCACGGCCACATCGGCCGGCTGTCTAAAGGTATACCACGAAATTTTCAGCTTGACTTTATCCTGGATTTTCATTTTCCTTTTCGAATATTTACCACTTTTTAATGATTTCACTGTAGGACACCATGGCTTTCAAAACGTTAAATAGCTAGTGATGAACAAAATGTTCTAAAGCGGCAATGGAAAGAAACAATAATACGCCATAAAGAAAGATGCCATGAAGTTAGTAGTTGTTAGCTTTTTTTGTAACATATTATAAAGTTGACTGATCTTCAGAATTGTCACCAATCTAAGGTATCGCTAAATGGCTGAATTTGTATATGAAATACCAGTTTAATTTAATCCTGGTGCTAACGAAGCAAAATAAGTATATTGCAAGTAGAAAACACTGTCAACAATTAATATACTCTAACTGGGAAAAAAATGACGCATCATGAAGGAATTATCTGAATGGGACGAAAATCATTATATATAATCTACGCATGCAGACAAAGAAACCACTATAGTTTCAGGAATATTGGATGATTTATTCAAAAGAAAGAGATTCAGAAATTGAGCAAGTCAGTTACGCTTTGGTCTACCCGTCGCTCTTATCCAAGCAGTTAATCGGCTTGACACTGATTGATAAGAATTGCTGGATGTCCTCCTAAGAAATATCGTGCAAAATTCTGTCCAATCGGCTCGTTAGATGGTCAAAATCCCAGCTTGTTTGGGAAAGGGGGGGCCTACCTTTAATGCTCTAAACGTTCTCAGTAGGGGAGAGATTCGGCGACCCTGCTGTCCAAGGTAGGGTTTTGCAAGGACGAAGACGAGCAGTAGAAACTCACCGTGCGCGGGTGGGCATTATCTTGCTGAAATGTAAGCCCAGGATGGCCTTCTATGAAGGCCAACAAAACGACGCTTAGAATATCGTTGACGTACCGCTGTGGTGTAGGGGTACCTTAGATGACAGCGAGAGGGGTCCTGCTATGAAGAGAAATGGGACCCAGACCAGCACTGCTGGTTGTCGGGCCTAATGGTTGGGCGACAGTCAGGTTGGTATCCAATCCCCGTCTGGGGCGTCTCCAGGCACTTCTTCAATGGGCACCGGGGCTGAGTTCGAGGCAGGACTCATCACTGAAGACAGTTCGGGGCGGAAGACGCGTCTGGGGTCGCCCTGGACACTGGTGGGACAAAACCACGGCTGTCGCCCGCCTTACGGCCCAACAACCAGAAGTGATGCCTGCGGTGCCATCTCTTTTCACAGAAGGACCTCTCTGGTTGTCGTCTGCAGCACCTTTATACCATATCACTACGTCGACGATATTCTACGCCCCGTTTCGTTGACTTCATGGTAAACCATCCTGGGCTTACATTTCATTAAGATAATGGCCTGCAGCAGACGGCGACAGTTTCTACAGCTTGTCTTCGTGTTTGTCGAAACCCTTCCTTGGCCATCAAGGTCACCGTGTTTCTTGCAAACTGAGTACGTTTGGAGCATTATGGGCAAGGCCTTCCGACCATCTCGGGATTTGGACGAGCCAACGCGACAATTGGACATAATTTGACAGGAGGAGATCTAGAAATCCTATCATTCAATGCCAAAAGGAGTAACTGCTTGCATAAGAGCCAGAGGTAGACCGACGCGTTACTGGCTTGCACAATTTTTGTGGGTTTTTCTCTTGAATAAGTGGTACAATTTTTCTGAGACATCATTTATTTTGTTTGTGTGTACATGTACATCACATCTACCGATTTCCACCGTATTCGGAATTTCCATCGTGATGCGTAGTTTTCTTGCCTTAGAATGTATTGTATCTTTACATACTGTCTTTGTTAAGGCAATTAGGTAAGTCTATACTAGCGACGTAGACTGCAGGATATTCTGGGAAGACTCGGTTGCTCCACAGTCTAGGTTTCCTTATTATATACTGATTCTGAAGGTGGCAGGGGTAAAATACAGGGAGCGAAAGGCTATATAGAATTACTACAGAAACCAGATGACTGTTATAAGAGTCGAGGGGCAGGAAAGGGAAGCAGTTGTTGGGAAGGGAGTGACATAGGGTTGTAGCCTATCCCCGATGTTATACAATCTGTATATTGAGCAAGCAGTAAAGGAAACAAAAGAAAAATTCGGAGCAGGAATTAAAATCCATGGAGAAGAAATAAAAACTTCGAGCTTTGCCGTTGACATTGTAATGCTGTCAGGGACAGCAAAGGACCTGGAAGAGCAGTTGAACGGAATGGACAGTGTCTTGAAAAGAGGATATAAGATGAACATCAACAAAAGCAAAACGAGGATAATGGAATGTAGTCTAAATAAATCGGGTGATGCTGAGGGAATTAGATTAGGAAATGAGACGCTTAAAGTAGTAAATGAGATTTGCTATTTGGGGACGAAAATAAGTAATGATGGTCGAAGTAGAGCGGATATAAAATGTAGACTGGCAAGGGCAAGGGCAAGGGCAAGGAAACCGTTTCTGAAGAAGAGAAATCTGTTAACATCGACTATAGATTCAAGTGTCAGGAAGTCGTTTCTGAGAGTATTTGATTGGAGTGTAGCCATGTATGGACGATAAATGTTGATGATGTTAGGACAGCAACCAGCCACAAATTTACTTTCAGTTCCTTTATTCAAAGGCTACCGTTACCGGTTTCGAATCGTTGTGATTCATCTTCAGACGGTTTACATGCTTTCTTTATGACATGTGGTGTGTTTTTTACAGATTAATTGTCCTAAAATATAAATAATACATAATTAAAAACGCGCCACACACAGATGGTTGCGTTACAGATTTTCGTTGCATGTGACTTACGTGAAACGTCGGTTTCGAGTCTTTGTTTTCATAAAATTCGTCCAGCAGATGTAAATGCATTCTCACTGCATTCTTGTTGTTGCACACGTAAATAGTTCTCACTGAACACCTAAGATTTTTCACTGAGATGATTTCTACCACGCACCACATGTTTTGATACATACAAAGAGCTTACAAACATACGAGTATCACAGATGCTATGATATATTGTAACATTTGACGATGATGTCCTATGTTTGGAAAGGATCATATATTGATTTACACAACTGTAATGCCTTTTGCTCTAGTACATAGACATAGATTTTTTTTTGAGTTGGTATTGCTAAAATAATTGTAAAGTTTATATATATATGCTGCCCTAACACCATCAACATTTGTCTTCAAACAACAGCCACGGTCTCCATCATGTCATCATATGACAAAATTGCATATGGACGATAAATAGTTTAAGCAAGAAGAAAATAGAAGCTTTCGAAATGTAGTGGTACAGAAGAATGCTGAAGATTAGATGGGTAGATCACATAACTAATGAGGAGGTATTGAATAGAATTGGGGAGAAATTTGTGGGACAACTTGACTAGAAGGAGGGGTCGGTTGGTAGCACATATTCTGAGGCCTCAAGGGATCACCAATTTAGTATTGGAGGGCAGCACGGAGGGTAAAAATCGTAGAGGGAGACCAAGAGATGAATACACTAAGCAGATTCAGAAGGATGTAGGTTGGAGTAGGTACTGGGAGATGAAGAAGCTTGCACAGGATAGAGTAGCATGGAGAGGTGCATCAAACCAGTCTCTGGACTGAAGACCACAACAACATCATACTGATAGTGGCAGTCCCATAGCCCTGAGGCGGTATGTCAGACACCGCCACAAGTATACAAAATAGTCGGAGTGCAAAAGCAGAGTACTTTATTTAAGAAGCACCCACAAGAAAATATTCTTGTTATTATTTAGTTAAACTTCAGCTCACTTTGATAGGATGTTCACACGGGTGAGATAACTGGAGTGACTCGAGTGCTGGGCAGCGTGGGTGGGCACAGTGCCGCCTACAGTGTGTGTCTTCCAAATAAACACGAAGCGCCACTGGCTTGGCTTGGCGCGTGAAATTCTAAATAAAGGAAGGCGAGCGTACCCACCTGCCGGCGAGGCGTCGGCGGCGCGTCCGTTATGGGCTGGCCGCGTCGTGCTGCAGGCTGTCGTCGCTCTCCAGATACGTGACGTACGAGTCGGTGGAGTCTGGGTGCGCCATGTCGCCCGGCGGCGGGCCCAGGTCGTGCGGAGGCGGCGGGGGCGGCGCGCCGTGCACGTCGTAGCCGTGCATCTGCAACGAGAGGGCAGGCGCGCACTCAGCACCGCGTCAAATACCTGTCCAGCCCAGAAACCCAAGTTCCGCCTCCTACGACACCTGGCGGGTTACATTTCTCACTGACTCCATGGGCCAGCTCTGTCCTCTGCTGTCCTACAAAGCAATCGCGTCGTCAATCTCTGGCCCTGCCAATCGGCCAAATGCTCCACCTTTCTGTGAGGGACGTTGAGTAAGTAACGCAACGCTTCATTTCTGAAAGCAGGTTGGTTTTATTCACGATTCCAATACACCGTGTTATTCGCCACTCTTCGGGCTACAAATCCCTATTTTTCAACATAATCTCCTTTAAATACAATGGCCTTAAACGACCCTACTGGGAGGGTCTATATGCCCACACGGTACCACTCTAGTGGCCAACGTCTTGCATCAATAACCTCATCATCATCCACGTCCTGCTTCCCACGGAATGCATCTTTCATTGAGTCAGTCACATGCAACTGGGAAGGTGCAATATCCAGACTGGATGGTAGAGGAAGAAGAATAGTCCAATGAAGTTTTGTGAGTTGTTCTCGGGTGCTCGGAACATGCTGAAGTCGTTTGAGGGAAGCAAAATATATTTCAGAGTAGATCGTTGCATATCAGGGAGGGCACCAAAAGAATAATCCTTCAGAATATCAGAAGACCGTCGTCATGAATAAGGGTGCTGCTTTGAACTTCTTCTTCTTCAGGGGAGAAGTGGTGTGGCGTCACACTATGGATTGCCGTTTTGTTTCCGGTTCGATGTGATGAACCCATGTTTCATCGCCTATGACGACACTCGACAAGAAATTCCGCCGAGAAAAAAGGTGTTGCATTACTTATTAACGGCCCTCGTGTGTTAGCAATTACACATAAATATTCTTTAGTGATTGATGGGGACCAGAACACATAAGGTCAAAAAAACAGCGATCAAGTTTATAGAGCTGAGACCATGTTACACAACGAGAAAGCAGTTCTTAGGGATCTAAGTGCATTAGAACAAAAAATTCAGTATTAATTTACACTTTCAATGAAACTAAATTAGACTATATCTGATACAACACAGAGGGTGTGAACTGAATGCGAGGTAAATTCTTTCTTTGCTACTTCTTTCTTTTCCCCTAAGGCAGTGGTTCCCAACCTTTCAGAGACCGTTAACCCCGAGTGCGATCATGTATTAGCTAGTATTACCAAAATTTTTTTTGAATACTTATTTTTTAAAATGATGAAAGATAAATGATATTTAGTATTTGTAGGTGCTATATTAAATCACGGACAACGGCCTTGCCGCAGTGGTAACACCGCTTCCCGTCAGATCACTGATGTTAAACGCTATCGGGCTGGGCTAGCACTTGGATGGGTGACCATCCAGCTTACCGACCGCTGTTGGCAAGCGGGGTGCGCTCAGCCCTTGTGAGGCAAGCTGAGGAGCTACTTGACTGAGAAGTAGCGGATCCGGTCACGTAAACTGACACACGGCTGGGAGAGTGGTGTGCTGACCACATGCCCCTCCATATCCGCATTCAGTGACGCCTGTGGGCTTGAGGATGACACGGCGGCCGGTCAGTACTTTTGGGCCTTCCTGGCCTATTTGGACGCAGTATTAAATCACGAACTAACGACTCAGTGCGGCAATAATCGCGATACCGTTCCTCCTCTTATTTGCAGACAGGGAAGGCTAGTTAACGAATACAATAAAATTGCAACCAATCCGCACTTTCCACAACACAGTGACCTGGCTATCTCTGCTCTGCAAAGGCTAAATTCTAGATCCCCCGCACTACCATTAGCAGAACCACTTCTGAGTGACAGTTTCAAAATTAACGACTTGTGGGGAGAATATTGGTAAGCCCTGAAACTGGTTCAAACTCGATTCACTATCGACCCTACTTCACAACCAGGAATTGATCTGCCTCACCAGATACGGAAGACATTCGGCATAATAAGAACGTCGCACGGCATCTGTTGTGACACACTTTACAATGGCGAATCACTGACCTGTTACTGCGGAGAACATCGTCAGGGTATGCATAACATTATCGCCGAACGCCGCCTTACAGCATATGCAGGAAAAAAACTGTAGTTTCTTCGAAGTTTTAAACTCTTCACTGGACTGGATTCATGGTCTCAACTCTAAAATATAAATTTGTATATACTAAACTGTTAGTACGTTTTGCTTTATAATTGTGAAATTTTATCAGTTTGTTTTACACATGTTATTTTTATGTATTATACCGAATCCATGTAAGCCATACGCTAAATAAATAATGAGGCAGCTGGTACTGCTGCTTTCTAGCAACCTTTTTTTATACAATGAAAAAATTCTCGGTGCATCGTGAATGCCGCCTGCAACTCCGCCTCAGAAAAAGACACCTAACTACCATATCGACATTGAGGGAAGACGCTTGTTACAAAAAATGCTTCGTCTGCACTACTCCTCTGCCTAGTGACATTTATTTCACCTCAGTTCAAAATGAACTTAGTAAAATGTGTGCACTATACTAACCGTTTATAAATCTCTTGATTGCTGGATTCCGTACCTCTGGAATTGCAGAAACTGGAAGACTTGAAGCTTTATCTTTTACCACTGCCACTAATAACAGTGACAATACTGTTTATGCCCTACACCAGTGCTGCAGCCATTATGTAATTCATACGAATGTGTTCTTTCGGACATACCTCATTTAGCTAGGTTGATTTTAAATTGGAGTACATGGTATGGGTAAAGATAATGTCGCTAGGGAGAGGAGTAGCGCAGACGATGCGTTTTATGTTCAAATGTGTGTGAAATCTTAGGGGACTTAACTGCTAAGGTCATCAGTCCCTAAGCTTTCACACTACTTAACCTAAATTATCCTAAGGACAAACACGCACACCCATGCCCGAGGGAGGACTCGAACCTCCTCCGGGACCAGCCGCACAGCCCATGACTGCAGCGCCTGAGACCGCTCGGCTAATCTCGCGCGGCGTGTTTTGTTAATAATTGTTTTCCCTCCATGTGGATATGGTAGTTAGGTGTCTGAAAGAACAGACACCTCACATTCCCGTAATTATTTCACCTCCATGGGCAACGAATCCAGAACCGTAACTGCAGATGTACATTTACGTTCGAGCACCTTCAGGAATCTAAAATTAGCGGCCATGGAGAACAAGTACAGGGACTGTGGATAGGTAGCGCTAGGTAGGTGAGTGTGTCGGCCGGGGAGCGTACCGAGATAGTCTGGTAATTTGAGATAAACACTGTGCCGGGGTGGCGCAGTGGTTAAAGCAACCGCCCAGTAAGCAGGAGACCTAGGGTTCGAGTCCAGGTCCGGCACACATTTTGACCCGTCGCCGCTGATTCCGCACATAGTCTCGATGCAGCTGAGAGTATTAGTTCCTTTCCTCTCCTTTCTCCCCCTTCAATTTACATTATGTTACGTAGTTACTGGTACGTTATGTTGCGCTGGCAACTAGTTAGCTTATAGTACCAAAGTGCATAATGAAGCAACTTCTGGTCTATTGATGGACACTGTCTACGACACGGAGAACGTGTTTTCAATATATACATATCTCGATTTTAGTGTCATATATTCTTTGTATAAAGTATGTGTGTAGTGGGCGGACTGTGTAATGAAGCTGTTCATATGTAAGTTTCACAATCTGTAACATCCACCACAATGGGTCGAGCGTTAATGCTAGATTTGAGCAAAAATATAATTTTTGGTAACTTATGAAATCAGTATTACTTTCTTACAAAACAATGATAACAATATCAATCTTTTAAAAACAGTTTAGTTTCGTGACTCAAACAGAACTGCACCCTTTTGTTTCTACCCTCAAGGGGGGGGGGGGGGGGTTAATTACCTTTAGGTTTGGGAACCACTGCCCTAACGTTTACCCATTTTGTATGGAGTCCGCTTTTCTAGATTTCGCAAATCATATCTCATTATTTAATGTTGTGGCCGGATACCATCCTGACAACACAGTCATCAAAGTAACCTATGAGACGGACGTCTGAAGACCATCTGTATATTCACGGTGTGAACTTTATTCTTTGTTATGTCGTGTTTTAACAGTTTGTGCGTAGTATTATCTGAGGTTGAATTTGAAGACCAGCCCCGGATTTTCCTAAACGAGAGTGGGAAACCGTATAAAAACCACACTCACGCTGTCTTGCGTACCACCCCACGCAGATTCAATCTGGGTCAAGTCTCACCTCCCCCCTCTCGCAAGCTAGCTCGCTGAGAGTTACGCTATACGAGCAATTTTGAATGGAAGATGAATTCTACATTAATTATTCCATGTGGTCTCGCGAATGCAGTTGTACATTTATTTTAGAAACGTTTATCAAATAACTGAAAAGGATAATAGTGTTGTCTCCATTGAAAAGGCCGACCGCTGTGGTCGAGCGGTTCTAGGCGCTTCATTCCGGAGCCACTCGGCTGCTACGGTCGCAGGTTCGAATCCTGCCTCGGGCATGGATGTGTGTGATGTCTTTAGGTTAGTTAGGTTTAAGCAGTTCTAAGTCTATGGGACTGATTACGTCAGATGTTAAGTCCCATAGTGCTTCGAGCCATTTGAACCATTTTTTCCACCGAAAAGCAGTTCTTTATCGGCCACTAAGGCCTTATTTGACGGGGCTGAAGATGAGGGGAAGCAACCTTGTCCACTGGAAGGACCTTCTGACGGTGTCAGTTATTTTTCACTGTCTGGCTTCTCGATGTCGTGTGCGTAACTGATCGTGGCAAGAAGTACGCTGGTGAATGAGGCGTTTGTAGACGAGGCACCTCACTGATGAGCGACATCAGACAGATACCAGCCCAGCTTCGAGAAGTAGGAGATCAGGTACCGGCGGAAGTAAAGCTGTGACGATGAGTCGTGAGTCGCGCTTGGGTACCTCAGTTCGTAGAGCACTTGGCCGCAAAAGGCAGAGGTCGCAGATCACAGATTCGAGACCTGATCCGGCACACAGTGCTAATCTGCTAGGAAGTTTCAATAAAGCAACGTCGCGCGCGTTCCGTAACTCAGTCGGTAAAAACGGAACCTTATACGATCATTTTTTGTCCTTCTTTCTGACTAACTTAAGAAAACTTTGTCTCAGGAGAGGGTAGACGTATCGATTTGAAATTTGTGTCACATACTGAAGTCTAAAGGCCCTTAGCGGTGTAAAGCATTTAACCTTCTACGTCAATGGTATCAAAAGATACGGCCATTTATGTCACGTATTTTAATATTCGCAAACTCTCTCATCAAAACCGATAGGACACTTTCCGTTGTCATAGAATCATGAAACTTGGCAGGAAGCAAATTTCCACAGTACAAGTAAAGATAAAAAATTCTAAAATTGTTAATTATTAACTATATCATGTATGATATGGATCTCTATAAGCATATCTTTAAGCATGTCAAAACTCTGTTCTTAATTTTAACAGACGCCGGCCGGAGTGACCGTGCGGTTCTAGGCGCTACAGTCTGGAACCGAGTGACCGCTACGGTCGCAGGTTCGAATCCTGCCTCGGGCATGGATGTGTGTGATGTCCTTAGGTTAGTTAGGTTTAAGTAGTTCTAAGTTCTAGGGGACTGATGACCTCAGATATTAAGTCCCATAGTGCTCAGAGCCATTTGAGCCATTAATTTTAACAGGGCCGATGTTAAATTTTTTCACAGAATAGGAGAAACTTTTGAGTCCGGAAAACTTTCCTGCTTGTGAAGTAGAAGCCACAACGCTTTGCGCGGCCGAAGTAGCACCACAGTGGAAACCGAAAGTGACAGCTCTCGTCCAGAACACCAGTTATCAATCAAATCGTCTACTGAGGTGGCCATGAGATATTGCTATACTTATGCCACCCTGATATTTTAGTGGGAGTTATTTGCGGAAACGGTCGAAACTTTACAGAAGATGGATAAAGAAAAAAAATATCAAGATTGGCATGCGGCTATAAAGTCGGATAGCGTCATTGTACTGTTTTACCTTGCTATAGTTCCCTTGACGGTATCTTACTGTTGCTAACATCTGTTGTACAGCTGACCAACAAACTCCGGAATATTGATTAACGGAACCTGTCGTATGTAGTAACCAGCATGAGCATTCTTTGGGCGAATGCGGTATCAAGTTAGTATAGTCTAATTCACTATCACGCTACGATAATTAGTGAGAGAGATAACTGCACATATTATACGTCGTTTAATAAGCATCCGCTCAAGAGAAGAAGATCGCAGTAATGCTCATCTTTCAATGCGTCCTATGTGTTACCCTTGAAACGGGAAGGTTGTTCAGACCGGTTCGAATGCAGTCCGTAGTTGAAGAGCGAACATCTGCGAAACCGGAAAAACGTACCTATGCTAGTTCAGTTTTTATTAATCGTTTTGGCGGGTACAGAACTAGATCTCATCTCACTAGAAAAATGCTAAACGTAGAAAAACGCTCACAGAAAGGGAGGGAAGACATATCCACTAAAGGACAAGATAAATGATTGAAAAGGAAGTTAAAATTCATTTTACTCTGAGAAATAGCGTACGATAACACTTCTTCCGTTATTCTTCCCTTTCTGGGGTCACACATTCTTCTTGCTCGATTAGTCTCTCCTCATTTTCTTTATGTTTACAGCCAATAGTTATTGATATTTCCAATTGTTCCAATGATTTAGTTCAATTTAGTCAATAACGTCCATTATTTTGAATCGTATCCGTTGCATCCGAATACGTCCAGTTCTTCCTGTACGTTAATCGTTTCAAATGCGCTTAATTGACGTTTCGGCTGCTTTAACACCATGAAGACTTTTCTTTATCGTAGAAAAAACATCCCATGTGGATATAGTTTGTTAAGATTTTCGTCTGTTGGATACAATTTTTTCCGAGGAAAGCCTTAATTTTTTTTAACAGCTGCAACATTCTGACTTTCTAGTTCAACTATTTTATTAAGAACTTCAAGGATAAGCTATACCTAATATCATTAACCTACATTGCTGGACAAAGGCCGCCTGTGGACTTTTCAGTGCATTACGGTTTTCGCCAATGCACGTTCACGCTGCTCTCGCGCGTGTCATCTACCCATCATCCATTTGGTTGTCTTCCGTGTTTTCCTATCGCTTCTCTTCTTGTCTAAATTGCATGTCGTCAAGTTTCGCTTCCAGTTCTTGAATTGTTTAAGCCTATCTACAGAGTAGCAGAAAGTTTAGTGCTATCGACTAAACCGATGTAGTTCCATCACCAGTACTTTTTCGTATTCCCCGTTCAAGGATTTGAAAGCTTCCGCTTGATCTGTTGAGATGATATGAAATCTCCTTGCCTACGTTATCTTTCATTTCTTATTTCCTCGCTATCTGAAAAAGTCTAATGAAAGTTGTTGTACGGATGTATACTTTTTTCAATATACTAACACAGGTTAAATTAATATAATGCTTCTCATAATCTATCAGTCCGAAACACAGTGGAAACTGATATTCATTTTATTATTTCGTCACGGTCTGCAAGTACTCTACTGTGTAATATCCAGTTTTAAAGCCAGCTTGGCTCTTTGCTTGACCAAAATACCCACATTTTTTATACAGTTAGTGATAAGTTTAGTGAATACCCCTAGTTATTTTTATGTCCTATCTTACGCTTTCTCGTGAGATAGGATAACAGGCTTGTTCCAAATTGCTTTCGTGTGCAGAAAGACTAAATAATTTCGAAAGTTCCTTTCTATGCAGCTATAATAATCGCTATAGAAACGCCATTGTCTAGCGGTACCTTCCATTACTTTGTACCTTGAATGACTTTATACACTTCACTTGACGTTATTTCGGATATTAATTATCTTAATTAAGATCGATCTGTGATACTTTTAAGGATCTACGTGAACATTTCAAGACATCTTCGGATGCTTGTAGTAGAGTTCGTTTTACAATGTTGTAGAAAGAGCAGTAGTACATTCTATTACTGTGGAACAATAGCTTTATCTTGCAACTCTTTCATTTGGTCCGTGTTTACATAGATAAACAACAATATAGGAGTTTTGAGTCCACCTTGATGAAAAACACTTTTTGTATGTAAATAAGTAAAAAAGTGTTTTGCATCAAGGGAAACTCACAATTCCTGTATTGTTGTACCGCTGTGGAAATTACTTCACAGACAGTACAACGATGGTTTGTGTGATGTACAAACCATCCGGCGTATAAAAATAGATATATATGGACATCTGCATGGCAATATGGACGTGCAGCGTTCAGCTTAAAAAAGTTTTCGTTCAAGTAGGATCGAAGTCTGACGAGAACGTGTGGAAAGCGTTCTTTAGAATCTTTAAGTTTACATCTTCTGCGTGCTGCATCGCTTCTCTTTCTCATCACCAGTACTTATTTGCCCCTCAAACTTGTTTCGTAATCTTGCACTGTTTGCATCATATAATATTCACATAATAGCAATAAAATTTATACAGACTCTAACGTAACGCTAGAGATATGATTCTCATTTCTGTCGTTTGTCTAAAACTTTACTGCTGTCGCTAGTGAATGCAAACGAAGGTAAACCCAGAGTTTCTCGCAACATTGATACGTATCTACTGTCGGCGGTAGGGTTGAAAATATGAACAGTTCTAAACTATTCGTTCACTGTCACTGAAGTTTAAACAACGCAGATATGATTCTGTGTGAATGTATTTGTTAATCAATGTCTAACCAAATTTTAGGAAAGCGGACTATAAAGCTGTTGTGAAGGAAGTGTTAGTTCTCTGGTCATCAGATTAGATACATGTACTGAATCCAATAATTACCATTCGTTCCTGGTTCCTTAATTTCTGTACAATGTTCTTTTTTACAATTTGTAGGATGCGCGAAGCATTTGATAAATGAAAACCCATCGAAAATTTACGAACAATAAATTAGGGAAATTTTAACTGTACTGGAAAATTAATAAGAAGGTCCTACCGTTTTAAATCATCTAATTTTATTAGCCAATGAACATTAAGAAGCTAGGCTTAATCTTCAGACCTTCAGCTGACTATTGAAGGACCTTCACAGCGATGTCAGCTTGAAATAAACAAATGCATAGACAAATAAAAACACGTATCCGTGGTAGGTTACAGCGAACTACAAATGAAGAGGTTCGTCGAAACAGTAGTCTTGCAACGGAAACAGAATGAGAAAGAAACTTCAGTGCGGTGTCATACACAAAAAATGTTGGCAGTATTCATTTGTACATGATACTTGTGATTTTCTCTGTACCTTTCACCGTAATTTTTTGATAATTTTTTCACATAAAATACTCTGTCACGTTGAAGTTATTCAGCAGCCGTTTGATTAAAAAAAGATGAAATTGTGTTTCAAGACATATGTTACCTAATTAAATAAGCCACTGTAAAGGCTGTATATAGATTATTTCGTTAATTTTCCAGTTATACTACTGTCTTGCATTCCCAAGAGAAACAATGCAGCTAGCATAATATTTATGCTTTTAGCCCGTTAAAGACTGAGGCAGACAGTGCATCGTGGTTAGCTAACGCCACAGAATGTAGTAGGTAGCACAGAGCTTCACTTCTCCCACATTTTCTGTTAAAAACTACCGCAGAATGATTTACGAATCTCACAGTTACGATGTCGTTGCACTGGCGCGTTGCGAAGGAGTCTAGCAATTAACTGCAAATCCTGACTCATTACAAATATCTATAAATCTTTCTTTGCAGAAAGAATGCTACGTCTCATGAACTGCGTAGCGGCAGCAGCAAAATTGTTCATATTACTTCGCCAGGTCGCTGCACAAGCATTAATATGTAAACCTGGGATCAAAGTCCTGACTCGGATGCGTGCAGCGTGAGCAGTGTTACTGGAATGCTGTTTCTCACAGAGGAATGCGGCATTGCATTCACATCCATTAGAAGCACTAATTAGCTCTAAGAACTGAGAACAACTGGCTACATAATTTTGTTGTTCTCCTTCAAACCAAGAGACAAGCATTCAAGTGGAATAGTAATTATCACGCTGTTTGTTAACGTTTCACAGTACAATGGCAGTGTTGCCCGACTGCAGATATCAACTGCAGAAATGTTTGTGTCAAGAACAGCCCCTCTTGTCCACTAATGGTTATGATTTCTAGTATTATTATTAGTGTCCCAAGATTTCTGACTGATATGGTGTTACTTTCAGTCTTTCCCTATCTTGAAATTGTCCTTTCTTTTCTAAATTGCTACTACACCAAATATTCTGTTTAACTTGTTATGCGCGCAGTCATGGACTGTGCGGCTGGTCCCGGCAGAAGTTCGAGTCCTCCCTCGTGTGTGTGTGTGTGTGTGTGTGTGTGTGTGTGTGTGTGTGTGTGTGTGTGTGTGTGTGTGTGTGTGTTTGTCCTTAGGATAATTTAGGTTAAGTAGTGTGTAAGCTTAGGGACTGATGACCTTAGCAGTTAAGTCCCATAAGATTTCACACAAAAAAAAAATGGCTCTGAGCACTATGGGACTCAACTGCTGAGGTCATTAGTCCCCTAGAACTTAGAACTAGTTAAACCTAACTAACCTAAGGACATCACAAACATCCATGCCCGAGGCAGGATTCGAACCTGCGACCGTAGCGGTCTTGCGGTTCCAGACTGCAGCGCCTTTAACCGCACGGCCACTTCGGCCGGCATTTCACACACATTTGAACATAACTTGTTATGAATACTGTAGTGTTCTTTGTGCCCCTACTTTTCCCCACTGCCTCTCCTTCCAACGCCAGAATCTTATCTGTTTCAGTACTGTTACACTACTTACCTTAACTGACCATTTAATCTGAAACATTCTGTGACAGCCATACATTTCCATTGGTTCTAGTTTCTTGTTATAGATTGTTTCGGATGATCCACAGGTCCGATTAGGCTGCTCCTAAACAACACAACGGCTTCACGTGATATTATATATTTATGAGAGTACTCCCGTTGTTTCTCAAGCTACTACAGGGAATCCACGGACTGTGATTGGAGTAATTGCTCCCGCAAGCGCAATTCAAATTAAAGTCAGTTACGATGAAAGATAGTATTTTCGAATCGCAAGGAAGATTTATTCAGTCACCAAGGACTACAATTCAATGTAGTTCATCCAAAGCCTACTTCAAAACAGGCGGTTCTTTGTCAACCTGAATAACAAGAGAAGCCGATGGAGAATCCGAAAGAACGCCCTTCCTCAAAGCAGCGTGCTGGCACCGCTGCTGTATAATGTCTACATCAGTGTCCAATATTTCATTAATGCCGGCGACACATTGGTTGAAACCAAAGAAAGAGCGTTTGAGGAGGTAGAAATTAAATTGGCTGCAGCCCTCTAAGATCTGCAGAATACTATGACAGTAACCACCTAAAACCTAACCCATCCCAAACACAGGTCTGCGCATTTCATTGAGAAGTCGACAAGCTGTGGGGAAAGCGGAACTAACTTGAAGGGGAACAGCAACTACGACACTAGAATAACACTACATATCACGGAGTAAAATTCGAGGGCACACTTACTTTTTTGAGCTCATTGCGAGAACATGAAGCTCAAAGCTGGCAGCCGAAGTCGTATTATACGCAAGCTCGTTCACAGGACGTTGGGTGGCTCGACTAAATCTTCTACTTACATCTGTTATACGTCTATGTTTCTCCACAGCCGAATATGCAGCAACAGTCTGCTCGAAGAGCACACGCAGCAGGCACGTTGACACCGTTCTTAACGAAACAGCCCGTATTATAACTAGCTGCCTACTACCGACTCCAGTTGACAAAAACTACCATCTTGTAGGTATAGCACCCCAGGATATAAAAGAACAGTCGCAGAGCTTGAGATGAAAAAACAGGAAAATGATTCCAGGCGTCCCTTGTTTGGAAGCGATGCGTCATGCTTTGAGATAAATTCAAGAAAGAGCTGAAGCAATTACGTCATTATCTTCCGCTTGCCGAATGGAACTGTGGGGAAACTTGCAAGTGGAAGTAACAGCCAAAATCTAAAGGAAGAGCCTATTGCCGATTCCTAGCTACTCTACCAGACGTGGAAGACTCTGAAAGACTGCTAACTGGAGTGACGCGGCGAAAACGAAACTTGTAGTGGTGGAGGTGTGAAGTTCAAGACGCTGAACATCTCTTGTCAGCCCGAAGTTGCCTGAAGCCTGCACGCTGGAAGATTTGGTATTAGCAAATGTCCCAGCAATCAAGACTGCCGAATTCTGGGCCTCAAAATCAGTTTGACTTTTACAAAGTCTTGCGTATATATCTGTGTCTGTAAATATACGTACCTGTACTGTACCGTCCTGGAACCTAACATAATAATCATAACAACTAAAAGAATTGTATAAATAGATTACACTCTAGGTGCCCGATTAGCGTTTTGATATACTGGGTAATCTGAGTAAGAGTACGTCCTGCAAGCAACGCGATTCTACGTTTCTGCTCTGACCCCTCGGAGAGGCCGTTCTCGCATGTGGTCTTGCGTTGCGACGCGCGCGTTGTAGTCGTCCCGCGGGCCGTCTGCGATCCGCTTTAAAAAGAGGGCCTCTGATTGCTGACGTCAGCGCCGGCATCGCCCAATGGCGGGTCTGCAATCTGCATAATTACTGCTCGTAGCACGACGCGGCAGCACCGCGGGAGGGGCGGGTGGCAGATCCGAGTGGTGGGGGAGGGGGGGAAGGGCGGGGAGAGGGGAGGGTGGTGTAGGGGAGTGGAGGGGAACGGGAGGAGGAAACCGGCCCGGCCGCGCGAGGGACGACTTTTTAATACATCTTAAGATAAAAGAGGAGCGGCGAGTTTTCCACTTTAAGATTTTGTCCGCCGGCTGTTCGTGGCAGTCCCTCTTCTCCGACTTCTCCCCTTCTCACTGCCGTCCCCCCCTCCCTGCCGCCCATCCGCTCTTTTTTAATCCGTTGCGCCTTTATCCGTGTGGGAGAGCATTTAATGGATTGCTTAGGGTAAGGTAGAGTACGGACCACCGTACCACGAGAACAGCATTCAAAATTTACGGCAAGTGGGTAAGTATTCCACAAAATATGTCATCTGCATTGAAATTGCCGACAGTGTGTGTGGTCAGAAGAATTTCGTTCCCAGCCAGTGTTTGAGGTGCAAGCTTCTGGTGAGACTGCTACATCGGATTTTCGTCGCGCTTCTGATTTCTATCTCGGCAAAAAGAAGGGGGGAAATGTGTTGTTAAATACCAGGGCTCTGTCACGTCACTAAATCTCTGAGCTGCATCTTGGTATATGGCCTAAAGGGAATCTCTTATTTGCTTCGATACAAATTTGATTTGAAAAGAAAGTAACAGATAAAGAAAACTGAGAAAGTGATACTCCAAATTCAATGCGCGCTCTCAGCTGGCAATAATAAACAAAGACTCGTCGCACAAAACGTAAAGCGGATGTCACAAGTGATAATGAGAACACTCTAGGATAATGCAGAATGGATGATAGATATATGCTGCACTGCGAAAAAGAGGACAGTTTTGCTTCGGTTAACGGATCAAATGGTTCACATGGCTCTGAGCACTACGGGACTTAACATCTGAGGTCATCAGTCCCCTAGAACTTAGAACTACTTAAACCTAAGTAACCCAAGGACAACACACACATCCATGCCCGAGGCAGGATTCGAATCTGCCACCGTAGTAGTCACGCGGTTCCGGACTGAAGCGCCTAGAACCGCTCGGCCACTGCGGCCGGCGGTTAACGGATCAAAGCCTGTTTGTAGATAGTAAAACAAAGAAAAAACTTTTGAAAAATATATTATTTCAGCCACTTTTTAAATTTGTTGATTGTTTTGGAAGTCCAACAATTTGAAGAGCATGATTAATTAATATTTCGTGTCGGAAATCTGTGTGATGTCATAAGATATCTGATACAGCAGACTTCCAAGAAATAATGTCACGCGAGGCAGTCTGCATTCATTATAAACCTGCTATGATCACCGAAGATTCAGAAAGGAAATGTGCAGTTGGTGTCGTGTTTTCGGAGAACCGAAGTATAAGCAGAAGCTCGAAAGTGGCACCAGGTCCTATATGTAATCATTAGTAGCCATCTCTGCTTGTTTCAGTTCTTCAGCCTGGCATTTTGTTTCGATCACTGTTAGGTTTAGGTCGTCGTTCCACGTAAGGTTACTCCGGACTGTTACTCTTAGGTATTTTATGGATATTTCTGTTAATATCCCCAATGAGTTTTCGTCAAAAGTGTAATCTAACAGTAATGGGCCTCTTCACTTGTTTACGCACAGTGTTACGTTTACTTACTTTCAGGATGAACTACCACACCGTTGCAGTTTTCCTATAGACAACACCATGGACTGCAACGAGTCTCAAGGAGCTCCTATCGTAGTTCACTGGACCAGATACATGTTGTAAACATTACTGGCACTGTAACACTCCCTTGTGGTACTCCAGAAATGACCTTTACGTCAGTCGGTTTCGTCCTGGTAAGAATAACATAGTGAGTTCTGTTACTTAGGAAGTACTGTATCCAATCACGAATCTGTAACCTTGTATGTAGTGCTCTAAATGGCAGTAAGGAACTGCATCTAATCCCCTCTGGATGTCAAGGCTTGTATTCGGTAAGGTGTTAACTCAATCGATGAAAAGTAAACACTCCCCAGACATGTTTGTGCCCTGCGCCGCCACTGACTTGAAATGCGCGCTGATGGATGGTCGCTGTAGCGTTGTGCAATAGCCCATAGGTGCTCCCTGCGACACAGCTTGGTGTAGGGAGCGGGAACTCACCTGCTACCTCGTCACTTTGCCGACAGTTTATACCAGCAGATGGATCGACCGCCGACTGAGTGGCTATTGTGGGTTTTTTAGTTCCCAAAGACTATGAAGATCAGTGCTCGAACATAAGTTCTGTACCCAGTCACCTGTGCAACGTTTCTTTCTAGTAAGGTCAAATTCCTGACAGACTGAAATAATAGTTAGTGAAATTCTTTTTGAAAAGGTTGAAAGAGAGAACGCAGCCAATTACCGGGCAATTTATTTGCTACCAGTGTTTTAAAAAGCTTTTGAGAAAGCTATGTATTGTACAGCAGTGGCACACCTTAGTGCAGACAACTTGCTGTCGGGTTCTCCATGACCTTCAGCAAGAGAGTATCAACAGAAAAAGCTATTTATTTTTTTGTATCTGAGGCACTAGCAGGGCTAAAAGAAAGCGCGAGGATAAGAAGTACTTTCTTTCATCTAGCAAAAGCTTTCCATTGTGTAGATCGTACAATACTTTCCCATGAGTTTTGTAGATTGTGGAAATAGAGGTAAAAGCTCAACAGTTGTTCACTTCAAATATGGAAAGTAGGAAACAGAGGGTTGTCCTCCAGTCTCAAGAATCAGAGAAGAGTTCTGAATCTGACTGGGAGCATGCAAAATAGAGGGTATGAAAAGGGTTTTGTTCTCGGTCCATTGCATTTATTGATAATAACAACCAAGAATTTGCAAAACAATATAAGTCCCCAGAGGCAAATCTTCAGAAACGACGAAAACTGTTTACTATGTTACTGAAGCGAATGTTTCACTAAATTACTGTATGGTATGATGGGTACAAGTGAATTACATGAAACTCTCATTCAAAAGACATGACGTTCTGCCATGTTCATGTACAAATTGTTTTAAAAAAGAAGGATTTCAGTCGCTTTTAAAATTATTTCAGCTGTTCTTCTTACGTAATTCTGATATATGAACACACAGTATATATTTGTTTATTGAATTGTATGTATTGCATGTATTCTGTTTGTTGAAAAACGAATTCAGAATACAGAGAACAGTAAATCATCAAGGGGAACGAACATACAGAAGGAACTTTCAAGTTCCAGTTCTCTAGGAACGCCTTAACAGAAGTCTCTATGGAACTGACATTTCTTTTGTAATAATGTGACCGCCAGTTGTAATCATAAACGTCTCTACTTTCAACGATATTAACTGTAGAATTTCTTTTAGAACCAGAGCTAACTGTGTGTTCACACACGTTCATCGTTGTGTAGGGTCTGCTCATAAGCCTCAGTCTTCTATTCAATATTGGCATGTCCCTATCTGATGGAAGAAAGGAGTATCTTCTGATGGGGAAATGAAGACTGATGTTAAAAAAAAAAAAAGCCTCTGAGCACTTACAAACATCAAAATCGTTCAAATGGTTCATATGGCTCTAAGCACTGTGGGACTTAATATCTGAGGTCATCAGTCCCCTTAGACTTAGTACTACTTAAAGCTAACTAACCTAAGGACATCACACACATCCATGCCCGAGGCAGTATTTGAACCTGCAACCGTAACAGCACCGCGGCTCTGGACTGAAGCTCCTAGAACCGCTCGGCTGCAGCGGCCGGCATTGAAAATGTCACAGTGTTGTTTTTATTCCGGCCTGGACATTCGCCACATAACAACCAGAGTTCTTTAACGTGATATCAACAAAGGCATTGAAATAATCGAGAAAAAAACGGCATATTCGTCACGGAGAACTTAAGTCTTGGACTACGGCTGGCCTGCTGGTAAACACGAGTATTCTATCACTGGAAATAATGTACAGATGATGCAGACTGTCGTCATTTTGGTATTAAACGATGCGAGCTTGGCATCTGAACATTATTGTACTCATAATTCAGGACCATGAAAATGCGAACCCGAGCCGTTTTGCAGATTTACCATTTATGTTTTCTTCCACCAAATATGGCAGATGACACAAAAATTGTTCTCTTTGCAGGTGACGCAAGTGTTATAGTGAAACACGTGGAACATAATATAAATTATGAACATAATAAGGTAGTAACAAACATCGGCACGTGGCTTTCAGAGAACAAATCAACACTTGACTGTAACAAGACGAAGTCCACACAGTTCCTTAGAGAGAACTCTCATAAAAGAGATATTTTATTGCGGCCAGACGGTCGAGTAGTCAGTGAAGCGACCATTTTAAATTATCAAGATTCATGGCAGATTGAAGGCTATGTTGGAAGTACCACATTCAAGGTCTTGTGCAGACACTGAATTCTGCTATCTTCAATATGACATGACGTCCACTGTGTCTGAAACTGAAACAAGAAGGCTTGTTTATTTTGATTACTTTCGCTGTTATCTCGTACTGTGGTATATTTTTAGGCAACTCGGTGCACTCACGAATAATATTCTCAGCCCAGAAAATATCGGTCAGACTGATCTGCTGTGTTATTTCCCGAAATTCGTGTAGACTGTTGTTCAGGGGTGTTTAGGAGCTCCAACTCTGCTTTCGCTGTCCATATTATATTCCACCACGGGGTTTGGTGCTGATAATAGTAAGTCATTCAGAAGAAACTTCAGAATTTGCTCAGTGGACACTAGACGGAAAGACATAGTCCAGGTGAATAACACTACCTTCAGCAAAGTACAGGAAGATGTGTACTATTCAGAAATTTTCATTGTCAATAGGACTGAAAAAATTAGTGATAAACCTCAAGTATTCAAATCCAAATCAAAGGTTTCTTTGTGACGCGCTCCTGTTCCGTGCAGATTTCATCGCAGTCATCAACACGTTTTTTCTGTTATGTGCTATTTATTTTTCATGCTCTGTTTCTTCATGTTTCTTTATAAATTCGAGCGTCTGTAAAAAGAGCGATGCGTGAAGGTTACACCAACTACCACCATCATACTTTAGCTACAGATCTTGCCGAGAATCCAAGCAAATTTTCCTTCTACGTAAAATCGCTGAGTGGGTCCAAGGCTTCTATTCAGTCACTCGTAGAGCAGTCTGGGGAGGCAACAGAAGACAGCAAACGAGAACCTGAAGTTTTAAACCATTCACGCAATAGAATCGTACAAATATACCGTCGTTTGACTACAGCACACATTTCTGCATGAGGAACACAGAAATTGGCATCCGTGGCTCAGAGAAACAACTGAAATAGTTCAAAACAAATGAGTCACCAACTCCAGATGGAATCTCAGTTCGGTTTTACAGAGAGAACTTTATGGCATTAGTCCCTTATGTAGCCTGAATTTATCGCGTATCTTTCGCCCAGCGAAAAGTCTCAAACGTATGGAAAAAAAAACGCCGGTGGCTCTTGTACATAGGAAGGGTAAAAGAACGGGCCCACAAAATTACAGATCAATATCCGTAACATCGGTTTGGTGCAGAGTCCTTGAACATATTCTTTATTCGAGTATAATACATTTCCTTGAGACGGGAAAGTTTCTGTTCACAAATCAGCAAGGATTTAGAAAGCACCGCTCGTGTGAAACTCAGCTTGCCCTTTTCTTACACGATATCCTGCAAACTATGGATGAAGGGCACCTGGCAGATTCCATATTCCTAGATTTCCGTAAAGCATCCATCGGACACGGTGTCTCACTGACGAATGTACAAGATTACCGAGTAGGTTCCCAGGATTGTGAGTGGCTCGAAGACTTCTTAAGTAAGAGAACCCTGTATGTTGTCCTCAACGGCGAGTGTTCAGCAGAGACAAAGGTATCGTCAGGACCTCAGAGAAGTGTGATAGGGGCACTGTTATTGTCTTTATACGTAAATGATGTGGCGGACAGAGTACGCAGCAGTCTGCAACTGTTTTCTGATGATGCTGTGGTGTGCGAGAATGTGTCGTTGGTGAGTTACTATAGGAGGATACAAGATGATTTAGGCAAAATTTTTAGTTGGTGTGAAGAATGGCAGGTAGCTATAAATATGGAAAAATGTTAGTTAATGGAGAGAGTAGGAAAAATATGCCCAAAATGTTCGAATACAGCATTAGCAATGTTTTACTTGACACAGTCACGTCGATTTCATATCGGAGTCTAACGCTGCAAAGCAATAGTAAGTGGAATGAGCGTGTAACGAGTGTAGTGTCAAAGGCGGATAGCCTACTTCAGTATATTGGAAGAATTTTAGTGTGGTTCATCTGTAAAGAAGACCGCATATAGGAGACAAGTGAGACATATTCTTGAGTACTGTTCGAATGTTTAGGATCCGGACCAGGCCGGAATAAAGGAAGACATCGAAGCAATTTGCTGCTAGATTTGCTACCGCAAATATTACGGAGATGATACGGGAACTCAAAATGGTTCAAATGGCTCTGAGCACTATGGGACTTAACTTCTGAGGTCATCAGTCGCCTAGAACTTAGAACTACTTAAACCCAACTAACCTAAGGACACCACACACATCCATGCCCAAGGCAGGATTCGAACCTGCGACCGCAGCGGTCTCGCGGTTCCAGACTGTAGTGCCTAGAAGCGCACGGCCACTGCGGCCGGCCTACGGGAACTCAAAAGGGGAATTACTGGAGGGAATGCGACGTTCATTTCGACGAGCACTATTGAGAAAATTTATAAAACGGGCATTTGAGGCTCATTTCAGAACTATTTTACTACCCCCAACGTAGATTTCGCGTTAAGGATCACGAAGACAAGATGATAAGATTAGAGATTGTACGGAACCATATGAAAAGGTGTTTTTCCCTACCTGTATTTGCGTGTGGAAGAGGAAAGGAAATGACTAATAGTGGTGCAGAGTACGGCCACGCACCGTACGGTGATGCGGTGTGTGTGTGTGTGTGTGTGTGTGTGTGTGTGTGTGTGTGTGTGTGTGTGTGTGTGTGCAGATATAGATTAGTTCTTAAATTCTTCGTTTATAGATTTGCTAATCACTCGTCCCATGAACAAGTGCTGTTGTGTTCCACGGTCCAACGGACCATGTTGGGGAAGGGAAAAAGGAGGGTGGGAGGGAGTGAGGGAGGGAGGGGGAGAGAGAGAGAGAGAGAGAGAGAGAGAGAGAGAGAGAGAGAGAAGTCCACTGCCCACGTTGAAAATGGAATGAACTGAAGTCGGGGGAAGGGACGAGGGAGGACGGGTAGGGACGTACACCCTTTCCTACATGCCATCCCGAGCCCCCTCCAAGCCCCATCACTTTAGAATAATTTGAGCTTATGATATCGCGAAGGAATCTTGCAGTTCTACGGTGGCCAGAAGTCATGAACGGAAACTGCAAATCAATCCAACGGTAGACGCGGCTCTTACATAGACAGGCGAGTAGTAATGCCGCCGGCAGGGTTGTACTGGAAGGTGCAGATTCCCCGTTAAGGTGAGGCGCCGCCGTCCGTGCAGCGTTCATTTATCAAGCAGGCAGGCAGGCAGGCGCCAAGGGGCTGGGCAGAGCTGCGCCTGCGCAGAGCGCGAGTTGGCGTGCGCCGGGTGGAGGTGCGTGCAGCCCCTGAAAGCCGATTGCACGCGCCGTGGCCGCACAATGCGGGGACGCCGGCAGGGGAAGCAGAGCTCTGGAACATGGCCACCACAGCAGCGGCGCCAGCTGCCAACTTCCCGCCGCTGAAAGCGCGGCCACACCCCGCCTCGCGTCGGCAAAAATTCCGAGGGCGGCCGGTGGCTTATTTTTTTTTATTTATTTAGGGAGAAAATGCAGCCTCGTGAGAGTCCGCGCCGCTGCTCTGTGCTGCTGAGGCTCTGGGGAGCTCTAGTGGCCTTTCCGTTGCATTCCAGCACTCTGAGCCGCGGAAAAGAATTGCTCTTCATATTTTTGACGTTTGGATACTACTATAAAATACTAAAGCACCGAATAACATCCGATAATGATGCGGTAATAACAGGAACCATGAGACTTAATACGATCACACGCAAGTCTTCGCAGCCGAGGTCGCTGCCTCAAGCCTACACAGTGGCGCTCGGTGAGGTAAGCCGGTTTGAATCCTGGTGGTGGAAAATTTACATTGCCATTATTTCGCCGGCGCGGAGATGAGAGGTGGTTGCGTAATATTCCTGGTCACCAGTTCTTGTGCTAAAGTCATGGATTAAATTCTGAACCAATCCGCAGAATCTAGCGATGAGAGGGTACATGACACTTTGGTGGTGGTCCATTTGTTGAATGGGGCGGCCCGCTTGGTGCTCCTAGAAAGATGTACGTTGTGCGTGGAAACCGGATTTCACTCTCTCCCTTCCCTTTATCCATAGCAACGCGAAACCCAACACTGCTCCCTACAATCACTCGCCATAGTCATCCACACGACACGGATACACACTTCACAACGGGTCGGAGGAAGGGAACGGAAGACCACCTCCACTAGGACTTCGCCTACAATGGCGGAAGAGCATTCCTATGTCTCCCCTCCTACCCGCATTCCCGCATTCCCTTACTATGGAACCACCTTGACTTTAAATACTCTTTAAGCTAATAAAATCCTCGTATGATTGTGTATTGATCGGCATTCTGCGATTCTTAACAGATATATTTACTGGAGAAGATAGGGTAGATCCTAAGAAGAGCTGCGCGACTCGTCAAGGTTTCGTACAGTCAGCGCAAGAGCGTTACGGAGATGTTCAATAAGCTCCACTAGCATACGCTCCAAGAGAAGCAGTGCCCATTAAAATTTCGAGAAAGTACGTTGCAAGAAGAGTCAGTTAACATATTATTCCCTCCCACATACATCTCGCGAAATGATCACGGCGGGAACAATTGAAGTGTTCGCGATCATACAGATGTTTACTGGCAGCCGGTCTTCCCGAGCACCATTCACCGTGGAGCAAGAATAGGGAAGGGTTGGGGAGCAAGAATTATAGTGGTACCAGAACTATCGTCCGCCTCTCCCCCGGGGCCCAAACACGGGTTGGTAGCTTGCGGTGAATGGGCGTAGGTGTAAAGTACGTAATGAGTAATAGATGCGTTAATATGTGAGTCACAAAAAATCGAAAGTCAGCTTTTTCATGGAAAAGATAGTATGAAACCACACCACTGACATGGTAAAGCCAGTAAGTCACTAAATGGAAGTGTTTCGTTTCAGCAGCTCACCAAAGATGATATGATCAGTACTTATGAAGACTTCGGCATAAGACGCTATTAAGTCCACGACAGATGTCTGAGTGTAATCTTTGCTGTCAGTTTCTCATCAGTCTTAAATTTGTTCAGTTTTGCCGTCAGATTGATTTAGGGATTAGACTAAGCCGGCCACGGTGGCCGATCGGTTCTAGGCACTTCAGTCCGGAACCGCGCGACTGCTACGGTCTCGCAGGTTCGAATCCTGCCTCGGTTATGTATGTGTGTGATGTCCTTAGGTTAGTTAGGTTTAAGTAGTTCTAAGTTCTAGGGGACTGATGACCTCAGATGTTAAGTCCCATAGTGCTCCGAGCCATTTGAACCATTTGATTAGACTACGTGGGCAGGATGCCACCTAAAGTGATTCCCTTCAAATCGCTAAGTCGGAACTGGTGATTTCATCTATGTTTACATATCTGTCCACTGTTTATTCCTCAACTCCATGTATTATATCAAACAGCTATCGAACTATAATTTATGCTTGTATATTGGCGATATCGGAGAAATTTTGTGCCTGTGGGACGATGACATAGCAGGACGAAGTGAGGATGAAGTCCCATCGTGTCTACTAGAAGTTATTTCATCACATGAAATTGCTTATAAACAAGCCCTGCACATTTGATGTACAGGACAAAACAAGAAGCGCATGGGCCTTGTGGCACTATCTGGGTTGCAGCTAATAACTAATTCGAAATAGTTGACTTGAAATTTCTAGTGCCTGGACACACTTACGATGTCTTGGCATAACTGAGAAAAGCAAGACGGTGTGTGAAACAATGGCGTGGGAAGAAGTTTCAGATACGAAGAGAAATGCGAAGCACGTACAACCAACCATGGAGCCTGAAGATTTCCTTGATGTGGCAATGCCAAGTGACGGATACATGAATATAACCACTCTGAAAATCAGCACCCTCTCGTGGATCAGGGTGTCAAAAGCTGAGTATCCCTTCATAAAAACACGCCTTACATTCAACGAGATTGAAACATGGAAGGAGATCAAGATTACCAAGAGCGGACATTCCCTGGATGCCATCACTAATATGGCAGATCTTCCACCAGACGAGAACAGATCATCGATTTCTGAACCAAAAAAGAAAGATTTATCGGCAGTGCTTTAATTTTTGGATCCAAAATATCACACATTTTATAGAGATCTTTGCTCTTCACATTAGCTAGTCTATTACAATTTGTTTGTACCATGTCTTTTTTTCTTTCCAGTTTGTGTTGTTCGCTTGATACACTCTTCAGTTATTCATATCACTTGAGGTGCCTGGTTCGGCATGTGTTTTGTAAGTTTTGTTACCAGTTTATACAAACAAAATTCATTTTTAACAGGCTCACAGACTTTTTTGCTTGTCCTGCACAGATAGGCTTTTATGAGTTATTGGCTTTCCCATGTCAATTACTCAACTAACGTCCTCTTTGGGTAACTATTTCGGCAACTGTCGTCAAATTCTAGCTGTCGAATTTCCATAAAATGCCCTACCGTAATGTTGACCAGCCTGGGAAGTCGCGCCTATTAGCAAACCGCTTCCAGGATTCGAGGAGGCGTGTCGACCCTGCATCGCATCCGCCTGGCGGATTAAAGACGAGAGTCAGCTTGTCGCTCCCTGGCTATAGCTTTTAGACGGTTTCCCTCATTCGACTAGTTGAATATCGCACTGGTACCCATGTCCTGCTTCAGTTAAGCGACTCGCGAACATTTAGAAAATGTTTGCACATTTTCACATTGGATAACACTAGAGGCTGACCAGTGGGGTACAGAGATTTGATGAACGCAACTTTTTCCGTAACGGCAGTTCCATACGAAACGGAAACGCACCACAACACCAAGAAGAAGAAGAAGAAGAAGAAGAAGAAAAAGAAGAAGAAAAAGACGAAAGACAATTGCAGTCACTTGTAATTAAAAACAACAACTAACTAGATAGATGACCTTGACAGCCTCGAATTTTTTGGATTACAGCTTGGCAAGAATTTAATTTGGGAGTTGCAGTCAAGCGATTGCTGAATTGCCCGAACAGTTTGGATTAAAATCCTTTTGGTCGAGATATGTATAGGTTTTACCATCGCCTTAGTGATAGTAAGACAGGTTTTGGTCCAACAAACGGAGTCTTCGCCCACAGTTCCTGAGTGACTAAGGCCCACAGCAGGTTTACCCTGTTGCTTTCCTCCTGCCTCACAATGGTTTCATGGCATTATGCAACGATCTTCGGTCTCATTTCAGGGACTGATAGAGATTTCAGAACTGCTTGGCTGTGTGGATGAATGGAGATGCTACTATCGTTGTAACATCTACGTAAATGCTCTGCTGTACATACTCGAATATCTGGGCCTGGAATTCAGAAGCTCACCTTCCTACAAAAATTACACTCTTCAGTCGAGGCTGAATACCGTATACACCAGCTTGAGCACTTTCATCTCTTTTCGACTCGTCAATAAACCATATCATGTTAGCTGAACCATATCGTGGAATCCATATTGGTATGAATTATTCTCCTACTGAACAAGTCGGAACAGACGGTCAAACAGTCCCACTACACTGTACATGGGGTACACAAAGCACCAAAAACGGAACACATTTACAAGTCTAATACGATGTAAGTAAACAGTTGATTTTTAAAACAGCTCCCACGTGTCTCGGGATGGATAAATACAGGTCCGGCATCGTTTTCAAGGGAAACTAGTACCATTCTTCCTGGAAAATGGTGGCAAGTTCAGGTAACGATGACATAGCTGATTAGCAATCAGGTATCCCTCTGTCGAAAGTAGACGACAAAGACTCTATAACATTAAGATTTGGTGACTGGTGGGCAGGAAAGATCGGACAATTCATTCTCGTGGTTACAAAACCAGTCTCGGGAGATATGAGCTGTGTAAACAGGGACCCTCTCGTCTCGGAACACAGTATCATAATTGGGGAACTTATAACTACTTAAACCTTACTAACCTACGGA
The DNA here is from genome assembly GCF_023864275.1 of Schistocerca cancellata. Taxonomy (NCBI): domain Eukaryota; kingdom Metazoa; phylum Arthropoda; class Insecta; order Orthoptera; family Acrididae; genus Schistocerca; species Schistocerca cancellata. The sequence continues at coordinate 436,699,597 of NC_064631.1, read as the reverse complement.
CATCACACACATCCATGCCCGAGGCAGGATTCGAACCTGCGACCGTAGCGGTCGCGCGGTTCCAGACTGTAGCGCCTAGAACCGCTCGACCACCCGGCCGGCTCGGTATTCAAATTGTTCCCATACCGCAGCGAGAATATCTTGAGTTACAGCTTCCACAGCTGCTGTTATGCGATGTCTCAGTTCATTCACTGTTGTTGGTGGCGGTAGCGGAGGCGCATAAACAGTGTCTTCTATTAAACTCGTGAAGAAATGATCACACACTGTCAGGTTCGGTGACCTTGGAGGCCAGTAATGTAAGGTTGAATCATTTAGTCCAGTGCGACCGATCGGTCGTTCAGATACCAGTGGAGTGGTGCCCAATCCTGTTGGTAAATGAAATCGTTCGAATCAGTCTCCAGCTGTTGGGGGGAAAATTTCTCAAGCACATCGAGATATGTGCTTCCTGTGAAAGGGTTCTCAGCAAAGAAAAATAGACCATACACCTTATCTCAAATAATATAATAGTTATGATTTTTTTTTAATCGGGCGATTCTTTTTGATGTACCTACGTTGTTCACGCACATATCTCAAATAACATAGCCGCGCGGGGTAGCCGTGCGGTCTAGGGCACCTTGCCACGGTTCGAGCGGTTGCCCCCGTCGGAGGTTCGAGTCCTCCCTCGGGCATGGATGTGTGTGTTGTCCTTAGCGTAAGTTAGTTTAAGTTAGATTAAGTAGTGTGTAAGCCTAATGACCGATGATCTAAGCAGCCTGATCCCATAGGAACTTACCACAAATTTCCAATTTTTGAAAGAACATAACGGTTATGATTTTTTTAAATCAGATGATTCTTTTTGATACTCCCTATATAACGCACCCGTTTTAAGTGCAGTCCAACAATAATTTGGATTAAATGGCGTCGTGGCAATCCCAGCAACTAGGTACATATAGATCTACCGTTGACTAATGGGAAAATTACACGCTTAAAAATACTAAGTGCCCGGTTACAATTTTCATACGAATTGTCCACTAGGTTCTGATGAACTAGTGCGCCTTAAAAGTCGATAAAGGAAGTATGCTGAAGAGAAAATGTGTACATGAAACGGAGTCGCAACCTAGAGGCACCGCGAGCGGCAGCGGTGGCGCCAGCAGCCCGTGGAAGGCGGCGGGCGGTCGCACGGTGGTTGACGGTCGCCCGCGGCGACAGCGGCCTTATGAGGCGGCCGTGTTTGTTGAGCCAACAAGTTTACAATAATAAACAGCGCCGCGCTGTCACCGCGCGCCCACGCTATACATAGCCACGCCACAATATTATGCCGGCCCGTAAACACCGCTGGCACTTGTTTATTACGCGCCCTCCTCGTCTGCCCGCGGCTAGGAGACCGCCCTTCAATAACTGGTGACAGGGACAGCGACAGGCTCACGCAGCGACAACAACACTTTACAGCGCCGTCGCCTGCTGCTTTGCCGGCAGTTTTCATGTATACACCCCATCGTGCTACCGAGTGTAGGAAAAACTTGGCGGAGTCCCATATAAAATAACTTTCAACATAGCTAGCGGCGTCGATGTTTAGACATTGGCCAGGGATTGTTTTGTACAGTGTGTTCGTAACGATGCTGATTTGAGATACATGGTAACATGCGTTACATAGGGTGACACTGGTTTGTGACGGTTAGCTAGATAAAATCGGCAGATGTTCAATTGCACTAATAGTCACCTTATCGTGTGTATATCAACTACATCACCCTCCCTCCTATACTTTAGGAATTAGGCCAAAGCTCCACACTTCTGTCCATTTTCTACGTGATCTCTCTACATTTCTCTCCCTAACTGAATGAAAATACGTTACTTATATACGTGATCTGTCAACATACATTCGCTTCAAATTATCATTACCTTTTTGTATTTTATGCACCGTTGCATTTTTATCATTTAGAGAGTACCACTAAACCTTTATCCCTTATTCTTTAAAGAATCGAGCTCTTACAATAAAATGGCGTATCTGCCGAAATATGTTGCGTACAATGATGTAATTTTACAGGTACCCTCAGTGAGATATGCTGATACCGTCTGCAAAATGCATTGCAAGTAGAGTTAGTAATAAAGTAGTAATAAAATAAAATGTCATGTCTTAGCTGCAGTTTTACTGTACGAAGGGCGAGAATATAGTAAACGGTAAATTTTCTCTCTCTCATCATTTTGTGGAGGTGACAGGGACAAAAAGTTTGGTGAAGGTTCGAAATTATGTGAAAAATTTGTTGGAAGTCGCTAAGTACTCTCACTTTCAAATACTGGCTTAATATAGTCTGGGTACTTGTAATCTGTGCGCCGTCAATTAAGACTTACATACAGTTTCTAACTCTAATACCTGAATTATTTCGTTAAACCTCTAACGTAAAATAACATGTATAATGAGTAGACTACGAGAGCCTTATAAATTATTAAATTTGGTTTATAACTGTATCAAAATTGAAAATGAAATTTTGTTGCCCCTTGAAGTCGTTAGACAGGCAACCTGCAACTGATTTCTATCTCGAGTTCTCCGTAGTGATGCAGATGTATGCAGCTTTTGTCAGAGATCTGCTCTGGTCGCTTGATTAGAAGAGTACAATTGTTCACTTTAAAGAGGAACTAAAATTTCAGTGGCTTGCATATTTGGTATTTATTTTTTAGAGATAATTCAACTCTGACATCGGTAGTACGTAGCAGGCGCTGCGACTGCCCTATAGAATTTTAGATACGTTTAGTTTCTAGTCGTATTCTTTAGCGTTAGGTATATTGCGCCACATATGTACATCTGGAATTTTTATTTTTGTGTTTCATAATTTCGCTAATAGCTTGTGCTACAGCCTAAACAACGGAAGTGTGATTTCCTTACAACTAGCGGAAGGCACGACTTCCGCATTTTCCTTTCATTATTCGTTGGAGGTCGTCTCGTGATAATTTGCAAACATCCAGTTGTTACTGCATCTGCTCCGATTAATGATGATATTCAGTCTTATCTGAGGATTCCATTCGTAGGAAATTCCGTCAGTATAAACGTCAAATGATGTAGAAAGGATACAACTCTGCTTCAGACAATGGTAAACGCATTGGAATAGTTTGCGTCGAATATATTTTTATAAAAACGCAAATTTGAAGGCTTCTGTCAGAGCCTATGAAGTGCTTCGGAAATCATCTTACTTTCATTGTACCTTCTACAGTGTGAACCCGATCTCCACCGATAAAATTTGGAGGTTGTTCAAAGTCATTTATTACTATGTTGCTATAAAAGACACGCGGCCACTGGTGTTTCAATTGCATTTCGTTTGATTTCGTATTCCATTTGTCTTTGCACCCGTGCTGCACAGAAAATATTTGCACGGCACTGCAAATGTCGATGGTGTGTGTGTGTGTGTGTGTGTGTGTGTGTGTGTGTGTGTGTGTGTGTGTGTGTGTGTTAGAAATGAAAGAGTTTTATTCACTCACGTTACCTGCTGTTCATAACAGTAATGCCACTTTACTCTTCGTCCTCAAACTTGCATTCAGTACTGTTCACTTCTGTCCCGGATTTGGTTTTCCCAGTGCGTTAAGGGAGATGCGCAGATGTACGGATATGTTTTCTGACGAAAAATTGGCCTATAGGTACCTCGTTTGTTGGTTCACGTACTGCAGTGGAAGAGTGGCACGTCGACACAATGTGATTATACTTTTGTGCTCAGTATTCATCATGATGCTGATGTGTCTGCTCTGATTGATGCTATGCTCTGTCATCGAATAACATTCTTCGAGAATATCGTCAGTATGAACGTCAAATGATGTAGCAGCAGGAATACAATCTTTCTTCATATCTAGTCTAGTTTCTAGAGGATGAAAATGGTGTGCGTCGAGTTTATTTTTATAAAAATACAAGCATTAATATTTCTGACAGAAGCCATCAGACGCTTCGGAGGAGCCTCTTATTTTCATTATGCACTCTATAACTGGCCATTACAGTAACGCCTCTTCCTCAAACGTGTATTGTTCAAAAATGTTCAAATGTGTGTGAAATCTTATGGGACTTAACTGCTAAGGTCATCAGTCTCTAAGCTTACACACTACTGAACCTAAATTATCCTAAGGACAAACACACACCCATGCCCGAGGGAGGACTCAAACCTCCACCACGACCAGCCGCACAGTCCACGACTGCAGTGCCTCAGACCGCTCGGCTAATCCCGCGCGGCAAAACGTGTATTGTAGCACGTAATTACGTGGTAAGTGCCTGTGCATTAAAATTTATATTAGTTGGCACTTGGCAGCTAGTGGGTTGGATTGCTACCACCGGCACTATACCATTGGGAAACTGGCACTGTCTGTATGTGCGCAGATCCCAAGAAGCTATGGGCCCAAGCTGTGAATAAAGCACTGTCCAAGCTGGTGGTGGCTCCATAATGGTGTGGGCTGTGTTCATATGGAATGGACTTCATCCTGTGGTCCAACTGGACCGATCATTGATAAGAAATGGTTACGTTCGGGTACTTAGAGGCCATTTGCTCCCATTCATGGACTTCAAGTTCCCAGACATGTCACCGGGCCACAACTGTTTGCCATTGGACTGAAGAATTATCCTAAGGACAAACACACACACCCATGCCCGAGGGAGGACTCGAACCTCCCACGACCAGCCGCACAGTCCATGACTGCAGCGCCTTTAGACCGCTCGGCTAATCCCGCGCGGCAAAACGTGTATTGTAGCACGTAATTATGTGGTAAGTGCCTGTGCATTAAAATTTATATTAGTTGGCACTTGGCAGCTAGTGGGTTGGATTGCTACCACCGGCACTATACCATTGGGAAACTGGCACTGTCTGCTACTGTGTTGCACAAAGCATAGTGCCTGCCAGTTCCGGACGTGCGAATCTCGCCTGTTTCGAGAAGACGTTAACTCCGACCCGAAAGTTTAATAACACATTTTTTCATCTTGAGAGACTAGTCGTATACCAATATGCCATCACTTGTGGTTTGAAATTACATTTCCACTTCGTTGAGAGTCTAACAGTACGGAAAGAGAAATGTGAAGGTCACATCAGTGTTTCTACTAACGCTACTCAATGGAGCACTATTCGCGCAGTCATGCGGTATGTTAATGCGTCATTTTTAAGACTGGCGTGTGCTCCTTTAATTTCTACACAACGTTAGATTTACTGCTGTGGTTAAATGTATCAAAAGAGGTGGAGGGGCAGCCAATTCCACTATAACAGATGGTCAAGACGCCTGGGTTGTTGAGAAGTTTGAGTCAGTGGCAGCCTTTGTTCTCGAGTTTCGGCTGATCGCAGAAACTTCCGTACCAAACCGGCGCAATAGGCATAACTTCAAGTGGTACTAATAAACAGACAACTCATTAGAAAACTGTACTTACTGTACCGAAATACCTAGTGCCACTGACGTTCCACATATACAGTACTACTTATTGAAGTGAATTTTCGGAAGTTTAACAAATAAAATGACATTTACGTGACGAACATCGGTGGAGATGGCCGATCTCGGACGAAAATGCGTCCTGCGCGGATAAGTGAGAAACTGTTTGCTGTGGTCATTAAGCAGTCTGCGTCGGTGCTCGGTGGTAACACGTAACTCGTTATCGAACGAAGAAGATACTATTTTGTAGTTGAACTTTAAATAAGTGTTTAGCCCGCGCGACGGTTGATGCGACCCTTAAATGACTGTCAATAATGTACAGTGAGCTCAGCATGGGTGATTCTGTGCCCAATATTGTGATTAGACGTCGCGACCGTGGCACTGACTTAAAGATTTTAGTAGCTCTCATGTGCCACTGATTACACTACATCGCCAGATATTTGGGCTGCTTTGAAAATCCGCCTTACGCAAACTCATATTTACCTTTTTTTATTCACACAGACATGTTTTGACATCTTCGTGTCATATTCTGTGGGTCAAATCCTGTGGAAAGTATAGCATAAAGTTTATAATCATTGCTCTATGCTGTAAAACACAACAGGAAAGGGCACAAAAATCGATCTATAAAAACGCAGTTTCACTAACAGTGTAATTGTTTGCTGAGCAGTCGACACAAACCGAACAAAATGCATATGTAATAATTTTTAGCCTTACAATAGATCACCCATTATAAACTTTATATTATACTTTACAGAAATAAAATTTGATCCACAGAAGGTGGTGCACAGGCGTCGAAACACTTCTGGAGGAATAAAGAGAAATAAATGTGATTTGTACAAAGCGGATTTTCGAAACAACCGAAATTTTAAATCTGAAGTACGGAAAAACGCCAAGAGGTGGTTCAAACCTTAGTAAGATGATTCTCGCCAGACTTGTTTCCTTACTCCACCCAATTGGACAAATAAATATGGTGACATCAGTTTTTCTTAAATCTGAAGCTTTGAATATTATTGCAGTGGCAATTGTAGCAATCCTATTGATCACTCTTTTGTACATACCTAGTGAAAATATCTATATTAGGAACCGTACCCTACATACAGGTTGCTGCAGTAGATACAATGAGACATCTTCAGAAGAAGTGAGATAGGCAGGCGCCTCTTCCAATGATTACAGAAACACCCAGTACAGAATATTATGATTTACGATACTGCCGTGCCTGTGTTATTCTGAATTACGATGCTCAGTGTCTTTGAACATGCATGCAGGCACTGCGCCGGCTACAGCTGTTGCCGGCCGGTGTGGCCGTGCGGTTCTAGGCGCTTCAGTCTGGAACCGCGTGACCGCTACGGTCGTAGGTTCGAATCCTGCCTCGGGCATGGATGTGTGTGATGTCCTAAAGTTAGTTAGGTTTAAGTAGTTCTAAGTTCTAGGGGACTGATGACCATAGATGTTAAGTCCCGTAGTGCTCAGAGCCATTTGAACCATTTGAACAGCTGTTATGAAATACACTAAATGTATCTGCAGTTGCGAATATGGACAACCATCAGTTGTAGAATGGGATGACGACAATGAAAATTTGTGTCGGACCTCAGGATTTCCCGCTAATCGCGAGCGGTCGGCTCACCATTTGGCTATTCGTGCACGACTGACAACCAGACACAAACTTCAGTATGTCGTCAAACACGCGTCCACAACCCGTAGTCGTATATTCATTACGTAAATTGCCGTACAGGTGAGAGATTTTACTTCAAAGTCACTTACCCTTTTTTGGCGGATAAATACATGTGAGCATGTCAAAAATGGTTCAAATGGCTCTAAGCACTATGCGACTTAACTTCTGAGGTCATCAGTCGCCTAGATCCTAGAACTAATTAAACCTAACTAACCAAGGACATCACACACATCCATGCCCGAGGCAGGATTGTAACCTGCTGCCGTAGCGGTCGCCCGGGTCCAGAGTGGAGCGCCTAGAACCTCACGGCCACTCCGGCCGGCTGTGAACATGTCCAAAGGAACTTTGCAATATCGTATTTATCCATCAACATCGGGCAAGCAACTTTCAAGCAAAATGTCTCACCTGTACGCGAATATACCGGGTGATCAAAAAGTCAGCATAAATTTGAAAACTGAATAAATCACAGAATAATGTAGATAGAGTGGTACAAATTGACACACATGCTTGGAATAACATGGGGTTTTATTAGAACCAAAAAAATACAAACGTTCAAAAAATGTCCGACAGATGGCGCTTCATCTGATCAGAATACCAATAATTAGCATTACAAAGTAAGACAAAGCAAAGATGATGTTCTTTACAGGAAATGCTCAATATGTCCATCATCATTCCTCAACAATAGCTGTGGTCGTGGAATAATGTTGTGAACAGCACTGTAAAGCATGTCTGGAGGCATTGGCGTCGGATGTTGTCTTTCAGCATCCCTAGAGATGTCGGTCGATCACGATACACTTGCGACTTCAGGTAATCCCAAAGCCAATAATCGCACAGACTGAGGTCTGGGGACCTGGGAGGCCAAGCATGAAGAAAGTGGCGGCTGAGTACACGATCATCACCAAACGACGCGCGCAAGAGATTTTTCACGCGTCTAGCAATATGGGGTGGAGAGACATCCTGCATAAACATCGTACGTTCCAGCTGGTGTTTATCAGCCATGCTGGGGATGATGCGATTCTGTAACATATCGGCGTACCTCTCACCCGACACGGCAGCAGTTTTGCTGTTCAGCGCCATCTGTCGGACATTTTGTGAACTTTGTTTTTTTTTTGTTCTAATAAGCCCCATGTCATTCCCAGCATGTGTGTCAATTTTTACTTCTATCTACATTATTCCGTGGTTTATTAAATTTAGAAATTTATACTGACTTTTTGATCACCCTGTACATAATGAGTGTACAAGTACAGGTTGTAGACGCATGCTTGACGACATATTGAAGTTTGAGTGTGGCCCTGAGTCGAGCACGGATAGCCAAATCGTTGGCGACCGTTCGGGATAAGCGGGAAACTCGTGTTCGAGGCCAGGTCTGGCACAAATTTTCATTGTCGTCATTCGATTCTACAGCTGATGGTTGTCCATATTAGCAACTGCGAATACATTCCATGTATTGTGATTACTGTCGCAGTTTATTCAACTCCACGTGGGGTGCAACTTACGGAGTTAACGTATTCAGATGCAGCCGCGGCAGGAAGAATCTATTCTCTCTGCGAGTGTAGCACACGAGTGGGCAGACGCTGTGTGTTGAGGCACACTTACCTGACTTACCAGGTGCTGGAACGGCGGCGCGGAGGGGTCCAGACGGTCGAGGTCTGTGTGCAGCGCGAAGTCGGAGAGCGCCTTCCATGGCGGCTGGTAGGACTGCACCTCGATGGGGTTCATGCCGAGCGGCGACTCGTGGCGCACGGGGCTGGACGCCACCATGGGGATGCCCTGCATGGCGCCGTAGCCCAGCTTGCGGCCGTCCTGCGCAAACACAGCTGCCTCAGGCGCTGTCAGCTCCCCGTGGCCGGCTCCCCAGCAGAACTATGTCGGCGTGGGACAGACCGTCACTCCAGGCTACACTCGCACACACATCTACAAAACAAGCGCCGCTAGCAAAACACAGTTTCATCTCCTCCACCGTTACCCACACATGTTTTTGTTGTACCAGCATTAATGCTTACATTTCTGGAAGAGGTTATTAATGTTAACACAACTGCGCAGTTGTCCGAAAATTAGCTACGGAAAGTACAGGGTTATTCGTAAGTACCTCTGTAGTTTCAGTAGACGACTGCACGTGAGCTGCGAGATATACAGCAAGTACACCGTATCAGTGGTTGCAGCACCTCACCAAGTCTGTAACTCATTTTACAGGTGTTCAATATGGACACCAGTTGTGACGTGGCAAACGTTAATACGTCAATGCAAATTCATTGAAGTCGCTGCTGCTGACCTGGAAGGTGGAACGGCAGCAGCTCGCTTTGGAAATCTAATCACTGGGTTACCCATTTGCAGACACGAACTAATTGGATGTCACAGTACAGAGCGGATGATTGGTTTACTACTTCTGACACGCCTGCCCTAGTGATGCACTCTGCAACTATTTCCCGGTGCATATTACGAATAGAAACTTGGTGAAGGACTCTATCTATTGCCATGTGACATTTTTCTGTATCTCTTACAGTTGTCGCACAGTCGTTTTCTCAAACTCGGAGGTAAAATGGTTCAAATGGCTCTGAGCACTATGGGACGTAACTGCTGTGGTCATTAGTCCCCTAGAACTTAGAACTACTTAAACCTAACTAACCTAAGGAAATCACACACATCCACGCCCGAGGCAGGATTCGAACCTGCGACCGTAGCGGTCGCGCGGTTCCAGACTGTAGCGCCTAGAACCGCTCGGCCACTCCGGCCAACAAACTCGGAGGTAACAAGCAGTTAAATTTAAGTGCAGCCACTTACAGAGGTCCAGTGTGGACTGTAATTATAGTATGGCAGCGCAACTTGGTAGACTTTCTAATGCATTAATGTGAAACTAATTTACGCTGGAAGAGAGTTGGGTTGGGTTGTTCTGGGGAAGGAGGCCAGACAGCGAGGTCATCGGTCTCATCGGATTAGGGATGGACGGGGAAGGAAGTCGGCCGTGCCCTTTGAAAGGAAACATCCCAGCGTTTGCCTGGAGCGATTTAGGGAAATCACGGAAAACCTAAATCAGGATGGCCGGATGCGGGATTGAACCGTCGTCCTCCCGAATGCGAGCCCAGTGTTTAACCACTGCGCCACCTCGTTCGTCGGAAAAGAGTTAGTTCCTATTTTGGGCACCAGGTGAAAATCTGGGGCTGTGTTTGCAATGAAGATGTATAGAAATGTTTCCATATGTAATCGATTAGGAACGGTCAGAAAAGGTGAAGCAAATGAGAAAGGCATAACTTTGATTTTTTTATTATTAACCGCCGCTTACATAATTTGTTGAATATGAGCACCGGAGACGGCGATGAGGTGCTATAATGCACCAGATTTGCACACAGTGGCCAAATTCTGAACTATTTTTTTTTCAGCATAAATCAGTTCCGCGCAACACTGTATATACAAAGTTTCGCAGAAATACGAAAATTCAGCTCACGCTGGACCTCTCTGAGTAGCTGCCCTTGATCCACCTGATACTTACACATTCTCATATTACTGTAATTTCAGTGACGAACTGTCACTCACTGAACCCTAAGCTGTGCGATAACTGGTACATATTGCGAAAATCGACTTAATTAAGATGAAGAATGTTAACGTAATAGTGGAAAAACAGGAAGAATTCCATTACTCAGGAAACAAGACTGCGCAGGATGGCTGAAGCAAGTAATATATTGGAAGTAGGTTGCCACAGCCGAAGTATGTTTCCTTCAATAAGAGAGCTCTTACAAAGACAGATAAAGTACGAAATGAAATGCTAATAAGAATACGTGACGGTGAGAGTATACAGAACACCAATCGTTGCCAGAATAAGAGACAGATTAATGGGACATTTGCCAGTAGTAACGTGGCTGTAGAAGGAACATTACAGATGAAAACTGATAGTGGACAATGTCTAGAATATACAAAAGCATTCGGACACACCCATGTAATTCGGAACTGACCACCAGATGTCCCGACGTGCGGACCCACCAGTGCGAAAGGAGGAGGGGTGGGGGGGGGGGGAGTATTGTATTACCGTAGAGAAGAACATACAGCAGAATGTGCATCAGGAGAGCTCAGTGGCTTCGAACGTCGGCTAGTCATTCTGTGTTACCTGCGTGGCAAGTCCATAACGGACATTTCCACTCGTCTAAAGTTGCCCAGGTCGACTGTTGGTGACGTGGTTCTGAAGTGGAAAAGCGAAGGACAACCGCAACTAAACCAAGTCCGCATGTTCTGACGGACAGGGACGGCCGAGCATTACAGATAGTGGTGGTAAAAAATTGCATATAATCGATTGGAAGGTGTCACTGGTGGGTTCCAAAGTGCCACCAGCAGTCCAGCTAGTACAATGGTTGTGCGTGCGGAATGGGACACAGTGGTCGGGCAGCTCCTGACAAGCAACACATTTCTGCAGTCGACGTTAAGCAGCGCTTGAGGTGGTGTAAGCAACGACGCCACTGGACGGATGACTGGACGAAACTTCTGAGGTCAGCAGTCTCCTAGAACTTAGAACTACTTAAACCTAACCAACCTAAAACATCACACACATCCATGCCCGAGGCAGGATTCGAACCTGCGACCGTAGCGGTCGCGCGGTTCCACACTGAAGCGTCTACAACCGCTCGGCCACTCCGGCCGGTACTCGACAAGGCAGAAGGAAGAAAGGATGTCCACTGAGAACATGGAAGGGATGTTTCTATGGGACAATGAAGGCGAGTGGTATCTCTAAAGGAGACTAGCAGAGTAGGACGAGGTGCGCAATGGACGCGAGACGCGGCCATAGCCGTAAATCACGCTCAAGATATGATTTTGGTGATTTAGGAAAACCACAGGAACCATTAATCTGCGTCGTACATCCGCACGGGGGACTGAACTGCCGCCCACCCGAATGCGAGCTTGGTCCTCCTCCGTAGCTGCGCGTTCAGCGCTGCGGAATACCAAGCGAAGGAGCCCCGGGTTCGATTCTCAGTCCGTCATGAAGACGCTAACCGCCCAGGTGTTTCTTCAAGTGCAGGAACAGATGGTAGTCACTGGGCGCAAGATCGGAACTGTATGGAGGATGATCTAGAGTTTCGCATTGAAAAGATGTGATGAGATCTTTGGTCTGATTCGCTACATGCGGACGGGCATTGTCATGCAGCAAAACGATGCCCTTTCTCAACTTCCATGGATTCTGGTATGACGTATGCCACCCATGTTTCATCGCCCGTAACAATTTGGCTTAAGAAATCATCACCGTCGTTGTGCTACCGCTCAAGGAAAGTCAATGCACTGTCTAAACATTTGGTTTTGTGCACATCCGTAAGCATTTTCGGTACCCAACGTGCGCACAATTTTCGGTAATTCAAGTGCTCGGTCACAATGCCATACGAAACACTACGAGAAACATTAAGAAAGTCATCCCGCAAGGAGGAAATCGTAAAGCGTCTGTTTTCTCTCACCTTATTGTCCACTTCCTGCACCAAACTTTCATTAACGACCGAAGGACGCCCACTCCGTTGTTCATCATGCACATTTGTGAGGGCATCTTTAAATGCTCTCACCCACTTTCTTACGGTCGCAGGTTCGAATCCTGCCTCGGGCATGGATGTGTGTGGTGTCCTTAGGTTAGTTAGGTTTAAGTAGTTCTAAGTTCTAGGGACTGATGACCTCAGTAGTTAAGTCCCACAGTGCTCAGAGCCATTTTGAACCCACTTTCTTACCATTCCATCACTCATAATGTTTTCTCCGTAAACTCCAGAGATCTCTCCACGAATATCGATCGCTTTTAGGCCTTTAGCACCAAGAAATCTTTTAACAGCCCGTACTTCACTGTCGGCGGGACTCACGATTGTCGGAGGCATCTTAAGCACTCAGTACACAACGTAAACAAGGAAGAATCAGACTGTAACGGCGTCAGGGCGTAGATTAAGGTACAGCCTTTCACGTAAAAATAAAATTGAGATATCTTAGCACGTCTTTTTTTAATTTCAGAACGGTACTTACTTAAAAAAACAGGCCCCGTACGTTCGTATCAACAAAAGCGACATTCCACTACTCAATGGCGGATTGGGCACGTCCGGAAAGAGGATCGAGACTGGCGCGGTTTACTGCGCCACCTCACTCCGCCTGTTTGAACGAGCCCTTGTGGCGAACGCGTGGCACGTATCTCCGCAAAATGAGCAGCTCCCCGGACCGCTGACAAGCTGCTGGGCCCGTGTCATCACCATATAGGTAGGTGGGGCCCACAAAAAGCCCGTGGGAACGTGGACACGGCCGGGCGGGGCGCAGCTGCCGGCGGAAGCAGCTGCCGCGGAAGCGTTCACGGAGACAGCCGACGCACCGCAGCCTACCCCACGTCAGTCGCGTGCTCGCCGCGCCACTTAGGGACGCATTCATACTTTGGTGTTAATGGCCGTGGCCGTGCAGCCACCAGAACCGGCTGAAGAGTCGGCCATCTGACAGGCAGATGGTCAATCAGATTTTGATTTTTTCACGGTGGTGCACACACTGACGAGTCGAAACATAATGACCACAACGCTCATCCATAGTTGAGGGTGGTTTGTAAGAAAGTAGGGTAATTCCTTCATTTTTAACTACCCCCACCCCCTCCCTTCCTAAGATCATCAGCCCTGACATTTATCCTTCTTATCAGATCGAACCCATTTTTCACTATCCTTTCTCACAATATGATTATCTCCTATCCTATTCAATCCTTTTCTTTGCTCTCCATGAACATGATATGGCCATCATCCTGCTTATTCCACTCCAACTGATCCCCTACCACGCGCATCCTCCCATACCAATCGTCCAATTCCATTAACACTTTGCCGTCCGCGCGTCTTATACAAATTGATTCGCTTGGCGCCGGCAACGCTAATTCGGATTACTTGGCTTGTCGCCGGCCGTTCATGACATTATCGGGAGATTATAAATTGTTACGTGTTACTAACCTAATCGTTAGTTCTCATAAGTTCTCTATCCTCTTCCGCTACTTTCATGAAATTTCGAAGATATACTTACGTAAATAAATACAAAATTTGTTTGTTTCAAATATTTGTTTATTTAAAGTTTTTGGAAAAATAGTCAGTTACGAATTGCATTTTGAATAGCCAGTCGGCATTATCCGGTTTATTTTGTTGTCGTAAAAATGTAAAAATGATAATACTTGTCTGAATTGGTTGCGGAACATCAAAAAATGGTTCAAATGGCTCTGAGCACTATGCGACTTAACTTCTGAGGTCATCAGTCGCCTAGAACTTAGAACTAATTAAACCTAACTAACCTAAAGACATCACACACATCCATGCCCGAGGCAGGATTCGAACCTGCGACCGTAGCGGTCACGCGGTTCCAGACTGAACCGCCTTTAACAGCACGGCCACACCGTGCGGGACATCGTTTTGCAAAATATCGGTATGTCTATCATAGGATTCATTGATCAATAATCATCGATCCTTCTTTTTTTTTTTTTTTTTTTTACAGTTCCCATAAGGATAGCAAGCCCAAACAATTTTCTAAGTTCGGGTCTCGTAACGTTGACAAATTTAGCATTTTTTAAATCCAGTTTTCTTCTTTTGCAATTTTGATTGCGGTACTTGTTGTTTTCGTTGGTAATATATTCAAGTAGACCGTTCCCAATATGTATTTCGACAATATCCACGACGCTCTGTGTATCTTTGGGAAATACGTTTGGACCCAGAGATCCTTCAAAGCTATTACTGCTCCTCGGTAAATCAAAGTCTGACCACTGTGCACTGTCTTCTTCGTCTGATTCACCCGAATCAGTTGGCAACCGTATCGCTCGCCGAATTCTTCTTGGACGTATTTCACATCTTCCGACGATTCTGTTTCAGTTTCATTTTTTCGATATCCAGTGTCTTCTCCCCAATCGGCCAAGACGTCCGGAACGCCAGACAAGACATCCGCGCATTCACCATAAATAATCGTATCGTCTCTTTCGTCTGCCATGTTGAAACGGCACAAGTAGTTATAAAACAAAGAACTTGTTGACGTGTGTAACTTATTGTTACATAAACAAAACACCAACAGAATGCGACAGACACTAAAGTGCTCTCGCCGGCCACTGGGCGATACTATGCACACGGCACCACTGTGGTGTCGCCGGACGGTAGAGTGTTAAGATAGCACTCCTCTCAGCACCACTTAACCCCCAAACTTTCAGCTTGCCTTTGCGTAATGGAGGGCCTAAAATTAACTTCTTGTATAAAAAACACCATAAATATTTTTTACTTTATAAACGCTTTCGGTCGAAGAGCAGCATCTTAACCGCTGCCGATTATGACGAGAGACGGAATGAAATCACAATAAAGGGAAAAGAAACCACATCAACAGTTAAGAAATGAGTGGCTTAAATCTGACGTGGTCGCAGTTCTCTATAACACCTATGAGAAAAACGTCCTAAAGCGGAAACCACTGATAAACGGAGAAACACCATGATTTTTTTATACACTGTGGGCTTGCACGGTCGGCGTCCTCTTCGGTAAAACTTCCCGGCGAAGAGGCCGTAATCGTTGCGTGAAACTGCATCCTGATGTTTCATCTCCAGGTGCGGGAGACATGTTCCGAGGTAAGACGGCTCCTGCATCTACTAAATCCCAATCGGACAGTTGGTGCTAAGTGGAAAAGGGAAGGAACAACCGTAACTAAACCAAAACAAGGCTGGTCTCGTGTACATAGGAATCGTCGAGCATTGCGAAGGGTGGTTTATAAGAATTCGCATGAAATCAGCAGAAAGGATGAGTCATAAGTTCCAAAGAACTACCAGCAGTCCAGTTAACGCAATAAATGTGCGCATGGAGTTAAAAAGAAGGGCGAGCAATGGTCGAGTAGCTTCTCGTAAGAAACCGAGTTACTGTAGTCAATGGTAAGCGACGATTGAGGCGGTGTACGCAGGGGTGCCACTGGACAGAGTATGACTGAAAGAGAGTGATTTGGAGTGATGAATCACGCTATACCCTATGACCATCCCACGGAAGTGTGTGAGTTTGACAAAAGCCAGGACAACCGTACCCTCCATTGTGTGTGGTGCTAACAATGAAGTAAGGAGGAGGTGGTGTTACGGTATGTGGCTGTTTTTCGTGATTATGGTGTGATCTTCTTATTGCATTTAAGAAAAAGTTAAGTGCGGAAGAATATGAACTCCTTTTTAAGTATTCTGTACTACGTACAGCAGAGAAACAGTTCGGAGTCGGCGATTGACTGTATCAGCATGGCAATGCAGCCTGTCATTAAGCATCAACTCTGAGGCAATGGTTTGTGGACAGCAATATTCTTAAAATGGAATGCCTTCTCCCGAGGTCTGACTTGAACACAACTGGACACTTTGCGATGACTTAGAATGTCACCTTCGCTCCAGACCCCAGCGTCCAACATTGACACCTTCTCTGGGTTCGGCTCTGGAGCAAGTGGACTGCCATTCCTCCACAGGCCTTCTGACTCCTCACTGAAAGTGTTCCCGGCAGAGTTCAAGCCGTCCTATGAAGGCGAAGGTTGGACACACACCCTGTTATGTCCACTAATAGGTGTCCAGATGGGTTTGATCGGACAACGTATGTCTGAGTAACAAACAGGGAAAAAAAGTTTTTTTCGCGTAATGCGGTGTTATAAAATAGCAGATGACCTCCGCACCTCCATCTCCAAAAAGCTGGGCGGGCGAACCAGGGTAATGACGTGCCTAGTACAGCAATTTGATATTAAAAAATAGCATTCAAGCTGATGGTTACTTTTCTTTACAAAGGGGCAGAACACGACGTTCGTAGTTACGTAATATAGAATAAACCGTTTCAGGAAATTCCTTTGTCATAACAGGGGAGAAAGCAAGACTATTTTAGATACCTCGCAATTTTAAACATGGCTGACAGCAGCAGTAGTAGTAAAGTAATTTTCAGTTAGTGATGTATATAGTCTAATGGCTGCATAAAGTTTATTATAATAAGCCTTGACCAGGTTTCAGTACCACTAAGGGTATCTTCATCAGAAGGCGTAAAGCCACATAACGTACATTACGTTAACATTATAAGCATACGTTACGAGCTACAACGCTTACGTCAAATAGCAGAAATCGTGAAGGACTTCATCTACGATTTCTGCTGTTTGACTTGAGCGTCTGAGCTCATGTTGTATAATTTTAACGAACTGTAATATGAGTCCGCAGCTCGTGGTCTTGCGGTAGCGTTCTCGCTTCTCGCGCACGGGTTTCCGGGTTCGATTGCCGGCAGGGTCAGGGATTTTTCCTGCCTCGAGATGACTGGGTGCTGTCGTATTGTCTTCATCATCGTCACCATTCATCCCCATTACGGTCGGAGGAAGGCAATGGCAAACCATCTCCACTAGTACCTTGCCTAGTACAGCGGTGCGGGTCTCCCGTATCGTCCCCTACGCTCCTTGGAGTATGGGGCCTCATCATCATCATCAAGTAATATGACTTTATTCCTTCTGAAATATATACCTTTGGTGGTATTCAAACCTGTTCAATGCTTATACACTTTATGCAACCTATTGGCTGTATATAGTGAGGTGAAAACAGTCGTTGGATACCTCCCAATACTGTGCCTGACCTCCTTTCGTCCGACGTACTGCAGCAACTTGACTTGGCATGGACTCAACATGTCGTTGGAAGTACCCTGCAGAAATAATAAGCTATAGCCGTCCATAATTGCGGAATTGCTGCCTGTGCAGGAGTTTGTGCACCTCTCGGTTATATCTCATATATATTCGATGGGATTCATGTCGGGCAATCTGGGTGGCCAGATCATTCGCTCGAACTGTCCAGAATGTTCTTCGGGCCAGTTGCAAAGAATTGTGAGCTCGTGACATGAAGTCCATGAATGACTGCAAATGGTCTGCAAGTAGCCGAAGTCAATGATCGGTTCAGTTGGACCTGAGGACCAAGTCCATTCCACGTAAACAAAGCCCATACCATTACGGACCCACCACCAGCTTGCACAGTACCTTGTTGACGACTTGCGCCTATAGCTTCGTGGGATCTGCGCCACACTCAAACCCTACCATCAGTTCTCACCAATTCACATCGCGACTCATTTGCCCTGGCCACAATTTTCCAGTCGGCTAGGCCTTAACCAATATGGTCACGAGCCCAGGAGAGGCGCTGGAGATGATGTCGTGCTGTTACCAAAGGCACCCGTGTCGGTCGTCCTCTGCCATAACCCGTTACCGCCAAATTTCGCCGCACTGTCCAAACGGATAAGTTCGTCCCCATTGATTTCTGTGGTTATTTCACGCAGTGTTACTTGTCAGTACTGACAACTCTACGCAAACGTCGCTGCTCTCGGTCGTCAAATGTAGGCCGTCACCCACTGTGCTGTCTGTGTTGAGAGGTAATGCCTGAAATATATTCTCAGCACACTCTCGACACTGTCCATCTCGGAATATTGAATTCGCTAACGATTTCCGAAACGGAATGTCCCATGCGTCACCTCAGTGCTCATCATTTACTGGCATTTTAAATACATTGGTCAGGGGAGAGAGCGGCTTAGGCAAAGCACCAGCAGATTCCTGTGCTGACGCGGTCGACGCCCTCTGCGCGTGGGGCTTGGCAGGCTGAGGGGAGGTAGCGGTAGCCTAGCAGCGGGGATTTGCTGCGCCGAGGTGAGCATCGCCAGCAGCAGACGCGTTAATGGCGACACGTCCGGTCCGGTCGGCACGCTACGCTGCTCCCCATTGTCGCCTGTGCTGTACCGTGCCCGGCCAGCTGCCGCAGCAGCCCGCCCTTCCCTGCCTGTGTCTGGCCGTGTCTCCGCGCGGCAGCTTCAGCCACACGACTCACGTTTCCATAGCAGGCCGCATCCTTTTTTTATTCTCGTGCACGTACTCGTCAATAATCCCGGCCCACACGGTAGCTGCACCCGTGATGTTCCTTATACGTGACACCTCCGGTAAATCTCCCCCCCTCCCCTCCCCATCGCGTCTGAATCCCTCTTCCGAGCTCCTCCTCTAAAAGCGACACAAAGGCTCGCGCCTGCTTTGCAGAAATAATAGGCGTGAACGGTCGTTACAAGGATTCATAATTCCGGAAAGTGTTCCACCGTTAGCTTGTTGTAAGGGAAAATGTGTGAAAATTGTGGCCGGCCGTAGTGGCCGAGCGGTTGTAGGCGCTTCAGTCGGGAACCGCGTGACCGCTACGGTCGCAGGTTCGAATCCTGCCTCGGGCATGGGTGTGTGTGATGTCCTTAGGTTTATTAGGTTTAAGTAGTTCTAAGTTCTAGGGGACCGATGACCTCAGATGTTAAGTCCGACAGTGCTCAGAGCCATTTGAACCATTTGAAAATTGTGCTAGTCCCTGAGACTTCCACTTCTTTATGTATATAAGATGTAGTTTGAGCCCTGCGCTTGGTGTCTTGAGTGCTTACGCAGGGTCTGAACAAAAATATGCAAACACCACGAAAAATGCATGTTTCGACATAAATTCAGATGCTAGCCAAGCCTACATGTTGCTCTGTTGTATTTTATCAGGAACGGCACCTGTGCGAAGCCCTCAATACGTTTCAAGTGTCAGTCGTGGTCAGAACAGCGTTCTGTGTGGTTGTGAGTGTATTACGTCGCAGCTAACGTGGGTAAACTGTTGCTGCTCGTAGAATGGGTGCTTTTTACGATTTACATAAACCATCTGGTTGATGGTAATGACAGCGGCCTTAGACTGTTTGCCAATGGTGCTGTAGTCTACAGGAAAGTAGTACCACACGAAAGTTGTGAACAAATCAATGAGGATTTCCAGAAAATAAATGCGTCGTGTAATGACTGGCAGTTATCTCTCAGTATTAGTAAGTGTAACCTACTGCGTATAACAAGGTGGAAATCCCCATTAATGTATGAGTACAAAATAAATGATCAGTCTTTGGAAGCGGTAACATCAGTCAAGTATCTGGGTGTGACTATTCGAAATAACGGGTAAGGCGAACTCTAGATTGCGGTTTATTAGTAGAATCCTGAAGCGATACAGTCCTTCAACAAAGGAAATAGCTTACAATACGTTAGTTCGTCCAGTCTTGGAGTATTGTTCGTCAGTATGGGACACTTACCAGTTGGGTCTGACTCAAGAGATTGAGAAGATCCAAAGAACAGAGGCAAGATTCGTGACTGGTACATTTAGCCATCGCGAGAGCGTTACAAATCTCATAGAAAGTTTGAAGTGGGACACACTTGCAGATAGACGACGCGCTAAACAGAAGGGGCTGCTCACTAAATTCCGAAATCCAATCTACACCGAGGATGTAGAGCATATATTACTACCACCAACTTTCAAATCGCCAAATGATCACCAATCAAAGATAAAGGAAATAAGAGCTCGTACTGAGGCGTTCAGACAGTCGTTTTTCCCTCGCGCGATCCGCGAGTGGAACAGAGGGGGGGATATGCCTTTGGCGCGAACTGTGCCCTCCGCCACACACCGCTTGGTGGCTAGCAGAGTATATATATAGATGTAGATCGTACCCGAAGTATTATTTTGGTGTTTCAAGAGGCACCGTATCGGAGATTTATACCGCTTAGGGGAAGGGTTCGATTCCCGGCGGGGTCAGGGATTTTCTCTGCCTCGTGATGACTGGGTGTTGTGTGATGTCCTTAGGTTAGTTAGGTTTAAGTAGTTTTAAGTTCTAGGGGACTGATGACCTCAGATGTTAAGTCCCATAGTGCTCAGAGCCATTTGAACCAACTGCGCGTTATGTGATCGTTAAAGACTGTCATTGAAGGGGTCTGTAGCTGTGAAAGTCACTGAAGAACCGAATGTCGCACTTGCGGTATCTCTCAGCGCCAAGACAACACGAAGGGAGCTTCGGAAGCAGGGAACTGCAGGGCGCGCTGGAATTCGAAAACCGATCATCACTGGTGCAAATTGCGCTAAAAAGAAAACGTGACACAGAAGCCGTAAAACCTGAACTATGGAGCAAAGAACGGAACGATCGTAAGGCACTATTGGCTGGGAAACCCAACCTGTGGTCGTTCGCCCGCCTCGTGCAAGTCTTTCTATTTGACAGCACTTGATCGACTTTCGCTTCCATGATGATGGAATGACGACGAGGGCAGAACAACACCCAGTCCCCGAGTGGGTGAAACCTCCGAGCCAACAGGGAATCGAACCCTAGTCCCCCTCACGCTACTCAGCCACGCTGACAATTCAACTACGTATTCATTTGGTCAAATGAGCCTTTTTTCACACCGTTTCCAACTTCTGGCCGTGTTTAGGTCCCAGAAATGAAACGTGGCAGGGACACGGCGATGATTTGCGGAGCCATATCGTGGTATTCCACGGGCCCCATGGGTGCTCTCCATGGTCCAATTACTGCCACGTTTTATGTGACATTTTTCACTGATCAGGTCCATCCCATGATATTATGTTTGTTCTCCATTGGTGATGCTTTTTTTTAAGACGAAAGGGCTCCTATCCGCAGAGCTCCCATCATCCACAAGTGGTTTTGTAAGCACGAGCATGAACTGTCTTATCTCCCCTGGCCACCAGTATCTAGATCTCAAAATTATTGAGATCGCTATCCACCTCCACCAGCGTTAGATGAAATTGACACTGTTTTGCGGGAAGCATGGAATAAGATTCCCTTGAAAACCGTACAGGGCCTGTATTTATCCATCATGACACGACTGGAAGCTTTTTTGAATCCCAACGGTTTTCCTTTACTGTATTAGGCATGACAACGTGTTGTGGTTTTGGTGTTTCCATATTTTTACCCACCCCAGTACGTAATGGACGAACCAGAACTATGAAAAATATTCATGGACCAAAACAAGGGAAAACTGTCTGCTAAACATGGGCTCTAAAGCGTATAGCTGAATAAAATTCTTTCATCTAAGCTATTGTGAAACACTTATCTTCTACTGAAGAAGTGTTCAAAGCTCTTAAGGTATGCATTTTACCGTCCATGTTTACTGGTATTTTTTTCATATTTTGGTCCATACTATCGCATCTGTACTTTCGCCGGCAGAGTACTGATTCACCCTGCATATACGAACATCATCCTATCACTAAAGTGGGAGGGAGATGCATAGTCTTGTCAGGATCAACTAAAGCACAGAACATTCGGGCTATTTTTCTGGAAACAATTCTTCCACAGCTACACTGTTTCACCATTCATTGTTGATTTCAAGGCTGGAGTCGCATTGTCGCGCAGTTCTGTTTATTGAAGCCCGACAAGCTATAATCATGCTGCAAACACGGGACTCCCGACATGTAATACACATCTGCTGCACTTTTATTATCTGCTAGGAAAAATAGTTTATGGTCCTGCTATTTTTTCTTAAAATGCCTCGTTTCCATGTATAATACTTATCATCAGAGTTTTACAACGCATGTTTGCTGCTAGCTTACTATTTTCGATTGCGCCTGTTGACATATTAACTTTAAGAACATTGATAATGTAGTACCAAAACAGGTTTTTAATTTATCACACATTTTACACAATGGGAGAGTAATAATCTCCAAACCGATTCGTGGTATTGTTGTACAGTAGGTTCACAGCGGATAATCTTCGATTGTAGAACTTCAATAATGTGAATAGAGCACAGAGGGACTGAACAGCTCGTATACGATACTGCAGTGCCTGTGTTATTCCGAATTACGATGCAAAGTTCCTTTCGACATGCATGCATGTCCAAAGGAACATTGCTATTGCGACGACTACAGCCATTACGAAATACATTGAGTGTATTCGCAGTTGATGCATTTGAACAACCATCAGTTGTAGAATGGAATGACGACAATGAATATTCGTGCCGGGTCGGGAATCGAATCCGGACTGCGGGTGGAGAAGATCGGGAGAACGTGACGAGCTTGGCTTTTAATGTTCGACTATTACAAGCCTTGATACACCGAAAATGATGGCTCATGACCACAGGTTGTCCTTGTCAGTTGTCCATACTCTACCCCCTCTGTATGTTTACAGAATGGTCGCGTGTCTATAAGCTGAGACTCGAACTGCAGAAGACATACCGAAGCAAATAACAAAATCTACCACGCAGCGCCTCGGTCATTCGTGATTACGGGTCTTACATTTTTAGTGAACCGAAGGGAAACGTTGGTAACACTGTATTTGAACGCTCATGGTATGAGCAATACAACGGAATAGTTAAGTGACTCGGAAGAAGGGATCCTATAAAATCGTGGCTCTTTCAGTTTGTCCACCAGTTGCCGAAATCACTCTATGTGAAGGTAATCACATTGTGTTCAACAAGACCAATGGCTTTCTTGCGCCAGAAGTAGCTGAATAATTGATCCGTAGGTAGAGTTTTCGATACAAAGTGGCATTTAATTTTGAAAATAAAACAAAATGCATGTATGTGTGTTTTTGTGGAATACTTGATAACAACTTACATAGAGAGGGTGTCACTTGAGAGGAACCTAAAATACTGTTAGTAGCTTCCCATACTGCTCGTAATGACCCGTACCTAACTAAAAACGAACTGTGTGCCGATACAACAGGCATTGGCCACGTCTTCCTATGAACTAACCTTATGGTTCAAGGTGTGCGGTACTACCTTACATCCACTATTAGCAGAGGAACGTGCACTTTATTAGACCGTGACGCTGCAACTTCGTGCCTTAACGTAATTGCATCCTGCAATTTCCTTTTGTTCGCTTTTTCCCCGGCACAGTGCATATCACAGCGACTGCACCGCATCCTGGTCAGTGTTACCAAACGACATATATGCACTTGCGTAACGACTGTCACTGCTTTGGATTTTAGTACTATTCCTCATTTGCTTCTTGCAGCAGCACATTAGGAGTTCGAAAATATGTTTTCCACCTACGCAATAATATAAGTCTCTTCGAAATTTGTCACAAGCACAAAGTTTAATCGTCTCTGCCTTCTATTGTTTAAAGTTTACTTATTCACCAATAAACCTGGAAGCTTCACGTATCACTTACCGTGTAACATGCCCTGTAATAATAAATTTAATGCACTTCTGCTGCAATTTTATTTAGATTTTATTAAAACGACTCTTTATTTCACTCGGCACGGTCGCCTAAGTTGTACTCACTGTTACAAATTGAATAAACTTGTATATTTCCACTGCCAATACTATATCCCTTCGAACAGAATCATGTGTGTATATGTTCCTACCTACCCAGAAACGACAAACAGCTGCTCTCTTATCCTTGAACTGACACTTTCTTATCCACTGCAGCGGACCCCGTGCGTGATCCGGGATCGCGTCACTATCAGACACATAGTTTTGATCCGTTACAATATCCCACGACTGCGCACATCCCGCAGACATTATAAAGGTTTGTTCTAGAATGACATTAATGTTTGAGAAACATAACCACCAAAATTCACGGAGTCGCTACACAAAACAACTATGTCACTGATGTCCAAGGCTGTGATACTGGATATGAAAGTAGTCACTATTAGTGGGTACCCGATAGCGGTATTTAGAAACTCTTACACCCTCCCAAGGACCCTCTCTCCAGTCAGAGTGTGACTAGCACATTACAGCCACACGAAAGGAACGTTGTTGAAGTCCTACCAAACGTTAAACCTTTCCATGCTATCATTTCCAGTGCATGTTGAAATGGTTTCCTAAACAAGACCTGTAAGTATTTGTTTCTTCAACTGTATCTATTGTTCCGTATCTAACGGCTTCCTTGTTGCGGAAACGTTAAAATGTAACTTTTCTTTACCTCCAATGGGCGTCTACACTTGTTATAAAACGTATTACGTTGAAAATACACGTAACAGTCACAACAGTGCAGGCTAGCAGGTCAAGGGTCGACCTACAATCCCGCAGTCCAGAGAAGCCAAGAGGCAAACCCTTATTAAACTGTCATATACTACAAGGAAATGACATTCTCTTTGATCGCACTTCATTGTTCTATCGCTTATTGCAGCAAGTCCAATGGGCATCGATTATCTGGAGCAGATAAAGAAGAAACTGTTGCTGGTACTTGTTGGAGGCGCCATCGCGCTCCACCTGTGGTGATATAGGCACGTGGGAAAAGAGGGGGGGAGAGGGAGAGAGAGAGAGAGAGAGAGAGAGAGAGAGAGAGAGAGAGAGACGGGGAAGGAGGGGGGGGGGGAGTGGGGGCAGGGGTCTTCTGCATCCTTCATCACGGTAACGAACAAAACAGAACAGTGGTAAGAATCGATTTTCAGTCGATATGACTGGCGTACCTTTAACTACAACAATCATATTACGCACCATTTTCGCGCCTGAAAATCAAATTGCGTGGAAAGTAACTGGCAGGCTTAAACACATTTCTCACTAAACTTGATATTTCGTTGAAATAATTAAAATTCTTACACGGAACCTGTGTATTTTACATCGGTGTTCACAGCTCAGTATTAGTGAATCATTTCGGAATTTACAATTTAGCGATTCACGACGACGGCTACGGGACAAATAACGTTGACTGGATAAAATCTGAAGAAGGAAAAAAAAAGCACGCACCACGAAGGAATTAGGCGAATGAGACGGAAAGAGGTAGAATTCAGAAAAAACTGGATGATTTATTCAAGACAAAGAGCTTCACAAATTGAATAAATCGTTGGTCCCTCTCTGGCACTTCTGCAAGCAGTTATTCGGCTTATCATTGATCGACAGTGTTGTTTGAGGTCCTGAGGGATATCGTACCACATTGTCTAAATGGTGCGTTACATTTTCAAAATCCCGAGCTGGTGGGAGGGCTCTGTCCGTAATGCTCTCAAATGGGGAGAGATCAGGCGACCTTGCTGGCTAAGATAGGGTTTGGCAAGCACGTAGACCAGAAGTAGAAATACTCGCCGTTTGCAGGCGGGATTTATTTCACTGAAATGTAAGCCTAGCTTAACTTTCCATGAAAGGTACCAAACGGGGCGTAGGATAACGTCGACGTACCGCTGTCGTGTAAGGGTGCCCTGGATGATTACAAAAGGGGTACTGTAATGGAAAGTACTGGGACAGCCGACCACCGCTGCTGGTTTTCGGACCTTATGACAGGCAGCAGTCAGAATGGTATCCCACCGCTGTCCAGGGCGTATCCAGATGGCACTGCCATAGGTCAAACGGAAATCAACTGCGTTTTTTTAAATAGGAACACCCAATTCTTATTACATATTCGTGTCGTACGTAAAGAAATAGTCACAAACGTATACGTACGTGGTATCACGGAACATTCCGCCAGTGCGGACGGTATTTGCTTCGTGATACATTCCCCTGTTAAAATGGACCATTTACCAATTGCGCAAAAGGTCGAAATCGTGTTGATGTATGGCTATTGTGATCAAAATGCCCAACGGGCGTGTGCTATGTATGTTGCTCGGTATCCTGGACGACATCTTCCAAGTGTCCGGACCGTTCGCCGGATAGTTACGTTATTTAAGGAAACAAGAAGTGTTCAGAGACATGTGAAACGTCAACCACGACCTATAACAAATGATGATGCCCAAGTAGGTGTCTTAGCTGTTGTCGGGGCTAATCCGCATGTCAGTAGCAGACAAATTGCGCGG
This sequence comes from Schistocerca cancellata, assembly GCF_023864275.1. Classification (NCBI taxonomy): domain Eukaryota; kingdom Metazoa; phylum Arthropoda; class Insecta; order Orthoptera; family Acrididae; genus Schistocerca; species Schistocerca cancellata. The sequence continues at coordinate 436,673,122 of NC_064631.1, read as the reverse complement.
GAATGGGGAATCTCAAAAAGGTTGGTGTTCAGAATGCTACATCAACATCAATTGCACCCGTACCATATTTCTATGCACCAGAAATTGAATGCGACGACTTTGAACGCCGTGTACAGTTCTGCCACTGGGCACAATAGACGTTACGGGACGATATCAGATTTTTTTCCCGCGTTCTATTTAGCGGCGAAGCGTTATTGACCAACAGCGGTAACGTAAACCGGCATAATATGCACTATTGGGCAATGGAAAATAAACGATGGCTGCGACAAGTGGAACATCAGTGACCTTGGCGGGTTAATGTATGGTGCGGCATTATGGGAGGAAGGATAATTGGCTCCATTTTATCGATGGCAATCTAAATGGTGCAACGTATGGTGATTTCCTACGTAATGTTCTACCGATGTTTCACTGCAAGACAGAATGGCGATGTACTTCCAACATGATGGACGTTCGGCACATAGCTCGCTTGCGGTTGAAGCGGTATTGAATAGTGTATTTCATGGCAGGTGGATTGGTTGTCGAAGCACCATACCATGACCCGCACGTTCACCGGATCTGACGTCCCCGGATTTGTTTCTGTGTGGAAAGATGAAGGATATTTGCTATCGTGATCCACCGACAACACCTGACATATGTCAGCACATTGCCAATGCACGTGCGAACATTACGAAAGGCAAACTACTCGCTGTTGAGAGGAATGTCGTTACACGTATTGCCAAATTGCATTGAGGTTGACAGAGATCATTTTGAGCATTTATTGCATTAATGTGGTATTTACAGGTAATCACGCTGTAACAGCATTCGTTCTCAGGAATGATCAGTCCACAAAGGTACATGTATCACATTGGAACAACCGAAATAAAAATGTTCAAACGTACCGACGTTCTGTGTTTTAATTTAAAAAACCTACCTGTTACCAACTGTTTGTCTAAAATTGTGAGCCAGTTTGTGACTATTACAGCGCCATCTATCACACAGCGAAAAAAGCGGTCCAACGAAAACATTCATATTTCTTTACGTACTACACGAATATGTAATAAAAAGTGGGGGTTCCTATTTAAAAAACGCAGTTGATGTCCGTTTAACCAATGGCAGCGCCATCTAGCGGGCCAACCATAGCGCCATCTGGTTTCCCCCTTCAAGCTAGACAAGTTTCGTTCTTTGTAGTTTTTTCGTTTGACGCTTATTTCGTGAGATATTTGGCCCGCTCACGATCAATGGACCACCCTCTAATGTCCCCTAAAGATACCCACACTTTGACTACCATGCACCTGAACAATAGTCTAAAGCACGGCGAAGTTGCGTGTGGCTTGAAGACAAGTAAAAGGGTTAGATTCTTCTCCCCCCCCCTCCCCTCCTCGCTTCTGTAGGGTATTGTTACCGATGAATTTTTTTTTTTTTTCGGTGAAGTCATGAGTGGCTGCGAAAGCCAGGGAGGGAGAGCTCCTCTCTTAATCGGGTAGAAGAAACTTGAGTTCGATAAAATTTTCTGCTGTTACGCCAAGAATTTGGCATACTCCAGGCGTCGTCTCCCAAGGTGGCTGCCTCGTTCTTCGATACGACAGAACTCTTCTTTCTGGGCGCCGCGTTTCCGACTCGCGCGCGACGCAGCACGCGTGTCTGGGAACGTTCGCCGCCGGGCAGGTTTCTCGTGGCGAACCAGCTCGCCCGGCGCGGAAGATGGGCGTTTCGCATCGACCGCGCCGCGAGTCCCGAGGACAATGGCCCACCGGCGGAGACAAAAGGTGCATGGCAGGCGGGCAGCTGGAGTAGCAGAGGCGCGCCGCGGTGTGCGGTTCTGCTCTGTTCTGTTCTGCCCTGTCCCGTCCCGTCGCGGTGTTGACCGTCACCCGAGCCGGGCCGCGCCGCGCCTGCTAGCTGGGACCGGCGCGCCGCCTGTGTACTCAGCCGACACGCCGTGCCACGCCACGTTCTGCGCGGAACCGACCGCCGCACCGCGGCGTCCGATTACCGCTGGCTGCCGGCTGCCGGCGCAGGGACCCAAATTTTCACACACGCCTTCTGCGTTCCCAAAAGTCCGCCCGCGTTGGGAGGCACTACTCTCCACCGCCTTGATCCCAAGACAAACCAACTCGCTGTTGGTTTACTAGCACACGTAGAAATCCTTTTCGTGTAGGCGCTTGGGCAGGAATTTAGAAGTGTTAGCCGGCCGCAGTGGCCGAGCGGTTCTAGGCGCTTCAGTCCGGAACCGCGCGACTGCTACGGTCGCAGCTTCGAATCCTGCCTCGGGCATGGATGTGTGTGATGTCCTTAGGTTAGTTAGGTTTAAGTAGTTCTATGTTCCAGGGGACTGATGACCTCAGATGTTAAGTCGCGTAGTGCTCAGAGCCATTTGAACAATTTTTTAGAAGCTTTATTTGAGGCGCGTTGGTTATCACTGTATGTTCTAAAACATTCCTATGTTATCACATCCATCGTCAGGTTATACACTTAGGCGGCTTAAATTCAAGGTCATTCATTCCCTCCTTCTGCCCGGCTTAGGGAACTACCGGCAATTGATCAAGTTCACCCAGGGGAATCTCCCACACAGGTTAGGCAACTGTGCGATAGTAGTCACGTGACATAAAACTGGAGGGGAAACCTCTCCCTCTATGCCAATAGGAGCACAATTGTCTGTAGCTTGTGTATATATATATATATATATATATATATGTGTGTGTGTGTGTGTGTGTGTGTGTGTGTGTGTGTGTGTGTGTGTGTCATACTCACGCTTTTTTGCGAGTTTACTAAACCTCTCCCTCTATGCCAATAGGAGCACAATTGTCTGTGGCTTGTGTGTGTGTGTGTGTGTGTGTGTGTGTGTGTGTGTGTGTGTGTGTGGTGTGTGTGGTGTGTGTGTGTGTGTGTGTGTGTGTGTGTGTGTGTGTGAGACATACTCACGCTTTTTTGCGAGTTATCTCTACTTCTCATAGCCTGAAGGTGTTGGCACACCTACAGCTTGCAATGTATGGGCTACAGCCCCTCAGCCTGTGCACAAAATCTGGAAGATTCGCCAGCCGCAAGCAACATGTAATATCTTTCAAATAACTTCCGGGAATTCAGTTTGCCTTGAAAATGGCGGGGTGTTCTCCCGCCGAAATATCGGCGGTCGCTGAAAGTGTTACCTGGCTGAATTCCCGGAAGTTATTTGAAAGTTGTATACGCCAGAAGAAACTCAGGTCCAACATGTAATATCATATGGCTGAAGAGCATTCATGTAATACCTAATAACGTTTTTCTGGGGAAATAAAATTTCTGGGTGTGGTCTTGGTTCTTTGGGGTCAGGGGAGCGCTAAAACAATATTTTTATTTCTGGGAGAGAGGAAATTGACTTTCCGCGAGCAAGCCATTTCTTTCCCGAAAGCATGTATGGTGTAGGGTGTAAGTACAAATACATACGAATTTATATGATACTTTATATTTTTGGGCCACAGTCGTGTAACAATTTTGAATGGTATTTGCTCATTTCACTGTACAAACTTCTTTATCTTGTATTACCATCATGATTTCGCCCTTGAGCCATTATTAAGAACGACAATGTTGGTTATGATTAGACTTCGTTGTACCCGACATTGTTGTGCTTGATAATGGCATAAGGCCGAAATAATGATAGTAATATGAAATATAAAAGTTTGTACAGTCAAATGCTGGAAATATCATTCAAATAGATTTGTGTGCTTCTAGAGAGTGGGATTTAATGACACGTTTTGTCATATTGTACGACATAACAGATTTCATGTTGGATGACATAATGGCATATGTCATGATATGACAGGACATCATGTATCTGATTACTTTACTTGATACGACATGGGTACTAACACTAACCAATAAAAAAGTGCAGTTTTGTTAAGACGTTTTGATTTAAATGTCTTTGAAGGGGCCAGATAAGCAGGAAAGGTAGTTCTCTTCTTTTGAATTCCTAACTCTGTCTAGGACATATTCGCCTTTAATGCTATGATAGCATCTTTTATTCTGATTAAGTAATGTTTATACTTCCCGTCGTTCCAAAAAAATTTCGAGACTGGTTTAATAAAGTATAGTTAAGATGGTGACCTTGCTGGGATTGGAAGCTCCTCTTGATTTTGTTTTCATATTTACGATTTAATTTTTTTTAAACTCCGCCTTATTCCAAACAGAATTGATTTCTTTTTATTCACCAGGACATGTATTGACATCTATGTCATCGTCTGTGGGTCAATTTTACACTACTGGCCATTAAAATTGCTACACCAAGAAGAAATGCAGATGATAAACGGTTATTCATTGGACAAATATATTATACTAGAACTGACTTATGATTACATTTTCACGCAAGTTGGGTGCATAGATCCTGAGAAATCAGTACCCAGAACAACCACCTCTGGCCGTAATAACGACCCTGACACGCCTGGGCATTGAGTCAAACAGAGCTTGGATGGCGTGTACAGGTACAGCTGCCCATGCAGCTTCAACACGATACCACAGTTCATCAAGAGTAGTGACTGGCGTATTGTGATGAGTCAGTTGCTCGGCCACCATTGGTGAGAGATCTGCAGAATGTGCTGGCCAGAGCAGCAGTAGAACATTTTCTGTATCCAGAAAGGCCCGTACAGGACCTGCTACATGCTGTCGTGCATTATCCTACTGAAATTTAGGATTTCGCAGGGATCGAATGAAAGGTAGAGCCACGGGTCGTAACACATCTGAAACGTAACGTCCACTGTTCAAAGTGCCGTCAATGCGAACAAGAGGTGACCGAGACGTGTAACCAATGGCACCCCACACCATCACGCCGGGTGATACGCCAGTATGGCGATGACGAATACACGCATACAATGTGCGTTCACCGCGATGTCTCAAACGCGGATGCGACCATCATGATGCCGTAAACAGAACCTGGATTCATCCGAAAAAATGACGTTTTGCCATTCGTGCAAAAACGGTTCAAATGGCTCTGAGCACTATGGGACTCAACGGCTGAGGTCATTAGTCTCCTAGAACTTAGAACTAGTTAAACCTAACTAACCTAAGGACATCACAGACATTCATGCCCGAGGCAGGATTCGAACCTGCGACCGCAGCGGTCTTGCGGTTCCAGACTGCAGCGCCTTTAACCGCACGGCCACTTCGGCCGGCTGCCATTCGTGCACCCAGGTTCGTCGTTGAGTACACCATCGCAGGCGCTCCTGCCTGTGATGCAGCGTCAAGGGTAACCGCAGCTATGGTCTCCGAACTGATAGTCCATGCTGCTGCAAACGTCGTCGAACTGTTCGTGCAGATGGTTGTTGTCTTGCAAACGTCCCCATCTGTTGACTCAGGGATCGAGACGTGGATGCACGAACCGTTACAGCCATGCGGATAAGATGCCTGTCATCTCGACTGCTAGTGATGCGAGGCCGTTGGGATCCATTACGGCGTTCCGTATTACCCTCCTGAATCCACCGATTCCATATTCTGCTAACAGTCATTGGATCACGACCAACGCGAGCAGCAATGTCGCGATACGATATACCGCAATCGCGATAGGCTACAATCCGACTTTTATCAAAGTCGGAAACGTGATGGTACGCATTTCTCCTTACACGAGGCATCACAACAACGTTTCACCAGGCAACGCCGTTCAACTTCTGTTTGTGTATGAGAAATCGATTGGAAACGTGCTCATGTCAGCACGTTGTAGGTGTCGCCACAGGCGCCAACCTTGTGTGAATGCTCTGAAAAGCTGATCATTTGCATATCATAGAATCTTCTTCCTGTCGGTTAAATTTCGTGTCTGTAGCAAGTCATCTTCGTGGTGTAGCAATTTTAATGGACAGTAGTGTATTTATGTGAAATTAGTGCGAAGTTCATGGTCGTCTCTCTATTTTAGGCCTTAAAATTGTAACATGTACATTTTGTTTCGTTTGTTTCAATTAGTCACCAGAAAATTATAATGCTAGCGAAGCTACCAGGTAACAGCCTGGTTGTGGCTAAGCCATGCCTCTGCAGTATCCTTTCTCCCAGGAGTGCTAGGCCCACAAGTTTCCCAGGAGAGCTTCTGTGAAGTGTGGAAGGCAGGTACTGGCTGCAGTAGAACTTTGAGGACGGGTCGCAAGTCGTGCTTGGGTATTTCAGTTGGTCGAGCACTTGCTCGCGAAAGGTAAAAGTCCCGATTTCGAGTTTCGGTCTGGCAAACATTTTTAATCAGCCAGGAAAATTCTTATCAGCATTATTATTTATTTACAATGTTTAATATGCATATAGATGAAGAAGCTTGCACAGAATAGAGTAGCATGGAGAGCTGCATCAAACCAGTCTCAGGACTGAAGACCACAACAACAACAGTATGCGTATGCGCCACAGAGGAGCTTCAACCTCCGAGCTGAGCAGAATGACAGCATTGTGCTCTTAGCACGAAGCGATGGAAGTGTCGACTGTGAAACTAATCTTTGTGGCAGAGCTTTGTGTGAGATGCTTGAAGGAACAGTGGCATGTGAAAAACGGTGCTACAAATGCTGCCATCCGTAGAGATGAAACTGTGCCCTCGAAATTCGTACTGATCGACATAAATACTTCCTACGAAAAAGCTGCTGATATTTGTGCTTGAAATTATCTCACAAAAATCTCTGTAGAGAATGCAAAGAATACGGGAAAAAAATTCTGTTCAGGCACAGACTCCGTTCTTCGTTTCTGCAACAGTTTCTCCGCTTCACTTTCTTGGTTAACAGATACGTTTTTGCAACAGAACCCGCTCAAACCAGCGAGTGAGTCCTTGATGATCGCTACAGCCTCGCGTTGGCAGATGTTTGTCGGAGCCACTTGAAATTGCCTCCGAGTGCAAACACGATACTTGCCCTGAAGTTGAGGCCGCAGCTCGCTCACGTTTTACGGATTCGGAAGGAACGCGCAGCGCCGCTGGCTGTGTTGAAACTCGGGTAGGATAACTCACGCGACGCTTTGTTACTGGACCTGCGGGCGGGCAGCTGCGCTCGCGGGGCTTGTTTGCAGTGGCGGTTTCTGTTACCCGGGAAACACTCTCGCGTTCGTTACAACGGCGAGACAAGAGCAGTGGGAACCGTCGCCTCAGATACTTCCTCGTGTCGGCGGCGGTATTTTGCAGTACGCTGGAGCGAGAGAAGCACACATCTTTCACAGCGGCCAGTCCTTAAGATGCAGATAGGGTAACGCTATTTGTAACAGAGACATAGTTAAAGAACGGCTAAACGACGTTTGATTACTACGGTGAAAGTTGTAAACAGTCTGTCAGAAATTAAACATTTTTGTGTCCTATATAAATATTGCACCTAAAAGTGAAAAACACATAGTCAGAGAGAAGCACAGAGACAAAGACTTGTTTTCAGATTACATACGTGCATATCGGTGCATATGATGTATTCAAATGTCCCATATCCACCATAAATAAGTTTGACCTTTGTGTTTATGGACATCGCAGGACCAGGGCAGTACAACCAAATGTTCATTTTTTACAGGTTCAAAATGGCTCTGAGCACTATGCGACTTAACTTCTGTGGTCATCAGTCGCCTAGAACATAGAACTACTTAAACTTAACTAACCTAAGGACATCACACACATCCATGTCCGAAACAGGATTCAAACCTGCGACCGTAGCGGTCGCTCGGTTCCAGACTGTAGCGCCTAGAACCGCACGGCTACTCCGGCCGGCTCATTTTTTACTGGGGAAAGGCTTATATTTGGCAGATACTGAGGGCCCTTTAGGTAACTAGTACAAGAAATATATAAATATTACACATGCCCTGTCAAAATTTGCAGTACATTTTCGCAGAAATTTCTAACAATCAAGGACTTGTTGCAAGGCTGCTCCATGTCACCAATATTACTTAAAATTTATACAGGTGTTAGTCATAGGAGATGGTCTCGAAAATATACCGGGTGATCAAAAAGTCTTTGAAAACTTAATAAACCACGGAATAATGTAGTTAGAGAGGTAAAAAATGACACATTCTTGGAATGACATGGGGTTTTATTAGAACAAAAAAAAAGTATTGCTAGACGTGTGAAAGATCTCTTGCGCGCGTCGTTTGGTGATGATCTTGTGCTCAGCCGCCACTTCCGTCATGCTTGGCCTCCCAGGTCCCCAGACCTCAGTCCGTGCGATTATTGGCTTTGGGGTTACCTGAAGTCGCAAGTGTATCGTGATCGACCGACATCTCTAGGGATGCTGAAAGACAACATCCGACGCCAATGCCTCACCATAACTCCGGAGATGCTTTACAGTGGTGTTCACAACATTATTCCACGATTACAGCTTTTGTTGAGGAATGATGGTGGACATATTGAGCATTTTCTGTAAAGAACATCATCTTTGCTTTGTCTTACTTTGTTATGCTAATTATTGCTATTCTGATCAGATGAAGCGCCATGTGCTGGACATTTTTTGAACGTTTGTATTTTTTTTGGTTCTAATAAAACCCCATGTCATTCCAAGCATGTGTGTCAATTTGTACCTCTCTATCTACATTATTCCGTGATTTATCCAGTTTTCAAATTTATACTGACTTTTTGATCACCCGGTAGAAGAATGAGATTAGAAGTTATAGAGGGAACGTATCTACGCAATTTATGATTTGCTGATGTTAATACGGGAAGGATGCAAATGGCGTATGTAACCAGAAACATAATTCAAAAACCGAGATCTGAAGATTAATTATCAAAAAACAGAGTACCTCACCTATGATCTAGAACAACTGTACATGATGGGAACGAAATCAAAACATCAATAATTTTTGCTACCTGGGATCTGGTTTAGAAAAAGTATGCAAAATTAGATACTGAATTAAAAAAAGAGTTAGTAACTACTAGGTGGTCGTTGGGATGCTCAGTTCAATGACATGGATCAGAGAATATATCCTTGTATGAAACAGAGACTTAGACGAAGAGTCAGAACATACTACAGACGGACTTTCGGAGAACATTAGCGAGGATATCAAGAAACGAAAAGTAAGAAACAATGAAATGTATTAGAGAACGGAAGTGGAAGACGGAGGAAAAAGCGACTCGTGACTGTCTGGCTCTAAAACATTCAGTTGATAATGAGGACTTTGTACAGAAGAAGAGAGTATACAAGATCGAAATATATGGGGGAACATTTTGAAGAGAGAGTGCTGAAAAATTGTGTGCTAATACTTTAATATTCCTATGCTATTGTTGTGTCGGAGAAAGAACCTCTGTGCCAAAGAAATCTCAGTAACACCAAATTATAAACAAGCGCTATGCCTTGTAGGGACACGCAACGGTCTCAGTTTCAAGCAACTTCCGGAAGTCTTCCGTAAGATACGTAATGCCTGACATATGTAGTATTCGTTCGGTTGCTAATTCGGAGGAAGATCTAGAGCCAGGCTCAAAGACCAGTTGTAATCACGGTTAAGTCGGGCGAAGTGTTGGCCAGCCGCATTTCCCCATACGACCGCCGCATACTAGATGAACTATCGTACATGCAATCGATAGATGAATCGTCCGACGTTCGGTGGTAGTGTCGACGGAGGACCGGGAAGAGCTGGCGCCGGCAGGGGATGTCCTCAGTGGGAGGCACCACGTTAATCGCGTACTGAATGTCAACACCAAGTGCTTCATGTGTTTCGTCCACGGGGCTGGTATTCCTGGAAACTCGACAGATGGGAGGGTGTTAGGGACAGATGGTGGTGGCGTCAATCCTCTGAAGGCTGCAGGCGAAGCGATTTGTAGTAACCTAGGCGATGAGCTCATCGAATCCACTTTGAAAATGGGTACTCCTGCTGAGGAGCGCTGTGTTGTCACCATTTAACGCGAGACGGGTGACTAGGATAATCCCCTATTCGTCTCTGCTCCATTTATATACTTCACTAGCGAACCTGGGAATGCTTCACAATTGCTAAACATGAATGGGAATTGGACGTAAGTCCTAATCTCCTTCTTCCCCGTCTCCTTGTCCATCTCCTCCATCTCCTCCTTCCCCCTCTCACATTTTCTGCCCATCCCCTTCCTCCTGTCCATCACTTCCCCTCCGTCCCTCCTCTTCTTTCTCTTCTCTCTCTCTCTCTCTCTCTCTCTCTCTCTCTCTCTCTCTCTCTCTCTGAACATCTACTCCTTACTCTCTCGGCGACCTTGAAGCCTGTTTATTGCTATTGTCAGTTCAGATTCCCTAGTAATATTCTAATCATAGGCAGGTAAATCCCGGATACAGACTTACTCTTTTCTGTGGAAATCGAGTACGAGGAAGAAAACAAAATAGCGAATGGCTATGTATACAATTTTCATTTAAAAATACATACAATGATGATGAATATATGCGGGAGAAACATTTTTTCTGATGGTTTAAATGCCCTACAATCGTAGTGAAAAAGGTCTGTGAGAAACAAAACCGCATTTCTGACAGCAGAGCGCAGCACAGAATTTTCTTTCTCGCAGTGTTTTAACAGGAAACACATACATTGTTGTATAAAATATAGATAACACGTGTTCGTATGAATTTTTATTAGCGTACTGTAAAATTTGAAGTAAATTGGTCAAGAACTTCAGGAGATTTCTGCTAATAGTGTTTCCCTATTATATAATAAAACTCATTATTATTATATCATATCTTTTTAAAAATATGCAGCGTATGTCCATCCAAACATTAGAGTATGTGTAAAAATTTGAAGTAAATCACTCAAGAACTTCTCGAAATTTATAGTAACAACTTTTCCCCTTTACGTATTACATACATATTTATATATTTCAAGTAGTAAAAAAAAAAATACGAGGGCTATCCACAAAGTACATTACGTTTCGGAATTAAAAATAAATAAAGTATTGGAAAATTTTTTTATTATATACAGATGAAAGCCACACTTAAATACTACTTTTCTACATAGTTGCCATTTAAATTAAGGCTCTTACCGTAGCGATGGACGAGCTTGGAAATTCCTTCGTCGTAAAATTCGGCCGCCTGCGCCTTCAACCACGTAGTTACCTCTTCTTGAAGCTGTGCGTCGTCATCAAAACGCTGCATAGCCAACCACTTCTTCATTGCTGGGAATAAGTGGAAGTCGCTCGGTGCCAGGTCGGGACTGTACGGCAGATGAGGAAACAACTCCCACTTAAAAGATTCGAGAACTTCACGAGTGGCATTTGCCGTGTGGGCCCGGGCGTTGTCGTGAATCAGCAAGATCTTTGAGCCCAACTTTCCCCTGCGCTTGTTTTGTATTGCTCTTCTGAGGTTGTGCAGAGTTTGGCAATACCTTTGAGAGCTTATTGCAGTGCCTCTTTCCAGGAAATCCACAAAAATCACACCTTTTCTGTCCCAAAAGAGGTAACCACGTAGTTGAAGGCGCAGGCGGCCGAATTTTACGACAAAGGAATTTCCAAGCTCGTCCATCACTACGGTAAGTGCCTTAATTTAAATGGCAACTGTGTAGAAAAGTAGTATTTAAGTGTGGCTTTCATCTGTATATTAAAAAAATTTCCAATACTTTATTTATTTTTAATTCCAAAACGTAATGTACTTTGTGGATAGCCCTCGTATATAACCTATGTCATCCCAACGTTCGTTCGAGTATCACGTAAGAATTTAAAATAATTCGAAATAATTTTTTCAAGATTTTTGTTAAAAATGTTTCCCCTTTACGTACTACATATATATTTACAAGTTACATTTATTATGAAAATAAGTAGCTTACGTGCGTTAAGTGTTCATTGCAATATCGTGTAAAAATCTGAAGTAAATCCGCCGAGTACTTTCCAGCATTTTTGGTAACAATGTTAAACAACGATTTGTCTTTATATAGTAGTGTAGATATATTTTTCTTATCGCATCATATGCCCGCCAGCCAGAACTGAATCTATAGGTGGACAGCGATCATAATGTTTTGGTTTATCAGTGCACGTTTTTAGACTGTAGAATGAGAATTACGAGATCCGATTTCAGCATGTGAAGGTTCAGGCCAAACGCAAGCCTATCGTCAAGAGTTCCAGTGTACCGAACGGGTTAGAGAGGTTCGCAATATTTTAATATCCGCGGACGTTCCATGCGGCTTTTTGCGGATGATGCTGTAGTATATAGAGAAGTTGCAGCATTAGAAAATTGCAGCGAAATGCAGGAAGATCTGCAGCGGATAGGCACTTGGTGCAGCGAGTGGCAACTGACGCTTTACATAGACAAATGTAATGCATTGCAAATACATAGAAAGAAGGATCCTTCATTGTATGATTATATGATAGCGGAACAAACACTGGTAGCAGTTACTTCTGTAAAATATCTGGGAGTATGCGTACGGAACGATTTGAAGTGGAATGATCATATAAAATTAATTGTTGGTAAGGGGTGTGCCAGGTCGAGATTCATTAGGAGAGTCCCTAGAAAATGTAGTCCATCAACAAAGGAGGTGGCTTACAAAACACTCGTTCGACCTATACTTGAGTATTGCTCATCAGTGTGGGATCCGTACCAGGTCGGGTTGACAGAGGAGATAGAGAAGATCCAAAGAAGAGCGACGCGTTTCGTCACAGGGTTATTTGGTAAGCGTGATAGCGTTACGGAGATGTTTAACAAACTCAAGTGGCAGACTCTGCAAGAGAGGCGCTCTGCATCGCGGTGTAGCTTGCTGTCCAGGTTTCGAGAGGATGCGTTTCTGGATGAGGTATCGAATATATTTCGCCGGCCGCGGTGGTCTAGAGGTTCTAGGCGCTCAGTCCGGAACCGCGCTGCTGCTACGGTCGCAGGTTCGAATCCTGCCTCGGGCATGGATGTGTGTGATGTCCTTAGGTTAGTTAGGTTTAAGTAGTTTTAATTTCTAGGGGACTGATGACCACAGATGTTGAGTCCCATAGTGCTCAGAGCCATTTGAACCATTTTATCGAATATATTACTTCTCCCTACTTATACCTCCCGAGGAGATCACGAATGTAAAATTAGAGAGATTCGAGCGTGCACGGAGGCTTTCCGGCAGTTGTTCTTCCCGCGAACCATACGCGACTGGAACAGGAAAGGGAGGTAATGACAGTGGCACGTAAAGTGCCCTCCGCCGCACACCGTTGGGTGGCTTGCGGAGTATAAATGTAGATGTATATGTCAATAGTACACCTGTGGATGCGGAGATAGGGATTGCGAAACTTTTCTTAGCCGTGCAGACGTCTAATGTTGGTGTACTGTATCAAACCTGCGGGGACTAAAGCTGTTTGAAGACGAGAGCGACGCAAGACGAGCGCGGCAACTACCCTCCGCCGCGCACCCCAACCAGCGTCGCGCACGCGGTATTCTGGCGTGGCACCTGAGCACGGCGCGGCCGTCATGTTTTATTCGCGTCCCAGGTGGCGGCGCCGTCTTCAGATGCAATATTGAGCGCGGCCCGCTACTGCTGCCGTTGCTGCCACGCCACGCCTCGCTGCAGCCCGTCTGAGCCGAGCCACCCTGAGGGTACGGCAGCGGAATTCGTGAGCACCCGGGGCACCTATAGCGCCATCTGCGCCTACACTGCGTGACGTAGTGATCGCTCCAACGTCTCACGCTGCGTTTCGGGAAAGGCGTAGCAGATCTCTGTGCATTCCAATGCGGCTGTCCAGGTCAGTCACGAAGAACTCTGATTAAGAAGAGTGGAAGATGGCGATGGAGTCTTTACTCCCTAGTAGACCACGTAACAGCGTGGCGAAGCCGACTGAGCAGCAGCCGTTTCGCATCACTCGCTGTCCACGCGGTTTCATTCCATTCGCTTGCACAGGCATGAACACGCCGATCTACATGCAGCTAACAGGGAAACATCACCGACTTGACTTCGTATTTTAAGGGGAGAAAACCAGACTTTCAAGATATCGGTCCCAGCAATCGAACCAGCGCTAAAATTTTCGTCACAGTTCTGATATTTACCAAGGAAAATCGCCAAACAGCCGTACATTTTCAGAAGTTCTTTTATTTAGACATGCAATTTCGGCATCTAAATAATGCCATCTTCAGGCTCTTATGCACTCCATGTATAGACAGATAAATCGATATTTGGGTACTGGAGCCATCACTGTCTCGATTCCCTGAATTCGTTTTTGGAGTGTTTACTTGTCAAGCAGACACTCCTAAAACGAATTCACGGAATCCAGATATTGATAGCTCCAGCATGCAAGTATCGGTGTATCTGTGTACATGGAGTGCATAGGGGCCCGAAGATGGCGTTACTGAGATGCCTAAACTGGTTGTCTACTTGAAACAACTTCTCCAAATGTACGACTGTTTGGCGATTGCTCTTGGTATATACCAGGTGATCAAAAGTCAGTATAAATTTGAAAACTTAATAAACCACGGAATAATGTAGATAGAGGGGTAAAAATTGACACACCTGCTTGGAATGACATGGGGTTTAACTACAAAAAAAAAAAAAAATCACTAAATGTCCAACAGATGGCGCTGGACAGCAAAACGTCAGTGACCGCAACCGTGACGGGTGAGAGGTACGCCGATATGTTACAGAATCGCATCATCCCCAGCCTGGCTGATAAACACCTGCTGGAACGTACGATGTTTATGCAGGATGGCGCTCCACCCCATATTATTAGACGCGTGAAAGATCTCTCGCGCGCGTCGTTTGGTGACGATCGTGTGCTCAGCCGCAACTTCCGTCATGCTTGGCCTCCCAGGTCCCCAGACCTCAGTTTGTGCGATTATTGGCTTTGGGGTTACCTGAAATCGCAAGTGTATCGTGATCGACCGACATCTCTAGGGATGCTCAAATACAACATCCGATGCCAATGTCTCACCATAACTCCGGAGATGCTTTACAATGCTGTTCACAACATTATTCCTCGACTACAGCTATTGTTGAGGAATGATGATGGAAATATTGAGCATATCCTGTAAAGAACATCATCTTTGCTTTGTCTTACTTTGTTATGCTAATTATTGCTATTCTGATCAGATGAAGCGCCATCTGTCGGACATTTTTTGAACGTTTGTATTTGTTTGGTTCTAATAAAACCCCATGTCATTTCAAGCATGTGTGTCAATTTGTACCTCTCTATCTACATTATTCCGTGATTTATTCAGTTTTCAAATTTATACTGACTTTTTGATCACCCGTACTTGACCGGCCGCTGTCCAGTATCCACCGAGGTTCAACACAGATAAATCTGATAGCACACGATTGTGACCTTCTGGGTGTACAGCTTCTGATTTTCCCGCATAGCCGATGTTTTTGTCACTCGCTGCGCCCCACTGGAGCCTCTTAATGCCCGAGCGCGAAGTACTCTACAGCGGATTGAGTAAGGCGTTTATAAAATACTGCTGTGTCATTGGTAACCTGCTTTGATAAATGCGTCAAAGTGTACGGTTTCTAAATTGTTGCTTGTGCCACTTTCTTTACTTTTGTTGTACACCAGTATAGTAATTTGGTGAGGAGCAGGCAACGATGAAGTAACCAGCTTGGAAGAGCCGAAGTACAAACAAACGAGGATCTCATTGTGAAACTAATTGACATTCATCGACAGTTGAAGGAGACATGTGGTGATGGAGTTATGGATGTGTCGAAAGTGCGTTCGTGGGTGCGACAGTTTAATGAAGGCAGAACATCGTGTGACAACAAACCGAAACAACCTCAGGCTCGCACAAGCCGGTCTGACGACATGATCGAGAAAGTGGAGAGAATTGTTTTGGGGGATCGCCGAATGACTGTTGAACTGATCGCCTCCAGAGTTGGCATTTCTGTGGGTTCTGTGCACACAATCCTGCATGACGATCTGAAAATGCGAAAAGTGTCATCCAGGTGGGTGCCACGAATGCTGACGGACGACCACACGGCTGCCCGTGTGGCATGTTGCAAAGCAATGTTGACGCGCAACGACAGCATGAATGGGACTTTCTTTTCGTCGGTTGTGACAATGGATGAGACGTGGATGCCATTTTTCAATCCAGAAACAAAGCGCCAGTCAGCTCAATGGAAGCACACAGATTCACCGCCACCAAAAAAATTTCGGGTAACCTCTAGTGCTGAAAAAATGATGGTGTCCATGTTCTGGGACAGCGAGGGCGTAATCCTTACCCATTGCGTTCCAAAGGGCACTACGGTAACAGGTGCATCCTACGAAAATGTTTTGAAGAACAAATTCCTTCCTGCACTGCAACAAAAACGTCCGGGAAGGTCTGCGCGTGTGCAGTTTCACCAAGACAACGCACCCGCACATCGAGCTAACGTTACGCAACAGTTTCTACGTGATAACAACTTTGAAGTGATTCCTCATGCTCCCTACTCACCTGACCTGGCTCCTAGTGACTTTTGGCTTTTTCCAACAATGAAAGACACTCTCCGTGGCCGCACATTCACCAGCCGTGCTGCTATTGCCTCAGCGATTTTCCAGTGGTCAAAACAGACTCCTAAAGAAGCCTTCGCCGCTGCCATGGAATCATGGCGTCAGCATTGTGAAAAATGTGTACGTCTGCAGGGCGATTATGTCGAGAAGTAACGCCAGTTTTATCAATTTCGGGTGAGTAGTTAATCAAAAAAAAAAAAAAAAAAAAAATTGGAGGCCTTAGAACTTGAATGCACCTCGTAACTGTACATCTACCTCTTTATCGCCCCATATTACCATATCATCTGCAAAAACCATCTTTTTGTCTTTTTCTTTTACTATATCTTTAACTGCCCTATTCCTTCCTTTGGTTGTGGCACTATGCACAATCATTAACCCGGCTCCAGGGAGGTGGGGTCCCCTTCCCTATTCCTCCACTGGGGTAATTCCTTTCTGACACATCCACGTCGCGGGGGTGGGCATTCTACACTTCAGTAGGCCGGAGTGATAGGATGGCTGAGTTCATGCAGGGGCCCAATCCAGTGGGGTATAACACGGAACCCATGCCCAGGGTTACGGGTGAAGACCTTAATGGCAGCAACGGCGGAGAAGAAAGACTTCGGAACGGCATAGCTGGCAGATGAGGCAACCCTCCTTTCTGGAGATTAAATAAGAAGGGAACCACTGCCTTGTGGTGGAGGAGAAACTCCAAAGGCTAAGGGAGACAACCCCAACAGAAAATCCTTTCTTGCGTTAGGCCTAGCAAGCCAGTAGGAAAGTCTTCATATATTGCTTTCAAGACAATACGAGAATATTGTTAAACAATGCTGACTGTATGTATATGTGCCAGAGATTTCCATTATGTACTCACATTACTCGTCTGTTTGTCGCGTAGAACAATATGAGTTTTCAAACAAAAACTCGTAACACCATGGGTAGAAGTGTCCACTGACCCTGCCGCCCCCCCCCCCCTTTCGCCTGCAGCACCCCCGCGAAAAGGGGGGGCTCTGGTTTTCACTCCACTGTACAGTACTTCACACTCGGGCATTAGACAACTGATGAACAAAGTAAGAGCATATGGACTATCAGACCAATTGTGCGATTGGATTGAAGAGTTCCTAGATAACAGAACACAGCATGTCATTCTCAATGGACAGAAGTCTCGCAAAGTAAGTGTGATTTCAGGTGTGCCGCCGGGGAGTGTCATAGGAACGTTGCTATTCACAATATACATAAATGACCTTGTGGATGACATCGGAAGTTCACTGAGGATTTTTGCAGATGATGCTGTGGTGTATCGATAGGTTGTAACAATGGAAAATTGTACTGAAATGGAGGAGGATCTGCAGCGAATTGACGCGTGGTGCAGGAAATGGCAATTGAATCTCGATGTAGACAAGTGTAATGTGCTGCGGATACATAGAAAGATAGATCCCTCATCATTTAGCTACAAAATAGCAGGTCAGCAACTGGAAGCAGTTAATTCCATAAATTGTCTGGGAGTACGCATTAGGAGTGATTTAAAATGGAATGATCATATAATGTTGATCGTCGGTAAAGCAGATGCCAGACTGAGATTCATTGGAAGAATCCTAAGGAAATGCAATCCGGACACAAAGGAAGTAGGTTACAGTACTCTTGTTCGCCCACTGCTTGAATACTGCTCAGCAGTGTGGGATCCGTACCAGATAGGGTTGATAGAAGAGATAGAGAAGATCCAACGGAGAGCAGCGCGCTTCGTTACAGGATCATTAAGTACTAGCGAAAGCGTTACGGAGATGATAGATGAACTCCAGTAGAAGACTCTGCAGGAGAGACGCTCAGTAGCTCGGTACGGGATTTTGTTAAAGTTACGAGAACATACTTTCACCGAAGAGTCAAGCAGTATATTGCCCCCTCCTACGTATATCTCGCGAAGAGACCATGAGGATAAAATCAGAGAGATTAGAGCCCACACAGAAGCATACCGACAATCCTTCTTTCCACGAACAATACGAGAGTGGAATAGAAGGGAGAACCGATAGATGTACTCAAGGTACCCTCCGCCACACACCGTCAGGTGGCTTGCGGAGTATGGATGTAGATGTAGACTGCTGCAGTGGAACGGAGCGAGTAATAAACAACCGGTGGGTGCGAAATTTAATTGCTGTGCATTCAAGGCCATAAAAGCCTAAAATCAGAGTTACGGCCCAAATTTTCGCGTGTGATCGAGTGATGGGACTGATGACTTGCAAGTTCCTTTTTTCCTCCTAAAAATATGAGGTCATGTTGGAGATGCTTTCTTATTAGGAAACACAGCTGTTAGCTAGGTCACATCACAGTGATACTGAGGCCGCGAGCACTGTTATTTCGCTCCCTAGACGCATCCGCCAAAACTCCGCGTGGCTGTGAAAAACGGCTGTGTCATTAGGTGAGTTAGAGTTTATCGTCTTCAGCGGCTTCCGACAAGCTGTGTAAAGTTTACTCGCACTCTCTCTTGTACACCACAGCCGAGTGAGCGCCACGTGGATCAGGACTGCACCTGCTCTATAGTTCTTGCTGTTCAGTCAATCAACAAAGTAGAAGCAATGACGAAAATACACTTTCAGGAGTAGATTTAAAATTAAAGGCAAAAAGCTACCAGTAATGACATTCACGCGTGACACTGCTAACCTCACTGAAAATGAGAAAGAGTTTCAGGATGCAAGAGCCCCCTCACACTCGTAACAGACCTCCAGTTAAGCCGATGGACCCGTAGATGGTGGTGTAAGGAGCATGCAGTATGTATGTCCACTCTTTCCCACCAGTGTTTTGCGATAATTAAGCCAGTTCGTCCCTGAACTGACTTAGTTAGCCGCTGCGTAGGAATCCTTCGGCCGGCCGGAGTGGCCGTGCGGTTCTAGGCGCTACAGTCTGCAGCCGAGCGACTACTACGGTCGCAGGTTCGAATCCTGCCTTGGGCATGGATGTGTGTGATGTCCTTAGGTTAGTTAGGTTTAATTAGTTTTAAGTTATAGGCGACTGATGACCTCAGAACTTAAGTCACATAGTGCTCAGAGCCATTTGAACCATTTTTTTTTATTTTTTTATTTATTTATTTTTTTTTTTTTGAGAAGCCGATGGAAGATGTTGCATTTACTGAATGAATGAAAGAGGCTATTATTCAAAAATCATATTGGAAAATTCTGATACCTTAAAAATTACCATCACCTTTGCATTAAGCACTTCTTACTAACAAAAATATTACTCTGCCAAGAAATTAGTTACTGAAATAGTAAAGGAGAGATAAATGTATAACTTGTGAGTGAAAACTATGTGTACATGTAATTTATATCTTCTGAGTGCAAGCTATATGAACAATCGAGCCAACTAACTCGATCCAATAAAGAAAAATACTAAAACTTTGCCTTTTTCAAATTACCTGCAAGCAAGCAATGCAGCGACAAAATTACAAGAAAATCTTCACACTTATTAGATCGCTTTTTGCAGAACCATATTTGCATAATTCAATATCCTCTCATTTGCAAGCCGGCCGAAGTGGCCGTGCGGTTAAAGGCGCTGCAGTCTGGAACCGCAAGGCCGCTACGGTCGCAGGTTCGAATCCTGCCTCGGGCATGGATGTTTGTGATGTCTTTAGGTTAGTTAGGTTTAACTAGTTCTAAGTTCTAGGGGACTAATGACCCCAGCAGTTGAGTCCCATAGTGCTCAGAGCCATTTGAACCATTTTTTTTTTCTCATTTGCATCTCTGTGCTTAGTTTGTTGTTTCCAGATCGCCCAGCAGCATGACCAACACCCGACTCTCTCTCTCTCTCTCTCTCTCTCTCTCTCTCTCTCTCTCTCTGTCTCTCTCTCTCTCTCTCTCTCATTTACTCACTCTGAGGCCGTAAGTCCCCTTGAACTTAGAACTACTTAAACCTAACTAACCTAAGGACATCACACACATCCATGCCCGAGGCAGGATTCGAACCTGCGAATGTAGCGGTCGCGCGATTCCAGATTGAAGCGCCTAGAACCGCTCAGCCACACGGGCGGCATCGGCTCCTCACGAAAATGTTGTTGCAATGCACTTCGCGGAAACAGTGGCTAAAATTAAAGCGTAATCTGCTTGGCCTAACGGCACATCTTTTCAGTGAACTTGCACAAAGCCTCGTTTTATTTATCCTGTTTGCTGCTGCGCTGCATTTTAATGCTCACTACATTCGAGTAGTATCGTGTTTCCGTCGATACAGCTAAGCCACGAAAATGTGCCAGGGCCAATTTAGTATCAGCTAGGAAACAATAAATTCATTCACAGTCAGACGTTGTTGTTGTCTTCAGTCCTGAGACTGGTTTGATGCAGCTCTCCATGCTACTCTATCCTGTGCAAGCTTCTTCATCTCCTAGTACCTACTGCAACCTACATCCTTCTGAATCTGCTGAGTGTATTCATCTCTTGGTCTCCCTCTACGATTTTTACCCTCCACGCTGCCCTCCAATACTAAACTGGTGATCCCTTGATACCTCAGAACATGTCCTACGAACCGGTCCCTTCTTCTTGTCAAGTTGTGCCACAAACTCCTCTTCTCCCCAATTCTATTCAATACCTCCTCATTAGTTATGTGATCTACCCATCTAATCTTAGGCATTTTTCTGTAGCACCACATTTCGAAAGCTTCTATTCTCTTCTTGTCCAAACTATTTATCGTCGATGTTTCACTGCCACACATGGCTACACTCCATACGAATACTTTCAGAAATGACTTCCTGACACTTAAATCTATACTCGATGTTAACTAATTTCTCTTCTTCAGAAACGCTTTCCTTGCCATTGCCAGTCTACATTTTATATCCTCTCTACTTCGACCATCATCAGTTATTTTGCTCCCCAAATAGCAAAACTCCTTTACTACTTTAAGTGTTTCATTTCCTAATCTAATTCCCTCAGCATCACCCGACTTAATTCGACTACATTCCATTATCCTCGTTTTGCTTTTGTTGATGTTCATCTTATATCCTCCATTCAAGACACTGTCCATTCCGTTCAACTGTTCTTCCAAGTCCTTTGCTGTCTCTGACAGAATTACAATGTCATCGACGAACCTCAATGTCAGACGTTACATTTCAAAATTATCAGGTTCAGTTTAGGTAAAGTTCAGTGCCAGATCTCATTACTTATGCAGACATTTTCATTGTTACAGAGCAGCGTTACTTTCGCATAAGTGTAGTTTAATGTTTAGTGTTCTACGCATACGTAAATTTAAAGGGCATTTTCACAGAGGCATTTTGGACATGTATTCTTTCAAAACGATATTTGTAATTTTATGAAGAATTTTTGTATGTTAACTTTGTGTGTAGGAACTGGAAGTCAAGAACGGTGGTGTCGCGTATTGTAACACTGTTGACTGCTCTGCGCACTACAGTATTTCACAGGACAACTGATTCTATATAGTTTTAGGTTTTCTAATTGATGTGGTAAAAGTTAATTCAAAGACGTTTATACAGCTTGATATTGATTTGCATTGCTCGAGATCACAATGCAGACACAGGCGAAGTTAAGAATATGAAATTCCTGTAATAAAATAATAGTGTGCATCCCTAAAAACTTCACCAGTTAAGGGGGGTAGGACGTCAAACGGGCCGACTTGGAGCAGGAGAGGCACCATGGGACATTTTAATGTGCACCGTCTATACTTTTACAAATAAATTCTGAAACTTTGTCAGCATGACCAGGATGGATTCAGAATTCACACTCATAGCAGTGGACGTTAGAAAACATAACGAAGTAATTTTTTTACATGTGAAATTTCATCATGTTTTTCACTTACTAATGGCAGCATTTGTTGCTATAGGTACACTGTTCTTCGTAAGTAAGAGAGATGGTTCGATGAATTTTGCACAGCATACAAACCATACTTAAAGGCGTATGAAACTCTAGAATTTTCCAAATCAATTAAAAACTGTGGTAAAAATTGAGGTAATTAACTACAAAATTTGTGTTTTTTCTGAACATGAAATTTAAAGCCGGCCGCGGTGGTCTAGCGGTTCTAGGCGCGCAGTCCGGAACCGCGCGGCTGCTACGGTCGCAGGTTCGAATCCTGCCTCGGGCATGGATGTGTGTGATGTCCTTAGGTTAGTTAGGTTTAAGTAGTTCTAAGTTCTAGGGGACTGATGACCACAGATGTTAAGTCCCATAGTGCTCAGAGCCATTGGAACCATTTTTGGAGTTTAAAATACAATAGATCATTCGTTTTTTCATAAATTAAGTAAATTCTAGAGTTTCATACATCTTTAAGTATGGTATGTATGCTGTGCAAAATTCATCGAAGAATCTCTCTAAGTTATGAAGAAACGTGTACCTATAGCAACAAATGCAGCCATTAGCAAGTGAAAAAATGATATTTCACACACAAAAAAAAATAATTTTCTTATGTCTTTGAACTTCCAGTGCAATGAGCGTGAATCCTGAATCCTTCCTGGTGATGTTGACAAAGTTTTATGAGTTTATTTGTAAAAGTATAGACACTGGAAATTAAAATGTCCTGTGATGCCTCTCCTGCTCCAAGTCGGCCCCATTTGACGTCCTACCCCCTTAAACTACCATTGGCAGCGAACCGCATAGTTGTATCTAGCATAGTTCCCTAGAACTTAATTTTGACTTACGCTCATCTTGTTTTATCGAACGAAATAGTTCCTACGCCCGAAATCTAGCAGATCGCGCACTCGATGTTCTGGTTATATATGAAAACGCACAGTACGGCAGTAATGTTTAAGCTGTGTGGAAACACACTAGTGGAAAATTGGATTTGCGTGCGTCGCTGTGGCAGCTCGCGCGTGCAGTGCTGACCTTCTCCTGCTGCATCTGCTGCTTGAGCAGCATGGCCTTCTTCTTGTCCTTGCAGCGCTTGTTCTGGAACCAGACCCGGATGACGCGCGGGCTGAGCCCCGTCATCTCGACGAGCTGCTCCTTCATGAGCGCGTCGGGCCGCGGGTTGGCGTTGTAGCAGGTGCGCAGCGTGTGCAGCTGCTTCTCGTTCAGCACGGTGCGCACGCGCGTCGGCTTCCCGTCCGACGTCGCCTTGGCGCCGGACGCCCGCCCCGACTCCCGGCCGCCCTTGTTCGAGCCCGACTCCGACGAGTCTGCAACAGCAACGCGGCGCGGCGCTGCGTCAGCAGGGGTCTGGCCGAGCAACCCAGTGGTGGAGCAGAGCCAGCAGGGAAGGCTCGGGGAGGATGGGACGAATACAGGGTCTCTACGTCAAACTTCCTTTACATCCAAATGCAATATTTAAAAAAAATAAAAACTGAGACATAAATACTTGCAGCTTGCGGTGCCATGCGAAGTACGAAGGTCGTTCAATAAGTAATGCCTCACATTATATATATATATATATATATATATATATATATATATATATATATATATATATATATATAAGCCATTAATATACATAGACAAACGTCCTTTTTGGTGCTTCACATTTGATGTTTGTTCTGTGCCCCAGTGAAGTTTCGAACCGCTCTTGCCGAGATGGCAGAGCCGTACTACAACGTGTAATGGTACTGGAATTACGCAACCATTACGGCATCTCACCTCAACCTCTCAATACCAGCAACATTCTACTGTGTTTCTGTAAAATAGTTAACATATTTCTGTGACAACATTCAGATTTGATTTCATTAATGCAGAGGTGCTTCAGTGCATCGATATGTATATTTTGCAATGATATTATTCTTATGTGTATTCTTTCTTTTGTCACTATGATCTTTGACGTACTTGTAACTCTGATTTTTGGACGCGTAAGCAGTTATTAGGGAGTCAAGTTTTGGTCGTCATGTTAAAAAGACGCAAATTGTAGCCAGTTTATGAAATGTGAACTTTAACAGTGATGAAGATGTTTTCAAGTATGTATTATATTGTGAAGTGATGTTTTGGAACGAGTTACGTGATATTGCAACAAAAGTAATAAAAAAGAAGTGTAACTTGAATTCGGAGTGCTGATTACTTTTTTACATCGCCACTGTCCTAACTTGCAAAAGTTTAATCTTCAAGAATGATTTATGAAACACACCTATAAAACTTTTGAATATCGCAGAATAACACCTAGGCCTCTTTCCATCCGAGCTTGGAATCATCACTACCTAGATTTTCGACGGTTGAGCCATGAGTTCACAACGAGACCAGCGTGGGAAACACGAAAAGATGAGTGCCTTAGTTTATCCATTATTTCAAGAAATGACTTTATTAACTGTGCTCTAATGGCACCTGCCACATAACATAACTTTGTTGTTGCCAGAAAATGCAATATTTAGCAGCGTGAGCAACACTACAATCATAATTAATTTTTGACCTTTGTTGTGGTAGGGTTGTTAGAAGCGTAGAACTGGCGTCTACATACTACTCTCGTTACAAGCAGCGCGCTATTATTGAATTCTTGCGTGCAGAAAAAGAAACTGTGGTGAACGTCCAGTGTGTGCAGTGTATGGCGATGCTGCAGTTGATGGGAGCACAGTTAGGCGATGGGTAAAGAAAGTTACAGCCTCAGGGCATGCAGCAACAGAGCTCCATGATCAGCCACGCTAGGGACATCCAGTCACAGCTATTGCTCCAGATATGCTGAATCGTGCGGATGCCATTATTCGTGCCGGCCGGCGCATCACAACTCGACAATTGGCTCTACAGTTGTTCGTCAGCATTGCAAGCGCGTCTGCCATGATCGAGACTCTCGGATATTCAAAAGAGGTGTTCACGGTGGGTTCCACGAATGCTCACAGCGTACCACAAGATTCAAAGAAAGGCTAATTCATCTTAATTGTTGGAGCCTTTCGAGACCGACAGAGAGGCCTTTCTGGTATGGATCGTTACGGGGGACGAAAGCTGGGTGCACCAATTCGCACCGGAAACAAAAAGGCAGTCCATGGAGTGGCACCATCCTCATTCACCACCAAAGGAGAAATTCAAGACAACCCCCTCTGCCAGTGTGCCGATTTTCGGCGCGATTCTGTTCCAGCCACGAGTGTTAATGTCTATGTTGGCCTCGCCAGTTATACTGGGGCGTCGGTTGGCGGCGAGTGGCCCTCTGGCGACGAGGAGAGGAGGATTAGACAGTACCGAGCGAGGAGGACAGAACGGCAGACTGTTGAGGTCCGGAGGGTCCGAACTGTTCATTAACAATTTTGGCACTCTGTGGTAATGAACTGATGGTGAAACAGAGACGCTTGGGAATTCAACGATGCTGTGGAACGATAAGCTGTGCGCTCTGCAATTGTACGGACGCAATTTACGGGGCCGATTTCGTTTGTGTGTGTTTTGCCACGGCAGATAAACAAGACAGCGTGGACCCAACCTGAACACGCTGTGCTGTAGCATGTTGGCCCACAATAAGGATGTCATGATACTGGAGAAGAAAGCAGTGGAATACGGTACGTGTATTAACCTTCAGTGACTTCTGCGGTGTTAGTTTACTTAACTGCGTGGAGATTGAGCAGTAACTGTCACTTTTCAGCAAAACTTACGATTGTGTAGAAGTGTGGCCAATGCCGGATGGGCGTCGTCATATAGTTATTACATTTCTTATTTGTGAACATAATTTTCTGTTATCAGGATTACTCACTGGACAGATTTGAAATTGTCAGTTCTGCGCTGTAGTTCAGCGGGTTATAAATACTGGAATTTGACAAATTTGGTAACTGTGAGTTTTGAAGTTTGTAAGGTACCTTTCTACCACTACGATTCTGTAAGTTTTTATTTGGAAGTGATGTTTGCTACTGTTGTTGGTTGAGAATTTATTACCCGATTAATCAAAGGAACAATTATTTAACTAGCCTTTCTATGAAGTGTTTTAAGAGTTGTTTTTCAGTGAACTATTACTACTACATTACGTAAATCGGTACTGTCGTGTAAGCAGTTATTGAAGGCACCCACCTCCATTAGCCAATCAACCATGGCCATTTGGGAACGGGCACTGATATAACGTTAGGGGACTAGCCTATTTGTTAAGTTGTGGCAATGCTAATCCTGTTGTTTTTGTTCTTGTTGAAGTGTCTAGGTGCCCCTAAATTAAATACTAATTCCGCACACCGGAAAAGTCATGGTGTCAGTCTTCTGGGATTGTGATGGCGTCATTCTCGTGGATATCATACCAAGAGGGTCAACCATCAACTCAGAGGCATACGTGAAGACTCTGAATAAACTCAAGAACCGTTTCCGAAGTGTTCGATCCGTCAAGAATCCAGAACAAATGTTGCTCCAACATGATAGTGCAAGTCCATACACATCGCCAAATTCACTCTACAATCCAGACCTGGCACACTCGGACTTCCATCTCTTTGGGCCACTTGAAGATTCTCTACTGAGAACACACACTGATGCAGTGAAAACATGGTTACGCCTACAGAACAACAGCTTTTACCAACAGGGGATACATGCTCTTCCATAACGTTGGCGTACGACCATAGAACGTGATGGAGACTACATAGGAAAATAGGACACGGACAAGACAATAAATATGTTATGAGAAGAATAAGTGGGGTATTACTTATTGAACGACCCTCGTAACTGAAGTTTTGCAAAATAATAATACCTTTACATGGGCTCTATTCATAACCTCTAAAATGTATAGACGATATTCATCTCAGCCCATGTCCACATAAGGATGTCTTGGGTGATGAGGGTTACTGCATCCACAGTTCTTCAGTAGAGATTGCCAAGGTCACATACAGGCGAGGTATACACATTGTCGTTCACAGAACTCCACAGAAATAAATTCAGAGGGGCTATGTCCGTAGATCGCAGTGGTCACTTGAATGGGAAATTGAGAAACACCACATATCCATTTTTAATAAAATTAAATTAGCTATGATTCTGTACTTTAAACATATAGGCCGATCATAATACAAAGAAACCCCATGTGGCCTGGCATTTTACGTTTTGCTATGCAGCCATAGTTTCATCTACACTGAAAAGAAACTTCACATGAACAAAAACATCTGCTTTTTCAATATTAAAAAAAAAATGGCTCTGCGCACTATGGGACTTAACATCTGAGGTCATCAGTCCCCTAGAACTTAGAACGACTTAAACCTAACCAACCTAAGGACATCACACACATCCATGCTCGAGGCAGGATTCGAACCTGCGACCGAAGCAGCAGCAGTGCGGTTCCGGACTGAAGCGCTTAGAACCGCTCGGCCACAGCGGCCGGTACTCAATATTTTAAGTTGGCGCTATTGACTATCAACTTATTGCAAAATTCCCCGTGGGCACTTTAATTTTAAATTTGGGCAACATTAAGTGGGCAGATGTTGCACATGTGAAGAGCTTGGTGTAAAAATCAAAATTCCATTTCTGAACGATGCTGCTAAAAGGACAGCAAAAGCTGCGTCAATAGTGCACAGAGTCGTGCTGATAAATTCTTGAGTAAATTGATGAGAAAATTTCAACAGATTCTACCACTGCGGGCCTTTCGTTTGATTTTATGTAGAACCTGCAGTTGCCTCTTATACTAATACAAGACATGTTTTACTTGCGTCAGCTTTCAGTAAATGTGTTTCAAGCGAACCATGCTGTGGTAATATGTTGTTTAATGCTTGTGGCACATGGAAGGTTTCAGCTCATCACCCATTACTTTCCAGTAAGAACCCACTCTTAACTTCCATGTAATAGAGATTACATTTGCTGAAAAGAAAGCGTAATTAATAATACAGTGAAGCAAAAAGATTAATTTTAAAGTGACAATACATGAAACAGAAGAGTTGCTAAACTTTAGGAAATAGTGGCAAATTTCTACCAAAAGAATGCTGTTTCCTTTGAAACTCAAGCATGGGCTACACAAAGAAATAACAAACAGCACTTTCTTGTAACACAATTCAAGCAGTTATGCTGTTCGCATGAACGCCTTGGTGTTGTTAATGTTAGGTCGTTCACGGATGGATCAGAAGAGCACACATTCCAAACTAGCTGATCCATCTGTTATTTCGTCAGGTCCTGTAAGTCAGGCTTATCACGCTCATGCGCCTATAAATGAGAAAAAAACGCATGACCTAAGACGATTTCTACCATTCCCATCAAAAGTAAATATATTCACAACTTCTACTCTGACCGGTGCAACTGGTCAACATGTGTGAAAGAATTAACCAGGTGTGGAATTAATTAAATAATTAAACAGGCATAATTTGTTTGATGTTTTTATTCAAATAGCAATAAAGTGTGAATTAAGTAATGACTGATGCCTCTTTATTACAAAATATTGAGAAACCCCATGTGTTCACTACACTAAATTTAACTTAATGTTACGAAAATGTATCAAGACTGTCTACAGTACACTGGTATTTTTACATCTACATTCATTTTAACAAAAAATAAGTAAAACTTAATTTCAGCATAGCTTTAAGACTTTTAATGTTTTTTGGATCTCCGATAACTTTAGTTTCTAGACATTTGGGGTTTCTCAGTATTCTCATTCACTTGGTTGGTCTACTACGTGTTATCCATTGTGGAAGTGTTTGCTCATGAAGTCTCAAACACGTATAATCCAGTCCGGTGGTGCAACATCTTGCTGGAAGATCACATTTAGCTGAAGGGATGGAACTGAGGGACAACAAATTGTTCAAAATCGTGTCCAGGTTACTGTTTGCTCGATGAAGAAAAATGGTCCAATTATGCCGTTTTTCATCAATGCACAACGTACATTCTACCTTTTCACTGTCTCTGACCTGTTCCCGGTAAGTGAGGGGGTTTTCCGAAAGCCGGATGCGAATTTTTATGCCCATTAACCATCCCGCATGTGTGGAAGCTAGCCGCAACAGAGAAAACGA
This sequence comes from Schistocerca cancellata, assembly GCF_023864275.1. Taxonomy (NCBI): domain Eukaryota; kingdom Metazoa; phylum Arthropoda; class Insecta; order Orthoptera; family Acrididae; genus Schistocerca; species Schistocerca cancellata. Next base: position 436,644,128 of record NC_064631.1, on the reverse strand, counting down.
CATATCCTAGATAGTTGGGAGTTTTGCTCTATTCAGTCTAACGTCTCGGAAGCAAATTTGTGGCGAAGCTGCAAACTGATTCGCTGCAGTGCTTGCACAATTTGAAATTTGTAAGCGTACAAGTGAAGTCGTTTGTGCAGCACATCGCGAACTGTAAGGCGAGGGATGTTTAGCTCTCGTGATGTTCGGGAACTAACTTTGACGGGTTTCTTTGCAAAGTCTCTTTGATCTCGTCGACCATTTCATCAGATGCGTGTTTTCTGCCAGATCCTGTCTGTCTGTTTACACTCCCAGTTGTAAGGAACATGTCATACCAATCCTTAATCGTCTTAACATCTGGTGGCGCCCTTTGAAAGTCACATCGAAAATTTCTTTGGACGGCAGTGAGTAATGTAGTTTCCGCATACCACACCACGCACTGGGCTCTCTCTTGGGGTGTAGTCATTTCCGGCAATCACTTAGCATCTAAAACAAGACAAAAGGAATCATTTACAAACAATCTACACATATCTTTGAGTTGCTTTACATGATGCGTAAACCGCAAGTAAGTTATCTGTTTCTCTCCCCTTTTTTTCGTTTTTTTATTGCCTTTGGAAATCGGAGATATTTCACATGGAGACGCTGTATTTCTTTCAAATCGGGGTTCGCAGATGGCTAGGAATTGACGTGAGGAGATTTAAAAAACTGATGTTGCTATCGGCGTGGGCCATGCCGCAAGAGTGCAAGTGAGATGTCGTCGACAAGAGCTTGAGCACACCGAAACTCCAGACTGTCTAGGAGTCAATCTGGTCAAAGACGTTGCCTTCAAACGGCAATATCCATATACAAAGATGAAAATATGCACTAGGAACATTGTCATCTGGAAAGTGAAAAGTACGACATGGTCAATGGTGTAAATAGGGAACGGCAGCCAAGGCGTGTGCCACAGAGTCGCATTTTATCGATGGCGAAAAAACTGATTATGTAAGGATACATCTCTGCTGGACCTAAGATCACAGATGCAGTGCGGATAACTTGTTAGCTAGGGAGTGGGTAGTTTTCGGTACCTCCAGAAAAGGAGTGTAGGCAATTAGTCAGAGATATCAGCTCATGGACGGAGCTAGTAAGAGTCGAGGTGTGACCCCCTTGGCGCGAATATAGGCGTGAAGTATTTGCTCTGCGATTGTTACTGTGCAGTATGAAGCAGTACATTTTACAGCAACCGAACGGAATCGAAAACGGCAGTGGCTGACTCGAGTGAAAATGTGCATCGTGTGCTTTTGTAAGCACTCTGTGAGGTTATTAAATAGTCGTAGGGACCTTATTACGAACGCGAGATATAGACTCAGTGTTAATCATGATTTCAAGATTTCTTTTCGTCACTTATCACAGTGCATTCATTGAGTCATTTATATTGAAGAGTGAAGTAGGTAGATTCAGAGGGTACGTCCCACATAGTAACGAAGGTACGAACGCTATCACGGTGATGTGTGCACATTGGGAGCAAGTTGTCCGGTGCGATGTCGATTCCGTTCGACAGCAAACAACAGATGAAAAAGTATTACTGAAGCAATGAACAGTTTATAAAATCCCCAAACAAAAAGTTCAAATGGCTCTGAGCACTATGGGACTTATCATCTGAGGTCATCAGTCCCCTAGAACTTAGAACTACTTTAACCTAACCAACCTAAAGACATCACACACCTCCATGCCCGAGGCTGGATTCGAACCTGCGACTGTAGCGGTCGCGCGGTTCAAGACTGTAGCGCCTAGAACCGCTCGGCCACTCCGGCCGGCTCAAAGTTTTGGAAAGGTGAAGAGTATATTGTTCATTTGTTGTTTTTTCTATTACACTTTTGCATCGATGCGCAATGAAAACTGAATAGTGTTATTGTTGCAAGCAATGATACTTGAACTGTGTGTTGTTCCATGTTTTGAATTGTACCATACAAAAGTAACTAACGAAATATGTACCGCTTACTTCACTGCCAACTCATATTCATCTCAGAAAACGATTACACTGTGTTACAGTAAGAGTAAGTTGACCGATCGACTTCCTAGACCAGAATCGACAGACGTCGCAACGTAACTGCGGGTAGTCATTTGATTTTGGTTGCGAGTAATTGATAATACTTTGTGAGGTAGCCATTGTTATCTGCTGTATTATTGTTCTGTACTGCACTCTATTTTCCACCGTTTCTTTTCATTGCTGTATGTCGACTTACCCTAACTGCTGCAGTTAGTACACGTAAGTCGACTTCAGTTTCCACTACGAACAATATTTAAGCGTTTTTTTCTTTACTTTTACTCCCGTGCGTGACTTGTGCCTTCGCAAAAGCATGAAGCAAAGATCGAGGTGCCTTGCACTGTGGTGAATAGGCTGCAGCCAATGTAATAAATATGATATCGGCCAAACAGGCAGAAATTTCAGAATCCGATTCAAAGAACATTTAGACTGCTATAGGCTTGATAGATGTAACAAATCAGCAGTAGCAACTCACATTAAAGACACAGGCCATCCTTTGAAAATCGAAGACAACCTCGAAATTTTACACAAAATGGGAAAAAGTAAAAGAATGGATATCATGGAAGAAATGGAAATCTTCATACACGACACAAAGCATGGAGATAACAGTCTTAATGAAATAACCGAATTCAAAAACTCAGAATTCTTAAACAGTCTTAAGCCAGTTCTAACTCAATAGATTCAAGATATGTCAATGTAAATAGTTGACTACAAATCTGTCAGTACCAAGAATATCGATGCAAAACCTCGATAATCGACACAGACTCAAATGCTACAGTCCGCCATCTTGTGTTGTGTGTATAACATCGAGCAATTTGTGCAGTGAATTACGTTGGCAATCAAAGACAAAAAATATAATGTGCAATAGTGTAATGCCAATTAACAGCTCCGCCATTACACCAGTGATGCGAGTGAAGCAGCAAGATGATGAAATTGTGTGTGATCAACTGTCATATAAAAGCCTTTCACACTATTTTCGTAACACATAACTGATGCAAATCTATCTGCATCCTATACAGACTGTGATATACGTAGTCAACCACGAGGAAGAAAACCAGCAGAAGACATCACTGATTTCGATTTCTAGCCATAGGCTGCCCCCCCTCCTTCCCCCCAAATACCACACCAGCAGCTACAGTAAAAAACAATGGACAATGAGTTCTAGATTAATCAAGTTTAAGACTGTTTATTTTTAAGTAACATTTCTCTATATGTATATGTATGAACATTCATTTATATGTATATGTATAAACGCCTGAAGAACAGAAAATGTTCGAAACGCGTTGCATTATGTTAGATTAAGCAAAAAATAAAAAGTAACTGGTAAGAGAAACTTGAAATAAAGAATAAGTCTGCAGCTTGTTCCTCTGCACAGCTCGTCCCCTACGGCCTATCTCTGTACTGAGCAGACTTACTCCCTTCGCACCCCAGAACCCCTCTGCCAATCAGCCAACATAAAATTAACACGCTGTACACATGCTAAGCAACGATAGGCATTTAACAAAAATGTGGTTATGTTGACGTGAGGAGTGGCGCGAGAGGAGAGGAAAGTCGAACTTTTGCCCTGGGAACTAGTTACCCTACTTACATCTCTGCGTACGGCATTAAGATGCAAGTGAGAAGTGGAGAACTTTAGCCCCCGGCCAAACTACAACCCGTTCGCGTCCGCGGACACGAAGGGCGGTGCAGCGGAACTGCACGTTACCCCGATCACACTGAACGCCCAGCTAACACGGTGCCTGGTTTACGGGAATTGCGGGAGAGCGCTGCGTTCCTCAGGCGCCTGGTTATGCTGCTGATTCTAAGTCAACATTACTGGCACACTTACAAGCCGTCCTCTGCAACTCACTTCTGCGTCTGATCCTTGAATATGCCACCACAGTGTGGGAGAATGGAGCGAACTCACACATTCAGGTAAAAAGACGTTTCCAAAATCCTTTACTGCGACTGGCAAACCATTTGCCAAAGGACTTTCCCCACAGCGCAACTGCCACACCTCAATCTGTAAAACCTGCTACTATTGAAGGAGCTTACAGAACAATCGTCGACGAATACTTGAATACTGCTCGTCAGTCTGGGAACCGCACCAGACAAGATTGATACAGGAGACAGATAAGATCCAAAGAAGAGCAGCACGTTTCGTTACAGGTTCATTTAGGAAGCGCGAAACCGTCACCGGTACGCTCAGTGAACTCCAGTGGCACATGCTGCGAAAGATACGTTCTGCATCATGGTATGATCTACTGTCAAAGTTTCAAGAGTGGACGTTCATAGAAAAATAGACCAATATATTGGACCATCTACGTAAATATCGCGAAAAGACCATGAGGGCAAACTTAAGAGTAATTCGAGCCCACACAGAGGCATAGCAGCAATCTTTTATCCCGTGAACCACACGCTACTGAAACAAGCAGTGACAGTGGTACACAAGCACCCTCCACCACACATCATTAGGTGGCTTGCGCAGTAGAGATGTTGATGTAGAGAGCTTGCACGTTTCGTCGACGTCGACAAGTCATAACCATGTTTCTTTGCAGAAGATGGGACGTAGATAACACAAGCCTGCTTCTTTTATTATTTGTCAAATTATTTCTCAGAAATAGATGTTCCAGAATCAGTTTGTAATGTTGAGTCTAAAAACTTATTTCGTTTCGTCTTATAACTTTAGAATTTTTCACAAATAAAATCTCATAAGAATTAAATAACTTAAGCATAAATATTAGATCAATAATTCAGTTGAGGTCTGTGTTTTAGTCATATACAAAAAATACTACAAACAATTTTCTTAATCACACCATGAGTACTCTTCTGTATGTAATTCAAATTTTCTCATTTTTGACTTCCTCGTAGAACCTTCATCTTTCTGTTCAACATGGAACAATATTCGGCCATCACACTATCATTCTGTCTTCCCAGGTATCTCCTCTCCCATCTTCTTAATGTCCCAGTGGAAGAGTCCTCTTTGTTCGTCACTATAATGTCCCAGAGTTGAGGAAAGCGTAAAAGAAGGAAGGAAGATTAGGGTTAACGTCCCGTCGACATCGAGGTCATCAGAGAGGGAGCACCAGTTCGGAACTTTTCTAGGATGGGGAAGTACCACCGTCCCCTTTCAAAGGAACTATCCCGGCATTTATCACGAGCGATTTAGGAAAATCGCGTGAAACCTAAATTTGGATGGCTGGAAGCGGCTTTGGGCCACCGTATTCCCGAATGAGAGACCATTTCAGGGCTGTGGTCAATGGTTGAGTGTAGGAAGTGGACTTCACCCTTCTGTACACCCGAAGTTCTTATTTTCGTACATGGTTTTGACAATATTCATGTCATATGGATATCTTTTCTTCGCTAGAAAACTGAACGCAGCCCAGACATCTTTTTCTCTAACCTTCACTGTACGCAGCAGTTTGCCGACCGCGTAGAGAGCCTACTCGCTCTTTACTGACTACAATACAGCAAGGGCCTTCCTCAGTATCGACGAACCTAATAGAGGGGCAGACGCTACCAGAGAAGCATTATGCATCATGGATACGTTTACTATTGAAATTCCGAGGACTATGTTCCGCGGGGAGTAGAGTGACATTAATTCTTCCCACACATGTACCGCGAAATGATCACGACTAGAAAATTAGGTAAATTAGATGTTATAAGGGGCTTTACACCGCCAATGGTCCTTCTGTTCTAACATTCGTGAACGGAACTGTTACGAAGGGAAAAATAGTGACACCAGAAGTACAACTCCAATACACGCCGGAAGGTGGTTTGCGGAGTATTCATGTAGATGTAAGTCAGTTCAGCACTTCAGAGAAGAGCAATTACTATGCACAATCACAGTTGCAGCACGGCATTTCTAGGTATTTCTTTCAGTCCAGTGGTTTACTAGTGCTGACGTAATTTATGTAGCATGTTGGTACAGTGTTACACTTCCGACAACACTTTATTGAAATACAGCCCAAACGATCGAGTGTAGCAGCACAATGCGAACAGCGCACTTTACGTGATTTCGGTCATGTGGTAAGTGATATTATAAGGAGAAAATGAGGAAGATAGACCCGAAATCTATGACAGCGTCTTGAAATGTGTGAAACTAATAACGCGAGTAGAAAGTGTACAAGATTCCGGTAGAAATGCCACGGTCATCAGGTACTGGTAAATCCACAACTCTCGACGTCTAGTTAACAACCGAACAGATCCGCAACTTCCATCAGTGGCCTGTGAGCGCCTTTAACTGAAGCAAGGAGGTCCTTAATTTGCATAACTAAATGACTAGCGACGGAGAGCTGTAAAGCTGTGCGGTAAGACCGCAGCTGAGTGAGACTGCAATTTTTCCTGGGCCATGTCATTTCGACATATCCGTGGCAAAATCTCGCCACGTTATCTGGACCGGAGTCGCGGGGCAGGTCTCAGGCGGTGACATGCGCGTCAGCACCCGTCTGCATCTGCGCGATTAGATAGACACACAGACTGCCGGCTGCACCATCAAAGGGTCGCCGCCGTCAAAAGACGTGGTCGGGAGACACGTCTCTTCAACCCGGAGATCCTGTCGATAGAGAGTGTCAATTGCCGTAAACATGTCGCGTGCTTGCTTGTATAAGAAAACATGTGGTTTAGTTGCAAGCATATTTAACATTTTTTGATGGGTGTTACTTGTTCCCCAACCCCGCTCCCCTCACACGTAATTTTTAAATCCTCGTCCTCTAAATTGACGAATGCTAGTAAGTCGTGAGAAATTAAACTTTATGCCGAACTCTGACTCAAACCTGTATCACCTGTACTTTATGCAGCAGTTAGCTTCGAGTCCTGGATTGACATAATATGCATTACATTGCAGATTCAGGAGTTCTCAACCATTTTCGCTGATTCCATTTCAAGTCACAGCATCTTTATTAACCTAACACTCGTTGACTCCGTTTCTCCTCAGTGAAACTAAGTCAATTTAAAACTCGTGTGGATTTACGATTTTTAGGTGGGTGGAGTACTTGTTGGTGTTGTTGAAGCTACTATAAGAACTTTGTCGTTTAAGGTAAATAGAAATTGCGGGGTGCCAGTAACTCGTATAGGTGCGTGTAGGACGCTATAGGCGTAGGACACACCACACGTCATAAATAAAGCCTCAAAGAAAAGCTGCGGACGACAAATTCGCATTCAAAAGTAGAGCAAGACTGGAATGGACACGATGGAATCACCGTCTGTTTTGAACCTATCCTCTCAATGGCGTGGAGATTCACGAGGAATGGCATGCGGTTCGAGATCCAGTAAAAAAATTGTAGGCAGACTTACTCGGATAAGTACGAATAGCCAAGTCGACGAAGTGGCGTCAAAGAAAGACATACACACGGCCGTCGAGCCACACCCAATTATTTGATACATTATGTGATAAAAAGTATCCGGACACCCCCAAAAACATACGTTTTTCATATTAGATGCTTTGTGCTTCCACCTATTGCCAGGTACTCCATATCAGCGACCTCAGTAGACATTAGACATCACGAGAGAGCAGAATGGGGCGCTCCGCGGAACTCACGGACTTCGAACGGGGTCAGATGATTGGGTGTCACTTGTGTCATACCTCTGTACGCGAGATTTCCATACTCCTAAACATCCCTAGGTCCACTGTTTCCGATGTGATAGTGAAGTGGAAACGTGAAGCGACATGTACATCACAAAAGCATACAGATCGACCTCGTCTGTTCACTGACAGACTGCCGACAGTTGAAGAGGGTCGTAATGTAGAATAGGCAGACATCTATCCAGATCATCACACAGAAATTCCAAACTGCATCAGGATGCACTGCAAGTACTATGACAGGCGGGAGGTGAGACAACTTGGATTTTATGGTCGAGCGGCTACTCATAAGCCACTCATCACGCCGGTAAATGCCAAACGACGCCTCGTGTAGTGTAAGGAGCGTAAACATTGGATGACTTAACAGTGGAAAAACGTTGTGTGGCGCGACGAATCACGGTACACAATGTGGCGATCCGATGAAAGGGTGTGGGTATTGCGAATGCCCGGTGAACTTCATCTGCCAACGTGTGTAGTGCCAACAGTAAAATTCGGAGGAGTTGGTGTTATGGTGTGGTCGTGTTTTCCATGGAGGGGGATTGCATCCCTCGTTGTTTTGCGTGTCACTGTCACAGCACAGGCCTACATTGATGTTTTAAGCACCTCCTTGCTTCCCAATGTTGAAAAGCATTTCGGGGATGGCGACTGCATCTTTCAACACGATCTAGCACCTTTTCATAATGAATTGCCTGTGGTGGAGTAATGGACTGGCCTGTACGGAGTCCTAACCTGAATCCTACAGAACACCTTTGGGATGTTTTGTAACCCCGACTTCGTTTCAGGCCTCACCGACAGACATCGATACCTCTCCTCAGTGCAGCACTCCGTGAAGAATGGGCTGCCATTCCCCAATAAACCTTCCAGCACCTGATTGAACGTAAGCCTGCGAGAGTGGAAGCTGTCATCATGGCTATGATGGGCCAACACCATATTGGATTCCAGCATTACTGATGGAAGGCGCCACGAACTTATAAGTCATTTTTAGCCAGATGTCCGGATGCTTTTGATCATGTAGTGTATTAGAGTTTAGGTGAAATGAAAAAGGTTGTCTCAGTTTTTGTGGTACAATTAATGTCAGTTACCACTGTTATTACGCTTTGCAGCAACACAATAGATCTAAAATTCTATTTGTAATTCTGTCTAGTAGATTCACTGGAGTTTCTTATGGAACAGACCTCTTTTTCTACCCCTCTGATTTTTCAAGGCATGTATATTTAAGTCAGAACTTTTCTGCTGTGTGGTGATGATATCTATATTTCAACAGTGATTAATTAAACAGTGCTCCGCTGCATCTGAAACGAAAAATTACAATCAGTGTCTGATATGAGTTTCGATTTGCCGCAGTCAGGCTGGGAATTTTAACGCGAAATCATTCGAAAACAGTATTGCTCTGTGAGAAATCCATATTGAAAATTATTAGGGAAAAGGTGGACCAGGGAAAATTCTTTAGGTAGTGCTATTTTCTGAATTCCTAGAGACAAGAAAAGAACGAGACGACTCCTTAATGGAAGCTGGGTGCATTGAATGACTACACAATAATTTATTAGGATCTGGGAGCATAAATGTATAGTTTGGAGCATTATCTGAGTACAGCAACTCGTTTTGTATTATGGCGAGATAGGGGAGAGTGTGTCCCGGACATGATACGTTAATTGGGGTGCCTAACAGTAAAACAAAAGCGTTTTTTCTTGCAGCAGGATCTTCTAGTGAAATTTCAATCACCTACTTTCTCATTCGATTGGAAAATATTATGTTGGCGCCCACCTACATAAGGAGAAATGATCATCGTGATAAAATAGGAGAAATCAGAGCTCACACAAAGATTTCAGTGCTATTTTTCCCACGGGTCATTTGAGAGTGGAACAGCAGAGAAATAGCACTTAATAGTGAATCAGAGTAATCACGTAGATGTACATGTAGTTTCAGGAATTGGAACGTCGTTTCAGAGGTGAGTAGTACAAACTACGATACTGGCCCGATTTTCAGTGTAACATCTGCGTGCAGCGACAGAAGTATCGAATTTTTAAGCCTAAACTCTGCACGTGGAAACGGAGTAGCATTAGCCATCAGTGTCACGACGTCTTCCAACATGAACTGATCGAAGTGACGCTACGAAGAATAATATACGTTTGACGTAGAGAAACGAGCTGCAGAGGACCGAAATTTATTTCGTTACTGTACTGGAGCTCTCTGCAAATCATTCTTTAGTGCGAAGCCTGTAATAGCAAGGAACAACATATAACTTAATTATATGATTAGTTTAGTGGTTTTGTAGTTTTTTCTTAATTTGTGCATGAACACATTAGACTGAGATACAGCCAATGAAGACCCCAACAAACTTTCTCAATGAAGCTGACTTCTGGTGATTAATAGTGCTGTTGTTCCCAAAATTAATTACATTGTTCCAAAATTCGCTGATTATATCTATTTGAAGTACATTAGCTGCATTTCTAGTACACAACATATTACCATAAGTACTATACAATTCACGCTGTCGTAGTACTAACAGTTTGAGAAAAAAACTAATGACTCCGCACTGCACGTTATCTCAGTATGTTACAGCTCATTTAAAGAATATCTCTGAGCTTTTGTGCTTCTGGTTAGGCAATTTGTGAGCCGATATCGAAGGTTATTGTGATAAAGGTGTGATGTCTAAGCCACTTTATAGTTAGTATTATAGCAAATCAGCGAATGGCTTCAGATTCAATGAATTCCATCGCTTCGCTTTCGGACACCCAGTAAAAAGTGAAATCTTATGAAGTTGATATTTGTTATACTTCAGAATTCTTATACTGTTCAATGAACTGGTTTCCACGCACAGAACAGTGACGGTATTTCATGAAAGATGTGAGCAGAAGAGCCGATTTTCGAAAATGTTGGATTTCTGATATTTACAGTAGGCTGCCTGATCAATTTTGCCATCATTTTTGTCTAGTGTGATAATGTCATTAAGAATTCTCAATGACTTTAGCGATATGGAGTCTAGGCTATAGGCAGTTTACAGAACTTCTAAAGCCCGGATAACAAGAGAAATCCTTTTATTTCGCTAACAACTTTTTCTACAATACGAACAGAGATAGAAACAACGCAACTAAGCCGCAGAAGCGCGTTCTGGCGATACGGACGAATGAGCGCACTTTAAAATTCCAACCACAACGAAGCGTTTGAAATAAATCAACACTTTCCACAGAGCTTGCCAACCGATAATGAAGCAATCCGATTTTAGAAGCAAGAGATTTTCCACGCGCCAGTTGGCGCCGAATATCCATTAAACATTTACGCACCTATATACTGCTATTCTGCCAATCTGGATGCCAATACATTGTTTCCTCGTGCCTCTTTTTCTTTGACGTTTGATGTATTTATTAATGTGTGTACATTTACGGAAACTCTAGCAGCGCATGTTGCTCTCTACATTAACTCTCTGCTGATTGGTTCGCCTCAATAAAAACTGTAACCGATATACTGAGCTACTTGAAATAGTGATTATATGTCTGAACTTGCGTTTGCACAGTTCAGTCCCCGTATGCGCAGACGAGATCTCCGTGTATCTGCTAACGCGAATGCCGGGATGATTTCTCTGAAAAGAATCTGCTTATTTTCTTTTCTATCTTCTCCAAATCTTTGAAATGGATCAAATGGCTCTAAGCACTATGGACTTAATATCTGAGGTCATCAGTCCCCTAGACGTAGAACTACTTAAACCTAACTAACCTAAGGACATCACACACATCCATGCCCAAGGCAGGATTCGAACCTGCGACAGTAGCAGCATCGCGGTTCCGGGCTGAAGCGCCTAGAACCGCTCGGCCACAGCGCCGGCAGAAATATAAACATGTAGATGAATGTATAAACACCTGAGGATGGGCGCAAGCCCGAAACCGGTCCTGTGTCAAATAAATAACCTTTTATTGTGACTGGTAGCGGAAATTTTTCTAGCATCCACTATGGATAAAATTCATTAGAGGTCACTATGATTTTGAATTTGGTGCGTATTACATAATGTATTGTTGCATATGAAATTTATCTAACATTTTGAATTTTTCTTTAGACTTGGGAAGAGTTATCTGTCACCAATCTCGAGAAAATTGACCTGACACAACACATTCATTTCCGATCGCGCCGTGCCAGCAATAAAGCCAGAGTGAAATACCCACAACATTGCTCATATTTCATAAACGGTTTCAGATATCAAAATGAGATCTTGGTAAAAGAAATAGCAATGCAAAAAGGAGAGTATTTTGCCCTATGATTATTATGCAAAACTTCATTATCTATCGTGTTATTCCGCTAACTACAGACTTTTTCAGTGAAAGAATGTAAGTTTTAAGGGCCATCGATAGTTAGTGAAGCGAAAATTCCACGGCTTTTGGAACAACGTAAGTGAAGACATTACACTTCTTTTGTATTGAGGATGCGCTGTTTCATAAGCTGTTGACCTTACTCGTTCTCAGTCCCTCTCTTAATAAGCCACTGTTTCATCATTCTCTCGCAATAGTGTCTGCACAACATGTTAGTGAGGTGAGACTGTGTAAACTGCTCTGTTCTGGCAAAAAAAGTAAATTTTGAAGTGGCAACCATATAAATGTATAGCTAATTCTCAAACTTCGCCACTCATCACGCTTCTCTCAAAGTCACAAATGGTTAACAAGCCAGGCGAAAATAAATTATTTCTTTTTCGGCGGAATTCTTTTTAGGTAACAACCAAAGCAGCAGTGACAGCAGATCATTTTGAATTGTCACCGTGCAAGTGTGGGTGTGGAGGGGCTCCACTTAATATTTGCAAAAAATGTGATGGTAGGATTCAGTTTAGAACGGCACTTTGCCTTCAGCGGTCGGCATTTCCTCTACAACACCTACCTGTAGCCTCCACTACCACCGAGCGAGGTGGCGCAGTGGTTAGACACTGGACTCGCATTCGGGAGGACGACGGTTCAATCCCGCGTCTGGCCATCCTGATTTAGGTTTTCCGTGATTTCCCTAAATCGCTCCAGGCAAATGCCGGGATGGTTCCTTTCAAAGGGCACGGCCGACTTCCTTCCCCGTCCTTCCCTAATCCGATGAGACCGATGACCTCGCTGTCTGGTCTCCTTCCCCGAAACAACAAACCAACCAACCTCCACTACTACCACTCCCACCACGAGTGCCTTATCGCCTGGATATCCAGCAGCCATGGCATTCCACGTCGATTTTATCACTCGCTATACAGCCAATGTAACTCCCTCTGATTTTCATGATCCGCTGACTTTGAAGACAGGCTGCTACGGTCGCAGGTTCGAATCCTGCCTCGGGCATGGCTGTGTGTGATGGCCTTAAGTTAGTTAGGTTTCAGTGTGATGACCTCAGATGTTAAGTCCCATAGTGATTAGAGCCACTATGAAGGCAATATTTTGGCATAGACAAACAGCTACAGACCAGTGTAGAGAATTGGCGGAAAGCACAGGAGGATATCTTCTATGACGAGGGTATTGGAAACTTGGTACAATGCTAGGACAAATGTCTAAGTTGGAGCAGCGACTATATAGAGAAGTAGCTGGAAGGTGTATCTAACTGTTGTAAATAAAACATTTTTGATTTTTTGTTTCTATTTCGTTGCCAACCGGATCTTACTTTCAGAATAGCTCTTGTAGCTGGCTGAATTATGTCATGGAAGTATATGGAGGCTATGGTACTTCCAGTTGACGGTCTGTGATACAGGAACATTAGTAGCGACGCTGATTTCAGGTGACATTTTCCCAGCGTTGGATGGCTTGGCGGAGAATTTGGGTGCAGGAGTCTGCATTTGGGGGAGTGACACTGTTACGTGAAGTACTCTCAGTGTGGAGTATGGATGTAGATGTGAAAGTACAAACGAAATAACGAAAATGATAAATATAGGATTCGTGTAGGGCAGAAAGGAAAATTCAAAACCCCATCAAGACGTCTTAGTTAACTTGCTCATACGGAGTACTAAGGTGAGATCTGCAAATATTCAGCTTGAAGAAAGACAACTTCTCAGCCAAGATCGCACTAGTAAAATATTTATTTACGATGACCGGTTTCGGTAAACAGAGTTACCATCACCTAATCTATGTACACCTTAACACATATGGCCAATCTGCGCTATAAATGTACCCCATATTTTAATTAGATGGACAGTTGAAGTAAACCGCATTGGCATGTCGGAGTTCAAACCAGTACCATATTATAGAAGACGGAGTACAGTAATATAGGACGGATGCATTTGGCGAAACATTTTAGAAATATTGTTTTTAACTTTGAATATATTGTATATACTGGTTTTAACTTTGAAATGTCAATGCGTCTTACCTTAAGTGTCCATCTAATTAAGATATGGAGTACATTTATAGCGCATATTGGCCGCATGTACTAACCTGCACAGATATCAAATGGTGGTAACTCTGTTTACAGAAACCGGTCTTCGAAAATAAAAGTTACACAGATGCGATCTTGGCTGAGACGTCGTCTTTCTTCAAGATCAACACGTCTGGTTGAAGATTTCTTGGCTTCATTTTTCTAAAGCATCTCAGGGTAAGGGCTCTTCTACCAGGAGCGAACATGACAATCGAGTGATTTCTTCTGCATCTTCTAAACCAGCTAGTTCAAAACTTCAAATGTGTGCGAAATCTTATGGGACTTGACTGCTAAGGTCATCAGTCCCTAAGCTTACACACTACTTAACCTAAATTATCCTAAGGACAAACACACACGCCCATTCCGAAGGGAGGACTCGAACCTCCGCAGGGACCAGCCGCACAGTCCATGACTGCAGCGCCTTTAGACCGCTCGTCTAATCCCGCGCGGCAAACCAGCTAGTGTTTCGTCACTGATGTCCTTGTTATCGAGAGACTAGAATCTGGCATTTCTGGTGAAGAGATTCTGGGAGAATGAAAACAAACGGAAGCTAGTTAAAGTACTAGAGAAGTTTGTTTGCGTGCAGGAGCCGCCGCCTGTCTGCTGCCAGCCGCCCGTCCCCTGGATTGCAAGAACGTCGACACGGGACGACAACGCATCGGCGGCCGCTCGCCGTATCGACTGCGGCCGAGTTGCGCTGGCCGCGGGCTATTAATCTCTGCGGGAAATGGATTTCTTTCGCTACCTGATGCATCATTTATACGCGTCACGGCGACCGCAGAAGGAACGCGCTCCGCGAGCAAAGTGAATGGACGGACTCTGACGTCGGCCGTATGCGCACCACCGGAGAGAAATGGCCGCCGGAAGAATCCTCATTTTTCATACAGTCTAATTTATAGGTTAACACTGATATATCGTCCGTCCCGCTAGCCATATATTGCACGTTCGCTTACTGGCCGACGTGTAGAGGACAACATTTTCCTCCACAGGAAATATTCATTGTAATACAGATCCATAAAGAATATAACGCGTACGATGTATCCAGAATTTAGCATGTAATATATTTACGTGAATATGAACAGTTACATTATTACCTACATCTGTGTCAGTTAAGTCGCTTTACGGTATGTTGTAGAGTGAGCATTGTGTACCGTAACTACTGTTGGAAGAGTCTTTACGTGAGCCTCATCATCATTTTGCTTAACTTTTAACTTAATGTACCCACCTCTGGCATTTAAATTCTGGGCACAAACTGTAAACTACACAAAAATGACTTAGCAGCTGAGTGTGTCTATAATGGCCAAAGGTTATTATCTTTATTTCACTTCACATTTTCTAAGATTTATGGTAATTATTGGAGACCCACACCGGTATTCAATACATCTATGTGCAATATGTCAGTATGTACATTCTTTCCTCCTCTCGCCTGATGAATAAAAGCATGAATGGGAGTGTACAAGATAAATTTCAGTATCTAGATTGTGGGAGTAAAATAATCTGCTACTGTGGTAGAATAGCCAACCCTATAAAGCACGTAATAGCTAGCAAAGAGGTTTCTGTTCGCCTTGGACGATGCTCTTGCAGAGGTTGGCGCCACACAATAGGGAGATCTCTGGGCATTTCCGCAGGGACAAGAGGCGGGGGTTCCGCGAAACGCAAGACGGACGACGGACGACACCGACAAAGTGTGAGCGTGCCTATTCATAGTTAATTCATTATCTCATTTTTATAGATTTCCAGTCAAAATTAACATCTTTCGCTCATTGCTCGTTGAGCGGTATACGGGATTTTTCTGGTTGATTTCGTAACATTGTAACCAGTTGCACTTGGCCACGCGTGCGTGCCATTGTTCTGCTCCATCTTTGTTCAGACTTGTGCACTCGTGATGTATCTTCTCAGCTCAGTCTGATTTGGCTGGCTGATGACCACGCGAGTATAATATAACTGAACAGATTTCTGAAACGTCGCTAATTTCGATTTCAGTTCGGAATCAACCCTACTCGCCATTACAAATGCTACACCAAGAAGAAATGCAGATGATAAACAAGTATTCATTGGACAAATACGTTATACTAGAACTGACATGTGATTACGTTTTCACGCAATTTGGGTGCATAGACCCTGAAAAATCAGTACCCAGAACAACCACCTCTGGCCGTAATAACGGCCATGATACGCCTGGGCATTGAGTCAAACAGTGCTTGGATGGCGTGTACAGATACAGCTGCCCATGCAGCTTCAACACGATACCACAGTTCATCAAGAGTAGTGACAGGCGTATTGTGACGAGCCAGTTGCTCGGCCACCATCGAGCAGACGTTTTTAATTGGTGAGAGATCTGGAGAATGTGCTGGCCAGGGCAGCAGTCGAACATTTTCTGTATCCAGAAAGGCCCGTACAGGACCTGCAACATGCGGTCGTGCATTATCCTGCTGAAATGTAGGGTTTCACAGAGATCGAATGAAGGGTAGAGCCACGGGTCGTAACACATCTGAAATGTAACGTCCACTGTTCAAAGTGCCGTCAATGCGAACAAGAGTTGACCGAGACGTGTAACCAGTGGCACCCCATACCATCACGCCGGGTGATACGCCAGTATGGTGATGATGAATACACGCTTCCAATGTGCGTTCACCCCTATGTCGCCAAACACGGATGCGACCATCATGATGATGTAAACAGGACCTGGATTCATGCGAAAAAATGACGTTTTGCCATTCGTGCACCCAGGTTCGTCGTTGAGTACACCATTGCAGGCGCTCCTGTCTCTGATACAGCGTCAAGGGTAACAGCAGCCATGGTCTCCGAGCTGATAGTCCATGCTCCTGCAAACTTCGTCGAATTGTTCGTGCAGATGGTTGTTGTCTTGCAAATGTCCCCATCTGTTGACTCTGGGATCGAGACGTGGTTGCACGATCCGTTACAGCCATGCGGATAAGATGCCTGTCATCTCGACTGCTAGTGACACGAGGCCGTTGGGACCCAGCACGACGTTTCGTATTACCCTCCTGAACCCACCGATTCACTATTCTGCTAACAGTCATTGAATCTCGACCAACGCGAGCAGCAATGTCGCGATACGATAAACCGCAATCGTGATAGCCTACAATCCGACCTTCATCAAAGTCGGAAACGTGATGGTACGCATTTCTCCTTCTTACACGAGGCATCACAACAACGCTTCACCAGGCAACGCCGGTCAACTGCTGTTTGTGTATGAGAAATCGGTCGGGAACTTTCCTCATGTCGGCACGTTGTAGGTGTCCCCACCGGCGCCAACCTTGCGTGAATGCTCTGAAAAGCTAATCATTTGCATATCACAGCATCTTCTTCCTGTCGGATACATTTAGCGTCTGTAGCACGTCATCTTCGTGGTGTAGCAATTTTAATGGGCAGTAGTGTAGTATTTTATCCCTGATAGCTTCACAGTTTCGAAGAGTCTATTCCAGTCAACGCTCTAAATCTAGAAATACTATAAACGTATATTTATCTATTTTTTCAAATAATTGTGTACGGTAAGCCGTAGGCTATGTTTTGGCTTCTCCAGAAAACAATTTTATGTTACGCCAGCGGCAGCCTCCACTACTAGATCCGTCCGTCTGCAGATTAACTACTTTGCTTTTCTCAAAGTGAACGATACTGGTGTAGCATTCGCGTCGAGTGCCTTTCAGTCCTAGGCTGTAGAACTCGCGTTGTCGGACCTGTGGGCGGCAGACTATCATTCCCGCTGGACGGCCAGCCCAGATGGGGCAAGCCGTATAGTCCAGCGGCGGAAGCGGCGCCCTTTGGCGCACGGCTCGTCGGCTAATTCCAGGCCTCGGCGCTAATAAGTTAATTAGCGAGCGCCGGCCGTTCTGGGCCCCAATAATTCCCGCGCGCCATGAAATAATCGCAGCGCGGTGGGATTAGGCCGCTCCGGCGCCGGCCGGACGTCACAACAAAACACGGCGGCGCTGCAGCCGCGATAATTTGCGAGCAGCGCCGCACCTGAGCGCCCGCGCGCGCGCGCGCGCGCGCCTGAAATCGTAATGCGCGGGACAAGGCGGCCAGTGTCCGCGCAATTTGCGCTAGTGTCCGCCTTAAGCCCGGATCTCCGGCCATTAGCCATGCACAAAGGCCCGCGCCGGCCGGCGCATCGCTAGCGGCTAATCCAGCAGCGGCGACCACCCTGGCCCAGGCACCAGGATTTTGTCCGCTCTGCCCGCGGCCGCCGAAAATTATTTACTTGCCGGAGGAGAGCGGGCCGGAGCTCTGCATTCGCCGTGAAATTAAAGCGACGGGGCGACAGCGCATCCCGGAAGCTTGCTGCGTAAAATACGTAATGCCTCACGGTTCCATACTTGGTCCGCCACTTTTTGTAACATACAGAAGTTAGTTAGTACTGAATGGAGAAGAGTAATTCAGAATTATCTGCACGTATTGCAGGCACCGAAGCTAAGTCGAAACACATGAAATTAATTTTCAGTTGCGAATATGGGCAACCATCAGCTGTATAGTGCAATGACAACGAAAATTTGTGCCGGATTGCGTCTCTAACTGGATTTCCCGCATATCGCGAACGTTCGCCTTGCTGTTAGGCTATCCGAGCACAACTCACAGCCAGACATAAACTTCTATATGTCGTCAATCACGTGTCTACAACCTGCACTCATACTTTCATTATGTATATTGCCGTACACGAGAAATCCAGGTTCGAGTACCGGTCCGGCACAAATTTTCATAGTCGCCATTCCATTATACGAGGGGCGTTTGAAAATTCCGTGCAAAAAAAAAAAAAAAAAAAAAAAAAAAAAAAAAAAAAAAAAAAAAACGACTTACGTGTTTGGGGTAAACCTCTTTTTATTTTTCGACATAGTCTCCTTTTAGACTGAAACACTTCGTCCAACGCTGTTCTAATTTAGTGATGCCGCTCGGGATTAGCGGACCGGTCTAGGGCGCTGAGGTCATGGACTGTGCGGTTGGTCTTGGCGGAGGTTCGACTCCTCCCTCGGGCATGGGTGTGTGTGTGTTTGTCCTTAGGCTAATTTAGGTTAAGTAGTGTGTAAGCTTAGGTACTGATGACCTTAGCAGTTAAGTCCCATATGATTTCACACACATTTGAACATTTTTAATTTATTGAACCCTTCCGAGTAATAGGATTTGTTCAAGTCTGCAAAATAGCTATTAGTTGCTGCAATCACCTCCTCGTTTGCCTACAATCTTTGTCCCGACAGCCATTTATTCAAACTGGAGAACAAATAGTAGTCCGAGAGAGCCAACTCTGGAGAATAGGGAGAAAGCGAAACGAGTTGGAATTATGTTTCCAATAATTTTGTGACCACAACTGCTGAGGTGTGTGCTGGCGCATTGTCGTGATGGAAAAGGACCTTTCTGCGGTACAATCGCCGGCGTTTTTCTTGCAGCTCGGTTTTCATACGGTACAATAACAATGAATAATATGCACCTATAATATTTTTACCCTTTTCCAGATAGTCGATGATGATTATCCCTTGCGAATCCCAAAAGACAGTCACCATAACCTTTCCAGCTGAAGGAATGACCTTCGCCTTTTTTTGGTGCAGATTCCCCCTTGGTAACCCATTGTTTAGATTGCTGTTTGGTCTCAGGAGTCTAGTAATGTATCCATGTTTCATCCACTATGACGAAACGACGCTTTAAGTCCTGCGGATTCTTCCTGAACAGCTGCAAACCATCCTTGCAACTCTTCACACGATTCCGTTTTTGGCCAAACGTGAGCAATCGCGGAACCCATCTTGCGGATTGCTTTCTCATGTCCAAATGTTTATGCAAAATATTATGTACCCGTTCATTCGAGATGCCCACAGCACTATCAATCTCACGCACCTTAACTTTTCTGTCATCCATCACCATATCATGGATTTTATCAATGATTTCTGGAGTCGTAACCTCCACAGGGCGTCCAGAACGTTCAGCATCACTTGTGTCCACATGACCACGCCGAAAATTTTGAAACCACTTATAAATTGTTCAAATCGAAGTTGCAGAGTCGCCGTAATGTTTATCAAGCTTCTCTTTAGTCTCCTGAGGCGTTTATTTCATAAAGTAATGTTTAATGACCACACGAAATTCTTTTTCGCCCATTTTCTGACAGTCACTCGACTTCCTTGATTCACAAGAATGCCACACAAAGAAACAGACCAGTATGGCTGAAACTTGGTGTGCGTTCTTTCCAAAGATGCTACTAACAAAACAGGACCTCGATACGCGCCTTACACCTCATGGTTGTCCACATTCGCAACTGCGAATTAATTTAATGTATTTCATAACGGCTGCAGTCATCGCACTGCCTGTTATTTCGGAGATGCGTGCATGCTCTAAGGAACATTGCATCGTAATTTGCAATAACACAGGCGCTGCAATATCGTATTAAGTCGAAACGTTCCCTTTGTCCGTTCCTCAGTGTTTCCGTAGCGTCGCACCGTGTCCTCCTTGTGGCCACAGTCATAAGTCAATCACTCTCAGCTACGTGCGGCGCAAGAGGAAAATTACATGATGAACTGCTCACGCATTTGAATCGGAAACGTTCTCTACCGGACCCTCATTAATTCTCTGCTCTGCTGCGCGATCAAATCAGTCTAAATAAGGGGCACCAGCCTCGCTTTGACCTGCGAGGCAGAATTACACTTCAATCAATTTCACGCATTTTCCGAGATCACTGGAATATGTTCACAACCAACAGTTCAATATATCGGCTTGAACTGGCTGCTACCAACTCCCGCTGATGATCATCACACCCACAAAATAGGAATACAATTGGCAGTCAGCACGGAATGAGTCTGATAAAAACGTCACTCTCAAATGTCCACGGAAACAAATATAATTTGGTTAGTGGCTCCGCTACTGATGAAAGGGCTCTCCCTAACAAGCTCGTGCACTCTCACTAACATGCAACATTTGCCTTGAACAACCAGAAAGTTCAATCCGAAATCCACGGCCGAGTACGGGAGGGTACTTCTGGAATATCTAAATTTTCTACAATGCGAGACGCTGGCAAAAATATGGAAAAACGGTGAAAAATGCATGCTTGAACTCAAATGAATTTACTAGCGAAGCCTGCGCTGTTGTATTTGACGGAGAACGACAACTGTGCAACGTTCTCAATACGTTGCAATTGTCAGTCATGGACGGAACAGGATTCTGTGTAGTACTGAATGAATTGTATTGGAGGTAAGTGAATTCGGATGTGACCAAATTGTCGATGCTCGTATGGCGTGTGTGCTCCAGTACCAAAGTAGCCGAAGTATTTGGAGTTTCAAGAGACGCCGTATCGAAGATTTATACTGCACACAGGGAAAGTGGAATAACATCTTCTACTAAGTCAGAAGACGGACAATGTGTGTACTGTGTGATCGTGTCGCACGGTCTCTCAACGGGAGCGTCACGAAATGTAAGAGGATGACAGCTGTAAAAGTCAATGCAGAACTGAATATAGCACTCGCGAACCCTGTCAGCACCAAAACAAAATTGATGGAGCTCCATAAGATGGAAATTTCAGGGTGAGCTGGAATTCCAAAACCGCTCATAAGTGTTGCAAATTATCGAACGGGAAAACGTGATGCCCAACCCATAAACCCTGGGCTCTGGAGCGATGGAAGAAAGTAATTTCTTCGGATGAGTCTTGTTTGACACTGTTGCCAACTTCAGGCCGAGTTGGCATCCCAAGAATGAAACGTGACCAGGCTTAGGTGAAGATTTTGGCAGCCATATTGTCATATTCCATGGGCCCCATGGCTACTCTGCAAGCCTGCATTAGTGCCAAGGATTATGTCCTTTCAGGTCCACCCCATGGTAAAATGTCTGTTCCCAATAGTGATTCTATGCTCCAAGACGACAGGACCCTGTTCACACAGCTCACATCGTCCAGGAATTGGTTTGTGAGCGCGAAGATGAATTCTCTCATCTCCCGAGTCCACTACAGTCACGAGATCATAGTATTATTGAGCCTTCGTGGTCTACTTTGGATAGAAGGATGGGTGGTCGATAGCCACCTCCATAACCGTTACCTGAGCTTTCCCCTTTTTTGCAGAAAGAATGTTGTGACATTCTCTTTAAAACCATACAGGACATCTATTTATTCATTCCAAAGCTACTAGAAGTTGTTTTCAATTCCATCTGGTTTCCTACGCCGTATAAGCCATGGTACTGTGTTTTGTTTTTGTTGTTTTTCCGTAATTTTGTCCACGCCCTGTAGCTCGGTTGATCGTGAAGGAGCACCCACTTCCGGCTTCCGGACTTAAGGTAGCATCACCTCCACCTCAGCCCCCAAACGGCACTCGCCCCTTTACCCTCTGGGGCTCCCGGCAGATTCTCGATTTCGCGAGCTGCAAAGCGCTCCACTAAATTATTTGACATTTAGATCTTTCATCCAATCAGAAGCAGAGTGTAGGCATTCGCATTGTCCATTTCTTGCCCCGTTTATAGCGCTTCTGTGAAGTGCTGCCTACTGGCAGAACTCTTAAAAATTTCTGTCATGAATGTTGGGAAACATCGGCCATCATGGGGAAAACACTCGCCGTTAAAATCAGCCGAATCCGTTGTGACCACCACCCGTTTAGGAGAATTTGTGGAACATCGGTCCGTCATCTTCAGCCCCTACCCACCTTCTGCCGAGCACGTAAGCGCGAATTGCAGTCGTGCAGATATAGCAGTTTCACCTGTCGCAACAGCTACCGTAAATCTATCATTTGCAACTTGGTCATCTACATCTACATGGATACTCTGCAAATCACATTTAAGTGCCTGGCAGAGGGTTCATCGAACCACATTCACAATTAAATGATTAATGGAAAATCTCATATAAAGATGTGAAACAAATACTAACAAAGAGATACAGGGGCTGGCCAGTACTTACCTCAGCTCAGTACAGCCGATAGATACACATAAAACAGAACCGAAAATTTACATTCCTAGCTTTCGGAACAAATGTTCTTTCATCAGGGAGGAGAGAGGGGAAAGAAAGGGAAGAAGGGAAAGGAGATTCAGTTACTCACAACCCAGGCTATGAAGCAACAGGGAAAGGAAAATAGGGAGGGTAGCAAGGATGAACCATGCCTCCATCCTTGCTACCCTCCCTATTTTCCTTTCCCTGTTGCTTCATAGCCTGGGTTGTGAGTAACTGAATCTCCTTTCCCTTCTTCACATTCACAATTATCTATTATTCCAATCCCGTATAGCGCGCGGAAAGAATGAACACCTATATCTTTCTGTACGAGCTCTGATTTCCCTTATTTTATCGTAGTTATCGTTCCTCCCTATGTAGGTCGGTGTCAACAAAATATTTTCACATTCGGAGGAGAAAGTTGGTGATTGGAATTTCGTGAGAAGATTCCGTCGCAACGAAAAACGCCTTTCTTTTAACGATGTCCAGCCCAAATCCTGTATCATTTCTGTGACACTCTCTCCCATATTTCGCGATAATACAAGACGAACTGCCTTTCTTTGAACTTTTTCGATGTACTCCGTCAGTCCTATCTGGTAAGGATCCCACACCGCGCCGCAGTATTCTAAAAGAGGACGGACAAGCGTAGTGTAGGCGGTCTCCTTAGTAGGTCTGTTACATTTTCCAAGTGTCCTGCCAATAAAACGCAGCCTTTGGTTAGCCTTCCCCACAACATTTTCTGTGTGTTCTTTCCAATTTAAGTTGTTCGTAATTGTAATACCTAGGTATTTAGTTGAATTTACTGCTTTTAGATTAGTCTGATTTATCGTGTAACCGAAGTTTAGCGAGTTCCTTTCCTCTCTCATGTGGATGACCTCACACTTTTCGTTATTTAGGGTCAACTGCCACTTTTCACACCATTCAGTTATTTTTTCTAAATCGTTTTGCAGTTTGCTTTGACCTTCTGACGACTTGATTAGTCGATAAACGACAGCGTCATCTGCAAATAGCCGAAGACGGCTGCTCAAATTGTCTCCCAAATCGTTTACATAGATAAGGAACAGCAAAGTGCCTCTATCACTACCTTGGGGAATTCGCTGACTGAGTGTTGGAATGACAAAATGTGTATAACAAGTTTACAAGGAATTTAATTTTTAGCGATGAAGCTTATGTGCAACTGGAAGGCTGTTCCAAGAAGCGTAACAGTCGGACTTAGGTGGAACAGAATCATCACAGAAACTTCTTAAAACAGCCGAATCACACACAACGAGCCACTGTGTTGTGCGTATTGTAACGGGCGGAATTTTTGGTCCCAGCGTTGTCGAGAATGTCGCAGATATTGCGGTTGGCGCTACCTGTCAAAACCGCGTGCACCATCTCAGTTAAAAGAAAATGGACAATTCGTACGGCTAGAAGATGGTAGATAGCAGTAGATTAGATAACAATGGTCGTGTGTGTGTGTGTGTGTGTGTGTGTGTGTGTGTGTGTGTGTGTGTGTGTGTGTGTCGAAATAGGAATAAAAACATTTTAATGGCTACGTTGGAAAGGAAGGAAGAACGAAATAAGATTAAGAGATTAACGTACCTCCAGCAATGAAGTCGTTAAAAGACGAACAACAACCTCGAACTGGAGAACTAAATCGGTTGTGTGCTTTCCAAACGAGCCATTCCAGGATTTGCCTCGAGTGATTAACCGAAATTACGGCAAACGTAAATCTGATTGACGGTAGGTCAGCGTGAAGCGCCGTGCACCCGAATGTGAGTCTGTATTTTCGGACTGTGTAATACTACTCATCACTGTAGTTCTGGCGTGGACTTCGCCTATTCTCAGCAAAACACCCTCGACGCTTTTATTGTATATTTGTTACTAGTGGAGTGCTCTTAAACCCATTTCTCGCTGAACTTTTCCGAGGAAGAACATAAAACGAAATCACATCCTGTCCTCCAAGAAAATTCAGATGATAAACAACGAAAGCGTTGGACGTGGAGGAGGCAGGGATAATATCGGAAGGGCCGAAGTCTTGACGACTACTACTGGCTTTTTTTTTCCTTTTTTTCGTTCTTGCACTCCCTCAGATCCCCAGAGTCGGCCACAGCGCACAACCGCGCCCGCCATTGTCGTAAACTGTTTGTGCTGCGGCCTCTGACGTTTATAGATATGCGCGATTCCGTTATGAGAATGTACGACCTATAAAGCCGTCGGCGGTGAAGCTGAGATTCCTGCCGCTGGCTCTCTCAGAACAGCCACGCATATGCCAAAAATACAGCACAGGATATATATATATATATAAAAAACAGTCGTGGCGCAAGAAACAGCGCACAAAACGGGGAAAGACATTCACGGAAAATGTCGAGAGCGTGGAAGGGGCAACAAAGTCGTTTTACGACGGTAATGCTTTCTTATCCCGTAACCACTGAAAAAAGTCGTATCAATCGTTACACATAGGTTAATCTCAATGATTGCGGTAACTTCAGCAAATGCTTCATAAAATACGAGAATGTTCACGCAGTTTATGGATTTATTCGACTACTTCCCAAATGTATGTTTCGTCGGAGGTTCCTGGTGTCAGGGCGAAAATGACATATTCAGGGTGGTCCATTGATAGTGACCGTGCCAAATATCTCACGAAACAAGCATCAAACGAAAAAAACTATAAAGAACGAAACTTATCTAGCTTGAAGGGGGACACCAGATGGCGCTATGGTTGGCCCGCTAGATGGCGCTGCCAGAGGTCAAACGGATATCAACTGCGTTTTTTTTTTAAAATAGGAACCCTCATTTTTTGTTACAGAATCGTGTAGTACGTAAAGAAATATGAATTTTTTAATTGGACCACTTTTTTCGCTTAGTGATAGATGGCGCTGTAATAGCCACAAACATATAAGTATGTGGTATCACGTAACATCCCGCCAGTGCGGACAGTATTTGCTTTGTGATACATTACCCGTGTTAAAATGGACCGTTTACCAATTGCGGGAAAGGTCGATATCGTGTTGATGTATGGCTATTGTGATCAAAATGCCCAACGGGCGTGTGCTATGTATGCTGCTCGGTATCCTGGACGACATCATCCAACTGTCCGGACCGTTCGCCGGATAGTTACGTTATTTAAGGAAACAGGAAGTGTTCAGCCACAAGTGAAACGTCAACCACGACCTGCAACAAATGATGATGCTCAAGTAGGTGTATTAGCTGCTGTCGCGGCTAATCCGCACATTAGTAGCAGACAAATTGCGCGAGAATCGGGAATTTCAAAACGTCGGTGTTGAGAATGCTAAATCAACATCGATTGCACCCGTACCATATTTCTGTGCACCAGGAATTGCATGGCGGCGACTTTGAACGTCGTGTACAGTTCTGCCACTGGGCACAAGAGAAATTACGGAACGATGACAGATTTTTTGCATGCGATCTATTTAGCGACGAAGCGTCATTCACCAACAGCGGTAACGTAAACCGGCATAATATGCACTATTGGGCAACGGAAAATCCACGATGGCTGCGACAAGTGGAACATTAGCGACCTTGGCGGGTTAATGTATGGTGCGGCATTATGGGAGGAAGTATAATTGGCCCCCATTTTATCGATGGCAATCTAAATGGTGCAATGTACGCTGATTTCCTACGTAATGTTCTACCGATGTTACTACAAGATGTTTCCCTGCATGACAGAATGGCGATGTACTTCCAACATGATGGATGTCCGGCACATAGCTCGCGTGCAGTTGAAGCGGTATTGAATAGCATATTTCATGACAGATGGATTGGTCGTCGAAGAACCATACCATGGCCCGCACGTTCACCGTATCTGATGTCCCCGGATTTCTTTCTGTGGGGAAAGTTGAAGGATATTTGCTATCGTGATCCACTGACAACGCCTGACAACATGCGTCAGCGCATTGTCAATGCATGTGCGAACATTCCGGAAGGCTTACTACTCGCTGTTGAGAGGAATGCCGTTACACGTATTGCCAAATGCATTGAGGTTGACGAACATCATTTTGAGAATGTATTGCATTAATGTGGTATTTAGTGGTAATCACGCTGTATCAGCATGCGCTCTCAGAAGTGGCAAGTTCGCAAAGGTACATGTATCACATTGGAACAACCGAAATAAAATGTTCAAACTTACCTACTTTCTGTATTTTAATTTTAAAAAAATACTACCTCTTACCAACTCTTCGTCTAAAATTGTGAGCCATATGTTTGTGACTATTACTGTGCCATCTGTCACAAACGAAGAAAGTGGTCCAACTAAAACATTCATATTTCTTTACGTAGCCTACTACACGAATATGTAATAAAAATGGGGGTTCCTATTTGAAAAACGCAGTTTATATCCGTTTGGCCTATGACAGCGCCATCTAGCGGGCCAACCATAGCGCCATCTGGTTTCCCTCTTCAAGCTAGACAAGTTTCTTCTTTGTAGTTTTTTCGTTTTACGCTTATTTCGTGAGATATTTGGCCCGGTCACGATCAATGGACCACCTTGTATACGTAAAAGCTTCGAGAGTGCTTCGAAAAAAAAAAAAAATTGTGCAAATGGCTCTGAGCACTATGGGACTTAACATCTATGGTCATCAGTCCCCTAGAACTTAGAACTACTTAAACCTAACTAACCTAAGGAAATCACACACATCCACGCCCGAGGCAGGATTCGAACCTGCGACCGTAGCAGCAGCGCGGTTCCGAACTGAAGCGCCTAGAACCGCTCGGCCACCGCGGCCGGCCGAGAGTGCTTCGCTTAAACCAGATGAAAGTCGGCTGACCTTAGGATTCGATGTCTTGTTTTCACTATTAGCGGAACATAGGGGCACCGTGTCGCATAAAACCACACACACACCGTAGAGCATAGGTCCGTTACAAATCACACCAGCGTTTGCTTTGAGCGACTTAGGCAAATCGCGGTAAATCTAAGTGTGAACCGCTATTCTCCCGAACACGAGCCCGGAGCGCTTATCGCTGAACCATCTCCCTCTGTCCTATAAGGCGCAGAGGTGCAAAACTGTAGCGAAAAATAGAGATTGGGAAATATTCATCATGTAAGTCAGGACATTGAGTAAGTGCCACCCTGAGATGGATAGGTTGGCACAAGAGAGAAATTCGTGGCGGGCTGCACCAAACTAAAGACTGATGACCCCCCCCCCCCCCAACAAAAAAAAAAGAAAGAAAAAAAAAGTTACACACTGAGACCAGAAAAGTCGTGGGTTACCTTCTAACAGTGTCTATGCTCCATTTGGTCGACGCAGAGTAGCAACTCGACTTGGCATGGACTCAACAAATCGTTGGACGTCCCCTGCCTTTCAAATGGCTCTGAGCACTATGGGACTTAACGTCTGAGGTCATCAGTCCCCCAGAACTTAGAACTACTTAAACCTAACTAACATAAGGACATAACACACATCCATGCCCGAGGCAGGATTCTAACCTGCGACCGTAGCGGTCTCGCGGTTCCAGACTGTAGCGCCTAGAACCGCTCGGCCACATCGGCCGGCCCCCCTGCCTCTGCAGCCGTCCATAATTTCGAAGGTGTTGCCGGTGCAGGATTTTGTGGACAGACTGCCTCTCGATTATGTCCCATAAAAGATCAATGGAATTCATATCTAATGATCTGTGTGGTCAAATCTTTCGCTAGAATTGTACAAAATGTTCTTCAAACCATTTGCGAACAACTGTCGCCTGTTGACATGGAGCATTGTCATCCATAAAAATTCCATCGTTGTTTGGGAACATTAAGTCCATGAATGGCTGCAAATGGTCTCCGAGTTGTAGAACGTAACCATTTCCAGTCAATGATCGGTTCAATTCGACCAGAAGATCCAGTCCATTGCATGTAAATACAGCGCACAACATTATGGAGACACCACCAGCTGGCACAGTGCTTTGTTGACAACTGGGATCCACGATTCTGGGAAATATGCGCCACACTGGAGCCCTACCATAAGCTCTTCCCAACTGAAATCGGGACTCATTGCCCAGGCAACGATTTTCCAGTTGTCTAGGGTCCAACCGGTTTGGTCACGAGCCGAGGAGAGGCTCTGCTGGGGTTATTGCCGGAGGTACTCGCGTCTGTCGTCTGCTGCCATAGAACATTAACGCCAAAATTCGCAGCACTGTCCTAACGGACACGCCCGCCGTACGTCCCACACAGAATTCTGCTGTTATTTCACGCAGTGTTGTTTGTGTGTTAGCGCTGATAACTCCACGCAAACGACGCTGCTCTCGGACGTTACGTTCAAAATGTTCAAATGTGTGTGAAATCTTATGGGACTTAACTGCTAAGGTCATCAGTCCCTAAGCTTACACACTAGTTAACCTAAATTATGCTAAGGACAAACACACACACCCATGCCAGAGGGAGGACTCGAACCTCCGCCGGGCCCAGCCGCACAGTCCATGACAGCAGCGCTTGAGACCGCTCGGCTAATCCCGCGAGGCTCGGACGTTACGTGAATGCTGTCGGCCACTGCTTTGTCCGTGGTCAGAGATAATGCCTGAAATTTCGTGTTCTTGCTTCGACCATAGATACTAGTAGACTGGCCTTGCTGTGCAGAAGCTATAGGGCTGGTGTGGCTCCAACATAAACCACGTGACTGTTGGCAAAACGTGGCGGGATTTCAAATCAGCCGTCTGCCATCCTATGTTTGTATCGTATTTTCTCCACATTTCTCAATTGACTGCCCAACACTTCCAACAAAATTTACTTTTTTATTTGCGAAAAATTATGCCAGAACTACATTTGACCTTGATTTGCTCACAGTACCATTAATAAAATCTAACAAATACATCGAACGCCACTCTGGTGGGCAGTGGGACGAAATTACTATAACTATCAATAAAGTAAAATGTCGTTAAAATTCTTTTAAACAGTAAGAGTGGGCTCGTGTCAAAACCTTAAACACTGGATTCGTCGCGTTTTGAGCTCTAGTCACTTATAAAAGAAAATGGGATATGGGAATTATGTCAACTATAGGTGCCAAAATTGTCGACTTTATGAGCAGGCCCATTTTAGAGTATCAATTTTAAGTGCACTGCATAGGTTCAGTTCCCACTATCTTTACAAAAGTTTAAATTATCAGTTTAAAAAAATGATATTTTAGATAAAAGGTGAGACTTTGAAGTTTTTCCGTTTCAGGGCCTGTATCCAAAGCTGCCTTCGGTTTTTTTCATCCTTAGGGAACCTATGAGTAGGAACGAGAAACAGTTATGCTTACTTCTGTAACCGAATTATCACAGATACTTTACAAAATGTAATATGAGTCTGACTTTACAGGCATCACTTTCAACGCTTTAATTTACGAGGTACTCAATTTCAAGTGTAAAAAACATGTTAAAGTCACTTCAGCAGATTTCAATAAACGCATCTGCACGATCATAGAAACACTTACACGTGAAATGTAATGCCATTTCCCCCCGACAAAACGCTGAGAACAGCCATAAGCGCAACACGAAACTATCATGTTTTGCCAACATTCACGTGACTTCAGCCCAGAGATGTTGGAGCCACGAAAATGACGTCAGGGCCAGTCTGTTATATTTATGGTCGAAGTGTTCTTGGCACTCACTTGTCACTGTACATCTCTGAGTATTGAAGTCCCTAAATTTCCGAAGTGTAATTTTCCATGCGTCGAAAACCTTTTCACATGAATCTGCTGTGTACAAATGACAGCCCCGCCAGTGCGTTACCTTTTTATACCTTGTGTTTCCATAAGACTTTTGACACCTGACTGTATGCAAATACGGGCAACGGTTGGGAACGAAGTCAATCAATCGTTTGTCGTTACTCGTGCCAGCCGTTGCATGCACAGTATTCACCTGTATCCAGTAATCACCTTTTTCCGCTCTGCTCGACTTCCTGTAGCAATGTTAGCTACCGGAGGACAGCCGCGGCCTACCAAGTAAAAATCAGCGACCAGCGTCCGCCTCCTGGCTTTTGGCCAATGTGCGCGCGACGCCCCCTATTACCGTAATTACAAAGGCTGGGACGCGACGGGCGCAACAACACGCGAGTCCCAGCCGACCGCGTATTAACTGCATTACTCACCCCCTCCCTCCCTCCCCCATCTCTCTCTCTCTCTCTCTCTCTCTCTCTCTCTCTCTCTCTCTCTCTCTCATGCTACTTCCCTTCCACGCGTGCGTATGTGACGTGTGGTGCCGGCTCGTCCCGCCCATAGAGTCCCGGAGGACTGCACCGCCCGACACGCGATAAAAGGATTAATTCACCCGCTGTACGTCGCGCTACGCCACTAATCCATCATCACAGCTACCTGCCGGAAAGGGGGGAAAAAAGCTGCTTTTCCGCTCCAGAGGAACCGGGACGCGGAGGAAACCACACTGTCAGGTCTTCTATTTAATAAGTCTTCCTCTACTTTCTCCTCAGCATTTCTGTTTGTGATAGCGTCGCACAGCAACCAGGTCTTCCACTCCTCGAAGCACGAATTACATTTATGAAATTAATTTCAAAATAATGCAGTGTTTTCATCATCGGCTTTGTCTTATCCGGTTTAGGTTAGTACGATATATCAGGCTGCTGCTGTAATTATTATTTTGCTCCGGATGTTCTGTTCACTATCCGAATACAGGTTTTCCGCTCCAGGGTTTCTTTCAATTAATCCGGGAAGCTTCCATAAATATGACTCGATCCACCCCTTTCCTCCAACTCTCCAACACAGCCGCATTATTCGCGTTCCATATGGACTTGCGCTGTGTCCAGCGACTTCACTGAGAGAAGTTACCTTCTGTGGTGTGTGGCGGAGGGTACAGAGCGTGCAAGAAAAATATCCCCCGTTTTATTCCTTCCATTTACACATGCGTGGTAAGTATGGCGGTGAACGGCGAAACGACTTTGGTATTCAGAATGAGATTTTCACTCTGTATCTGATTGTGCGCTGATATGAAACTTCCTGGCAGATTAAAACTGTGTGCCGGGCCGAGACTCGAACTCGGGACCTTTGCCTTTCGCGGGCAAGTGCTCTACCAGCTGACCTACCAAAGCACGACTCACGCCCCGTCCTCACAGCTTTACTTCTGCCAGTATCTCGTCTCCTACCTTCCAAACTTAACAGAAGCTCTCCTGCGAACCTTGCAGAACTAGCACTCCTGAAAGAAAGGATATTGCGGAGACATGGCTTAGCCACAGCCTGGGGCATGTTTCCAGAACGAGATTTTTACTCTGCAGCAGAGTGTGCGCTGATATGAAACTTCCTGACACAGGAGTGCTAGTTCAGCAAGGTTCGCAGGAGAGCTTCTGTTAAGTTTGGAAGGTAGGAGACGAGGTACTGGCAGAAGTAAAGCTGTGAGGACGGAGTGTGAGTCGTGCTTGGGTAGCTCAGTTGGTAGAGCACTTGCCCGCGAAAGGCAAAGATCCAGAGTTCGAGTCTCGGCCCGGTACACAGTTTTAATCTGCCAGGAAGTTTCAACTTTGGTATTTCACGACAGATGGTCTTGGGTACTATTGCTGCTAGCCAATGTGCCATATGGCACTTGCCGCAACCGCATCTCTCACGTTTCGGCTCGCGTCGGCTAAAGATTAATTTTGAAAGACCTACTGGTTCCATCTGTCGGGTGCAGGGTAAGCAGGGAATGCACTCCTGCGTAGGGCAACGAACTTTTAGAGCTCCGGTGGTAGCACGGAGGCGGTACGTGTTTGCCGGGTGTTCTTCGGTGGGATGTGCCGCGAGCCACTTCTAGGCTGATGTGCTGGCTTTTCCGTTCCTTGAAAGAAATTCATTGACGGTTATCTTGCGTAGCTTGGACTTGGGTTCAATTGTTAATGCGGTTCGGCTCTGGCTCTGAGCACTACCGGACTTAACTTCTGAGGTCATCAGTCCTCTAGAAAATGGCTCTGAGCACTATGGGACTTAACATCTTAGGTCATCAGTCCCCTAGAACTTAGAACTACTTAAACCTAACTAACCTAAGGACATCACACAACACCCAGCCATCACGAGGCAGAGAAAATCCCTGACCCCGCCGGGAATCGAACCCGGGAACCCGGGCGTGGGAAGCGAGAACGCTACCGCACGACCACGAGATGCGGGCAATCCTCTAGAACTTAGAACTATTTAAACCTAACTAACCTAAGGACATCACACACATCCATGTCCGAGGTATGATTCAAACCTGCGACCGCAGCGGTCGCGCGGTTCTAGACTGAAGCGCCTAGAACTGCTCGGTCACAAAGCTGGCCGGAGTGGCCGAGCGGCTCTAGACGCTACAGTCTGGAGCCGCGCGACCGCTGCGGTCGCAGGTTCGAATCCTGCCTCGGGCGTGCATGTGTGTGATGTCCTTAGTTTAGTTAGGTTTAAGTAGTTCTAAGTCTAAGGGACTGATTACTTCAGATGTTAAGTCCCATAGTTCTCAGAGCCATTTGAACCATTTGAACCATTTGAACCATTTTTTTTCTTTCCATCTCCTCCTCCCCCTCATTTTGTCCATCTCGTCTTTCTAACACAGCACACCGTTTCTTTTCTCGCAGTCTTTAGCAGAGAATCTGTTCATTGTTGTGCATAGCCGTCTAAATGTATATTAGAGAATCGTGTAAAGATCTGAAGGAAATCGGTAAAGAACTCTTGAAGATTTCAGATGACCACGTGGTGTGAAACCAATTGAAATTCATCGACAGTTGAAGGAGACATGTGGTGATGGAGTTATGGATGTGTCGAAAGTGCGTTCGTGGGTGCGACAGTTTAATGAAGGCAGAACATCAAGTGACAACAAACCGAAACAACCTCCGGCTCGCACAAGCCTGTCTGACGACATGATCGAGAAAGTGGAGAGAATTGTTTTGGGGGATCGCCGAATGACTGTTGACGGTTGGACAGATCGCCTCCAGAGTTGGCATTTCTGTGGGTTCTGTGCACACAATCCTGCATGACGACCTGAAAATACGAAAAGTGTCATCCAGGTGGGTGCCACGAATGCTGACGGACGACCACATGGCTGCTCGTGTGGCGTGTTGCTGAGCAATGTTGACGCGCAACGACAGCACGAATGGGACCTTTTTTTCGTCGGTTGTGACAATGGATGAGACGTGGATGCCATTTTTCAATCCAGAAACAAAGCGCCAGTCAGCTCAATGGAAGCACACAGATTCACCGCCACCACAAAAATTTCGGGTAACCGCCAGTGCTGAAAAAATGATGGTGTCCATGTTCTGGGACAGCGAGGGCGTAATCCTTACCCATTGCGTTCCAAAGGGCACTACGGTAACAGGTGCATCCTACGAAAATGTTTTGAAGAACAAATTCCTTCCTGCACTGCAACAAAAACGTCCGGGAAGGGCTGCGCGTGTGCTGTTTCACCAACACAACGCACCCGCACATCGAGCTAACGTTACGCAACAGTTTCTACGTGATAACAACTTTGAAGTGATTCCTCATGCTCCCTACTCACCTGACCTGGCTCCTAGTGACTTTTGGCTTTTTCCAACAATGAAAGACACTCTCCTTGGCCGCACATTCACCAGCCGTGCTGCTATTGCCTCAGCGATTTTCCAGTGGTCAAAACAGACTCGTAAAGAAGCCTTCGCCGCTGCCATGGAATAATGGCGTCAGCGTTGTGAAAAATGTGTACGTCTGCAGGGCGATTACGTCGAAAAGTAACGCCAGTTTCATCGATTTCGGGTGAGTAGTTAATTAGAAAAAAAAAATCGGAGGCCTTAGAATTTGAATGCACCTCGTACATCGACAATTATTCGTCAAAATGCAAAAAGTAACGATACTTTGAGCGTTTGAAGCCGAACACGCACGGCCCGCCTCGGCGTTAGAGAACCGGTTCCGCGCTCGTGCTCCCTATTTGTACCGATTTGAGTAAATCTGGTTTGATGGCGCGTTGTTTGGCCGGGTTACTCAAATCACGAACGAAAGTTGGATAAGTCCCATTTGGAGGCACGCTCCAAAAATAACATCCAGCCGAAACGAAATTGTCAACATTGCTTCTAATTGGGCCATATGTCTATTCAATGTAGGCCACACTGCAATAATGCACCTGTCAAATGTTCTTCAAATCGAAATCGGCGATGAAATGGGCCGATTCTGTGAAGATAGATACGCCAGCGGCGATGCACTCAGCGACGAAAAGGGCTTTGAGGTCGAAAATGAGGGCTTATTAAGTCAAAGTAGCAGAAGGCGGCATCCACTAGCCGGGGCTATAGTTATTATGAATGAGGCATCGATGATATCTCGCAAGTTTCAAGCTTTGTCCCCTTTTTATATGATAAATATTTGTCAAACTTTAAACGATTTTTTCTCAACACCATGTTTTTCGGCATGATTGTCGTCGCCCTAGCTACAATTTTCATCCGATTTTAATGATTTTTGGTTGAAAAAAATGGTTCAAATGGCTGTGAGCATTATGGGACTTAACATCTATGGTCCTCAGTCACCTAGAACTACTTAAACCTAACTAACCTAAGGACATCACACACAACACCCAGTCATCACGAGGCAAAGAAAATCCCTGACCCCGCCGGGAATCGAACCGCGGAACCCGGGGATTTTTGGTTCATTGACGCAAATTGAATTGTCTTCGGTTGATCGTAGCCGCTTTCTTTATGTTGATATTTAGTATTTTTTTTTCGGCTATAAAAGAGGGGTTCAAAAATGGCCATTTTTCAAATACCTATAATTTCGCCATTTTTTTGCAAATTTCTACGATGATCTAAAATTACATCTGTAAGGATCAGGACGACATTTTATTTCATGTTTCAGGTAACCACAACCGGGGTTACAGCGACAACCGTCGATCAGCCTCTTTTCAGAGTTGTCTATGGAAAATCCCAATTACACAGTGGAGATATTAATATTTTTCAATAAAAATATCAATAAAAACTTCATCGCAGCAAACCCTATTAGTCTACCACATTACAGAGTGGAAAAAAAATCCTGGATTTGAGCAATATTTTCGCCCGTCACCCTGTGGTTCCCCCTTAACGAAGAACGGTGGAACTGGAATGAGAAACTAGTGTGACAGATAGGAACGAGGAATGGAGGAATTGGGAACAAGAAACGAATGACATTCTGGAGGAGGAGGAGCAGGAGAAGAAAAGAAAAAAGAAAGCGACCAAAGTGGGTACGAGGAATAGTGGAACTTGTGGTGTTTCAAAAGTCTAATCAGGAAACATCGCGTTTCTATACCGCTTGAGCGACGCCAGGTAAGAAATGTTAATATATATATAAACATTTATTTGTAGTATGTTAAGTGGAGACTTGTTATTTAAAAAGATTTTGTTTCTTTTCTTTCATGTCGAGCGTGGCAGCAAGATGATCCAGTGGGGACTGCAGACGCGGCGGACGACAAGAGCTAACCACTATTGCATCGTAGTCGACGGTCGGCGGCTGGAAGAACCGTTGAAACATCATGCTGACCATTGTTAAAATATGTTTTATGTTTTTTTATATAAAAGGAAAAGGAGTTAAATGTTGAATGCGGAAAGATGAAGTTTGTAATTGGATGTCACTTGGTTATCAACTGTTAAATAAACTTCTAGTTGGAAGTTAAAACAGTCAGTTGCCTCTGTTGTTACGACATACATCATAAATATTACTTATATGTGGAATTTGCAAATTTTACTAAAATTCAAAGTTTTTGAAGAGATTCTGTCAGAATTTAATCAGGAGTGTGGACGATCATCAATAATTAACTAGTTTAACGTTTTATTAATGAGAAGTCGACACGTATTGACATTTTGAAAATAATCGATACTGTGAAGTGTATTAAAATTCTGTTTTAAAACTTTATCGGCGATTGTGGTCAAGAAGATCGGTCTTAAAGTGGAATATTTCGTTAAAAGAGAACAAGATTAATTCTTTAGTGACACTAATTAATTATTTAAGGAAAAATTAGGAGAATTTCAATTTATTCTGGCAAAGATATCAAGGAATGTCAGACCGCACAACGAACATATAGAAACTCTGACTTTGTTGAACTGTCAAAAATTTTTTTACGATAAAATTTTTCTACAACAGGGACTGGTGAATTTTGCTGCGTCTATCCTTATCTTCTAGGTTGAATCTGCTACAGCTTAATGTTTTTCTTTATGGATTTTTCAAGTAACTGGGAGAAGAACTTATGATTTGATCTGCGGCGGACAGTCGATATTTGGTACACGGTTAGGCTGTTTTGAAACCTGTTGGTTTGCAGTTTGCCTTTCTTTCCCCTGCTGCAGACATCGTTTCTGAGTTGCTGCGACAGGATCGGCGGTTCAGCGCCAACTATATCGAGATCGAATGAGCACTTGGAAAAAAAGAGAAAAAACGTGAAACCGAGACAGAACTGTTAGAAACGGGTGGGTTCATAGAAATCGTTCCCGAGTTCTTCCATTCAACTGCATCCCATCCTTCGTGAACGACTAACCATAAACGGGCAGTGAGGGCTGCAATCTCCGTGGAGCAACTGTTGTACAGTATACGAGACTGTCCTAGGAGAAGCCTGCACTGTTTCTGGACTAGGCACGGCCTCCTCCTCCTCCTTCAGACGAGTCCCCCCCGGTCAGAGCCGGCGTCGCGGCAGCCGCGCAGAGCAGAGCGCTATCTGGCACCTGCGGGCGCCGCCGCTATCTTATCGCGGGGCGGCGCGGCTCGGCGCGTCTCTTCTATTGACTCCGGACTCCGACTGGGCTCAGATTTCCACCGGCGCCCTGTTTACCCACCTCCTCCGTGTTTACCTGCCCACCGCCGACAGTAAACCCGTGCCGCTTCCAAAACAAGTCGGCCGCTGCTATAGTTCACGGCCACGACTCGGCAGCTCGTCCCCATAGCAGCCGCTATGGCTGTCGTCAAGTGGCAACTACTACCTCGAACAAGTAAATAAACAGAATTTCGTAATTTAGTTATGCCTGTAGTCCTGGTACATACCTAAATCTCCGGTAGCGCAGTACAGTGGTATGTTGCTACAGGAACCGAAACAAAATGGTGCAGCCTGTTGAACTGGAGTGTCGAGTGGCAATTCGTTCTCTGGCTTCAAAGGAGAACAACGCTGCAACAATCCGTGCTGAGCTGACCAAGTGCAAGAAAACTGACGACTAGATAATTTTCGAGGTGGAACTTCCCCTAACAAAACGAACTGCAGAAGTCTCCGCCGAAGCATCCATCGTTGAGAAAAATGTGTAGCATTGTAAGTAGGCTGTTTATGTTTTCTTATTGGCAACGTTACGTAGCGCTCTGTATGAAAATCACTGGCTGTGCTGTGTGCAGTCTGTGGCTAGTTTGCATTGTTGTCTGCCATTGTAGTGTTGGGCAGCGGCAGCTGGATGTGAACAGCGCGTAGCGTTGCGCAGTTGGAGGTGAGCCGCCAGCAGTGGTGGATGTGGGGAGAGAGATGGCGGAGTTTTGAAAATTTGTAATACTGGATATTATGAACTACTATATATATTATGACTGTTAAGGTAAATACATTGTTTGTTCTCTATTATCATCTTTCAATTGCTAACTATGCCTATCAGTAGTTAGTGCCTTCTTTAGTTTGAATCTTTTATTTAGCTGGCAGTAGTGGCGCTCGCTGTATTGCAGTAGCTTGAGTAACGAAGATTTTTGTGAGGTAAGTGATTTGTGAAAGGTACAGGTTAATGTTTGTCAGGGCCATTCTTTTGTAGAGATTTTTGATAGTCAGATTGCGTTGCGCTAAAATTATTGTGTGTCAGTTTAAGCACAGTCGTGTATAAATGATCAAA
This sequence comes from Schistocerca cancellata, assembly GCF_023864275.1. Classification (NCBI taxonomy): domain Eukaryota; kingdom Metazoa; phylum Arthropoda; class Insecta; order Orthoptera; family Acrididae; genus Schistocerca; species Schistocerca cancellata. The sequence continues at coordinate 436,605,640 of NC_064631.1, read as the reverse complement.
GGGGACGTTTCAGAATTGATGGATGATTATGCAGTGCGGGAGCAACACCGTTGCCAACTTCCATGGTCGCTACTTGATTTTTACGACCTTTCTAGTACACAGCACGAGTGGTGTAACTACGTGGGGCGTTAAGTAAGTAATGTACCACATATTTTTCCTCGGCTAATTTCGGGTGAAAAAACGAGAAATTTGTTGAATTTGTTGTGCGACTTAGTGCAATATTCGCGCTTCAGCCCATGTAGTTCCATCAAGTTGCGATAGGTGGTAGTGCTATACGTACGTCTGTAGCGGACGTGCGTCACTGAGGGAGCTGTCATTGAGTTTTGTTTGGCGGAAAACCAGAGTATCGCAGACATTCACAGGCGATTATAGAATGTCTACGGAGACCTGGCAGTGAACAAAATCGCGGTGAGTCGTTGGGCGAACGTCTGTCAACATCGTAACAACGTCGCATATACTTGTCCGGTCTGCCACGTGCCGGCCGGGCGCACACAGCTGACAAGGGAACCCCCCCCCCCCCCCCCATCGCACCCCCCCTCAGATTTAGTTATAAGTTGGCACAGTGGATAGGCCTTGAAAAACTGAACACAGATCATTCGAGAAAACAGAAAGAAGTTGTGTGGAACTATGAAAAAAATAAGCAAAATATACAAACTGAGTAGTCCGTATGCAAGATAGGCAACATGAAGGATAGCCTGAGGTTAGGAGCGCCGTGGTCCCGTGGTTAGCGCGAGCAACTACGGAGCGAGATGCCTGTGGTTCAAGTCTTCCATCTTATCACAATTTTTCTTCCTTTATTTTCGCAAAGTTATGATCTGTCCGTTCGTTCATTGACGTCTCTGTTCACTGTAATAAGTTTAGTGTCTATGTTTTGCGACCGCACCGCAAACTTACGGTTCGGAAAATATTCATTGACCTTGTTATTGAAGCCGCGAGCTATATTTGCTGGATTCATATTGCCCACGGAATGCATCTCACGTATTTAATGCACTCCCGTCCAAAGTAGCGAACAGTCAACTGCCAGCCAGGGAGCCTCGTTAGCAGGAATACTCTCTCTTCCGTGCGCTGTAGTCGACTGACGTCGTGTGTTTCGATGTTTGTTTATGTTTAGCATCCTCATGCTACGGCGCAGTTACCTCGCATCGGACGGACGGACGGACAGATAATAATTGTCAGAAAATAAAAAAATAAACTCTTCACTCGAGGGAAGACTTGAACCAAGGACCTCTTGTTCCGCAGCTGCTCACACGAACCACGGGACCACGCCGATCCTGAGCTCACGTTATCCTTGATGTTGCCTATCTTGTACATGGACTATTCAGTTTGTGTATTTTGCTATTTTTTTCATAGTTCCACACAACTTCTTCCTGTTTTCTCGATTGATCTGTGTTCAGTTTTTCAAGGCCTATCCACTGTGGCAACCTATAACTAAATCTGAGGGGTGTGCGATGGGGAGGTTCCCTTGCGAGACTCCTGCAATGTTGGAACGTGCTGACACTCATTCGAGGTGATCGACAGATCTCAGGCCAACATGTCGCTCTCAACTGAACGTCTCTGTTGGTAGTTTACAGTTGGGGTACTCAGCGGTTTGTGCCTGCAGGTTTCCTCGCCGCTTAACAGGAGACCATAAAGAGTAACGAAGGACCACTGTGCGAAATTGCTTGCACGTTACGTTACCATCGCGATTTTGCTACCAAACATTGACACAAATGGTTCAAATGGCTCTGAGCACTATGAGCACTATGGGACTTAACATCTGAGGTCATCAGTCGCCTAAACTTAGAACTAGTGAAACCTAACTAACCTAAGGACATCATACACATCCATGCCCGAGGCAGGATTCGAACCTGCGACCGTAGCGGCAGCGCGGTTCCGGACTGAAGCGCCTAGAGCCGCTCGGCCACAGCGGCCGGCACGTACATTGTCACAGGCGGGAAATATGAATTCATCACTTCGAACCGGAAACAGAACGGCAATCCATGGGGTAGTGGCACACCACCTCTTCGCCAAAGGAAAAGTTCAAAGCCGCACCCTCAGCTGGTAAAGTCATGGGCGAAGGTCTTCTGCGACCCTGAAGGAGTTATTCTGTTTGATATCCTCACTACAAAAATGTAAACGAACTTTTTCTCCATGGTAATGCTAGACCTCACGCAATTCTGCGCATCCGAGAGGAACTCACAAAACTTCATTGGACTCTTCCTCCCCATCCACTCTGCAGCCTGGATCTCGCACTTTCCAACTTCCATCTGTTTGTCCCAATGAAGGATGCACTCCGCGGGAAGGAGTAGTACGTGGATGATGGGGAGGTTATTAATGCAGCAAGATGTTGGCTCCGACGTGGACCAGTCGAGTGGTGCCACGCGGGCTATGTTGAAAAGTAGGGTTTTTGCAGTCGAAGAATGGGGAATAATATGATGTATCGGAATCCTGAATAAAACAAACCTGCTTTCACAAAAAAATGTCTTGCATTAATTATTGGAAACCCCTTATAGAAACATCGGTGTAAGAAAGCTGCCTTCTCTTCAACCGAAAGACGTGATGCAGAGCCGGCTGGAGTGGCCGAGCGGTTCTAGCCGCTACAGTCTGGAACCGCGCGACCGCAGGTTCGAATCCTGCCTCGGGTATGGATGTGTGTGACGTCCTTAGGTTAGTTAGGTTTAAGTAGTTCGAAGTCTAGGGGCCTGATGTCAAGTCCCATAGTGCTCAGAGCCATTTACACCATTTTTCTAGTGCATAAATCTTAATACTAAAGCAGCAAAAAGTTATTAAATTCTGCAAATAAAAGTCAGAAGCTACAGCTGTTGTCGCAAATGTCATGTAACGCAGATGTTTCATGGAGGCTTTTTATGTTTTTCTTTTTATTATTTACCCATCATATATACTGACCCTAATCACGTGCACGAAGCCTCGGGGAAATTATTAAAACCAAAATATAATTTTTATTACTATGATGATGACGATGATGTTGAGGACTCCCGACAATACTATGTTAGGTAATGTTTTGTGATTGGAGAGAATATTATAAGAAAGATGGCGAACTGCATATAGAAAAGCACATATGGACAGTAAGTAGCTGTTGGGATGTGGGTAGATTGTAGCAAAGCAGGCATGGGTTTTCACTGTTAGGAAAGGTAGCTCTCTGGGGTTATTTCATAGTCCGGAAATGGAAAGGCATTCAAGCTACGCTAGTAAATAATGATGTGGCGTGTTGGGAGGGAGAGAGGGGGAGGGAGAGGGGGAGAGAGATATGTGACGTGTTGACAGAGACAGGGCAGCAGGGCACTGTTCTCGAGATGGCGAGATGGAAGGCTTCCTGTAATGAACATGCCATTTTCTGTGTGTTTGTGCTTCAATCTAGATGTGTAACATCTTTGCAAATGTTGTTTACAAACACTGTAACTTCTATGGCGACAATAATCAACCTAAGTCTGATGATAGCCTTAAAAGCCAAAACTAGCTAACGCAATAAATTAATGCTGTAGAATGTACGCACAGTGTGTTCTTCAGTTATTGAAATGAAGATACTGTAAAATACTGGTTGTTTTACGTTACATGAGTTAAAAAAAGGAGTGATTCTTCTGAAGTTATTCTACTTCACAGAAGAAAAAGATAATTCTGTTTATCGGAAACAAGGAATATTACTGCAAGATAATAATAAGCAGCCACTTTGGACAAAAATTAATCACCCGAAAGAGGCATAGCGGTAATAGCGGGTAACAGCGCCTCTAGCGTTGACAATGGTCTCATTTCTGGGAGGAAAGGAGTCTACAAGATGCTTTAGCTATGCCGGAATCAGCTGAATTCACCGACCGATGACTAGATCCTGTATAGGTATCAAACTGCGCGGACTGAAAAGCCTTGGCCCGGTCAGATGAGTCCAGATTTCGGTTTGTAAGATCTGATGGCAGGATTAGAATGTCACACAGACACCACGAGGCGCTGTGTAAGCTATTGGTAGCTCCATCACAGTTCGGGCCGTGGCTAAGTTCCTCTGACCCAACGGAACCGAACATTATCTCGAAATGGTTGTGTTCGGTTATTTGGACACCATCATCAGCCATTCATGGACTTCAGATTCTCAAACAACAATGCCATGTCACCGGGCCACAATTGTTCGCTATTAGTTTGAAGACAATTCTGGACCATTCCAGCGAACGATTTGGACACACAGATCGCCATACATGAATCCCATCGATCATTTTCAGCTGTCCCCATCGAGGTATATCAACAACACCTGTCGGCAGCTGAGGGTTTCAATTAATTATCGTTAATTCCTGTTGTGTTTGAAACTGGTTCCGACTGAGAAGCTGCGACTCTTGCATCTGGTCTTTATACGAGTACATTAGATTCTTTAGACGACCACCGCTATTGCTCCGTTTGGCAAGGCTGCGAATGGTACATCATTCCTTATACCCATGTTGTACAGTACACTTTGGTATAGCAACAGAATGTCGCGCTGTAGTCGTTGGCAGGTCCAAACGCTATGACCACATCGTGCTATCTTGACACATCTCCATGTCGACCCATCTCAGTGCGCTGGTTTCTCGCATGCACTGTACAGCATGCCATTCTCAACGGAGACGAACACATCAGAAGCAAAAAGTAGCTTTGGGCGTACGCCAAGGGAGTGTAATAGCACCATTGCTTTACAAAATACGAGTATAGAGGCTGTTTGGAAGTCTTTGCGTCAGATGATTATGGGTGATAACTTTTGTTAGACACAAAATGGTCACTTGCGCTTCTTGGCAACGGTAGGCGTCCTTCAGTATTCGCTGGCGCTGGCACAACGAGATTTCAACAAACTACACTCCTGGAAATTGAAATAAGAACACCGTGAATTCATTGTCCCAGGAAGGGGAAACTTTATTGACACATTCCTGGGGTCAGATACATCACATGATCACACTGACAGAACCACAGGCACATAGACACAGGCAACAGAGCATGCACAATGTCGGCACTAGTACAGTGTATATCCACCTTTCGCAGCAATGCAGGCTGCTATTCTCCCATGGAGACGATCGTAGAGATGCTGGATGTAGTCCTGTGGAACGGCTTGCCATGCCATTTCCACCTGGCGCCTCAGTTGGACCAGCGTTCGTGCTGGACGTGCAGACCGCGTGAGACGACGCTTCATCCAGTCCCAAACATGCTCAATGGGGGACAGATCCGGAGATCTTGCTGGCCAGGGTAGTTGACTTACACCTTCTAGAGCACGTTGGGTGGCACGGGATACATGCGGACGTGCATTGTCCTGTTGGAACAGCAAGTTCCCTTGCCGGTCTAGGAATGGTAGAACGATGGGTTCGATGACGGTTTGGATGTACCGTGCACTATTCAGTGTCCCCTCGACGATCACCAGTGGTGTACGGCCAGTGTAGGAGATCGCTCCCCACACCATGATGCCGGGTGTTGGCCCTGTGTGCCTCGGTCGTATGCAGTCCTGATTGTGGCGCTCACCTGCACGGCGCCAAACACGCATACGACCATCATTGGCACCAAGGCAGAAGCGACTCTCATCGCTGAAGACGACACGACTCCATTCGTCCCTCCATTCATGCCTGTCGCGACACCACTGGAGGCGGGCTGCACGATGTTGGGGCGTGAGCGGAAGACGGCCTAACGGTGTGCGGGACCGTAGCCCAGCTTCATGGAGACGGTTGCGAATGGTCCTCGCCGATACCCCAGGAGCAACAGTGTCCCTAATTTGCTGGGAAGTGGCGGTGCGGTCCCCTACGGCACTGCGTAGGATCCTACGGTCTTGGCGTGCATCCGTGCGTCGCTGCGGTCCGGTCCCAGGTCGACGGGCACGTGCACCTTCCGCCGACCACTGGCGACAACATCGATGTACTGTGGAGACCTCACGCCCCACGTGTTGAGCAATTCGGCGGTACGTCCACCCGGCCTCCCGCATGCCCACTATACGCCCTCGCTCAAAGTCCGTCAACTGCACATACGGTTCACGTCCACGCTGTCGCGGCATGCTACCAGTGTTAAAGACTGCGATGGAGCTCCGTATGCCACGGCAAACTGGCTGACACTGACGGCGGCGGTGCACAAATGCTGCGCAGCTAGCGCCATTCGACGGCCAACACCGCGGTTCCTGGTGTGTCCGCTGTGCCGTGCGTGTGATCAATGCTTGTACAGCCCTCTCGCAGTGTCCGAAGCAAGTATGGTGGGTCTGACACACCGGTGTCAATGTGTTATTTTTTCCATTTCCAGGAGTGTATCAGATGTACTGACCAAGTGTGCCGCTCACTACCTACCCCAGTCAATTGATAGTGATGATCAACAAGGAAACCTTCAAAATGAGTTTATCTAAGCGGAGAGACATATTTGAGAAGCAAATGATGAACTTTAACTTTTCTGGGCCTGCCCCCTTTCATACGAAGCAGATGACGGGATTATAGGCGACACACAAGGCATACACACGCTGTAGAATGCGTAAGCCTTGCCGTCTCGCAGAGGTATAACCAATACAAAGTTTCGCCGGGAACCATCAGTGAACGTTTTGTCTCTAACCAAAATCAGTGAACTTTTTGTCTCTAACCAAAATCAGCGAATATTTTGTCTCTAACCATAGTTGTTCGCCATGACGTGATCTATCACCCCTAGGCCTTCGATACAAAGCAACGCTAGAAATCTGTAGCGATCGATGCTTGGTGCAAGAATTAGCAACTGAGGATCAACTTAAACAAATGTACCTCCGTGGAGAGAGGTAGTGCATGAAATTTAATATTCTAAGCACAGCCTTGACACTGTGGATCTCGGAATATTGTCACTAACGATTTCCGAAATGGAATGTCCAGTGGCTGTAGCTCCAACTAAGTAAGGTGCTATTTATAAACAGGTCGAGTAACTCATTATTGCATGCTTACACGATTGCTGAACTATCACTGGAAACAGTCACACTCATAAAATATCACGGAATATGCGTACGAAGCCATTTCAGGTGGGCTGACAGCATAAAACTAATTGAATGCAAGTCAGTTGCCAGACAGATCCATTGTAAGTATACTCAGAAAATATAGCCCCTAGTTCGACAAATACTTGAAGGAGGGTCAGCATTGGTCGTTGAGGTAGAAATTTTTATTTCAGTTCCAAATCGTTTTGATCACTGTGTGGCCATCATCAGTGCTAGTATTGAAGCCCAGTGGACTCATAAATAAAAGCAGTAAAACTGCATTATCTGCACTTATCAATGAAGAGGACTTGTCAGACCGAAGCTACAAATGCACTGCATTCGAGTTGCATTCGTACCTTCGGTCTGACAAGTATCACTCAATGATATGTGCAATATTGCAATTTATCTCCTTGTATTTGTGAGTCCACAGGGCTTTCACGCTACCACTGATGAAGGTCACGCAGTAATTGAAATCGGTTTGCGACAGAAATAGAAAGTTGTACTTCATCGATCAATGCTGAGTCTCCTTTTGTTACTAACACTGGTGTGGTGGTCGTGGTGCCCAAAACTCCTGACGGATTCCCTACAATAGTAATAAAACCATTAATATTGCTCGTCTGTCTGGTATCCGTGCTGCTGTTACAGTACATTAACGCCAAATTACGTCGCACTGTAGTAACGTAGACGTTGGTTGTACGTCCCACATTGATTTCTGCGGTTAATTCACACAGATTTGCTTTTTTGTTAGCACTGACAGCTCTACGCAAGTGCCTCTGCTCTCAGTCGTAAAATGAAGGCCATCGACCAATGCGTTGTCCGTGGAGAGAGGTAGTGCATGAAATTTAATATTCTAAGCACAGCCTTGACACTGTGGGTCTCGGAATATTGTCACTAACGATTTCCGAAATGGAATCGTCCAGTGCCTGTAGCTCCAACTATCATTCCCGTTCAAAGACTGTTAATGGCCGGTGTGTGATCATAATCGCGTCGGAACCCTTTTCACATGATTTACGTGAGTACAAATGACAGATCCGCTAATGCACTGTCCTTTTATACTTAGTGTACGCGATAGTACTTACATGTGTATATCGCTGCCTCATCATTTGTCATATAAGTGTGTGTAACGCAGTCACAACTACAAAGAACATTGTTGCGGGCACAACTGACAATTGCAATGTGCTGAGGGAATTGCACAGGCGCCTTTAATAGAAAAAAATGGGGGTGGGGGTGTGGGGAGAATTTGACAGGGAAAGCTGCAGGCTTGGCTAGCATCTACACGATGTTCAAGCATGCATTATTCATTATGTTTTCACGTTTTGTCTCCCTGTATATCTCGCGAAAAGATCATGTAGGTGAAATTAGAGGCTTACTCGCGGTCTTTTTTCCGCCAACGATTCACAACTGGAACAGGGAAAGGGAAAGGGAGAAGTATTAGAGGTACAGAAATAACGTTCCACGAGACACCGTGAAGTAGCTTGCGTCGTACACCTAATGAGTGTATAGAATCGGCTGGCACATACTGCTACGATTGACTTGAACGTACACCGGCTGGTACGAGTTCTACACCGTATGCAGCGCTCCATAGTTACACTACTGGCCATAAAAATTTCTACACCAAGAAGAAATGCAAATGACAAACGCGTATTCATTGGACAAATATATTATACTAGAACTGACATGTGATTATATTTTCACGTAATTTGGGTGCATAGAGACTGAGAAATCAGTACCCAGGACAACCACCTCTGGCCGTAATAACGGCCTTGATACGGCTGGGCATTGAGTCAAACAGAGTTTGGATGGCGTGTACAGGTACCACTGCTCATGCAGCTTCAACACTATACCACAGTTCATCAAGAATAGTGACTGGCGTATGGTGACGAGCCAGTTGCTCGGCCACTATCGACCAGACTTTTCAAATGGTGAGAGATCTGGAGAATGTGCTGGCCAGGGCAGTAGTCGAACTTTTTCTGTTTCCAGAAAGGCCCGTACAGGACCAGCAACATGCGGTCGTGCATTATACTGCTGAAATGTAGAGTTTTGCAGGGATCGAATGAAGGGTAGAGCCACGGGTCGTAACACATCTGAAATGTAACGTCCACTGTCCAAAGTGCCGTCAATGCGAACAAATGTGACCGAGACGTGTAACCAATGTCACCCCATACCATCACGCCGGCTGATACGCCAGTATGGCGATGACGAATACACGCTTCCAATGTGCGTTCACTGCGATGACGCCAAATACAGATGCGACCATCATGATGCTGTAAACAGAACCTGGATTCATGCGAAAAAATGACGTTGTGCCATTCGTGCACCCAGGTTCGTCGTTGAGTACACCATCGCAGGCGCTCCTGTCTGTGACGCAGCGTCAAGGGTAACGGCAGCCATGGTCTCCGAGCTGATAGTCCATGCTGCTGCAAACGGCGTCGAACTGTTCGTGCACATGGTTGTCGTCTTGCAAACGTCCCCATCTGTTGACTCAGGGATCGAGACGTGGCTGCACGTTCCGTTAAAGCCATGCAGATGAGATGCCTGTCATTTCACTGCTAGTGATACGAGGCCGTTGGGATCCAGCACGGCGTTCCGTATTACCCTCCTGAACCCACCGATTCCATATTCTGCTAACAGTCATTGGATCTCGACCAACGCGAGCAGCAATGTCGCGATACGATAAACCGCAATCGCGACAGGCTACAATCCGCCCTTTATCGAAGTAGGAAACGTGATGGCACGCATTTCTCCTCCTTACACGAGGCATCACAACAACGCTTCACCAGGCAACGCCGGTCACCTGCTGTTTGTGTATGAGAAATCGGTTGGAAACTTTCCTCATGTCAGCACGTTGTAGGTGTCGCCACCGGTGCCAACCTTGCGTGAATGCTCTGAAAAGCTGATCATTTGCATATCACATCACCTTCTTCCTGTCGGTTAAATTTCGCGTCTGTAGCGCGTCGTCTTCTTGGTGTAGCAATTTTAATGGCCAGTAGTGTAATATGTTGTCTGGTATGCTTATTTAGAGCAGTTCCCAAGTGGCAATCTAAGCAGCGTGCTACTGTAGTAGTGGTCCCATGGGGGCGGCGGCTGTGGCAGGCCCCGAGACGTCCTGGCGACGTCCTGGGCGGGATCCCCAGAAGGGGTGAGAGTATGGACCGCCACGGCACGCCACGTCGCGTCGCCTTATTGACGCGCGGCGTGGCGCGGAGCTGGGCAATTAGGCTGTGGCCGTGGCGGGGGCGGCGGCGGCTGTGGAGGCCGGCATTGGCGCCTCCACGGCGCATGTGCGGGCCGGCCAGACGACACGTGCAATCGATAGGCCGGGCCGTCTCCGGCCGCCGTCCCGCTGCACGCACGTAGTGGCCCGATCCCACGCATGCGTGCGCCGCCGCGACGCTATGGCGAAGACCGCCGCCTGCCAGCCATTCGTGTGTGACTCAGGTGTTCCCTCCCGCTGAACAACACGGGTAGATACACTGACGAGCCAAACCATTATGAGCGCTGCCCACGGCGAGGTCGAATGCCTCCTGGTGGTGTTGCGGGCACGTGACACTGTAAGGTAAGACTGTAAGCGGAAGAGAGACGAATGGGCATTCATTATAGCGAAGATCAGGGCCGCAAATGCGGAAATCCACTGATACAAGTGATAATGAGAAAGGGCATGTTGTTGTGGCGCTGCGACTGGAAATGAGAACCTCTGAGACGAGGGAGCCTCTGGTCTGTTGGAGTACTGCTGGCAAGTCGTTGAAGGACGGTGAAGTAACGAGTAGGCCATAAGGTGTTGGACGACCACGTCTCATCAAAAAACGTAGACGTAGACGTCGGAGGATCCCCCACTGTGTAATCCAGGACAGGCGGCGATCTGTGGCAGATCTGACGACAGAATACAATGCTGACGCAGGCACAAGTGTTTCGGAGCACACCGTTCATAGGCCATTGTGGCACAAAAATGGCTCTGACCACTAAGGGACTTACCATCTGAGGTCATCAGTCCCCTAGAACTTAGAACTACTTAAACCTGACTAGCCTAATGACATCACACACATCCATGCCCGAGGCAGGAATCGAAGCTGCGACCGTAGCGGTCGCACGGTTCCAGACTGAAGCGCCTAGAACCGCTCGGCCACACCAGCCGGCTCATTGTGGAGCACGAACCCCCACATCACAGAAAAGACATAATAGTGGGCATTTGTCCACTGCAGTCACTTAGTTTTCACAGTGGATCAATAGAAACGCGTCGAATGAATCGCATTTCTTATTACACCAGGTCGATGACAGCGTCTTTACACGACGTCATTCAAGCGAATAGCTGCATGAAACATCCATCATGCCGCAAATGCAAGCCGGTGAGGGCAGAATTATGCTATGGGGTACACTGAGTTGCGCTGCCATGGGATATATGGTGGTAATCGCAGGCATCATGACAACAGTGAATTACGTGCACGTTATTGAGGACAACCTGCGTCTCTTCGTGCTTAAAGTCTCAGAGCTCACACTATGTGATCAAAAGTATCCGGACACCTGGCTGAAAATGACTTACATATTCGTGGCGCCCTCCATCGGTAATGCTCGAATTCAATATAGCGTTGGCCCACCATTAGCCTTGATGAAAGTGTTGTGTCGGCAGATTAGCCAACACAACGCACTAATTTAGAGAGGAGGCCGAAATGCACGCGTCAACTCACGCAGGCTGGATTTAGGTCTGAAACAGGATACGTAATGAATGCTATAAAGAAAAGTACGTAGCAGCTGGAATACTTAACTTTAATCCATCATTTGTATACAGCATTCTGGATGATACAAGTGAGACTTTCTCTAGAAATGGTTAATGGCGCCTTGCTTGGTCGTAGCCATGGACTTAGCTGAAGGCTATTCTATCTATCTCTCGGCAAATGAGAGAAAGGATTCGTCAGCGTAGTCGCTAGCAAAGTCGTCCGTACAACTGGGCGAGTGCTAGTACGTCTCTCTAGACCTGCCGTGTGGTGGCGCTCGGTCTGCAATTACTGACAGTGGCGACACGCGGGTCCGACATGTACTAATGGACCGCGGCCGATTTAAAGCTACCACCTAGCAAGTGTGGTGTCTGGCGGTGACACCACAGAAAGCTTCCATTCTCACAGCATACATTCAATCAGGTGCTGGAAGGTTCCTTGTGCAATGGCAGCCCATTCTTCACTGAGTGCTGCAATGAGAGAGGTATCCATGTTGGTCGGTGAGGCCTGGCACGAAGTCGGCGTTCCAAAATATCCCAAAGGTTCTCTGTAGGATTCAGGTCAGGACTCTGTTCAGGGCAGTCCGTTACAAGGGATATTAATGTCGTGTAACCACACCACTACAGGCCCTGCATTATTAACAGGTGCTCGATCGTGTCGAAAGATGCAAGAAGGTGCTTAAAAGATCAGTGTAGGCCTGTGCTGTTATAGTGCCACGATAAACAACAAAGGTTACAAGCCTCCTCCATGAAGACCACGAACACCATAACACTACCGCCTCCGAATTTTACTGTTGGCACTACACACGCTGGCAATGACGTTAACTGGGCATACGCGCTGCCATCGGATCGCCACAATGTGTACCGTGTTTCGTCACTCCACACAAAGTTTTTCCGCTGTTCAATCGTCTAATGTTTACGCTCCTTACACTAAGCGAGGCGTCGTTTGGCATTTACCGGCGTGATGTTTGGCTTATGAGCAGCCGCTCGACCATGAAATCCAAGTTTTCTCACCTTCCGTTTAACTGATAGAGTACTTACAGTGGATCCTGATGCAGTTTGGAATTCCTGTGTGATGGTCTGCCTATTACACATTACGACCCTCTTCAACTGTCGGCGGTCTCTGTCAGTCAACAGACGAGGTCGGCCTGTGCGCTTTTGCGCTGTAAGTGTCCGTTCACGTTTCCACTTTACTATCACATCGGCAACAGTGGACGTAGGGATGGTTAGGAGTGTGGAAGTCTCGCGTGCAGACGTATGACACAAGTCACACCCAGTCACCTGACCTTCGAAGTCTGAGTTCCACGGAGCGCCCCATTGTTGCTCTCTCGCGATTTCTAATGACTACTGAGGTCGCTGATATGGAGTACCTCGCAGTAGGTGGCAACACAATGTATCTAATGTGAAAAACGTATGTTTTTGGGGTGTTCGGTTACTTTTGATCGTATAGTATATGTTCCGTCTCTATGAGCTCGAAGTCGACGGAACGTTGAACCCCGTCTTCCTTTCTTGCTTCCTTCCTTCCTTTTCGGAACGATAAAATGGTTTGTTTGTTAGTCTTTATGAGTTACTATACCACACATTATATTACTATGAAACGATTGTGAGTTGTGCGCACGCGCGTGAAGCTTTCCTTGGGGCAAGAACCGCCTGGTATTTCGTAGTAGTACTTCCAACTATTTGGGTCGTGTTATTAACCCCACGCCATTCCATTCAGTTGGACGAAATCCATGCCCAAGCGGTTGGAGACGACGCGTGAGAAACGGACCAGCGTTACTGGCGAGTCAATCGCGGTACAGACCGACATACTGACACCTGTTTGTGTTTTCCACTCTGATACTGCTCTTGCAGACGTTAACACTAATTTAATTCTTTTATAAAAGACATAGTTCAAAATATACATTTTTACATGCAAACAATACTTTAAAAGAAACTATTATCTTCCTGGGCGTCTTCAGGTGTTACTTTTTCAGCAGGAATGTAGTAACACGATGCCTAAACACAGACGTTGTCAACAAAAAAGTAATAACAGAGAGAAATGCTCCCCTTTAATGAATTTGCAACAGGAAAATGCTTACAACTTTAAAAATTAGTGGTCCTGCAAGGCATCGTAATTTCGAAAGTATTGTGGTAGATGTAACGCCATTTTACACTCCGTGAATGTCCACGTCCTTTCGCTTCGCATTTTGTGTTTCGCACAAATTTTCGACATCCTGCGCGGTTTTTCGTTTTTAGACGAAGGATCAGTAAGTTTAGAGTAATGGGCCCAATATTGCGTTTGGTCGAATACGTGTTTCACTTGGTGATGGTTTTCCACACTTTTAGTAGTTCGGCATTTGGACATTTGTTAACATTGCCTCTGCTGTATTTATTCGGTAAATAACTTACGTTTTCTTTCTCTGATCGTCGTTTTTTCTTTTTGGATAATGTACGTATTGAATAGAGCCATATCCGACACATAAAAAGAAGTTCGTCCCAAGTTCCGTTCCCACGAGTCTGACTCAAGATGTTTACATTCGGTGCTCACTTGCATACTCGTTAAAGTACAGCAAGCGGTTAAGGAAGCAGACACGATTAAATTAGCACATGATGTTATAAACGGAGACGGAGGTTTTTGCTTAAATTCTGCTTACAGTTCTGGTCATTCCCGGTCAAATAACATAGCTGACGTTATGGGCACGCACACGTCTTTCAAGGTCAACTCACTTGCGTGTGGGCTATACGAAACCGTTACGACCCCAGCAGTATGTCTCTTGATTCGCTGGATTTCTTCCGTTATGGCCTTCAGATAAAAGAATCCTAACACAGGAATAATAAATACTCCAGAATTGTCTGAATTAGCGATCTGCATGCGATTTCCTTTACATACGTACTCCATTATATTATTCACCCGAAAAAATCTAATTTGGTGTAGTTAATACTAAGTTTACGCATTCATGAATTTCATATCACTTCATTGTTTTTAAAGGAGGAGGGACGTAAAGGAAATGTAAGACGTGATTGTGAATGCTCTCTGTTACGTGCGTGCCCTCATACAGTGTAAAATGAACTGAATACACTAAAATGATTCGGTGGAAGATATTTAATGAAGATAAGTGCAAAATGTTCAGGTAGTCTGTACGTGCTGTGTAATGAATAATCGCCCACTACTGAAAATAGATCACATCGGGAATCGAACTCGCGATTAGCAGGAAATCAGAGTTCAAATCGTAGCCTACTTAAATTTCAATTGTCGCTACATAATCACGAGATACGTCGGCTCAAAAATTCGTTGTAATGCGAAAACTAAACCGCTCATTTTCGCTAACTTCTGAAGTATTCAAGATAGCTGTAAACAGAAACATTGCATTTTTTTCAGTTTCCACAGTGGTTAGCACATTGGACCTGCATTCAAGGGAACGACGGTTCAAATCCCCGTCCAGCAACCAAGGTGCACTGATGTATTTTATGCCAAATCCAAGGCAACCTAACTAGAAAATTAAGGAAATCCGTCCCTCTGCGGAGATCACATAATTGTGCAAGCCCTATTTGTGGCAGTCACTGCAGCATATGGAAGTTTGGGTCGAATAGCCGAACGGTTAATGCAACGGCTCGCACAAAGCGGGAAATCTGGGTTCGAATCTTGCTACGGCCCAAATTTTCATTTGTTTCCAGGAAATTGCTTAGCTGTGGTGGTACGGTATTCGGAATTTGCGAATACTGTTCTTGACATCAAGATTTTGGTTATCTGTTATTTTCCTAAATCGCTGGTTCGAATCCTGCCTCGGGCATGGATGTTTGTGCTGTCCTTAGGTTAGTTAGGTTTAATTATTTCTAAGTTCTAGGCGACTGATGACCTCAGAAGTTAAGTCGCATACTGATCAGAGCCATTTGAACCATTTTGAACCTAAATCGCTTGAGAGAAATTCCGGGATGGTTCCTTTGAGAAGGGCACGGCCGATTTCCCTCCCTGTCCTTTTGTAATCAAAGTTTGTGCTCGATATCTGATGACCTCGATATGGACGGAACGTTAAACTCTCTGAGCTGGTGCGTTTCTGGCACCAGTTGCCATCGATTCTCATTTTCTTCCTAGAGTCGACTTCGATGTTGATTGCTCTTCTTCATATCTGCAGCGGCGGGCATTTAACTGCAGCGCGTGCATTCTGACGGGACTCTTGTGTGTGGATCCGCGGTGTGAGGTCCAGTGACGTGGGGCTGTGGACGAAGTCAGCATGCGGAGTGGCCGAGTCGGCACCACGAAGGAGCGTGGCCAGCCGCTGCAGCGTGTTTAATCAGTGCAACGCCGATCCATTGCCCATGGTGATTTGGTTTTCCTAGAGGTTGGAAGGACAGGTTCCTTCGAGCCTGTTACAAGCTACACAGGCCGAATGAATTGGAGTGGTCGAATTGTTTCGGTGGGTTGCGTGCATCTTAACTGAACATGCCGGTTGTATATAAACTATTTGGAATTGTTCTAGTTGTTTATTACGCAACTCGGTGCCGTGACTTGGTACTTGACGGTAGTTAAAGAAATGTGGATACGTCCAACATACCGACATGAAGCATTGCTAAATACGTAGCTAGAAGTGCAACGAGTAGTTCGTAAGTCGGTGTCTGGCGTTCCAAGCCATGCCGAGATATTTCTTCCATTCTACCTTGTAGTTCATTAGACCCAGAAGAAGTCCGCTGCAATCGTGGCCGAAACGTTGGTTTTTCTCCAGCAGCAGTAGTTTTTTCATTATGACGCGGTACCAAACCCAGAAAACTTTTATATCGACTGACTCTGGCCGTGGAAGCCTACGCAATTATCATTATTGTAGTTTGGCGTTTAAATGAGTGCCGAGATAATTCTTGTATCTTAACTTTAGGACATTATTTTAATGGTCCTTTTGCTTCTTGGTTAATCAAATTTTAAGAGACGTGACTGGCCAAGAAACTCACGGAGGCTTATTTTATTTGCCCGCATCTCGTGGTCGTGCGGTAGCGTTCTCGCTTCCCACGCCCGGGTTCCCGGGTTCGATTCCCGGCGGGGTCAGGGATTTTCTCTGCTTCGTGATGGCTGGGTGTTGTGTGCTGTCCTTAGGTTAGTTAGGTTTAAGTAGCTCTAAGTTTTAGGGAACTGATGACCGTAGCAGTTAAGTCCCATAGTGCTCAGAGCTATTTGAACCATTTGCTTATTTTATTGAAAGTATTGATCACTTGTTCTCTAGACAAGATTGAGTATCTCATGGCTCAAAATATTGTCCGCCGCTGATGTGTTTTATGTTGTAGATAATTGGCAATGGTCGACGAGAGCTGACTGGGAGCAGAGTACCAGGGTGGTATAATAATATTTAAGGCCCCGCTCCACCCCACCCCCCTTACATCTCAGGTTATGTTGTTACTGTCTTGTGATTCCATCCTTCTCGTGAAGAGTTATGATGTCTGAAGTTCAATTGCAGTGCAAAGTTCAGTACATTTCTGTTTCATTTGCTGTCTCCTGGATCTCTTGTCTTGATTACAATCCTCTGGTGTGCTCGCGTCTATCACTAATTCACACGCAGTATTGAAGCGGCCTCATTTTAGGGGCTATTGTCACATGGACATGTTCTAGTAGTAATGATTTTGATAACATTGTTGATTAATCAACTGAGTTAAGTAAGCTTGAAAGTTTGTTTGGTCAAATTAAAGCACCTCCTTAGTCGTGGAAGTGATTTTTATTGTAATAAAGCTTTTAGGAATAGTGTTTTAATTAGGAAAGTTGGCTAGCCAAATCTTACAAGATCTGAGTTCTGGCACCTAATGTTTTCAAATGGTTCAAATGGCTCTGAGCACTATGGGACTTAACATCTAAGGTCATCAGTCCCCTAGAACTTAGAACTACTTAAACCTAACTAACCTAAGGACAGCACACAACACCCAGTCATCACGAGGCAGAGAAAATCCCTGACCCCGCCGGGAATCGAACCCGGGAACCCGGGCGACCTAATGTTTTCTTTAGCTGATTGGAAGTAATTAGAGTTATGATAGGAATCGTGTGGATATTAGTTCCATTAAGTAATGAAGTTTATGTGAGTTAATTTAACTAGTTATATTCAATTTTCAAGTTTTTATGGGTCTTGTTCTAGTTAAAGAAATTTGTTTGTCATTTATCCAAGTGATCTGGCTTTATAAGCCAATCGCCCTTATTATTGTGATTTGATAATGCTTTATGATCGAATAAAGTGTGTGGCAACTACAACGGATTACTATTGTGATTTCGGTGTGTCCTTCTGACCCACACCCCACACTCATATTTCATCCTCTCAGAAACACGAAATGCGATACAGCTGTGGCAAAAATGTGACATATTGTACAAAATCTACTACTAATCGCTTTCGTTAGCATGTAGTTTTCACAACAGCCGCAAGAAAATAAACCTGATTGAGTATATTTGAAATCAGCCACTCGTGGATTCGAATTCAGAGTTACATCCGTATTCACCTTGATTCATCTATTACAACCGATGAATGAATGAATGAATGGCCATCCATAAACAAGTGACACTGAGTATCAAAGCTGCAACGTGCAAATAGCGATCTCCGTGAGCGGTCGGCAGGTACTTACCGGAGTTGGAGCCCTCGTTGTTGTTGGTGCTGCTATTATTGTTGTTCACGTTGGTGGTGTTGTTGTTGTTCTCGCTGTTGGTGGCCTTCTCGAGCACCTCGTGGTCCTCCTTGCAGAAGAGCCCGTCCTCGCGCAGCGCAAACTCGTCCCCCGGGATCAGCTGCCGCTCGCAGGCGCTGCACCGGAAGCACTCGATGTGGTAGATCTTCGTCTTGGCGCGCATCACGAAGTCGTTCTTGCTGAAGGACAGTCCGCACTTGTCGCACTTGGTCCCGAACAACCTGGGGTCAAACAAGCAGAGCGGGGGCACCACGTTAGGACGCTGAAGCCGAGCTAACCATCAAGGGAAAAACAAAACATCCCGAATAACCAACGCTAAAATGGCACGATAGGCAGAGGCGGCTTCAGACCACAGACTGGAGGTAAGAATCGGCAAGACATCATCAAGGTAATCACTCGTACGTAACACTATTCGCTTGAATTTATTTACGAAAAGTCTAGGAGGGATCCAAACTGTACGGCCCGTTGGGGTTTAGAGTGCGATTGGTGTGGTGAATTTTTGAAAGGATTTAGTACGGTATATTAGGCATGAACGAAAGTAGTACCTCCAGGAAATTTAACTGGACCAGAAGTGAAACTCCCTGGCAGATTAGAACTGTGTGCCGGACCGAGACTCGAACTCTGGACCTTTGCCTTTCGCGGGCAAGTGCTCTACCAACTGAGCTACCCAAGCACGACTCACGCCCCGTCCTCACAGCTTTACAGGAAGTTTCATATCAGCGCACACTCCGCTGCAGAGTGACAATCTCATTCTGGAAACATCCCCCAGGCTGTGGCTAAGCCATGTCTCCGCAAGATCCTTTCTTTCAGGAGTGCTAGTTCTGCAAGGTTCACAGAAGAGCTTCTGTTAAGTTTGGAAGGTAGGAGACGAGGTACTGGCAGAAGTAGAGCTATGAGGACGGGGCGTGAGTCGTGCTTGGGTAGCTCAGTTGGTAGAGTACTTGCCCACGAAGGCAAAGGTCCCGAGATCTAGTCTCGGTCCGGCACACAGTTTTAATCTGCCAGGAACTTTCGTATCAGCGCACAATCCGCTGCAGAGTGAAAATCTCATTCTGGTCCAGAAGTGTTCTCCGCGTGTATACACCATGTATCAGACAGGTTGAGCAGCATTATCATATTGTTCGCCTGACGATGTTGTGGTCTACACGAAAGTATCGTCGTTGGACGATCGTAGGGAAATATAGAAAGACCACTGCATAACTTTCTTTTGATGTATTGAGTGGCAGCTCTTTTTAAATGTGGATAAATGCGAGATAGTTCCAGGACCAAAATAGTAGAACCCAAAAGTAGCCAATTAGATGATTAGTGATTAACTTCCGGATGACGTCACATCTTTCAAATATTTCGGTGTGACACTAAATGAAGCGGACACGAAAATTCAGTATTAGAGTTTAACGACCCATCGACAACTAAGGGATTAGCGACTGAGCACAAGCTTGAATTTGGAACAGATCGGGAAGGAAATCTGCTACATCCCTTCAAACCATCCATCGCGTCATTCATGTTAAGCAATTTAGAGAAACCACGTAAAACCTGAATCTGTTTGGCAAAAAGGGGTTATGAACCGCCGTGTTCACGAACAGGATTCCACTGTGTTATAATCGATTCATCTTGATTGGTGGAAGGAGAATGAAAATTTAGATTTGTTGGTAACGTTGAAGGCAAGTAAGCTGCACTATGATTGATACAACAGTTTCCTGAGAATGTTCCCGAGTACTGCTACAGCGTTTATCTACAAGATAGCTTCACTACTTGCAGTAACATACTTTGCACTTTGTTTGAAGTTTTGTATTTCACATCTAATAAAGATTCTGCCGCTGACTAGGAACAGTTATCACATATGAATGACCTTAGGATTTTGCTAAAAGTGAGAATGAGGAAATAATTTTCATCTTATTTCGAGAAATAGTGTGAATTGGTATCACACTATTTGTAATGGAATTTTATAAGTCGATGTCGTTATTGACTGTATATTGTAGGACAACTTTTTATAAGTAGCAGATTTCAACACTTTTTAATTTCCGTGAAGGGTCTGTAAGTTTTGATTTTTTTAGATTTTTTAAAATATTTGTTGGCCTATGGTTAATCTCCAAATCGTACTTTGCCATTACTTCTACCGCTGTAAGTATTTTAACAAACGAAACCTCTAGATAACATTTAAATCCCGCGGCGAAAATGAGAAAGGTGTGATATCGACGACAGGGAGAGGACTAATTTTTGTTCTGAAGTGGGGATACAAACGAATATTGTCAGTTACGAGGTAGTGACCCCATGTGAGACCAGATGATATAACAGCGTAATCACAAAGTCCATGAAACATTTCAAGACATTGGCACTAGTAGATAGCCAAGAGCAACGTAATTAATGATACAGTTTGTGAAGGACAAACCTTTGAAGTTTTATTATAGTGTTTATAAATGTTCTGTATGTTCACCCTTCGTCACACGGCGCGCATCTAATTGATTTTGCAATTCTGCGCATTCACGACCCAGCATCTCAGAAATTACGGTGAGAACAGCTACTGCGATGCACAGTCTCAAAGCCGTTGAGGTGGGACGTAAACGCTATCCTTGATATCATGATGTTGACCATCATCATCATCATCATCATCATCATCTCGAACAGTTTGGAACATAAGCCTCGCCTTCTGGTCCTGCTTTGTCGCCATTATTCTGTGTTCACACTGGTCCGGCTCTCCCCTCTTTTTGCAACACCTTTCTCCATACCATTCAGTCATCTATGCCCTGCTGTTCCTCCCGATCGTTTCCTGCACCTCCATTTCACGTATCCCTTTGGGAATCCTTTTGTTTTCCATTCTCTTTAAATCTCCATACCATCTTAGTCTTATAACACGTTCGTCGGTATTGATGTATTATGATAGTATACTATAGACAGTAAGTAATGATGAGGAACTAAATAGAATTGGGGAGGAGTTTGTGGCACAACTTGACTAGATGAAGGGATCGGTTGGTAGGCCATGTTCTGAGGCATCAAGGGGTCACCAATTTAGTATTGGAGGGCAGCGTGGAGGGTAAAAATCGTAGAGGGAGACCAAGAGATGAATACACTAAGCAGATTCAGAAGGATGTAGCTTGCAGTAGGTACTGGGAGATGATTAAGTTTGCACAGGATAGAGTAGCATGGAGAGCTGCATCAAACGTCTCTGGACTGAAGACCACAACAAAAGAACTATAGACAGAACAACATGACTAGCATACGTGCAATGAAGAAAATGTACGTTTTAATAGAGTTAACGTAGGAATTTTACGGCCGTCCATTTCGTAAACACTGTGATTTGCGAGCCAGACACAGCCGACAACTGCCGCTGGAGAGCGCTACAGTCACGCATACCACACTGAGGCACTCGTACCGTAAGCAGAAGTCGCATCGTTTCTTAGTGTTCACGTTGAGCTCGGCATGCTGAATGGTGACGTTCGAAAGCACGGTCCACGTGCGGATGGCTTAAGTAGTGTGTCTCAAATATGGTTCAAATGGCTCTGAGCACTATTGGACTTAACTTCTGAGGTCATCAGTCCCCTAGAACTTAGAACTACTTAAACGTAACTAACCTAAGGACATAACACAGTCGGCCGGACTGGCCAAGCGGTTCTAGGCGCTACAGTCTGGAACCGCGCGACCGCTACGGTCGCAGGTTCGAATCCTGCCTCGGGGATGGATTTGTATGATGTCCTTAGGTTAGTTAGGTTTAAGTAGTTCTAAGTTCTAGGGGACTGATGACCACAGCAGTTGAGTCCCATAGTGCTCAGAGCCATTTGAACCATTTTTTGACATCACACACATCCATGCCCGAGGCAGGATTCGAACCTGCGACCGTAGCGGTCGCGCGGTTCCAGACTGTAGCGCCTAGAACCGCTCGGCCACCGCGGCCGGCTAATGTGTTTCATTACGTCCGTAAGGTATTGGTGCAAGGAACGCGCGCTGTGCACTACTGTACTGCCGAGCCCGCGGCCTTCAGAGAAACTCCGGCTGCGACTCGTGGAGTCCCGCTGACCCGCGAATATCGGCAGGGGCTGGCGCCGCGGCTATTTTCGGGGGCGCTGCGCTGCGCCGCGGCGAGACGCGCGTACACATTTCACTCGCCGGCCTGTCAGAAACTGACCTCAGCACCTCCTTCTCGCCGCTTTCGTTTCCTCCGGCTAAATTTGAGAGAGCACTAAATATAAGCCACTAAAGTTAAATTTATTAACACTGCCCTAGGAGCCAAGAGCTTTAATATATAGAGTAATCATACAGCCCGTGAAACATTTCAAAAAATCAGTATAGGTAAATGGCCAAACGTAACGTAACAAATGATATAGTGCGTGAAAGAGAAACTCTCAAGAGTATTTTTCTTAATGTGGTGCCAGCAAATGATATTGGAAAACAGCCGACAGAAACGTCACCGACCGTAGTAGACCACACCCACCTTGTTCAAATGTGTGTGAAATCTTATGGGACTTAACTGCTAACGTCATCAGTCCCTAAGCTTACACACTACTTAACCTAAATTATCCTAAGGACAAACACACACACCCATGCCCGAGGGAAGACTCTAACCTCCACCGGGCCCAGCCGCACAGTCCATGACTGCAGCGCCTGAGACCGCTCGACTAATCCCTCGCGGCCACACCCACCTGGCACAAGTCACGAGGCCACCACACGAGACACGATGCCTTGCGATTTTGTTGGGGAGTTTTTTAAGGCCTTTCTCGATAGACAAATGACATTTGACACAGTCTGTAGAAGAAAGATACGGCAAGCACTACAAAAGAAGGGAGCGGGTAAAAGAGACGGCAAGCAAAGTAGAGGAGATGTACTGTGGAAGTCTGAGCTGTGTGGAAGTGGGAAATGAAAGGACGGACCGGTTTGATTAAACAAGTGGTGTGGAATAGTGGAGAGCACTGCCACCTCTCCTCTTAATTGTGGTCCTGGATTAGATAATGACGAAGGTGGCAAAAAGACTTGAGAAGACAACATGAAAGCTATGGTGTTCGCGAATGACTTTATCATCTGGAGGAAACAGTGAGGAGGATTTCAGGAACAGCTTGTAGCTTGTGGAGAAGCTGTGACACAGCATGGAATGAAATTTAATGTAAAGAAATGCGAGATCCTGATTACAGTTTGCAAGATAGACAGACCAATAGCGGAATAAATACTGAACGTGGACAATTGGAGAAGGTGGACAGTCTCAGGCACCTTGGGAAGTGTGGGGGGAGAACGGAAGAAATGAGAAAGAAACCAGTGACAGTGGCAGAAAGTCTGAAGCATTTCTGCAAAGCGTTACGAGTCCTGGTTTGGAACAAAGACGTTCACACAACAAACCAAAGAAGTATAATATAGGAGTTACTGCATTCCTGTACTGACCTATGCATCTGAAACATGGATGAAGAAGAAAAGAGATGCAAACAGATTACAAGCATGTGAAATCAAGATCCTCGTAAGTAGGATAGGAGTAACACGCAGAGGTAAGATGAGGGATGAAAGGATAAGAGAAACAGTGAAAGAGGAGCCCTTGCAGAGCAAGACAAAAACATAAAGGCTAAGATGGTATGGACACTTAAAGAGAATGGAAAACCAGAGGATTCCCAAAAGGATACATGAAATGGAGATGCGAGGGAAACGACCGAGAGGAACACGAAGGAATAGATAGCTGAAAGGTATGAAGAAAGGTGTCGCAAAAAGAGGCGAAAACTGGACCATTGTGAACACGGAACAATGGCGACAAAGCAGGACAAGAAGGCGAGGCTTATGCTCCAAACAGACCAAGCCTGGGGCTGGAAACCCTTCGAGATTATGATGATCATCATCATGATATCAAGCATAGCGTTTACGTCCCACCTCTACGGATTGGGACTCGGCATCGCAGAAGCTGTTCTCACCATCACTTCTGATATGCTGGGTCGTGAATGCGCAGAATTGTAAAAGCAATTAGATTTGTGCCGTCGGTCGAAGCGTGAACACACAGAACTTCTATACACACTATACAAAGCTTCAAAGGTTTGTCGTCCACAAATTGTATCATTAATTACGTTGCTCTTGGCTATGTACCAGTGTCAATTTCTTGAAATGTTTCATGGTCTTTGTGATTACGCTGTTATATGATCTGGTCTCACATTAGCTCACTATCTCGTAACTGACAACAGTCGTTTGTATCCACATTTCAGAGCAAAAATTAGCCCTCTCCCTGTACTTCATATCACATCTTTCTAGAGATTTCGTTTGTCAAAATACTTACAGCGGTAGAAGTAAAGGCAAAATAGGATTTGAAGATTAACCATAGGCCAACAAACATTAAAACAAATCTAAAAAATTTAAAACTTAAAGTCTGTTCACGGAAATTAAAAAAATGATGAAATCTGCTACATATAAAAAGTTATCCTACAAGGAGAAGAAATACTGACGACGTGTCTGCAATAAGACCCCAGGCATCTGAAGAAGTTTCCGCGAGCCACGCACGCACAATTCTCTATTCAAGCGTGTCGCACATGAGCAAATATTGAAAATTACTGGTCAAGTAATACTTTTGCAACTGGAATAACAGCAGGTACATAACGGCAAGAGACATAGTGAAAAAGTGGCTCAGTTATCTGTAATTCCAGTGTAAGGTATGGTTTTCCATTTCATAGGAGGTATATCGAAAGAAGAAAGTAATTTATAGCTGCCAACGCCAAATGTGTTTCTGACACCTGTTGCACAGAAACCCTGTTTCCGGATGCATTAATAAATTCTCAAAGCTAATTCTCGGCAAAAAGTTAAAAGAACCAAGTCCAATTCAAACGTTGGGTCAAAAGCATAATCTAGAGCACGCGAAAAGCACTAGTACTCCGAAAGCATGGCAACGGCCATACACAGCAAGCAGAGCTATAGCAAGGTGTGCAGACGGTGCAGTAGACAGCACCCAGAATTTCGTTCTGAAAACTCTACAACACGGAGTAGTGATCTGTAACGCTCCAAGGCGCACTTGAGACACCACGGTACGGACAGGACCACTGACACCTCTGCTTAAGCGAGAGTAAATGGCCACCTAATCTGCTACAATGACGTGGTATTTGACTTTAAATACCTCTGTTTCGGACAGCTCGTCCTCATTGTCTCTGTCCGCAGCTCGTGGTCGAGTGGCTCTGGATGACGGCGTTCCGGGTTCGACTCCCGGTCGGAGTGGGATTTTCTCTGCCCGGAGAATGGATGTTTGTGTGGTCCGCATTATTTCATCATCATCGTGACAGTGACTAGTTTGGACTGTGAACAAAATTGGGACTTTGTACGGGCGCTGATGACCGCGCAGTTGAGCGTCCCACAAACCGAACATCACCGCCGCCATAATTCTCTCTCTTCACTCCGACTGTAACGCCTATCACGACGGAATGACAGCTGCGCTAGTTACAGGTCAACGCTGCTGGCGCACCATGATGTGCTGTTTGCTGCTTGTCTCAAGACTTCAACTACGAGACAGCAGCCTGCCGGCTGTGGGTGGACTTCGTCGCTCCAGTCCGTCATTCCTGACAGGTCGTAGCCGTGACCGGTAGAAGGTGTGGACGTACTGAGCCTTCTTTTGATGAAAGGCCTTGGCGACTGACAGCAAGCTGCCATCATCTACTCGCTGGATGGGCAGCTGAATGGCGCTTCCCAGGCTGTACGTGTGTCACGGAGCGTGTGCTTAAGAAGCCCCGGATTTTGTGCCGTCACGAGAACTGCCATCCAGGGGGTGCTGTGGGTAAAAGTCTAATCGCGCCTCTCTCTCTGAACGCGATGAGGCCTTCCAGTTCATCGTGGTGCGTCCGAGGGCCACCACACGGCTTATCACACTGCCTCCCCTACGCTGCTAAGCCATCAGGCAGTGTGTCCGACCCGCCGCAAGACTACGCATGCTGTTTTGGTACTGTGTACAGTATTTCTCGCCAACGCCTGGCAGAGCAGCCCGGCCTGTTTCCTGATCACGGGGGCCGGCCGGAGTGGCCGAGCGGTTCTAGGCGCTTCAGTCTGGAACCGCGCGACCGCTACGGTCGCAGGTTCGAATCCTGGCTCGGGCATCGATGTCTGTGTTGTCCTTAGGTTAGTTAGGCTCAAGTAGTTCTAGGGGACTGATGACCTCAGATGTAAAGTCCCATAGTGCTCAGAGCCATTTGATTTGATCCTGATCACCGGGGAAGACAGCGAACACATCAACAAAATGTCTCTTGTGCCTTCGGGCGAGACTAACAGTCCCCAGCCCTCGGAGCTCGGCCTCCAACACATTGTAACGTCACCACATCTCAGCCTCGACGCCTGCTGACCTGGCCCGAGGGATCGCCGTTACACATCCATACCGAAAGGCTTGTAACAGCAGCATCTAATTCTGGTGCTAAGGCATTGTGGTTTAACGTCGCATTGACAGTGACGTCATCGGAGACAGGGCACAGGCTCGAGTTTGCAAACAGAGTGTATTTTTCAAGAGAATTATCCCGACATTTCCCTTCACAGGTATCTTAAATCTGGATAATCAGACTGGAATTTGAACCATTGCTCTCCTGAATGCAGTCGATGCGCCATCTCTTTCGATAATCATACAGAGAGAGGCGGTGTAGTGATTAAACGAATGACGCTCTTAGAGGCACTGGGACTCAAATACCAGCCAACCACTAACCCAGATTTAAGCTTCCCATCCTTTGCCTGAATCGATTTACATTATTTCCACGATGTTCCTTTCGGATGGGTAGTGTCCCTTCTGCAGCCTTGTTCAGAGCTCTTGGCACGTCATGATCTCGTCGTCGAAACGATGTAACATTAATCCACGCAATTTTTCTGACAAGGGAACCTCCCCATCGCACCCCCCTCAGATTTAAAATGGTTCAAATGGCTCTGAGCACAATGGGACTTAACATCTGTGGTCATCAGTCCCCTAGAACTTAGAACTACTTAAACCTAACTAACCTAAGGACATCACACACATCCATGCCCGAGGCAGGATTCGAACCTGCGACCGTAGCAGCCGCGCGGTTCCGGACTGAGCGCCTAGAACCGCTAGACCACCGCGGCCGGCCCCTCAGATTTAGTTATAAGTTTGCACAGTGGATAGGCCTTGAAAAACTGAACACAGATCAATCGAGAAAACAGGAAGAAGTTGTGTGGAGCTATGAAAAAAATAAGCAAAATATGCAAACTGGGTAGTCCATGCGCAAGATAGGCAACATCAAGGATAGTATGAGCTCAGGAGCGCCGTGGTCATGTGGTCAATGTGAGCAGCTGCGGAACGAGAGGTCCTTGGTTCAAGTCTTTCGTTGAGTGAAAAGCTCAATTTTTTTTATTTTCAGACAATTATTATCTGTCCGTCCGTCCGTCCGTCCGATGCGAGGTAACTGCGCCGTAGTATGGGTTCGGAAAATATTCATTGACCTTGTTATTGAAGTCGCGAGCTATATTTGCTAGATTCGTATTGCCCACGGAATACATCTCACGTATTTAATGCACTCTCGTCCAAAGTAGCGAACAGTCAACCGGCAGCCAGGGAGCCTCGTTAGCAGGAATACTCTCTCTTCCGTGCGCTGTAGTCGATTGACGTCGTGTGTTTTGATGTTTGTTAAGGGGTAGCGTCCCCATACTACGGTGCAGTTACCTCGCATCGGGCGGACGGACGGACAGAATATAATTGTCTGAAAATAAAAAATCAAACTTTCCACTCGAGGGAAGACTTGAACCAAGGACCTCTCGTTCCGCAGCTGCTCACGCTGACCACGGGACCACGGCGCTCCTGAGCTCATACTATCCTTGATGTTGCCTATCTTGCGCATGGACTACTCAGTTTGTATATTTTGCTTATTTTTTTCATAGTTCCACACAACTTCTTCCTGTTTTCTCGATTGATCTGTGTTCAGTTTTTCAAGGCCTATCCACTGTGCAAACTTATAACTAAATCTGAGGGGGGTGCGATGGGGAGGTTCCCTTGTGAGTAATGACGACGAGATAATCTGTAAATTTCTTATTTTTCAGTACGCTTATCCTCTCCCCACTAACAGCCGTTTTTGATGCGTTTGACGCTCTAAATTAGCAGTGGTCACCTATGAAGTGGGCGTCCAGCAGTGACCCCACAGACAGTGGGACTGAGGCAGAGCGGGGGAGGATCGCAGCAGCCGCAGTGCGCATGCGCGCGCAGTATTTGTGTGCGAGCGCAGGAAGCGGCGGCGGCCAACACAAACAGCGACTTCATTTCCTGCGGCCGGCAGCGACACCACTCGCGGCTCGTCATTTCCTGCTGCGGCCGCTACCAGCTGGCGCCGCGCACTGTGCGCTGCGGTGCGGCCCGCCACGGGGGTACCGCGGGCTCTGTCCTGCTCCGCTTCCCAGCTAGGCGCAGCTTGCTTCATTCATACTCTGCATCTTCCATACAGTAGATTCAGAACAGAAGATACACTGTCCAATCGGAGATATCCGGACACCCTGTGTAATGTGGAACTTACCGACAGACGTCACGAAAGACCGACCTGGTACTATAAAATGAGTCGGGGGTACTGTGGTGTACGTAGAGAAGCAGTAACAGCAACGTGTGTCTGTCAGGTTTGCCCAGTGACTTCCAACATGGCTGGTCATTGGATGTCGCCCGAGTAATCAATTCACCGGAGCGTTGCTACAATTTTAAGGCTGCCCAAGTCGACTGTTGGTGATGTGGTTGTGAAGTGGAAACGCGAAAAACAACCACAGCGAAAACAAGACCAGGCAGCCTCACGTACTGAAGAACGTGGGGTGTCGAGCAGTGCAGAGGGCGATTGTAGAGAATCGCATGAAACCAGAGGAAGGAATCACACATGAGTTCCAAAGGGCTACCATCAGTCCGACTAGCACAATCACTGTACATAAGGAGTTAACAACAATGGAGTACAATGGCAGGTCAGCTCCTCGTACATCACAAATTTCCGTAGTCAGTACTAAAAGACGCTTGAGGTGGTGTAAAGAGCAATAATACTGGACTTTGGATGACTGGAAACGAGTGTGTTGGACTGATGAAAGACGCAATAACCTGTGGTAATCTGAAGGAAGGATTTGGGTCTGGCGATTACAGAGAGAACTCATACACACATACAGCCATAAAGTCAGAAGCTTCGAGTTGGTAAAATTTACAATTTTTTTTTTCAACGGAATACTGTTGCGAAATTCAGGCTTTAAAAAAAAAACTTCTTACAATCAAAACAATAAGAACAAAAGATCTCGTATAAATAACTGGTGCTACAGCCCCCCCTACACACACACACACACACACACACACACACACACACACACACACACACACACACAAAACCACCGCCCCACGTCCCTGTCCATCGCATCATGTTGGTTACCCATTGTCACGCGCGCTGATGCCGCGGCGGAAAAAATAAAAAGAAAAAACAATCCCTAGGTGGTGCCGGAAAGCCGTTCGGGAGCTTTCCAGACGAAATTAATACTTGTTGTAGTCCCAAAAGTGCATTACGTAGGAGGTTGTGTAACGATATAGGAGTGTTTTTCGTTATTAGTGTGTGATCCCATTGTCACGCTTAAAAAAAAAATACGCTAAATGGGGAAGGTTATGGAAACATTTTGCAACATTGTGCGCAGCAGTGGAATAGTTTCGATATGATCAGTGATTTTGTCAGTATGACAAATGTCCCCTGCTATACAACAGCATTTGTGAAGCAATGGCGTGTGTACAATAACGTTCACGAAATGTACTGGCGTGCCCAGGGTCCACTCTGAACCCAATGGTTGCCTTTTGAGTTGAGACAGAACGCGAACTTCGCTGCAGACCCGGTCAGCACCGCGTAACCGACCTCCTCTGGTTTCAGTTCTTGAGGAAGAATGAGCTGCCATTCCTCCACAGACATTTAGACACCTTACTGGAAGTGTCTGCAGCATATTTCAAGCGTCACCACACAGTAAAGTCCGCTAGCAGATGTCCGGACAATTTTGATCAGGTTGTTTACATTCCATCACACAAATTTCCGAAAAGCGTTTGACATTGCACAACTTCTTCAATTAATAACCAACGTACGATCATAAAGAGTGGACAGACGAGTGATTCGAATTTTTGACTAATAGTAATCAGTATGTTATTCTGGAAAGTGAATCTTCATTGCAAACGAAGGGAACGTGCCCTGCGCTCGGGGGAAGCACAATACGACCTCCAACGTTAACAAAACACAACAAGTTTATGACATAGGATCAACAGCTTTATCAGACTGGTTGCTTACGCTAGTGTTATTTTCATTTCTTTTCTCTGTACAGTCTTTCGGCTTTGAAACCACTACATCCTGTTCCACTGTGCACTAAATGCACATCTGCAAGTTTTTATAACGATAAATTCTCCGTCCTGCGGCCATCAACCATGAACTATAAACAGTTGTTGAGGCGTTCAAGGAATCGTTCTTCCCGCGCTTCACACGTAAATGGAACGGGAAAAAGCCTTAATCTAAAAGCCAGAATCTACTCTGTAGGAATCGACATGGATTCCGGAAACAGCGATCGTGTGAGACCCAACTCGCTTTATTTGTTCATGAGACCCAGAAAATATTAGATACAGGCTCCCAGGTAGATGCTATTTTCCTTGACTTCCGGAAGGCGTTCGATACAGTTCCGCACTGTCGCCTGATAAAGTAAGAGCCTACGGAATATCAGACCAGCTGTGTGGCTGGATTGAAGAGTTTTTAGCAAACAGAACACAGCATGTTGTTAGCAATGGAGAGACGTCTACAGACGTTAAAGTAACTTCTGGCGTGCCACAGGGGAGTGTTATGGGACCATTGCTTTTCACTATATATGTAAATGACCTAGTAGATAGTGTCGGAAGTTTCATGCTGCTTTTCGCGGATGATGCTGTAGTATACAGAGAAGTTGCAGCATTAAACAATTGTAGCGAAATGCAGGAAGATCTGCAGCGGATAGGCACTTGGTGCAGGGAGTGGCAACTGACCCTTAACATAGACAAATGTAATGTATTGCGAATACATAGAAAGAAGGATCCTTTATTGTATGATTATATGATAGCGGAACAAACACTGGTAGCAGTTACTTCTGTAAAATATCTGGGAGTAAGCGTGCGGAACGATTTGAAGTGGAATGATCATATAAAATCAATTGTTGGTAAGGCGGGTACCAGGTTGAGATTCATTGGGAGAGTCCTTAGAAAATGTAGTCCATCAACAAAGGAGGTGGCTTACAGAACACTCGTTCGACCTATACTTGAGTATTGCTCATCAGTGTGGGATCCGTACCAGATCGGGTTGACGGAGGAGATAGAGAAGATCCAAAGAAGAGCGGCGCGTTTCGTCACAGGGATATTTGGTAAGCGTGATAGCGTTACGGAGATGTTTAGCAAACTCAAGTGGCAGACTCTGCAAGAGAGGCGCTCTGCATCGCGGTGTAGCTTGCTCGCCAGGTTTCAAGAGGGTGCGTTTCTGGATGAGGTATCGAATATATTGCTTCCCCCTACTTATACCTCCCGAGGAGATCACGAATGCAAAATTAGAGAGATCCGTGCGCGCGCGGAGGCTTTCAGACAGTCGTTCTTCCCGCGAACCATACGCGACTGGAACAGAAAAGGGAGGTAATGACAGTGGCACGTAAAGTGCCCTCCGCCACACACTGTTGGGTGGCTTGCGGAGTATAAATGTAGATTTAGATGTAGATGTAATAACTCCTACAATGGGACGAAACCTCCGCCATGCACTTCACAATGGTTTCCGTAGTATATGTGTGTATGTAGATACACAACAGAACATCTCCCACTGTTGCTCATCCCCAGGCAGAAGAAGAGGAAGAAGGGAAAGACAGAGGAAGGCAGGCTGTGCCGTGGCCCGCGACCCGGGGGGTCCGGGGTTCGCGTCTCGTGTTTCGCGCCACCCACGCGCCTGTCAGCGAGACGCTAAACAGCCGCGCGGCTGTCACTCAGGCGGACACCCGAGACGCAGAGGGCGCCGCAGCTGACTCGTGTTCCCCTGGACGCCTGCCCCTGCCCCTGCCCCTGTCTGTTTACAGCACAGCGGCTGCCTTCAGAGAACCCGCCTCCGCGTACAACACCTAACGTTCCCGGAAAACTCGTGTGATATCTAGGAGCAGAGTTGTAGTACTGCCGCAAGTTACCGTAGAATAACTTTAGTAAGCGTACACTACGCTAGTTTTGATTGTAGCTTTGGTCAGTTAATTTTACAACCCCGTTACCATTACGTTAAGTGGGCTGCATACCTGTAAGGCTTTACCTCATATCGATCGCTTTGTTTACGCATGTGATTAGTGTATTATACACTGAAGAGCCAAGAAAACTGGTACATATGCCTAATATCGTGTAGGGACCCCGCGAGCACGCAGAAGTGCCACAACACGACGAGGCACGGACTCGACTAATGTCTGAAGTAGTTCAAAAATGGTTCAAATAGCTCTGAGCACTATGGGACTTAACATCTGAGGTCATCAGTCCCCTAGAACTTAGAACTACTTAAACCTAACTAACCTAAGGACATCACACAACACCCAGTCATCACGAGGCAGAGAAAATTCTTGACCCCGCCGGCAATCGAACCTGGGAATCTGAAGTAGTGCTGGAGGGACTGACACCATGGATACTGCAGGGCTGTCCATAGGGGGTGTAGGTCTTGCAAGGCATCCCAGATATGCTCAATAATGTTCATGTCTGGGGAGTTTGGTGGCCAGCGAAAGTGTTTAAATTGAGAAGAGTGTTCGTGAACCACTCTGTAGTAATTCTAGAGGTGTGGGATGTCGCACTGTCCTGCTGGAATTGCCCTAGTCCATCGGAATGTACAATAGACATGAATGGCTGCAGGTGATCAGACAGGATGCTTACGCACGTGGCCGGCCGAGCGGTTCTAGGCGCTAAGGTCTGGAACCGCGCGACCGCTACGATCGCAGGTTCGAATCCTGCCTCGGGCATGGATGTGTGTGACGTCCTTAGGTTAGTTAGCTTTAAGTAGTTCTAAGTGCTAGGGGACTGATGACCTCAGAAGCTAAGTCCCACAGTGCTCAGAGCCATTTGAACCATTTTACGTACGTGTCACCTGTCAGAGGTAGTGTCTAGAAATGTCATGGGTCCCTTTCACTCAAACTGAACACGCCCCACACCATTACAGAGCCTCCATCAGCTTGAACAGTCCCTGCTGACATGCAGGTTCCATGGATTCAGGAGGTCCATCCCCTCGATATAATTTGAAACGAGATTCGTCCCACCAGGCAACATGTTTCCAGTCATCAACAGTCCAATTTTTGTGTTGACGGGCCCAAACGAGTCGTAAAGCTTTGTGTCGTGCATCGTCAGGGGTACACGAGTGGGCCTTCGGCTCCGACAGCTTATATCGATGATGTTTCATTGAATGGTTCGCACGCTGACACTTGTTGATGGCCCAGCACTGATATCTACAGCAATTTGCGGAAGGGTTGCACTTCTGTCACGCTGAACGATTCTCTTGAATCGTCGTTCGTCCCGATCTTGCAGGATCTCTTTCCGGTCGAAGCGATGTCGGGGATTTGATGTTTTACCGGATTCGTGATATTCACGGTATAGTCGTGAAATTGTCAAATGGTTCAAATGGCTCTGAGCACTGTGGGAGTTAACATCTGTGGTCATCATTCCCCTAGAAATTAGAACTACTTAAACCTAACTAACCTAAGGACATCACACATCTCCATGCCCGAGGCAGGATTCGAACCAGCGACCGTAGCAGTCGTGCGGTTCCGGACTGAGCGCCTAGAACCGCGAGACCACCGCGGCCGGCTCGTGAAATTGTCGTACGGGAAAATCTCCACTTCATCGGCGCCTCGGAGATGCTGTGTTCCATCACTATATCACTTGTTCGCTGACTGTAACACCTCGTTCAAACTCTCTTAAATCTTGATAACGTACCACTGTAGCAGCATAACCGATTTAACAACTGCGCCAGACACTTGTTACCTAAGACAGGCGTTACCTGCCGCAGCGCAGTATTCTGCCTGTTTACGTATGTCTCTATTTGAATACGCATGCCGATACCAGTTCCTTTGACACTTCAATGTGGATTCGCATAGAAACTGGAAGCTGTGAACCATCTAGAAACTTTGTGAGGATATACACTGAAGTGCCAAAGAAACTGGTATGGGCATGCATATTGAAATATAGACATACGTCAGCAGGCAGAATACAGCACTGAGGTCGGCAACGCCTGTGTAAGATGAGTGTCTGGCGCAGTTGTTAGACGAGTTACTACTGCTACAATGGCAGGATATCAAGATTTAAGTGAGTCTGAACGTGTTGTTAAAGTCACAGCATCTCCGAGGTGACGATGAAGTGGGGATTTTCCCGTCAACATCCACCAACCTCTCTCCAAGATTTGTGAGCAGCCCTGTAGGAAGAATGGACGTTATTGCCTCAACATGAAATTGATGGCTTTATCCACAGCATGCCCTGTCGTTGCCAGGCCCGTATTGCTGACAGAGAGGGTCACTCCCCATACTGAGCACATTAACCAGTTGTCGGAATGTATGTGCAAAAGTTGGAAGAAACGAAGAACATTTTTGTCTACTGTTATGCCTGTTGCACTTTTTTACGTTCTGTATTCTTGACATTGTTTGTACTTTACTATCACCTGTTTATACTCTTTTGTGGCAAAATAAACGCAACCTTGCACAATTTCCGATTGTTGCTTAAATTTTGGTCACTGGTGTACGATTGGTACGGGTATTGGCAATTGATCTTGAATGTAAGTAACTGTAATGTGTTGCAGGTAAATAGGTGAGGACATCCACCGCTGTTCGATTGCCGCGCGGGACTAGCCGTGCGATCTAAGGCGCTGCAGTCATGGACTGTGCGGCTGGTCCCGGCGGAGGTTCGAGTCCTCCCTCGGGCATGGGTGTGTGTGTGTTTGTCCTTAGACTAATTTAGGTTAAGTAGTGTGTAAGCTTAGGGACTGATGACCTTAGCAGTTAAGTCCCATAAGATTTCAGACACATTTGAACATTTTTTTGCTGTTCGATTTGTCTCTTGGCGACAAATACAGGAAACAGTAACTACAGTAAAATACCTAGTATCAACAATCAGGAGCAACGTAAAGTGGAAGACCACATAAAGGAAATAGTAGGGAAGCAGATGCCAGCCAGTTTCATCGGGAGACACGTACGGTAATTTAATTCATCCAAGGAAGAAGTAGCTTACAACACACTTGTTCGACCGATTATTGAGTATTGTTTGTTCGATTGGGAACTTTACCTAGTAGGATTAACAGAAGAGAGAGAGAGGGGGGGAGGGAGGGAGGGAGGGAGGGAGAGAGAGAGAGAGAGAGAGAGAGAGAGAGAGAGAGAAGGTCTAAGGAAGAGCGGCACATTTCTTCTCAGGATCGTTTAGTGAGCGTGGCAGCATTAAGAAGATGCTCACCAAACTACAACGGCACATGTTATAAGAGAGGCGCTGCGCATAATGGAAAGCTTTGCTGTTACAGTTCCGAGAGCGTACGTCCCAGGTAGAGTCGGGCAATAGTTTACGTCATCTGATACACGTCTCGTGAAATGATCATGACTACAAAATGAGAGGAATTATAGGTATGTCATACAGATCTTTGTCCGCCCCCGGTAGCTGAGTCGCGCTAGGTCGGAGATTTTCTCCGCTCAGAGACTGGTTTTTGTGTTATCATCATCATCATCATCATCATCATTTCATCCCCATCGACGCGCAAGTGGCGTGCAATCGAAAGACTTGCACCCGGCAAACGGTCTACCCGACGGGAGGCCCTAATCACACGAAATTTTATTTTTTACGGATCCTTATCGACAGTCATTCATTTCGCGTTTCATTCGTGAATGGAACAGGGAAGGAGGAAACGGTAGTGGAATATAGTTGTAGTTAGACGAGCAAAAGGACTGATCAGAACTGAAGTTCTGTTAAACATTTAAAGTACACAGATGCGCTCAGCGAATAGTAGTTGAGTGGTCTGTTGTGCCGATATGTTGATCAATCCAACGTATTATCAAAGGAGAACACGATCAAAATCTTGTTTCCTATTAATAGCCGATGTTTTCGTAGAATACCTGACTTGCGTATTTTTTTCTTTATCCCAACTAGCGACGCATGTTTGCAGTACGTTGCGATGTAAATCCCATCTTATCC
Source organism: Schistocerca cancellata (assembly GCF_023864275.1). Taxonomy (NCBI): domain Eukaryota; kingdom Metazoa; phylum Arthropoda; class Insecta; order Orthoptera; family Acrididae; genus Schistocerca; species Schistocerca cancellata. The sequence goes on along the minus strand of NC_064631.1, from coordinate 436,569,316 downwards.
AGATAAAATCACTCGGACACGTCAAGATTTCACGTAAAACACGACCAATTCAAGTGTCAGTCGGTACTTGAGCAACGAGTCAGATAAGGAACTCTTTCGGCTGAACACAACGAAGAGTTCGAGTACAGCTCGCCAACATTAGATGCTGTCACGATAAAGGTGAACTGAGGAGTACATTCCACGGATTCTACAAGTGAGTTTTTTTTTTAACCTTGATCGCGAAAATGACTTCTTTTAGCACTGGGAAGGAGCTACGCTCAAAGATCAATATTCAAATTACGTGTTCACTGGGAAAGGGTCAATGGCTGTCAGTGAATGCAAGTCAGTGAGGTAACTGACTCGAATAGCAACAGCGGTGAAGAACAGTGAAGAGATTAGTACACGAGAATTAGACATTGGATTCAACAGGAAGCTCTGTTCATGCGACGCACAGAAACAGATCGTGCCATCAGCCATGAAAGTGGTTTCATCGACAGCACAACAAGTCTTTCCATTGCTTTTAGTAAAACTTGCTTTAATTGGAAAAGAAAATGAACAGACATGTTGGTATAGTGACGTCGTTTCCGTCAGAAGGAACTAGCAGTGAACCCAGAGAATATAATCTGCTAATTTTAATAATGAACAGCCTCAGTTGCACCGTTTACCTAGAATTTACCTTGGTTTCAGTCGGGATAACCCAACCTTCTTCAGAATAACAGTGTCTATCGTTTGCCCATAGCAGACATCGTCCAGCTAAAACTACAAATCCGCCACGCGGGATTAGCCGAGCGGTCTAGGTGCTGCAGTCATGGACTGTGCGGTTGATCCTGGCGGAGGTTCGAGTCCTCCCTCGGGCATGGGTGTGTGTGTGTGTGTGTGTGTGTGTGTGTGTGTGTGTGTGTGTGTGTGTGTGTGTGTGTCCTTAGAATAATTTAGGGTAAGTAGTGTGTAAGCTTAGGGACTGATGACCTTAGCAGTTAAGTCCCATAAGATTTCACACACACTACAAATCCATAAATTATCGTCAGACTGTAAAACTTATCTGGCACTGCCTCGGCCCCACTTCTCGACCGCGATGCGGCATCCACGAGTGCTGTACTGGAGTTCTAGTACATGGCTCACGCTGGGCGTCTCCAAGTGTACGTGGATAGAACGATTAGATGAAAGATGGGCGACTTTACTTTCAGCTGCTGAAATGTTCCTTACTTGCTTAATAATGTGCGTTATTTGCTATTTTCTCTGTTTCTTGAGTGACCAGAAAAAAGATTAAAAAAAAGGCTCTGAGCAGTATGGGACTATACATCTGAGGTCATCAGTCCCCTATAACTTAGAACTACTTAAACCTAACTAACCTAAGGACATCACACACAAACATGCCCTAGGCAGGATTCGAACCTGCGACCGTAGCGGTCGCGCTTTTCCAGACTGAAGCGACTAGAACCGCTCGGCCATCGTTTTCGCAACGTATGTGTTAAATATAACTGCCAAAAACCGAAATTGAACAGAGAAAAAGAATCGGTAGCTCTCCGGCAGCCGAGAATTTGACCATATTAGTTGCACTAGTTTCACAGTCCTCCTCAGTATGGAAACCACTGATCGCGATTGACTTCAGGTATGTAGCTATCCCAGGTTACAATGAAATGCGACCGTGATTGCTAAGAAAAACAGAATTATTTTTAAATACTTACTTGTTGAAAATTTTACTGAACATTAATTTGTGGTGTGCCCACCGTTCGCCTTTATTGCGTCTCGAACTCTACTGGAGACACTTTGTAAGAGGTGTCTGAATATCTGCAGAGGAGTGTCAATCCGTTCTTCCCCAAGAGCCGAAACCTGGGAAGGCACTGACGCTGCACCCTCGGGATGTAGTGAAGTCTGCGTTCCAACTCATCCTATAGGTGTTCTCTTGGCTTCAAGTCCGGACTTTGGATGGGAAAGTCAATTTCAGGAATGTTATCTACAGATCATTGTCTCAGAGATGCTGCTTTATGCAATGTCACGCTGATACAATATTCGTCTCTTAACTCTTCCTCCATCGTGCGCAATACATAATGCGATAAAATGTGTTCACATCCTACCTCATTTAGCATTTTCTTAAGTTCAATAGGGGGACCATAACGGTAATCCGGAAGAACATCCCATACCATAACATAGGGATGGGGAAAACAGAACGATTAAAACCGATACCGGTATTTTAGTTCTGAATAACAGGTATTTTTCGGTATTCGTTTGGTCTCTGATATAACAGGGTTTTCTTACTAATAACCGAGTAAAAACCAATTAGCCTTAACAGCAGTGCTAAAATTTTTCGTTTGTAAATAAACCTTTTTTAAAATTGAAGTAATTCTCATTCGTAAAATTTGCATTGGTTTGGAATGCATCATTATGATATAAAATGGGAAAAGGCGTCAGAGCTATTTTAATAACAATACTGACAGAAACGAGCAACAAACACATGGCTTAAGAAATGGTCAAGTGCTGCTGAGATAATAACGTCGCTGTTGCCGTGTGTCGTGGCTTAAGGAACGCGGGTAGCTGCAATGCACATGACTAACGCCCGCCTGATCTGTAAGGTAATTCCTCGCTTTCGTCGCCGGACATCTGTCACATTGCAGAAAGGCGTCAACTCTAGTCTGGAAATATTTTTAAGACGTAACGTAGCAATGAAGTACAAGGCTTTATTTGCTTTAAAAGATTAAAGATCTGTCTGCAGCCACTATGAAATAATAAGACAGGAAGGAATTTATGGTAACAGCAATAAGTGAGAACTTAAGAGCACTTCATTCACTGTATACAATAAAAACAAAAAGTAGCCTATATGCTGCATGTGTCCACATAACATACCTGTATCTGCTTGTAGCATTTTAAAACGGACAAATTAACACGAAAATTATAGTTCTTCAACCTCACTTTTCAGCCTTTAGCGTTGACTCTTCGTACTACCAAATAGTGGTATGATTCGCGATTACAGCATGATTTGCGAGCAGAGTTGTAAAAAATTAGTATCAGTAGGAAAATAGTGGTGATTTTTTGTAATATTCAATGACTTAACACTTTTCGAGAAACGGAGGGAACGGTGGGCGTACAAAGTTTTCTTTTATTTGGCTACTGAACTTAATATTTTGATTCTATGTATCTTGAAACCGAATGAATCCAAATTTTTCGATCTACGTTTCATTTGTACATTTATTACAAGAAATAGTAGGGAAAAAAACCGAAAATCGATTATTTCGGAAGATGATTATATTTTGATCGGTTTTTAACAGTCAGGTTAAACTGACGTGGAGGAAAACCGATATAACCGAAAACCAATTGTTTCAGTGATAACCGCCGTCCTTACCGAAAAACCACCAGCTTCGTACTTCACTGTTGGCAGTGCACGTGACGGCAGATAACATTCTCCGGCATTTGCCAATCTCAAACATTTCAGCTCTGATGTCACAAAGCACTAGTTCCCAGTCGTCCACTGACCGATGGCGTTGGTGTTTACACCACCCGAAGATTCGCTTAGCACTTACTACAGCAGTGTACGGTTCGCTATGCACAGTCTTAGCATCTACTGGACTACTGGTAGCACTTTGTAACTGTAATTCTTTCCGCTGATTTCATGCGATTCTCTACAACCTCCCTCCGTAATACTGCGCGGTCCCCGACTGTCAGTACGTTAGGTCTGTCTGGTCTTCGTTTACCGGTGGTAGTTCCTTACAACCAATCCTCCAGATTTCAGATACTCAGATGGGTACCAAACGTTGAATGTCGATAGGCTATCAACCAAAACACCGATTCAGTTCGTCCTGTGTGCTGTCGTCCGGTAGAGCGCGCGTAAACGATAATTAAAAATAACACCAGATCTACGGATACAGTAAAAGGGTGTCTGTGAATAATTGTCTGGTAGATGTCGTATGGGTGAGATTGTAAGAGCATGAGGTCGTCGTACCGGAAGTTCTGTGCTCGAACACCCCTGTCGGCCGCTGTGGCCGAGCGGTTCTGGGCGCTTCCGTCCGGAACCGCGCTGCTGCTATGGTCGCAGGTTTGAATCCTGCCTCGGCCATGGATGCATGTGATGTCCTTAGGTTAGTTAGGTTTAAGTAGTTCCAAGTCTAGGGGCCTGATGACCTCATGTGTTAAGTCCGATAGTGCTTAGAGCCATCTGAACCATTCAAACCCCCCCCCCCCCCTCTCCCCCCAAAAAGACTTTATTTTTTCTTGAAACTGTTATATGGGAGCAAACTTTCCTGATATATAAAGGTCTTATTGAAGTTTTAAGCAATGTTGTTCTGGCAGTCTGCTTTCGCTTTATTAGTTGAAAGTAGCAAACCTGTAGAATACATTTGTATAGATAGGTGTGGTGTTCTGTCGGACATGCGTGACAGAACAGACACCACTGGTGATGAAGCAGCTAGAGCATTTGTAGTTTAGCAGAATAAACATAAACAATCGGAACAGAAGAATAAAGAAACAATTGCAGCGGGCGCGTGGAAGTAATAATAGTCCCATGTTACGCATAATACAGTAAAAGAAAAGTTGTAATCATTGAGATATGAACCCAGAACCCTTGGTACGACAATATAACGCTCTACCAACGTCCCCACGGAAGCTACACTTAATGATTACTCACATTTACGCTTTCCTCTGTAACTCTGGTGTTACCTTTAATTAACGTTTACGCCAGTTCTGTAAACGTTTTTTAAATTACCGCTACCTGTCAAACTTTGTTAACTATTGTATTATTTATTTATTTTGCTACATGTTTCGAGGGAATACCTCATATTCAGGCTAAATGGCATTACAAAAACAGTTTCACGCTAAGATTATGCTGATGTTACATAGTCTTTTAATAAATGCTGTGACTATGTAACATCAGCATAATCTTAGGGTGAAACTGTTTTTGTAATGCCATTTAGCCTGAATATGAAACATACCTCGAAACACGTAGCAAAATAAATAAATAATACAATAGTTAAGAAAGTTTATGACAGGTAGCGGTAATTTAAAAACCTTTACATATTTCTTGAGACAGTCACGGTTGAAAAATAGTCAAAATGACTGCAAATTCTTTGACGCCAGTTCTGCTGGACGACAGCAGATAATATGAACTAAATCGGAGTTTTGGTTGATACTCTACCGACATACAACGTTTGGTACGGATCCGTCTGACATGTGGAGGTTTGGGTGTTAGCGTCTCCACTTCGCAGTCACATCACCGACAGTCGACTTGAGCGGTTTTAGAACAGTTTAAATGTCCTTGATGCACCTGTCACGCAAGGGACGTCCAATGACTAGTCTACGTTCGCAGTCTCTGAGTTCTCAGGACAGACCCGCTCTAATGTTATTGCTTGTAGCTGATAACATAACACACTCCGCCTCATATACTGGAGGTTCCTCCTCGCGTGACAAGCACTGGTTGGATCACACTGCATACGAGTGTCCAGGTACTTTCGATGAGATCAGGCTTTTTTTTTTCGATGAGATGAGGTATTTTTTTCGATGAGATGAGGTATTTTTTTCGATGAGATGAGGTATTTTTTTCGATGAGATGAGGTATATTTTCGATGAGATCAGGTATATTTTCGATGAGATCAGGTATATTTTCGATGAGATCGGGTATATTTTCGATGAGATCGGGTGCTTTTGATGAGATCGGGTGCTTTTGATGAGATCGGGTGCTTTTGATGAGATCGGGTGCTTTTGATGAGATCGGGTGCTTTTGATGAGATCGGGTGCTTTTGATGAGATCGGGTGCTTTTGATGAGATCGGGTGCTTTTGATGAGATCGGGTGCTTTTGATGAGATCGGGTGCTTTTGATGAGATCGGGTGCTTTTGATGAGATCGGGTGCTTTTGATGAGATCGGGTGCTTTTGATGAGATCGGGTGCTTTTGATGAGATCGGGTGCTTTTGATGAGATCGGGTGCTTTTGATGAGATCGGGTGCTTTTGATGAGATCGGGTGCTTTTGATGAGATCAGGTGCTTTTGATGAGATCAGGTGCTTTTGATGAGATCAGGTGCTTTTGATGAAATCAGGTGCTTTTGATGAGATCAGATTGTGTAATGAGTGTCTCAGGTGAAAAAACTTGGACTTTGGTATATCATTGTGTGTGGTTGGTGAGGCATGGGTCTGCCCTCTGCGTCCTCACAGCTACCCTCGGCTGGGGCGTGTTTATTGTCGCGTTAGGTGAGTGTGGGGACTGTCAGGCGCCGCCGGAGTCTGCGGTGCGGTCGGCCCGGTGGCCCGGCGCCAGGCCTGGACACAGCCTGAAACCCGAGCCGCCGGCGGGCGCCGCCGTTCTGCCCCGCGTGCTCTGTTTGCCTGTCCGGCCCCACGGCGCCCAAACAGACGCCACGGCTACTCGCGTCTGCCCTCACTTTCCCTCGGCGGCTGTACGCCGGATCCGCAGTCGTGTTCACCCACTTTCGGTGCTCGGGAAGATCACTCCTAGGTATTCTGTGGTACTTACGGTCACCAGGTACTCGACGCTTATATTCTAACCGAACAGTAGTGACTTCATTTAAAACTTCCGTTCTGATAGGCCGTGGTCGAAGTATAAAACTCTCCCCTGACGTTTCGTCTCCGACTGCGGAAGACATCCTCGGAGGTACAGAGGCAGTTCCGAGTATGTCTCCCGCAGTCAGAGACGAAACGTCAGGGGAGAGTTTTATACTTGGACCACGGCCTATCAGCCCGGAAGTTTTAAGTGAAGACAATACCGGCAATGAAAGCCTACAGTAGTGGATCTCACGGAACTGAGCTTCAGTTCGTGGATCGGGTCGCTAACTCTGCAGATACTTCGCTGGCGGTAAATGAGAGGTTCTTTATGTTACCGTTGCTCCTACTAGCAGATAATAACATCTCACCTGCTAATGTTCTGTTTCCTAGACCGTGGAGGCATCAGACTGCATTACCGACAACAGGGAATCCTTTGGCTGAGATACGCGTCTTGATAAATGAAGGGTAACAGACAAAGAACTGTAATTAAAGAAAATAAAAACAAATGCGAGACAGTCTTGCAGCAAAAAAATGTGATTTAGCAAGCCCACAATTCTGGGCTGTATGGCGAACCACCAGCTTGCTGCAGATCAAGCTAAATGCACTCAAAAAAAAGTATGTAAGGCGATTCCGTGATGAGGTTACAAACTTTTGGGATGGGGGAGGATGGTAAATGTATCAATTTGAGGGAAGGGACACTGGTCCAGAATCGACCTGCCACACGGGATTAGCCGAGCGGTCAAGCGCTCTGCAGTCATGGACTGTGCGGCTGGTCCCGGCGGAAGTTCGAGTACTCCCTCTGGCATAGGTGTGTGTGTGTGTTTGTCCTTAGGATAATTTAGGTTATGTAGTGTGTAAGCTTAGGAACTGATGACCTTAGCAGTTAAGTCCCATAAGATTTCACACACATTTGAACATTTTTGAACATTTTTGAGCGAAAAATCGTTATGATACCTATGACAGTGGAATACCTGTACCGGTACTGTTGTTCTTAAGACTGTAGAGTAGGCAGCTTTAAAATGATGTGTGGTAGTATGGACCAAAAGAAGAAAGTGAGTCCAGTAAACTTGGGCTCTAAAATGCGTACCTTCGTACCTTAAGAGCGATGAGCACCTTTTCATCTTCAATACTATGAGATATAACTTCTATGAACAACTGTTCACAGTTCTTAAGGGACGTATTTTAGAGCCCATGTTTACTAACAGTTTTTCCTCTTGTTTTTGTCCATGCTACCATATATGATAATTGCTTTTCCCACGTTCTTAGCAAGAACACTGCCGGTACATGTATTCCACTGTCGGAGGTATCAGAACGATCTTCGCTTAACACTTTCGACTCTGTCGGTTATGAACCAGGGCTTCTTACCTCAGATTGGCACAATAACCGTCATCACTGCAAGTTTGTATTATCGTGACAACCATCACCACCATCACCACCATCACCACCATCACCACCATCACCACCATCACCACCATCACCACCATCATCATCATCCGCATGGATTCACCCTGTAGACTCAAACGAGAAATAACGGTAACGCGTCCAGTTACTAGAGGAAGTGATTATCGTAAAAATTGAGATGAACCTTGGGGATTGAGAAGCACGAACGAAAGCAGTTATCCACGAGGAGACACGTATTAATGAGCACACAGACAGGGACTACGCGACGACGCTTACCGTTCTAACATCGGTGGAACAATGTTGGGTCCTCGCATTGCAAATCGCTTATCTGTGTAATCACAGACGACGGCGCCACGATCATTCTAGCGCTAAACGGCTCGACTGAAGCAGACCGAATCTACACACGACTGCTTCCAGTACTATGTAAGCTAACATACTGCGTGTAGCCTACGTTTTCGTATCACTCACGTGAAACTAACTGACCTGCTTTTTACACATGTTAAATTCGTTATATATTTTTAAGAACACTGATTATGGCATATTTTCAACTGTTCTAAAACTGCTACACCTTTTAATATATAAACGGTAAGTGGTAGTTTACTAACGCCACTTCCGCCGATCATTTGGAACTTACTTTTCTCTATAGTTAATCATTTTTAGGGTACATTACGGCTGCGAAACGGAAACAGATAATCAGTTTTAAAACAGTAGAATGCGACCAAATACGGCCGCTGTGGCTGAGCGGTTCTAGGTGCTTCAGTCCGGAACCGCGCTGCTGCTACGGTCGCAGGCTCGAATCCTGCCTCGGGTACGGATGTGTGTGATGTCCTTACGTTAGTTAGGTTTAAGTAGTTCTAAGTCTAGGGGACTGATGACCTCAGATGTTAAGTTCCATAGTGCTTAGAGTCATTTGAACTATTTGAGCCACCAAGATGTTGACTTTTCAGAATCTAATTCTACACACAAGTTACAACAATCCTCCGCAGCTCCAGACGGCCTCATTTCGGAAAAACGCCAGCGTCTGTCTCCACGCAGTACGCGGCTTTTCATTGTCACCTGCAAATGTAAGTTTGCGTGGATGCGGGTCTCCTTAATAGCAATGACTTCAGTCGACTTCTCGGTGATGCAAAAATGTTGTAAATGAATTGGTTCAGTAATTATGACAGAATGCTGTAGTTTACAGTACGTGTAAAAAGTATGACAGGCTACGTTGTATTAATATGTTGTGTAATCACTTTCCAATTTCCTAGTCTGTGGAATGTTAATTACGATTTACGGCACCACCAAACGAAAATTCAGGCCAACCCCAAATCTATTGTTAGCAGGGCTCCGGCGTACTGAATGAATTTAGTGGTTGGTGAAATTTTAACATCCGCGAAAGCGGGTAATACTTTTGGTTGCGTAAGCGAGTAAGACACATGTGGATGCCGTTCCGGATGCAGTTAGCAAGACCTCTACCTATAAAATATACCATGGGAATTTAGCAATGAAGTACCAGTTATTTTACCTTTTTTCAAAACAATTTCCACTAATCTCAAAGCATCTCCTCATTGTTCCAGCCCACTGACTGAACTTCTTGCTTCGTCTCTTATCTGATGTTTGACCACGTTCATGAAATCAGGATTGCAGTGGACTGTTCTTTACGAGAAAACTGATGTCAGCCGAATGGAACGGCCTGCACTTAGACTGTTGAGACATTTTTGAGGATTTTGCACATTGTGGGCAACTGTGTTCTTCACTTTGTAGGTACACTCGAATCCACGTTGTGGCGAATTGATAAGCCTGTTTTGGACATAGGTTTTAAAGTATTACGCCTTCATTTTCGATGTAAAATGCTTCTAAGGTAGCTCCACTATTTTTGCTAGAACCCATTACTTCCCATTTCATGTGTACGGGCTTGCTTAACTTGACTCTTTAGGCGTACAGCTCCGTTGTTATTCAATAGATGACACACGCTTCAACCGGGCGCTAGCTTCGCGTCGAGAGACCACCGGCCCGTAATTTACCATCACAGCTTCATTCCTCTTTTCTTTTCCTCTCAAAACCTCTTCATCAGCTCGCTGTGTTTTGGTTCCTTCTTTTTTTTCCTTCTTCTCGATCAATTTCCTTGCTTCTGATTTGACTTTCGACTTATATTTAGTCCTTAATTTCTTCTTCTGATATTTTCAGTCCTTATAGGTAATCTTGTATTTCTTTCAGAAAGCTGGACTTCAATTTACTTACATTAACAAGGTGAAAAATTTTCTTGGTCTTTTTCCATCCATCTTACATTGGCATCCGTAGAGCTGCAGGTATCTTTTACGAAATTTATCCGTTAAAACAACCGAGCATCAGCGTCTTTGTTTTGTATTACCAGATACTGCCGTTTGTTGTAGTGATTCCATGTGAATTTGTACTTGCAGTTTGAATGTTCTTCCTGTATTGGCGATTGTGTTCATTTCCGTCGATTGAATGGTTTCTAGTAAATATTTGAAGTGAGTGACCTTTGAGATTTTTCGATGCTGTTGATTTGGTGTCCGTATACTGAGTTTTTCCACAGAGAATTTAGAGTCCAGTTTTACAGTATATTTCATGCGATTTCTGTCGTTCTAGTTAGGCTTCATGTTCGTTGTTCGTTAATATAGTGAGTCATGTGCAAAGGTGCATTTCACAGTGGCTATTTTGCATTTCTCGTTCCAATTTGGATACCTCTTATATGCTTTTGGCATAAGCAATTATTTTTTCAACACGATCTTGAACGAGAGTGACGATAAGCCATATCCTTCTCTGACACTGGTGTGAATTTCGAATGAGTTTGGGGGTTCTCCCATGAATTTCACTTTTGATGTGGTTCCCAATAATTTTTCCTGGATGACGGCCATGGTCTTTCCATCGACACCTAATTCTTCTAGGCTATCGAACAGGTTTTGTCTGTCAACGATCTGTCTAGAGAGCACTGTACTAGGAGTAAGCATCTACGTTGTAATAATGTGGACAGAGGTAAATACACGTACTGCATTAACAGAAACCTTAATGTGAAGAAACTACAACTAAGCCCAGTGAACAATTCTGTAGCGTAGTCAACTATGCTGTCCACTAATCCTCTGCAGCTAGGCGGCTGCATGGAGCAGACGACTACCAGTTAAACCAAATACGCGGAGCCAAGCCATATTCTGCTCCCTCGTCGCCACCTCTTCGTTTAGGACAGAGGTGGTCTCTGTTAGCGACAACATTTATGAAGCTTTGTATTCAGCGCGGAGGTGAATGACTCGACTACGTGCAAAGTATTTATTTTGACAGGCGGACACGCTCCAGCGACAAGAAAGGGCGTAACAGAGAATCAGAAGCTGCTCGCGGCTGATAGCGCGCCTCGGTCCGCGCGAGCGAAAGATAACTTTCGGTATCTGGGCGGGCAAACACGCGCACGTCCCCGCCGGCTGTTCCGGGCGGTCGATTTCGCGGCGAGTAAACGGCAGCGCCTCCCGGTATTCTGTATATTCTCCGGTAGTGCGGGCCGATAACGTTGTGTTCCCTCAGACACGCGGTTGAAGTTTCGGGCGTGTCTGACAGCGCAGTCGCGTGTGGAAATCCACGAACACTCGTCTCACACACGCCAGCGGCACCGTGCGCGCTCCACCCATGCTTCTGTGATGTAAAAAAGATTTATCTACAGTCTCGCTATCACTTTTCCTGGAATGGGAGTACTAGTCTGGGTATCTTGCGTTTGTGCTCTTTCGAAGCCACAGTTGCAGTTTATTCTTAAATTGTGTAAACTACTCGTACGTGTCCCGAGAGAATTGTCTCCAGAAAATATGTGAAGGCGACGACCCACAGTTCCACAGTTACTACAGCAGTGAATGTGTAATAAACATTGCGTTTGTGTTTGTAACTTACTACATAGATCCACATCACTGTCTATATTATTGTTAATAGTAACAGCCACTACTCCAGTTGCTACTTTAGTTATGTTTATAATGTAGATAAGTACGAATCCGTCTTTTCCAACTGAATTTTCTACTACAGACATGTGCCTGCAGACACACCAATGGACGCATGAAAATAATAGAAAAAATGGAAGGAAGCAATAAATCAAGACCTTAACTCAAAACACACTAAAGCGCCAAAGAAACTGATATAGGCATGCGTATTCAAATACAGACATTTGTAAACAGGCAGAATACGGCGCCGCATCCGGTAACACCTATTTAAGAAAACAAGTGTCTGGCGCAGTTGTTATATACGTTACTGCTGTTCCAATAGCAGGTTACCAAGATTTAAGTGAGTTTGAACGTGGTGTTAACAGTCAGCGTACGAGCGATGTGGAACAGCATCTCCGAGTAGCGGTGCAGTGGGGATTTTCTCGTACGACCATTTCAGAGGTATACCGTGAATATAAAAAATACGGTAGGCTGCGGCCGGAAAAACGTCCTGCAAGAACGGGAACGACGACGACTGAAAGAGACTCGTTCGAATTGACAGAAGTGCAACCGTTCCGCAAATTGCTGCACATTTCATCTATCAAGAAGTGTCAGCGTGCGAATCATTGAACGAAACATTATGTGTATGGTCTTTCGAAGCCGAAGGCCCACTTGCGTACCTTTGATGACTGCACGGCACAAAGCTTTACGCCTCGTCTTGGCCCGTCAACACCGAAATTGGACTGTTGATGACTGGAAACATGTTCCTGGTCGAACGATTATCCTTTCAAATTGTTTCGAGTAGATGGACGCTTCGGGTATGGAGACAACCTCATGAATCCATGAACGCTGCATGTCAGCAGGGGACTGTTCAAGCTGGTAGAGGCTCTGTAATGGTGTGGAGCATGTGCAGTTGGAGTGATATGGACCCCTGATACATCTAGATACGACTCTGGCAGGTGACACGTGCATAAGCATCCTGTCTGATCACCTGCATCCATTCATGTCCATTGTGCATTCCGACGGACTTGGGCAATAACAACATGACAGTGCAACACCCCATACGTCGAGAATTGCTACAGCTTGGCTCCATGAACACTCTTCTGAGTTTAAACACTTCCGCTGGCGGCCGAATACCGCCGACATGAACATAATTGAGCATATGTGGGATGCCTTGCAATGTGCTGTTCAGAAGAATTTTGCAGGCCCTCGTACTCTTACGGATATGGACAGCCCTGCAGGATTCATGGTGTCAGTTCCCTCCAGCACTGCCTCAGACATTAGTCGAGTTCATGCAGCGTCGTGTTGCGGCACTTCTGCGTGCTCGCGCGGACCCTACACAATATTAGGCAGGTGTATCAGTTTCTTTGGCTTTTCAGTAGTGTTAAGATAAATTAAAAGTGCTGCCAACAAACAATTCAGATCACCTGGTAAAATACGCTAGCTGGTCAAAAATATTCGGACGCTTCTATGCAATGCGGAATTGACCACTGGAAGTTCCGAGAGGCAGACACGCCAGTAGAAAAGAAGGCGGAATGTATTGTGTTCCCAGCGGAGATGCAAGAAGGGAAAATGGACTGGTCAGGAGAGTTCAGTGACTAAGAACTTTGACTAATGACACGAACATTTCTGAGCGTATCTGGGATGCCTTGCAATGTGCTGTTCAGAAGAGATCCAGCCCCTGATAATCTTACGGGGCATCATAACAGGCCAATGCTTTCAACTTGGTGGAATCTCGTCGTCACCCGATTCACTCTCACACTTTTCGGATATTTGTAACATCATGAAGACAACATTAAAAATTATGAAAATTTTGTCGGTACACCACCTGCATTCGCCGACAGATAGGATTAAATATACAGAGCAATACAATATTACATGTTGAAGTAAGGACACCGTTTGTATTCCACTACCTCCACGAAGTAACAATCATTGTTTGAGAGAACGTAAAACTGTGATTTGTCATGTTACACAATACCACCCCAGCCTATCGTGTAATGGGCCATCGTTACAGTCCATACTGACGTGGATGCTCATTAGCAGAGACATTTCTCGTACATCAACACACCCCTTTGTGCCGACGTCATCGAAGCTGGAGTCATCTCAGGTTCTTGCACCGTGGATAGGTTGCAGAAAAACCATATCTGTGTATTTGCTGAGGAAAACTCGTCGAATTGTGAGCTGAAGTCCGCCACTAAACCCTGTCACAGCGACTGGTGCCACGGAATTGGGTCGCTCACCTTCACGTTGACGTAACACCTTGCTAAAGGGGACGAGAGCTATCGCGCATATTGCTGTTATCGTTGTGAATACCTTACGCTTCAACACTCCCTTTGTAACCTGTTAGTACGCCATGAATTTTGTATACACTTAAGTAACATAGATTCCGAATCGACAAGGTGCGCGTAAACGTGCGCAGGTAACTATTTATTGAGCGCAGCCGAGCTTGGCAGTAATTGTGTGTACATGTCCAGTAACGATCCTCTCCGAGTAGCTACTTTGCACTGTCAGTACGGTTGAATGATATCTAAATACTCTGATACTTCAAAATTGCGCATCAGTACGATTGCGACCCGCTGTTCCTGAAGTGGACGATTCACCATGTTTGTCAAACATAGTAAATATTTAATGGAAACGCAACTAAATTCACGAAAACATGAATCAAATCAGATTCCTACATCAGAAACAAACAAGTTGTGGACTTCATTCTATTAACTTTCAATCAACGAGAGCGCAATTAAGCTACTTGCCTGTTAAATGTCATGTTTCAGTTTGATGTTCAAATAATTGGTCTCCTCCTACAGTTTATATTGCCCCACCCCTAATTCCTCCCTTTACCAAATTGGCTTCCTTTCGATGCCTCAGGTTGTTTTCTATCAATCGTTCCCTTGCTTTAGTCAGGTTTGTGCCATAAATTTCTTTTCTCCTGTTCTATTCACTACGTCTTCTTTACTTATTCTATTTATTTATCTAATCTTTAATATTCTTGGACCGGAAAGCAGTCGCCAAGCAAACGCTGGACGATACAGTCATTCGTTAAATTTTTTTACATAGTAGTGTCAAGCAGTTAAAGAGTAAGGTAAAAATGCGAAGGAACAGACTGTTCGTCCTAACCGTCATATGTCTCATGATTTTTTAATATTTTACTAAGGATCCAAAGTTTTCCTGGTCACCATATCTTCCCATTTTTTTACCTTACACTTTAACTGCTTGAAGCACTACGTAAATATTTTTAACGAATGACTATCATACAGAGTTTGCTTGACGATTTCTTTCCGCTGTAAGCTTAATTGTATGATTTTCTGAGGATGGCAAATTAATTTGCCGAAACTAGCCAAGAAGTTAATTTAATAAAAAAAACTGTGCAGCTGACGACTGACTATTTCTATTGTCAAAAGTACTTTTCGAGTTTCATTTCTTTACGTGATCGTTTCACCGTCGCCTAATTTGATTCAGCCACATTTGATTATCCTTGGTTTACTTTTGATGATCATCTTATAATCTCTTTTCGGGACATTATCCATTCTATTCAACTGCCCCCACCCTCTCCCCTCCCCCCCCCCCCCCCCAAGTCCTTGCCATCTCTGACAGAATTACAATGTTGTTGACAACCCCCAAGTTTTTATTTCTTCACCCTCTACTTCCATTTCTTTTAAAATTTTCTTTTTGCTTTCCTTTACTGCTTACTCAGTGCACAAATACAACAACACAGAGGATAGGCAACAGCCGTGACCCATTCCCTTCTCAACCGCTCGTTTTCTTTTCATTTCTTGAAACTCTTTCTAACACCAAACCAGCTTCTATACAAGTTGTGAATAACCCTTCGCTGTCTGTATTTTTCCCCTGGTACCTTTAGAATTTCGAAGATGTTTACTATCAACGTTGTCAAAGACTTTCTTTAAATCTACAAATGCTGCAAGTGAACACTATGTGATCAAAAGCATCCGGACACCCTCAAAAACATATCAGCGATCTCAGAAGTCATTAGACATTGTGAGAGAGCAGAATATGGCGCTCCGCGGAACTCACGGACTTCGAACGTGGTCAGATGATTGGGTGTCACTTGTGTCATAAGTCTGTACGCAAGATTTCCACACTCATAAACATCCCTAGGTCCACTATTTCCGATGTGATGGTGAAGTGGAAACGTTACGGGACACGTACAGCAAAAAAAGCGTACTGGCCGATCTCGTCTGTTGAGCGACAGAGACCGCCGACAGCTGAAGAGGGTCGTAATGTGCAATAGGCAGATACCTATCCAGACCATCACACAGTAATTCCAAGCTGCATCAAGATCCACTGCAAGTACTATGACATTTAGGCGGGAAGTGAGAAAACTTGTATTTTATGGTCGAGCGGCTGCTCATAAGCCACACATCACGTCAGTAAATTTCAAACAACGCCTCGCTTGGTGTAAGGAGCGTAAACACTGGACGATTGAACAGCGGAAATAAGTTGCGTGGAGTGACGAATCACGGTACACAATGTGGCGATCCGACGGCAGGATGTGGGTATGGCGAATGTCCAGTGAATGTCATCTGCCAGCGTGTGGAGTGCCAACAATAAATTATGAGGCGGTGGTGTTATGCTGTGGACGTGTTTTTCATGGAGGGCGTCTTGCATCCCTTGTTGTTTTGCGTGGTACTATCACAGCATAGGCCTACATTGATGTTTTAAGCACCTTCTCTCTTCTCTCTGATGAAGAGCAATTCGGGGATGGCGATTGCATATTTCAACACGATGAAGCACCTGTTGATAATACACGGCCTGTGGGGGAGTGGTTACACGACAATAACATCCCTGTAATGGACTGGCCTGCACCGAGTCCTGACCTGAATCCTACAGGACACCTTTGAGAAGGTTTGGCACGCCGGCTTCGTGCCAGGCCTCATCGACAGACATCGATACCTCTCCTCAGTGCAGCACTCCGTGAAGAATAGGCTGCCGTTCCCCAAGAAACCTTCCAGCACCTGATTGAACATATGCCTGAGAGAGTGGAAGCTGTCATCAAGGCTAAGGGTGGGCCAACACCATACTGAATTCCAGGATTATCGATGGAGGGGGCCACGAACTTTTAAGTAATTTTCGGCCAGGTGTCCGGATACTTTTGATCACACAATGTATGTTGCCTATTTCCTAATATAGCTACTGCGTTTTTGAGTCTTCAGTCTTCTGACTGGTTTGATGTGCTCCACCACGAATTCCTCTTTTGTGCCAATCTCTTCACCTCAGAGTAGCACTTGTAACCTACACTCTCAGTTATCTGATGTATGTCTTGTAATCTCTGTCTTCCTCCACAGTTTTTATCCTCTATACCTCCGTCTAGTACCATAGAAGTTTATTCCCAGATGTCTCAGCAGATGTGCTATCGTCCTGCCCCTTCTTGTCAGTGTTTTCAACATATTCCTTTCCTCGCCTATCCTGCCGAGAAACTCCTCATTCCTTACCTTATTAGTGCACCTAATTTTTCACATCCTTCTCTGCCACCACATCTGAAACTCTTCGATTTCCTTCTGTTCCATTTTTCCCACACCCCACGTCTCACTACCACACATTGCTGTGTTCCAAACTTACACTGTCAGAAATTTCTTCCCGCATTACCCTCCCCAGTGGCGGCCGTGTGCTGGAGACGTGGGAGGGCCCCCTGGCGCTGCGGCCGTCCAGCGCCCGAGCCCACAGTGCCAGGCGCTCCCCCTTGTTTGCAGTGCGCAGCCGCCTTTGTCTCGGCGCGGGGCCGTCTGTTTGTGCTGCAGACGCGGCGCCGGCAGCTCTCCGGAAGCGCACGCACTCTGCCGCTGCCCCTCGCCTGCTCCTGAGGCTGTCACACCTCTCAGCGCCCCTCCGCCTGTCACCGCAGCAGTACATCGCGAAAACTACCAGACCCAACCCCAGAATAAAACTGCCCTCCAAAATGATGGAATGTCCTATTATCACAATGGAATTTCCACTAGAAGGAACCGTCGTAAATGGAGGAAGGGGGAGGGGGATAGGGAAGAGGGAGTATATTATAGGGAAAGCATTGTGTGTTGGCGAAGGGATTGGGAAGTTGTATCTGATGGGAAAGGGGAGGAGGCGGGGGCGGAAATTGTATGTGTTGGAGGGAAAGGGGTGACAGCAGTTCTATGTGCTGAAGGAGAAGGGGTGACAGCAGTTCTATGTGCTGAAGGAGAAGGGGTGTTGAAAGTTCTAGCTGAAGGAGAAGGGGCTGTGTGTGAAAGATGTATGTGCTGACATAGAAGGGGGTGTGTGGAAGATGTAAGTGCTGATGGAAAGAAGGAGGGGTGTGGAAGAGGTATGTGTTGAAGGAGAAGGGGGGATGTGGAAGATGTATGTGCTGAAGGAGAAGGGGGGGGTGGGAGATGTATGTGCTGAAGGAGAAGGGGGGGGGGGGGTGGAAGATGTATGTGCTGACGGAGAAGGGGGGGGGTGGAAGATGTATATGCTGACGGAAAGGTGGTCACAAGTTGAAGGTGCTGGCAGAAAGGGTAGATGGAATTTGTTGCGTTGTGGGAAAGGTGGGGGGCAGATATTGTATATGCTGGGGGAAAGGGGGTGGAAGTTGTATGGGCTGGGGGTGGAAACTGTATGGGCTGGGGGTGGAAACTGTATGGGCTGGGGGTGGAAACTGTATGGGCTGGGGGTGGAAACTGTATGGGCTGGGGGTGGAAACTGTATGGGCTGGGGGTGGAAACTGTATGGGCTGGGGGTGGAAACTGTATGGGCTGGGGGTGGAAACTGTATGGGCTGGGGGTGGAAACTGTATGGGCTGGGGGTGGAAACTGTATGGGCTGGGGGTGGAAACTGTATGGGCTGGGGGTGGAAACTGTATGGGCTGGGGGTGGAAACTGTATGGGCTGGGGGTGGAAACTGTATGGGCTGGGGGTGGAAACTGTATGGGCTGGGGGTGGAAACTGTATGGGCTGGGGGTGGAAACTGTATGGGCTGGGGGTGGAAACTGTATGGGCTGGGGGTGGAAACTGTATGGGCTGGGGGTGGAAACTGTATGGGCTGGGGGTGGAAACTGTATGGGCTGGGGGTGGAAACTGTATGGGCTGGGGGTGGAAACTGTATGGGCTGGGGGTGGAAACTGTATGGGCTGGGGGTGGAAACTGTATGGGCTGGGGGTGGGGAGGAGGTGGAAGTAGTATGTGATGGGGTTGGGGAGGGGGGGAGGGGGTGATAGTTACATGTGGAGGGGTAAGTGGGTGTGGAAGTAGTTGTGATGTCAGAAAGGTGTGGAGTTATGTGTACTTTGGGAAAGTGGTCAGTTGTATGTGGCAGGTAACAGATGTCTAGGCTGGGAAGAAAGGGGGTGACGAGTTACAGACTGAAGAGCCAAAGAAACTGGTACACCTGCCTAATATCGTGTAGGGTCCCCGTGAGCATGCAGAAGTGCCGCAACACGACGTGGCGTGGACTCGACTAATATCTGAACTAGTGCTGGAGGGAACTGAGACCATGAATACTGCAGGGCTGTCCACAAATCCGTGAGAGTACGAGGGGGTAGACGTCTCTTCTGAACAGCACTTTGCAAGGCATCCCAGATATGCTCAATAATGTTCACGTCTGGCGGAATTGTTTAAACTCAGAAGAGTGATGCTGGAGCCACTCTGTAGCAATTCTGGACGTGCAGTGTATCGCATTGTCCCGCTGGAGTTACCCTAGTCCGTGGGAATGCACAATGGACATGAATGGATGCAGGTGATGAGACAGGATACTTACGCACGTGTCACCTGTCAGAGTCGTATCTATATGTATCAGGGGTCATATATCACTCCACCTGCACAAACCCCACACCATTACAGAGCCTCTACCAGCTTGAACAGTCCCCCTGCTGTTATGCATCGTCCATGGACTCATGAGGTTGTCTCCATACCCGTACACGTCCATCTACTCTATACAATTTGAAAGGAGAATCTTCCGACCAGGCAGCATGTTTCCAGTCCAAGGCCAGGCGTAACGCTTAGTGTCGTGCAGTCATCAAAGGTACACGAGTGGGTCTTCGGCCCCGAAAGACCATCTTCCAGTAGTTGCTTTGTCACTACTTTGTGAGTAAAGTGGAACCACCGTCTTGAGGATCCGTAACTCTAAGATCATCTATCTTAAATGCGAATGTGCGTGAGATTATAACGTCTCGTCTTGACAATATTTTTCAATGTAGCAACTCTTCTTTATGTTCACTCAAGTGGTGTGTACTTTGTCAGACCAGTACCACGTGCTTATACAGTTGTTTGACCCATCAGGTTAATAGTAAGACGATAGTAACCAGTTCGAGGTTTTTCTTTTGTAAATTGCGTTTCGATGTAATTTATTTTAACTATCAAAATTATTGTGGAGTTACACTCTTTGTGTAAACCAAGTTTACCACGTGAAGCATGTGGTGTAATCATCAAAGTAGCCCTCAGCTATTCTTTTCGGGAAGATTTCACAGTGAGTTAGTATGAATTTAGTATACCAGTGTGTGGTAATTTCATGACGGACAGGACTGCGTTAGGAACGTAACTTCTTTGGGTGAAAATTGAATTGGATGGTTGTGGTTAATTTCCTCTTTCATATGTTTCGACGTTCTTCGGGTGTTATTTTATGAATGCAGTGTTGTATGCAGTCTCCCAATCTTGGCTCCATATTTGATGTGTTCTGTAAGATTACAAACTCACACTTTCACAATCCTAAATAAGGCACCAGTTCAGTTATGAATCAAGTTTAATATGCTGAAATTTTAACGGAACAATGATCAATGTTAAAATAAATGTCCAAATATAAACTGATTTGTTTCTTTTTATTTAAATTCTCTTTATATATATATCACCGGTTGTCGTAAGATGACTATTAAAAGATTATAATTAATGTTAGTCTGTTTGGGAATTTGGTAAGCTAGACTGGATACCTGGTGAAACAGTTGCTCAGTAATGCAAGGTTAACTTCCCCAGATAGCTCACAGCTTTTAACCCGCTTTTATTGTCTTGAATATCAGCACCGCTTTCAGAACAACTTAATGCATCAACATTACAAAATGATAGGAAAATCAAAAATAGTTGGTTTTCCTATGACCTTACAGTTCACGCACCCTAAGTTGAAATCCATTTGCGGTATGCGTAGACGACTTATTTAAACGAATAATACAATGGAAGAGGCCCTCCAGTGCGGCTGCCCCTGTACGGCCCCAGCCACTGACCTACAGTAGCAGACTAAGAACCCCGGCAAAGTTCCCACTGCAGGCCGCCAGTGTTTCAGGCAAGAGTACCACTATCAGTAGGCAGGCACTTACGCTGAATCTTTGTTGACAGATTCGTTTCCTACTCATATGATGCAGCCTGCTCTCCCCCCCCCCCCCCCCCCCACCGACCTGGGGTCCTGTGTTGCCACTACCAAGTTCCAAACCCATGGACCTGGACGTGACGCGTCAGTCAACACTGAGTGGACAACAGGGATGATGTTTCGTTCAATGGTTCTCACGCTGACACTTGTTGATGGCTGAAATCTGCAGCAATTTGCGGAAGGATTGCACTTCTGTCACTTCGAACGATTCTCTTTCAGTCGTCGTTCGTCCCGTTCTTGCAGGACGTTTTGTCCGGCCGCAGCGATGTCGAAGATTTGATGTTCTACCGGATTCCTGATATTCACGGTACACTCGTGGAATGGTCGTACGAGAAAATCCCCACTGCATCGCTACTCGGAGATGCTGTGCCCCATCGCTCGTGCGCCGACTATAACACCACGTTCAAACTCGCTTAAATCTTAATAACCTGCTATTGTAGTAGCAGTAACCGTTCTAACAAATGAGCCAGACACTTGTTTTCTTATATAGGTGTTGCCGACCGCAGCGCCGTATTCTGCCTGTTTACAGATCTCTTTATTTCAATGCGCATGCGTATACCAGTTTCTTCGGCGCTTTAGTGTGTGTCTTTTGATACGGTGCGAGGAGATGTAGGTGTCTGGGATAGTGAGGGAGGAGTTGCGTGTATTGTTTAAAGGGAAGAGGTGTTGTATGTGTGGAGGAATGGCGCTGGAGTTTGTGTGTCGGGTGGGAGTGAAGGCGGAATGATAGTTGGTACTGGTACAATAGCCAGACCATATTGAGCAGTGGTAAGACCCTAGACAGGCATTCATCTAACTCTACGTCCACACTCTGAAAGCCACCTGAAGATGAGTGACAGTACATCCAGTTCCGCTGTCACCCTCCCCCTCCCCGCTTTTCAGTATTTTTTCGCGAATGGTACTTGGAAAGTACCGTAAATAAACCTCTGTATTAGCAATGATTTCTGCTGTGAGCCTACGTCGATCTCGAATCTCTCTCTTGGGTCTTGGCCTTTTCGCGAGAAATACGTGGGAAGAACTAATTTGTACGTTGCGCGATTCTTCCTGGAACATAGGCTTCAGAATTTCGAAAGTGAACATACACAACGCCTTGTAGCGTCTACCAATGGATTTTATCAAGCTGCTTCGTAACGCTCTCGCTGTTACTAACCGATCCTTTTACGATACAATCCGCTCGTCGTTGGATCCTCTGAACATCCTTTGTTCTCTCTCTCTCTCTCTCTCTCTCTCTCTCTCTCTCTCTCTCTCTCTCTCTCTCTCTCTCTCTGAGTCAAAAACATGGTAATGGTACCAAAGTGATGAGCAATACCCAAGTACCTGCCGAACAACTTATTTGTAAGGAACGTGTTTCGTAGAAGAAGTACATTTCGTTAAGATTCTTCGAATGACTCTCATTCTGCTAGCTGCTGTACCTTTTTATGCTTCATTCCACTTTAGGTCACTCTGGAAGGACAATTATGGGTACTGTACGATTGTTACTCTTTATAGTATTTTATCTCCAAGGTAATAGTTTAACAGCCATGGAGCTCTTCGCCTATTTATGCGTAAAATATTACATTTATGGAAAGGGAAGTGCTTCAAATTACCGTCCAGACATCCATATTAAAGTTTTCAGCGGTTTTCCTGAGGCACTGATACAGTTATTTTGAAAAGGGAACGGCTAGTTTACCTCCCGGTCCTTCCAAGAATTCGCGCTTGGGCTCCATCTCTAATGACTTCGCCGTCGACGCGAGGTTGAAACCTATTACTACTCTCTTCCTTAAGCAATGAACCAAGCTCGTGTTGATATTCGAGATGGTGCTTCATAGACCGCCCACGTTTACATCTATTAGAGGCAGTCAAATGAAACCTAGACACATGAAAAAAGTAAACTGTTTATTACTTCAAAAGTAATTACCATAATTGTTAATACATTCATCCCACTGTGAAACAAGGAGGTCATTGCTGTCAGGGAAATGTTTTTACGGCTGTAGACGGAACCATGATTGAACCTAGGCATGTACCTCTTCGTCCATTTTTCCTCTCTTTCCTTAACCATTCGGGGATGGCTTGCAGGAAGAAAGACTTGCATTACCCTTCCGTATTAGCCGAATTTCGCTAGTTACAGCGTCATCATGATTACACAACATGTCTGTTGGAGGCAATACATTATTTCTAGACTTTTTTGGAAACCGGGGTCACAGTATTTTGTGATTATGGTTTCCTGCGACGCAAAACGCCTCTTTTTGTTTTGTTTTTGTGTAGCGTCTCCCACTGCAGTTTGTTCAGAATTTATGTTATTCTCCGGCTGACCAAACGAAAACTTTGCCACAGTAAGCTGCAACTTCCACTGATGCAGCTACAGGTAATTCATTAAATGATCTTAATGCTCTGATTAATCAGTTACAGGCATTCTCTATAATAATATTAATTGTTTTCATCATTACTTTATAGTTTCACGTACACGCATCGCCCATATCTCCCTGTGTCTCGTACTTAACTACAAACTAAAACTAAACTCCGTCCGAACAGGTCTCGGAAGATCGTAATGGCACCGAAAGACCGTAATGTCATCTCAGCGTATAGGCGACACTGGCATGTGGTCAGCATACCACACTGCCGGCCGTTGTCATTTTCCGGTGACCGGAGCCGCTGTTTCTTAGTCAAGTAGCTCCTCGATTTGCCTCACGAGGGCTGAGTACACCCGCTTGCCAACGGGCTCGACATAGCTGATGGTCACCATCTAAGTGCTAGCCAAGCCCAACAGCGCTTAACTTAGGTGATCTGACGAGAACCGGAGTTACCACTGCGGCAAGGCCGTTGGCCCAGTAATTACCTAGTTTTGAATATATGATTTTACTTCAGTCATTTTTAAGCGATTTCCATATCTTTGATTGTTGATCGAGTGAGATGCCAGAGACGCTTGCGCGTTTAGTTCGAACATCACTGTAGTCATTTTCTTTCTACTCGCCAACTATTAGAAAATGTAAAAGGCATAACCACCGTTTTATGAACCCCACTTCTGCGAAAACTTCCTCTGTGGTAGCCAAGTTCTGAAATAGATTTTGCTTAG
This sequence comes from Schistocerca cancellata, assembly GCF_023864275.1. Lineage (NCBI taxonomy): Eukaryota > Metazoa > Arthropoda > Insecta > Orthoptera > Acrididae > Schistocerca > Schistocerca cancellata. The sequence goes on along the minus strand of NC_064631.1, from coordinate 436,545,183 downwards.
GCTTCATTACAGCATTAGCGTTGATTGAGTCGATTAATAAGAATAAATATTCAGGTTCGTTCGACGATGAAGTTTCAACCTCACATTGTGATTTTAGTTATTCAGAAAACATTCTAAGATAATGTAATTATTATTTGCATGTTTTGAACGTAATGGCGTAATTGTGAATCAATAAAAGAATCCGTAGTTTTCAGCTTGTTTATAGCTGTGAATTATTTACCGATCCTTATCAAAACGATGTACTTAAGGAATGCTAACAACAGCAATTCCACCGTAATTAAAAAAGTTGTCTTGATCGTATCTGGAAGGCTACACTCTCGTAGTCGTTATTCAGACTAGCTCTTATTTTTCTGATCGATGAACCTGCTACACACGTCAAATATAGGCGTAAACGTTCAGATTATCGAAATTAAAGCCTACAATAATTAGAAATATTTTCGAATGTCAACTGCCGCCAGAGAGACGGGTGTTATTGTCATGTTGAATACTAGCACTCTGAAAGAAGTCCTAGTTTTCGTTACTCCCGTAGTAGTCGAAATTTTGTAATAGAATCTGACAAGAGCTATCATGTGGAGTAGATTTTATTGCTTGCGTTTTACGTTCATTGACACTGCAAGTGTTTCAGCGGATAAGAAAGGGACATGAGAGTGCTTGTGTAGCACATATTTTTATCTCTGACTCTTCAAATCGCTTAATGTAAAATTTAATGTATCTACAGTAAAAAATGCATCTCAAAACACACGAAACAGAGGCATTGCAATGCAGTCATCAAACCTCTGTGTCTTTATGGGGTTGAAAGAGGGACTCTGAAGAAATCAAAAAGAGGAACGTAAAAAGGAAGAAACCAGGAAAATATTAATTCCGCATTATAATGAGAAAGGAACATACAGAATAACAACAAATAAAGAAATGAAAAGACTGTCATGTATTCGGTCACGAAAAAATCGCAGGTTAAAAGTTCCACGGGCATTTTAAAAGAATGGAACAAACCAGATTGATTACACAGGTTGCGAAATTCTACACAGTAGAGCTGAAACTGAAACAGTAAAATCGATCGGTGCAGCAAAAGAAAACCTGAAAGAAGCATAGTAGCCCAACGCTATATACAAAAAAGAAAGGAAAAAACACAGAAAATTCACTACTGGGCAGTTGGCCTGGCAGAGAAACCATAGACCGAACAGCTTGGTCTGACGAGCGAAAATGAGGCCATTCTGAAAGAATGGAAATAATATGAACACAAGACAAGCTGAAAGAAAACATAGGGGCCCAAATGTGAATAATAATAATAATAATAATAATAATAATAATACTGTATATTCATATACAAATGTTTACTGCATTCACAGTTAACCGATTCACTGTTGCCGATTTCAGTCACGCAGACCGAAGGGGGTCTTGCATTCGAGCTTAATAATTTGAAGATTTATGACCATTACCCAGTTTGGTAGATTTTCAATCCTGAGTCTTCAGTGTGTACGAATATATGCCAGTTGTGTAACGAACAGGATACTTTAGAGAAAGCGTCAAGGCAGAAACTAAGAGCAGGAGCTGCTACGCTAACCATTTCGATACAGCGAATGCGTGGCATGCGCGACCAACGAAAGGAGATATGGCCACATTTAACGTGACTGAGAAGTTGGAAACAGTTATTTATTGACATTTCAGCCACGATATCAAGAGAAAACGGTACATTTCTTGTGTGTCGACACGGTGTCCGGGTTACTGCTCAGACAGGACGAGGTCTGTGACGTCAGGATGTGGAATTTCTACGTTTCGGAGCCATCTAGAGCTGAAATGTCGAATTTTTGGCTTCTGTAATAGAGCTTACGTTCCATGAAAAAATGTTTCGACGCCTCTGCTCATTAAAGATACATAAAAAACGCATTATGGTGACAAATAGTTTTGATGAATTGTCCGATACATATGTCGGTATTTAAAAGTACTAGAATACCTAAACCTGAAAATATCAGTAAACATGTAGCAGAGAAAAACACATTAAACTTTGAGGGTATAGAGGCAAGAAACGAACTTGGTTGGCGATATTGGCCAATAGTGTATCTCGTATGTGCGGTAGGAATTGGGGGGGGGGGGGAGAATCGGGGAAACGAAGCATAATTTCTTACAAAATAAAACTTAAAACTTGTCATAAACTGTTTTTAATTCTCTATAATATTTTTAATTTATTTATCAGGCAACATAAAAGGCTACCACTTTGTAATTGGTATTTACTACAATCTATTGCGCCTGAGGGGAGTAGGTGTTTCGAAGGAAGACGACTGGCCTCGGATGGTGCAATTAGCTTTTTCAGCTGAGCAAAATTAAAGGTCAAGTCCTATTGGATAGCTTTTATTGCCACCTAGCATTATCACTCGCAAAAGGAATAGCGGCGAAGGGCGAAACAAAGAAAGGGAATTCACGACAAATGGCTCTGAGTGTACTTGCTACTACTCAACAGCAACTTTCTGACAATAATCAGACGGATAATGAATTGAGCCATCAGTCTGTGTGGCGGAGCGGGACGCTGTTTTCGTTTGCAGGGATCATAATCATTGTTTTTAAAACTTTTCATCATCTTAAGCGCCTCTGTATCCACTGATGCCCCCATAGTGATCTTAGTGATTTTCTACGTACATGATGAAGAATCGCTACTTAAGGTAGCTGCACTCCAAGTGTGTCCATTTTCAGAAGGAATATCTGTGTGCTTGCGACATGTGTAGCCTGCAACTGCCGCTAGAGAGCACTGCAAACGCAGATTACGTTGCCGAAAACGTTCGGTGCGACAATGTTGCAAATCACGTTCGCAGAAGACACTCGTGTGAGGATGTCCTACACTTGGTTGTCTCTGTTGTTAAATACCTTCAGGGGAAAGTGGGGACTGTGACTACTTCTTTAAACAGCATAACGTAAGTGTGGAGGGTCATTGTTGCAGCAAATACGGTTTCAATCGAAGTACGAAGTTCATAATACTCAATCCATGGACATGGAGGCACGGATGTAACAACTGTTCATTAAGAACCCGCTGTACGCTATTGGCTACAATATTTATTCTATGTATAATAAGATACTCACTTCTAGTGACTGCCTCTCGGATACTTTGAAAGAGGGGTGTTTTCGTAGTTCAGGCGATTCAGTGTCTCATTACCGATCGATAGTTTTACATACTTCTTCCCATTCAGGAGAGACACAAGGAGACTGCACTTCACTAAACTTATTCTCAGTGCTCCTAGAAGAGTTTTTGAATCACTGAACCGCAAAGACGAAGACTTGTCACGTGTCAATGGAATTTTGACGGTCATCGTCTGTCGCTGCCATGGTACTGTCTGCCATTTGTGCAGATAAACTTCAACAACGAATGGCAGGTGGCTGAACAGAGCAGGTTTGGAATTAAATTACAGTAAGACTATAACAATGTATAGTCAACGTACAGAAAAAATGATAGATACATATAAATAATAACGTTGTAGAAGTATATTTTTCTTGTACTTAATCCCGTTAAAAAGAAAGATTGATATGTTAAATCACCCTTCAGCTCTCTCCAAATGAGAAAATCCAGTCAAAGACTGGAGTCACACCGAAAGAAAAACATAAGGATAAATATGACCTGGAGAATCTTTTGTGAACGACATAAGGTTGGAAAAGGAGGTAAACTTCAACAAAAAATAGTTGAACTTCATAAGAGCGATCAGTGTGTACAGGGCGTCTATTATGTCAAAAAAATCAGAATTTGGAAACTATTAAGGTTACAATGAAATAAATACCCCTAGCTGCCTACAGGCGTTGATATGTCAACGGGGACAGTTGAAAATGTGTGCCCCGACCGGGGCTCTAACCCAGGATCTCCTGCTTACATGGCAGACGCTCTATCCATGTGGGCCACCGAGGACACAGAGGATAGTGTGACTGCAGGGACGTATCTCTGACACGCGTCCCGTGAGACCCACATTCCCAACTTATTGTCCCGTACTATATTCATAGTACCCCTGCCCATTATACTCATTACTCGAGGCTTTTTGCCGATTCCCGTAAGAGTTTGGGCACTGTTTGTACATCCGCACAGAAGATGATGGTCAAATGGGCGGTGAGCCTTAATATACGTATATAAAGATGGTATCTGTTCTTTCGGACATATCCCAATGAACAGATACCATCTTCATACATATAACTATTAAGGTTTACTACAAAACATTAGCAACTCTCAAAGCCTTTTTTTCTTTGTCCTTTGTTGCAAATTTGACGTGAAGAGTATTCATATGGCGACAAACCTAGAGAAGGTGCAATGTGTTATATGATACGCAGAATCCAAATTTATGACAATGATACTGCGGAGTTCTCGACGGCATTGTGGGGAAAGCACCATCGAAAAGAAATAATAATAGTGAGGTGGTTCAAAATCTTGAAAGAGGTAGACAGTGTCTAAGATCTTCCTCAAAGTGGACGCTCCGTTCGTATCAACATACTTGACATTTCATTTTACCCGAAGCCAACAACTCATGAAAAAAAACAACAGGTAGCTAGAGTTTGGTGCGGTGCCGAACCAAGATTCATGCTGGATAGAGGTAAAACAGAAAAACATCATCCGCTAACTCACAACGGAGACTAATGTGTCTCTTGAGTAACTTTGAGGGACTTGCATTAAAAAGGTTTGTGACGAAATAGCGCCAAAGAAACTGATACAGCATTCGTATTCAAATACAGAGATATGCTAACAGACAGAATACGGAGCTGCGGTCGGGAACTCCTATATAAGATAAGTGTCTGGCGCAGTTGTTAGATCGGTTACTGCTGCTACAATGGCAGATTATCAAGATTTAAGTGAGTTTGAAGGTGGTGTTATAGGCGGCGCACGAGCGATAGGATACAGCATCTCCGAAAAAGCGATGAAATGGGCATTTTCCCGTACGACCATTTCACGAGTGTACCATGAATATCAGGAATCTGGTTGTTGTTGTTGTTGTTGTTGTTGTTGTTGTTGTCGTCTTTAGTCCTGAGACTGGTTTGATGCAGCTCTCCACGCTACTCTATCCTGTGCAAGCTTCATCTCCCAGTACCTACTGCAACCTACATCCTTCTGAATCTGCTTAGTGTATTCATCTCTTGGTCTCCCCCTACGATTTTTACCCTCCACACTGCCTTCCAATACTAAATTGGTGATCCCTTGATGCCTCAGAACATGTCCTACCAACCGATCCCTTCTTCTGGTCAAGTTGTGCCACAAACTTCTCTTCTCCCCAATCCTATTCAATACTTCCTCATTAGTTATGTGATCTACCCATCTAATCTTCAGCATTCTTCTGTAGCACCACATCGAATATCCAACATCGCTGCTGCCGGAAAAACATCCTGCAAGAACGGGACCAACGACAACTGAAGAGAACCGTTCAATATGACAAGTGCAACCCTCCCGCAAATTGCTGCACATTTCAATGCTGGACCATCAAAAAGTGTCAGCGTGTGAAACATTCAACGAAACATCATCGATATGGTCTTTCGGGGCCGAGGGCCCACTCGTGTACCTTCGATGACTGCACGACACAAATCTTTGCGCCTCGCCTGGACCCGACAACACCGACATTGGACTGTTGATGACTGGAAACATGTTGCCTGGTCGGACGAGTCTTGTTTCAAATTGTATCGAGCGGGTGGATGTGTACAGGTATGGAAACAACCTCATGAATCCATGGACCCTGCATGTCAGCAGAGGACTGTTCAAGTTGATGGGGGCTCTGAAATGGTGTGGGGTGTGTGCAGTTGCAGTGATATGGGGCCCCTGATACTTCTAGATACGACTCGGACAGGTACCACGTACGTAAGCATCCTGTCTGATCACCTGCATCCATTCATGTCCACTGTGCATTCCGACGAACTTGGGCCATTCCAGCAGGACAATGCGACACCCCACACGTCTAGAATTGCTACAGAGTGGCTCCAGAAACACTCTTCTGAGTTTAAACACTTCGCCCGGCCACAAAACGCCTCAGACATGAACATTATTGGGGATGTCTGGGATGCCTTGCAACGTGCTGTTATGAAGAGATCTCCACCCCCGTACTCTGATGGATGTATGGAGAGCTCTGCATGAATCATGGTGTCAGTTCCCTTCAGCACCACTTCAGACATTAGTCGAGTCCACGCCACGTCGTACTGCGGCACTTCTCCTTGCTCACGGGGACCCTACACGATATTAGCCAGGTGTACCAGTTTCTTTGGATGTTCAGTGCAAGAGGGCGGCAGCTGCGAAAGTCGCTTTAGAACTGAATTAAGTACTCGCACTTTTTAGAGGAGAAGGCTTGGTTAAAGGCAGACTGAAATATTTCGTGAACCGATCGTAAATTCGTTTTTGGCTGACCTTTCTGTCTGTAGGAACACACCTTAGGACTAAACCACCAGGCCCAGAGGACGAAGAGTGGTCTACAAACTCATTTTGAGCAGAGTAGTGCTGTATCCAGATACTTAATTAACTGGTCTCTTAGAAGGCGAGTTCCTCATATCAAAATGCTCAGTCTAGCGACCCCCACTTGCAGCTTCAGTGTTGTACACACATACCGTGTAGCCGCAGACAGCGGCGTCAGCAGTTAGGGCTCGAGTGCAGAAGACGGCGCCTGCCGCTTTGATTAAGAAGAGCGAAGCCCGCGGAGGGCGGTGGTGGCGCGCTGGGAGGTCAGCTCGGTGTTTGTTTTGGCGTGGCCGCCACCGCCTCCGCCGCCCCCGCAGACGGGAGCTGCCGCAGCCCCCGCCGGCGCGGCCTAATTGAGCGTTTGGGCTGCGCTTCTCTGACAGCGGACCGTCCGTCAACTCGGCAGCGAAACCACCGCCAGAGTCCCGCAGTCCCCACGTGTCCAGTCTGGGAGGTGGCTCTGCCGCTGATTACACTCGAGTGACAAAAGTCAAAGTATGCCTCCTGACATCGTTTCGGACCACCTTTCACTCGCCGTATAGCAACAGCCAGACGTGGTATGGACTCTAAGTCACTGGAAATCTTCTGCAGAAATATTGAGTCATGCTGCCTCTACAGTCGTCCCTAACTGCGAAAGTGTTGTCGGTGCAAGATTTTGTGCACAAACTGACCTGTCGAATTCGTGCCATAAATGTTCTGGGTGCTCAGATCATTTGCTCGAATTGTCCAGAATGTTCTTCAAACCAATCGTGGACAATTGTGGCCCGGTGACACGGCGCACACCTATCTATAAAAATTCCATCGTTGTTTGGGAACATGAAGTCCATGAATGGCTGCAAATGGTCTAGTAGCCGAACATAACCATTTCCAGTCAATGATGGGTTCAGTTGGACGAGAAGGCCCAGTCCATGTAAACACAGAACACGCCATTAGGGAGCCATCATCACCAGCTTGCCCAGTGCCTTGTTGACGACTTGGACCCATGGCTTCGTGGGGCCTGCACCATACTCGAATCCTACCATCAACTCTTACCAACTGAAACTGGGACTCATGTGGACAGGCCACGTTTCTCCAGTCGTCTAAGGTCCGACCGATATGGTCTCGGGCCCAGGAGAGGCGCTGCAGGCGATGTCGTGGTGTTATCGAAGCAATCGTGTCGGTTATCTACTACCATAGACAATTGACGCCATACTTCGCTGCACTGTCCTAACGAATGCGTCCGTCGTACGACCCACACCGAGTTCTTCGGTTGTTTCACGCTTGTCTGTCAGCACTGACAACTCTACTTAAACATCGTTGCTTACGGTCGTTACGCGAAGGCCGTCGACCACTGCGATGTGCATGATGAGAAGCGACGCCTGAAATTTAGTATTCTCGCCACTGACACTGTGATTCTCTGAATATTGAATTCCTGAAATATTTCCAAAATCGAATGTCACATGCGTGTAACTCCAACTACCACTCCGCATTCAGTCTGTTGATACCCGTCGTTTGACAATTATCTCGTTGTAAACATGAATCACCCGAATTCCGTCAATATACTGCCCTTTTATACCTTGTGCATGGGATACTACAACCATCTGTAGAAGTGCATATTGCTATCTCATGACTTTTGTATCGCGCGATGCCGCCGCCGCCACCACCACCACCACCACCACCACCACCACCACCACCACCACATCTGGGCGCTAATGACCATAGAAGTTTTGCGCCCTAAAACCACAAAAAAAAAACCACCACCACATCGATGGATTGGATGGTGAGAATCTTTTCACTGGCAAGAGCAATCGCCTGATATTATGGTGTCATCGTATAGAGTTAAATGAATCTGCCTCTCTTACTGTACAACAAACGACATTGATTTTTGAGAGATTATGGGCCGATATGGTGCATGTGTTGAGCCTAGTGGTCGTCAGTTTCAACAGAAGTTGTGAGCTAAGGCTGTAGTTGTATACAAGTCGTCTTCCATAAATAACTAAATATTTATATAAAAAAACTACCAAAATAGAAGTTTTATTGCCCAGACCGCAACTGATAAATATCCTGATAACCAGTTCCAGCCAAGATATATATCCATCCTTAGATCGTCGGATACGTGAATTACCGATAGGTAATCAAGAGATTGGTGTGGCATGTGTGTCTTTTTCCGATGTGCATGAGGTAAATGCGGAAACGTAGACTATGGTGACATCAGTAATGGATCTCTTCGACTATTTACGCGCAGTGTTTAGCATTTATTTGCTTTAAGGGGCAACTGACAGTTCCTGCACCAATCTTCGATACTCTGTAGGCCTTCCTACATTTCGCTACCAACTTCTGGCCTTCCAGTTTTCCTTTTAGGTTTCCAGTCACGTGCCTTATCTCTAGATCGCCAGGGCCGACCTAAAAGGAAAACTGGAAGGCCAGAAGTTGGTAGCGAAATGTAGGAAGGCCTACAGAGTATCGAAGATTGGTGCAGGAACTGTCAGTTGCCCCTTAACGCAAATAAATGCTAAACACTGCGCGTAAATAGTCGAAGAGATCCATTACTGATGTACTATGGTGTTGCTGGAAGCTGTAGCCGTAAAACGCCTAGGAGTAATAGTCCGGAGCGACCTACGGTGAACTTACCGCAAAAAACTAACAGCAAGCGTCACTGGGAGAATATTAACGAAATGTAACTAATATACAAAAGATGTGGCTTACAGTACACTTGACGGGTTCTCGATTATTTCTCATCACTCTGGGACCCTTAATAAGTAGGATTAGTTAGCGGGAAGGCGTTGCAGAGGTGCTCAACGAACTTCAGTGGCAGACACTACAACAAATGTGTCGTGTCACGAAGGGGCTTACTGGTGAAATTCTGAGAGCGTACGTTCGAAGAAGAGTCTGATAACGTATTACTTTCTAAATGGTTCAAATGGCTTTGAACTCTATGGGACTTAACATCTGAGGTCATCAGCCCCTAGAAATTAGAACTACTTAAACCTAACTAATCTAAGGGCACCACACATTCATGCCCGAGGCAGGATTCGAACCTGCGACCGTAGCGGTTGGGCGGTTCCAGATTGAAGCGCCTAGCACCGCTCGGTCACAACGGCCGGCTTTTACTTTCTCCCACATACTTCTCGAGAAACGACCACAACCAGAAAATTAGAGAAATTAGAATTCATACGGAAGTATACAGACAGTCCTCCTTCCTTCATACAATTTACGAATGGAACAGGGAAGGGAGGAAATAATAATGGTACCTATGGAACATTCATGTTATGGAATCTAACAGAGCAGAGAATTGCCAGATGGATAGAGACATACTTAATCTCCGTGGATTTGCAGAAAGGCTGTGATACGATACCACGAAAGAATCTGTGGGCAAGTATGAAGAATAGAGGCGTGTCAAACATTTACGTCAAAATAGTTAAACAGTTCTGTGTGAGTTTCCTGTTACAAAAGGGCTACGCCAAAGATTTGCTACAGTACCGACGCTGTTTAAAATCATTGTGGTGGAGGGAGGGCGTAAGGCCTGAAAGAACAAATGTGGTTGTATGGGAGTCCCTGTGGGTGATAAAACCCTGTGTACAGTTCTCTTCGCTGGCGACGAGGTCGTAGCAGGAGACCAGTATGATGCTGAGTACATGCCTCGAAATTTGAAACAGGACTATGAAGAATGGGGCCTCAGAGTAAGTATGGCAAAAACCGAATATCTACAGGTTGGTGACAGTAGAATGGAAGACCTGGAGGTTGAAACCAGTAAGATATGGGGATTTAAGTCTTAAGTACCTGGGGATTATGACGCCATCAAATAGAAAAATTGAAGATGACATAAATGATAAAATATAGGCAGAAGAGCCTTAGGACAACTGAACTCGGTTCTTTGGAATAACATAACATAAGCGACGAAACAGGTGATATATCGTTCAGTTGTTGAATGCATTGCTACGTACATAGCAGGACCGTGAGTTATCAACAAGCGTCAGAAAAACAAGTTGCTTGGACTAGAGATAGACTTATGGAGACGAGGTTGTGGCGTCTCCAGGCTGGGAAGTTTACCGAATATAAACGCAAGGGAGATTATGGGTGTCGATAAATCAATAATAGACATCATAGAGATGAAACTATTAAAATGGTATGCACATCTGGAAATAACGGACGATAGCTGAGAGCCAAACAAAATGTTGCAGTGAATCCCAGTGCAAAAGGGAAAGCTTGGACTACCTAGGAGGAGCTGGAGTCTAGAGGTCCGGGATGCGGTGAATGCCAGAGGACTACGAAAAGGAGACTGCCAGCATCGGAAGAAGTGAAAAACGGGAATCGAGAAGCGGCGCCAGCTGCAGAATACTCTAAAGTTGATAGTGATCAAAGGTACTCTCTACCGCACACCGTAAGGTGGCTTGTGAAGTATAGATGTAGATGTAAGAAAGGCTACGGACACAGCAGTCAGTCACAATCTCATTGGTTTTTTATGATTCACGCATATCCATATTGCAACTATTAACAGCCATCTTCAGTGTATTTTAGTGAGCTAAAACCCAGCAAACTCGCAGCAGTACAGGTGAGGATATGCATTTACAGGTGAACGGGCAGACGGAAACTTTGCTAGTGCACCAGTAATGTCGCATCAGCATACGACATACGTATAGCTGCGAGTTCGTTGGATTAAAATTCAGTCAAATGTACTGAAGATAGTTGTTTATACTCTACTGGCCATTAAAATTGCTACACCAAGAAGAAATGCAGATGATAAACGGGTATTCATTGGACATATATATTATACTAGAACTGACATGTGATTACATTCTCACGCAATTTGGGTGCATAGATCCTGAGAAATCAATACCCAGAAAAAAACACCTCTGGGCGTAATAACGGCCTTGATACGCCTGGGCATTGAGTCAAACAGAGCTTGGATGGCGTGTACAGGTACAGCTGCCCATGCAGCTTCAACACGATACCACAGTTCATCAAGAGACTGGCGTATTGTGACGAGCCAGTAGCTCAGCCACCATTGACCAGACGTTTTCAATTGGTGAGAGATCTGGAGAATGTGCTGGCCAGGGCAGCAGTGGAACATTTTCTGTATCCAGCAAGGGCCGTACAGGACTGCAACATGCGGTTGTACATTATCCTGCTGAAATGTAGGGTTTCGCAGGGATCGAATGAAGGGTAGAGCCACGGGTCGTAACACATTGTTAAAAGTGCCGTCAATGCCAAGAAGAGGTGACTGCGACGTGTAACCAATGGCACCCCATACCATCACACCGGGTGATACGCCAGTATGGCGATGACGAATACACGCTTCCAAGGTGCGTTCACCGCGATGTCGCCAAACACGGAAGCGACCATCATGATGCTGTAAACGGAAGCTGGATTCATCCGAAAAAAATGACGTTTTGCCATTCGTGCACCCAGGTTCGTCGTTGAGTACACCATCGCAGGCGCTCCTGTCTGTGATGCAGCGTCAAGGGTAACCGCAGCCATGGTCTCCGAGCTGATAGTCCATGCTGCTGCAAACGTCGTCTAATCGTTCGTGCAAATAGTTGTTGTCTTGCTAACGCCCCAATCTGTTGACTCTGGGATCGAGACGTGGCTGCACGATCCGTTACAGCCATGCGGATAAGATGCCTGTCATCTCGACTGCTAGTGATACGAGGCCGTAGGGATCCAGCACGGCGTTCCGCATTACCTTCCTGAATCCACCGATTCCATATTCTGCTAACAGTCATTGGATCTCGACCAACGCGAGCAGCAATGTCGCGATACGATAAACCGCAATCGCGATAGGCTACAATCCGACCTTTATCAAAGTTGGAAACGTGACGGTACGCATATCTCCTCCTTACACGAGGCATCACAACAACGTTTCGCCAGGCAACGCCGGTCAACTGCTGTTTGTGTATGAGAAATCGGTTGGAAACTCTCCTCATGTCAGCACGTTGTAGGTGTCGCCACCGGCGCCAACCTTGTGTGAATGCTCTGAAAAGCTAATCATTTGCATCACACATCATCTTCTTCGTGTCGGTTTAATTTCGCGTCTGTAGCACATCATCTTCGTGGTGTAGCAATTTTAATGGCCAGTAGTTCACAATCGCTGTGCAGAACTATTCCTTATGGAATCAAAGCTGGTGCAGATGTAGACACGTGATTGCTAATGAACAGGTAAAATGCGATGCATGCCCGGTTGGGTGTGACAGAAGGCGTGTGCTGCCAGTACGAACTAGTGGACGGCTGAGTGCAGCGGGCTGCGTGTGGTACCTGACGTAGTCGCGCTTGCAGTACGTCTTGCCGTCGCGGACGAAGCAGGTGCAGGTCTCGTCGAGGAACTGGTGGCACTCGGCGCACTTGAGGCAGGCGGCGTGCCACTCGAGGTCGGGCGCCACGCGCAGGATGTACTGGTCGTGGATCTGCGCGCCGCACCCCACGCACAGGCTGAGCCGCCGCTTCTCTGCAACACCAGCGCCACGCGTCACGCACTGTTCCGGCGCGCAGAGCGCTTGCGGGCGCGGCAAGGGAGGATCTGGGAACTCGGGGAGTGCGGCTGCAAAAGTAAACAGCAAATTTTCTACCGCTAGCATTCAGTATTATCGAGACACGCACACTATCTGATCAAAGGTTTCCGGATCTCTCTATATAAAGCGGTATTAGCCAGTAGTATTACGAGAGGAGGACCCGCCACTATACAAGGAGGCAGGAAGTATTGTGTTGTCGGTAGAGAAGCACTAACAGCAGAATGGGTCGTCGGAAGCGCTCAGTGTCTTCTAACATCGGCTAGTCATTCGATGTCACCTGAGTAACAAACCAATGGGGGACATTTCAACCCTTCTAGAGCTGCCCAAGGCGACTATTACTGACATCATTGTTGTTGTTGTTGTTGTTGTTGTTGTTGTCTTCAGTCCTGAGACTGGTTTGATGCAGCTCTCCATGCTACTCTCTCCTGTGCAAGCTTCATCTCCCAGTACCTACTGCAACCTACGTCCTTCTGAATCTGCTTAGTGTATTGGTTCAAATGGCTCTGAGCACTATGGGACTTAACTACTGAGGTCATCAGTCCCCTAGAACTTAGTACTTAAACCTAACTAACCTAAGGACATCACACACATCCATGCCCGAGGCAGGATTCGAACCTGCGACCGTAGCGGTCACGCGGTTCCAAACTGAAGCGCTTAGAACCGCACGGCCACACCGGCCGGCAACTTAGTGTATTCATCTCTTGGTCTCCCTCTACGATTTTTACCCTCCACGCTGCCCTCCAATACTAAATTGCTGATCCCTTGATGCCTCAGAACATGTCCTACCAACCGATCCCATCTTCTTGTCAAGTTATACCACAAACTCCACTTCTCCCCAATTCTATTCAATACCTCCTCATTAGTTATGTGATCTACCCATCTAACCTTCACCATTCTTCTGTAGCACCACACTTCGAAAGCTTCTATTCTCTTCTTGTCCAAACTATTTATCGTCCACGTTTCACTTCCATACATGGCCACACTCCATACAAATACTTTCAGAAGCGACTTCCTGACACTTAAATCTATACTCGATGTTAACAAATTTCTCTTCTTCAGAAACGCTTTACTTGCCGTTGCCAGTCTACATTTTATATCCTCTTTACTTCGTCCATCATCAGCTATTTTTATCCCCAAATAGCTAAACTCCGTTACTACTTTAAGTGTCTCATTTCCTAATCTAATTCCTTCAGCATCAGCCGATTTACTGCTTTTGTTGATGTTCATCTTATATCCTTCTTTCAAGACGCTGTCCATTCCGTTCAACTACTCTTCCAAGTCCTTTGCTGCCTCTGACAGAATTACAATGTCATCAGCTAACGTCAATGTTTTTATTTCTTCTCCATGGATTTTAATACGTACTCCGAATTTTTCTTTTCTTTCCTTTGCTGCTTGCTCAATATACAGATTGAATAACATCGGGGATACGCTACAACCCGGTCTCACTCCCTTCCGAACCACTGCTTCCCTTTCATGCCCCTCGACTCTTATAACTGCCATCTGGTTTCTGTACAAATTGTAAATAGCCTTTCGCTCCCTGTATTTTACCCCTGGCACCTACAGAATTTGAAAGAGAGTATTCCAGTCAACATTGCCAAAAGCTTTCTCTAAATCTACAAATGCTAGAAACGTAGGTTTGCCTTTCCTTAATCTAGCTTCTAAGATAAGTCGTAGGGTCAGTATTGCTTCACGTGTTCTAACATTTCTACGGAATCCAAACTGATCTTCCCCGAGGTCGGCTTCTACCAGTTTTTCCATTCGTCTGTAAAGAATTCGCGTTAATATGTTGCAGCCGTGACTTATTATGAAGCGTAAACGCGAAGGAACGACCGGAGATAAACAGGACCAGGTACGCCTCATGTACTGACCGTTAAGGACTGTAGAGAATTAGAATTGTGAATAGTGGATATACAAAATCGCATGAAATCAGCGTGAGTTCTACAGTGCTTCCAGCAGTCCACTTTGCACAATGACTGTGCGTAGCGAGCTGAGAAGAATGAGATGCAACTGTGAAGCAGCTTATCACAAGCAACTCTTTTCTGTAGTCAGTGTTAAACGACGCTTGAGATGGTGTAAAACCGCGACGCCACTAGACGGTGGATGACTGGAAACGGGTGATTTTGCGCTGATGAGTCACGCTATACTTGCTCCAATTAAATGGAAGTGTTTGGGTTTGCTCAATGCCTGGAGAACGTTACCTGCCGTAATGTGTAATACCAACATTGAAGTACGGAGGAGGTGATGTTACGTTATGAGGGTGTTTTCGTAGATAGTGTGCGCTAACAAAATCGCTAAATGCCGAAGGATATGAACACAATTCAGAGCGTTCTGCACAACGTACAGTAGAGGAACTGTATTATAGGCGATGATGGTTTGTTTCAGAATGACAAAACACCCTCTCAAACCATCATCTGTGAGACTGGTGGAATTAGAGCTGTGAGGACGGTTCGTGAGTCGTGCCTGGGTAGCTCAGTTGGCAGAGCACTTGCCCGCGAAAGGCAAAGGTTCCGAGTTCGAGTCTCGGTCCGGCACACAGTTTTCATCTGCCAGGAAGTTTCATCTCAGCTCACGCTCCGCTGCAGAGTGAAAATCTCATTCTGATAGACAATAGTTTGGAGACAATAACACTTCTGAAATGAATTAGCCTGCCCAGAGTCCCTACCTGAACCTAGAGGAACACGTATGGGGATGACCCCAACGTCCCTAGCTTCTCTGGTTTCGGCTGTTGAGGAAGAATGGGCTGTCATTCGACTGTATACATTCAGACACATTATTCAAAGTGTCCCCAGTTGAGTTCAGGCTGTCATACAGACGAAGGGTAGACACATTCTATATTTATGTACACTAATATGTATCCAGATACTTTTGATCAGTGAGGCTCTTAGTTTGCAAGTTTCTTTTTTCTACCCTCCACTTTGTTTCCATTGCACGAAAAAATTAGTTTTGTTTCATTTGGGTTCCAGAGGTGCAGCTGTGCCTCTCGGTTCCTACATTTGAAAAAAAAAACGAACAATTATACAAATACCTCATTTACTTTTTCATCTAAAAAAATACAACACTGTAGTAACTGATCAACCGATTACTTTTAACTTATTTATTAAATTCTTTCTGTAGTGACTTTAATAATTCAATTTAGAGCGTTAGCATCTAATACGTGACGCAATATTATGAAAAAGTCAAATTTTCTTTTACAAATCCTTCACTTAATTCAGATTAACTAAATCTTCATTTTGATGCCGCTACTAAGGAACAGTATTAAGAAACTCGTCACCGAAGTCCAGGTTGGCAGAAGTGTGTCTTTTTTCCGTAACTTGTCGATCCCATTATTGGTGTTTTACGGGATTTCATTGGCTGCTACTCAAAGCTTTCTCACGTTTTCGTCTGACAATTCCGCCTTGTGATTCACTGCCCTTGGCCATTTTCATTATTGATTCAGAGGTAAAATTAGGATAAAAAATCCAAAGGCAGCAGATTATGATTTTTCAGTTATGTAAAGCCATCCGCGAGAAATCATAATGGACACCCTGAATTTTACAAAGCTTCGAAAGACTGCAGAATCTATATACGATGCCTCGGCTGCAGAAATGGTATGCCGACATTAGGGACATCTGGTGAACTTACAACACAAACATCTTGTGGCTACTCTACGGCAGCTTTTTTTAAGCAGTAGTGCTACTGACAACATGACTCGTGCATATGTTATTTATATGCATTTGACGATGCTGGTGCTGATTCCGCATTTAACATTTGACGATGTCACTATGGCTCCAGTACATTAGGACTTTGTTTTTATCAAACACGTATGCCTTTTCATATTTAAAGCGCACAAATGTAAATTTTGTCAGTACTACTTTTCACTATGGTCTATGTATTGTTTTTAAGCTGTAGACAATATGCGAGTGCATTTACACTTTTACCATATTTGCTGCAGTTCTGATGATGGTCATTAAAAACCGAAACAGGTAATATGTTAACAAAAAGTTTGTGACCATAGACGTAAATTAAAGGAAACTTATTCCCATTTACATACCATGTTTACGATATCTCTTTTTTCAGAATCACTTTTCTTGCTGTTGGTAGTCGGCGTTTTGTCTCTTCACTATTTCGGTTAAAAATGGCTCTGAGCACTATGGGACTCAGCTTCTGAGGTCATTAGTCTCCTAGAACTTAGAACTAGTTAAACCTAACTAACCTAAGGACATCACAAACATCCATGCCCGAGGCAGGATTCGAACCTGCGACCGTAGCGGTCTTGCGGTTCCAGACTGCAGCGCCTTTAACCGCACGGCCACTTCGGCCGGCCACTATTTCGGTCATATTCAGTTACTTTCCTACCCAAATAAGAAAATTCATGTACTACTTCTAGTGTCTCATTTCGTAATATAATTCCCTCAGAATCACGTGACAATTTAATGCATTCCATTACTGCTACTTTACTTTTTTGACGTTCATCTTATCTCTTTTCAAGACGCCGCCCTCTCCGCTCAACTTTGCTCGAAGCCTTGAGGCCTCAGACAGAATTACGATCTAATCCTTAGGCCTCAACCATTTTCTCCCTCTTCTCTCTCTTCTCTCTGAACTTGAGTCCCCTTTTACTGTCTTATTCCTTGAGAGCTTCATCTTTATCTACATCTGCATCTACATCGAGAGTTGGCAAGCCATCGTACAGTGCATGGTGGAGGGTACTCTGTACGACTACTAGTCATTTCCTTTCCTGTTACCGAGCGAGGTAACTACTCTCTCTTTCCTAAAATTCTCGCAATAAACCGAAGTCGACCATTCACCTTCCCTACCACAGCTCTCATATGCTCGTTCGATTTCCTATCGCTTTGCAACGTTACGACCAATTACTTAAATGACTTGACTATGTCAAGCAGGACACTATGCAATTCTGTATACGAACATTGCAGGTTTGTTCTTCCTCCGCATCGACATTAACTTACATTTTTCCACATTTAGAGCTAGCTGCCATTCATCACACAAACTAAAAATTTTGCCGGTCTTGTAACTTCCTACAGTCACTCAACTTCTACGTCTTACTGTACACTACAGCATCCTGGGTTCTATTACTTAGAAGTCTTCGAGCCACTCACATATCTGTGAATTTATTCCATGCGCTCGAACCTTCGTTAACAGCCTGCAATGGAACACCGTGTCAAACGCTTTCCGTAAATCTATAAATACGGAAATAACTGTTGCCCTTCGTCCATGGATCGTAGTACGGACTGAGTAACATCGGGGATAAACTAGAACGTTGTCTCACAACATTATCGACCATTACATCCCTGTCATATCCTTAGCAAGGAATAGTGTGCGGAAAGTATAGTGTGGGGTAAGAGGTCCCTAGGAATGTGAACACTATGGCTGAGGATGTTAGGCATAATACGCAAAGGTCAGGGCAATATAGCAAAAGGAAGATGGCAGGATCAAACAAGCTAACAGATTGATAACATTAAGAAAAGATTTTCGGTGTTGCTGGGCCGAATTTGAAGCTTCCGATGTATCTCACGTTTTCTCCTATGGATGCCGCTCGAATCGAGGGACCATTTTAGACACCTGAAGAGAGAGAGGGTAAGGAGGTTTGAGTTCCGAGTACTGTTGTGTCGATATCCTGAGGGACTCGGAGCTTGTTCGATATAAGCAAGCCAAGGAGGGAAATCTCTGTAGCAGGGTAGAATTAGCTTCCGTTTACGAAGACCTCAGACAACGTCCATCACCATGACAGATCGCTTCTGCCAAATATGATGTCAACACGCACGAAATTGTCCACCTCCGTAGCTGACGAGACGACCATACGAACTCCCCCCCGCCCCCCTACACCCCCCTCCCATCTATTTGATCCATGTTGACAGAAAGTGTAGGGCGCGACTTAGTACCTCAACATACGTAAACAGGAAGGCGCAACTCTCAACCGTTTCCGATAAAACCGTGTTTGAAAGTTTTAGGCGTGCCAGTGTACTTTGTGCGAACGCTTGTATTTAAGAACTGCTCAACCGAACGAGTAAGCTGATAGTTTCATAAGCGCGCGGTCTCTTGGACGTCAGTTGAAAAACAAACGTGGTTTACGTTCATAAACGAGTCTTGCTCATCATAAAATTTCATGGTGTTCCACACATATCTGTTGTTGTCAGAACAAAGTGAGAATGAAGAAAGGGAAGTAACTGTAGTGAGATTCGATCCAAAGACATCGCGCTTACGGAACTAAGCTCTCACTCGATTTCGGACTTCTTGAATACTAGTGACCATATAAAAGTAGACAAGCACGCCTAAAATTTTCGAGGTATATTTTCAGGAAAATGGTTGAAGAGTTGCGGCCACCTGTTTATGCATGTTGAAGTCCTAGTCGTGTCCTTCACGCCCTGTGAATATAAATGAAATTGGTTAGAGGAAATTGGTACGGTCCCCTATTGAGTGGTCAGCAGTGCTGACTGCCATTCAGGGGACCCTGCATCGATTCCCGGTACTGCCAGAGATGAAACTTCCTGTCAGATTGAAACTGTGTGCTGGATCGAGACTCGAACTCGGGACCTTTGCCCTTCGCGGGCAAGTGCTCTACCATCTGAGCTACCCAAGCACGGCTCACGCCCCGTCCTCACAGCTTTACTTCTGCCAGTACCCCGTCTCCTACCTTCCAAACTTTACAGAAGCTCTCCTGCGAACCTTGAAGAACTAGCATTCTTGAAAGAAAGGATATTGCGGAGATATGGCTTGACCACAGCCTCGGGGATCTTTCCCGAATGAGATTTTCACTCTGCAGTGGAGTGTGCGCTGATGTGAAACTTCCTGACAGATTAAAACTGTGTGCCGGACCGAGACTCGCACTCGGGACATTTGCCTTTCGCGGGCAAGTGCTCTACCATCTGAGGCAAAAGTCCCGAGTTCGAGTCTCGGTCCGGCACACAGTTTTAATCTGCCAGGAAGTTTCATATCAGCGCACACTCCGCTGCAGAGTGAAAATCTCATTCTGGAAACTGCCAGAGATGTTTCTTCTGTGGGAGAACTGGTATGCCGTTGCACTAAGCCCGCTGAGGCCAAATGACTAGCTACTCGACCAACTAGATGTGGCTGCGAGGTCAACAAACCCGACACCGGCCGGGAGAGTGGCTTGCTGACAACATACTACAGCATACACGATTGAATGACGCCGCTGGCAAGGGACGACATGGCGGTCGGTGGGACCCCGACTGGTCCGTCTAGGGCCAGAGTGCGGAACTTTACTTAAACACGAAATTTGTCCCGTCGTTAGCAACGCTGACATCCACTGACTAATCACACCAGTCGTCCCTCGAGAAACGCTGCTCGTTGCGAGAACCAGCAGGGCCGAGTTGGGTAAAAAAGACAAGCGAGGTTAAATACGTGGCACCATTAGAACAAGGAGCAGGTATTCTGTAAGCGGCCTTACTTAGCGCTGCTTAACCCGCTCTGAATGGAAGCACTAACACAGAAATTACGGCCTGCGGTAGCGTGTTTGCTCACTGATTGATGATAAACAGGCGGCGCTGGTGTTTGTGTAACGTGGGCGGCATAGACGCCGATAGAGGCGAGCGCGGTGCTGTTTGCTCTGCTCAGCTACCGGCCACCGGCCACCCTGCTATTGGCTACCGGCTACCGGACAGAAGCCAGCCGCATGCATGTCCCGGCATGCACCTCGCCCAGCAGTGTGCCCCACTTGTTCACCTCCCGTCTCCTGCGGCGGAGCTCGCCGGACAGATATTCATTACATCGACAGCGAGGACCTTGTGTCGCTCACAAACAGAACGTTCTTTGCCCTCACTTCCCGCAAGACTTACACGGACGACGACTGACTAATTTCGTAATTTGTTTATAGTGTAACTGATAATGAATGACGCCAAGAATCGGTCAAACATCAACATCTATACTCCGCAAGCCACCCAACGGTGTGTGGCTGAGGGTACTTTACTGTTCCTGTTCCAGTCGCGTATGGTTCGCGGGAAAAACGACTACCGGAAAGCCTCCGTGCGCGCTCGAATCTCTCTAATTTTACATTCGTGATCTCCTCGGGAGGTGTAAGTAGGGGGAAGCAATATATTCGATACCTCATCCAGAAACGCACCCTCTCGAAACGTGGACAGCAAGCTACACCGCGATGCAGAGCGCCTCTCTTGCAGAGTCTGCCACTAGAGTTTGCTAAACATCTCCGTAACGCTATCACGCTTACCAAATAACCTGTGACGAAACGCGCCGCTCTTCTTTGGATCTTCTCTATCTCCTCTGTCAACCCGACCTGGTACGGGTCCCACACTGATGAGCAATACTCAAGTATAGGTCGAACGAGTGTTTTGTAAGCCACCTCCTTTGTTGATTGGCTACATTTTCTAAGGACTCTCCCAATGAATCTCAACCTGGCACCCGCCTTACCAACAATTAATTTTATATGATCATTCCACTTCAAATCGTTCCGCACGCATACTCCCAGATATTTTACAGAAGTAACTGCTACCAGTGTTTGTTCCACTATCATATAATCATACAATAAAGGATCCTTCTTTCTATGCATTCGTAATATATTACATTTGTCTATGTTAAGGTTCAGTTGCCACTCGCTGCACCAAGTGCCTATCCGCTGCGGATCTTCCTGCATTTCGCTGCAATTTTCTAATGCTGCAACTTCTCTGTATACTACAGCATCATCCGCGAAAAATCGCATGGAACTTCCGACACTATGTGCTAAGTCATTTATATATATTGTGAAAAGCAATGGTCCCATAACACTCCCCTGTGGCACGCCAGATGTTACTTTAACGTCTGTAGACGCGGGCATACTCACAATTGTAGCTATGATAAGCGCTGGAACTCGAGGGCACGATAAAATTGTACTGTAACCAGAACTAAAACCTGAGACAATGGGCGTCCGTAAGCCTTTTCGCTACACTGGATAAAATTCTAAAACTCCAACTCTTGATGTAACTGATTCCGTTAACTTGAAAACGTGTCATACCTTAAGTACTAAATTTGAGAAATGATATATACAGGGTGATTCTAAAGTGACTATACATTTCAGTGATATAGTAAGTCACTATACATTCCAGGGATATAGTAAGTCACTGTACATTTCAGTGATATAGTAACGGAGTATTTGTTTCTTGAAAGTACTACGACAGAGTGGTAACCAAAGAAGAACGAATCGCTCTTGTTTCTGTTCCTCTTCGTGGAATGACGTATGAACAGGTGCGGACAGACTTTGCCCGTCGGTTCCGGAAAACAGGCCCCACCAGGCTTGCTATCAAGACCCTAGTCAATAAATTCCAGAGTACTGGTAGTGTTGCAGATGAAGAACGTCCAGGGAAGCCGGCCATAATGCCAGACACCGTGCAAAGTGTGCAGGATGCGATCACACGTAGCCCTTCCGCATCTACCAGGAGACTTAGTAGGGAGCTTGGTATTCCTCAAACCGCTGTATGGAGAGCTCTTCGTTACAAGCTGCACAAACGTGCGTACCATATCTAGGTCGTACATAAGCTTGAAGCGGAGGACTACGCTGCCAGCCAAGCTACGTGTCATGACCTGCTACAAGCTGTGGAAAATGATAATTTGCTGCAAAATGTCTTGTTCAGTGATGAAGCTACATTTCCTACCTGTGAACATGTGAATAGACACAACTGCACGATCTAGGCAGACGAACAACCACGTGTGCTGCAGGAGTTGCAACGGGACACAGCAAAAGTGAACGTGTGATCAGGTATAACGAGGTCAACAGTGTACGGGCCCTTCTTCGCAGAACAAACCGTTACTGGAACCACATGCCTAGATATGTTGGAACAGTTTTTGTAGTCCCAGTTGATATCTGATGGGATTTTGGATACTGTTGTTTTTCAACAGGATACTGCACCACTCCATTTTGCCCTCGTTGTTCGGGATTATCTGAATCAAGCATTTGTCGGCAGATGGATTGGTCGTGCCTCTCCACGGATGTGGGCACCCCGCTTTGCATGGGAGTTTATCAAGTCTAAGGTATACCAGGTGAAGATCCGCGGCACTGGACACTAAACACAGCGGATCCGAGCCGCAGCTGATGAGATTACAACAGATTTGCTTGGGCAGGTTTTTCGGTCTACAGTGGAGCGCTGGGGTTGTGCCTAGACATGCAAGGTGGTCACACTGAAATGTACTGAAATTATGTCCTATTGTAACATAAGTTGCAGTGCCATTACATATTGGTTAATAAAATTTGTTTAAGTACAAAATGTATAGTGACTTTAGAATAACTTATCGTATCTCAAACAACAGGTATTTATGCCATTATTATGTTGTGCAAAAATCATCGCGGCAAAGAAACTGCTGTAGGAGAGAGTGTCAGAGAAAAGACTGGGCACATCACTTATTTAAGCACGGTTCTATAAAGGTTCGCAATCATTCTGAATGCTGAAAAGCGCCGGAATCGCGGATGTACCAAGAAATCGGCAACGTTTCCCGTTTCTCTTGGAAAAGTTTTGGATCTGAGCACTATGGGACTTAACATCTTAGGTCATCAGTCCCCTAGAACTTAGAACTAATTAAACCTAACTAACCTAAGGACATCACACACATCCATGCCCGAGGCAGGATTCGAACCTGCGACCGTAGCGTTGGCGTGGTTTCAGACTGAAGCGCCTAGAACCGCTCGGCCACAACGGCCGGCAGGGGGTGGGGGTAGAGGAGAGTGTTTTTGTAGCGGTGCCTATTTGGGGATTTCTAGCAACAATGATTCGTATAATACGAGCTATAGTCTTTCCAGTTGTGATGTACAGATGCGAAACCTGAACCATAAGAACTGCTGAATGGTGCACATAGACGCTTTTGAATTGTGTTGTTCGAGGAAAGTTCTTACAGTTAAATGGATCGCAAAGAGAACGAATTAGTCATTATTACAGTAAATAAATCCAGGTTGCTCCTTGGAAGGTCTGAAACAAAAACTGACCTACTTTGGACACATAACGAGAAGACATGATTCGCTGGAGAAGATGTTAATGCTGCGGAAGATCGGAGGCACAAGAGTGAGATAAGAGTTCTGGCACCGCAGAAGTAATGGATGTCAACATCGAAAGTCGCGGGAGAAAGTGGAGGCCATGACAGGCCCCGGTTCCAGCAGATAATTTTAGTTTAAAAGGACGATTCAACTTTGTGGCCTAAAATCCAGCAGATAATCATAGGTCCAAAATGCACTGTTGTGGAAGATGTGGAAAAGGCAGCTAATCAGCGAGCACGGAAGGTTGTTCGGTAAGTTCATTGTTTTCCAGTATTTCTGATTCATCCAGATAAGCCTTGTTGTGTTGATATTACGTCTGCTATAACTGAATTATGATCTAGCGTTAACCAGCTTTATGTACATAAAATTTCGTATAATGTCATCAGCACTGGGTACGAATCTTAAGTTCGCCTAGCCTGGACTGTTCAAGTTCAGTAATTAACTTGAGTTCACGTGACCATCGTAACAGACAGTAATTGGTGCAGGTTGGAATAAACAAACACTCTTCCTCTCCATCAACATTGATTGAGTCCCGTTTTATTGCTACAGTTCCACAGTAGAGCATTTCAGAACAATGATATCGTTAAAAATGCTGACAGCGATAAACGATAACGGTAACGATAGTACTTTCAAGTCAGAATCTGTAAGTAGCGTCTAATAGCTTCTCCGTTTCCTTCAACAGCGTAATATATCACAGGAGAAAAAATGGAATCGTAAAGTTACTCTCGTAACTTCATGGGACATCTCCATAACAGGAAAATGATTCCACTTATACGTAATCATAATTGCAACGATAGTGAATCTTTAGATTACTAGTATAGAGTACTATTCGTCGCCTCTTCACTTGACTTCGTAATGTTGCTCTGGCTGAAGAATACTGTAAACTTTTATGATTCTTTTATGGGTTTTACGTGGGAAACGAACCAAATAAATTTCAAAGTCAATTGTCGAACATTCTCTTTGAAGGCAACGAGATTCCAGTCGACCTGTGGCACTATATTGGTTACACATCGTTTCCACGTTTCAAGCGAGATGCTTTTTTCTTTAGATTCTGTATATTAATGAAGAATAGTTCTATCAGGAAATTTTGGCTAAAGATATTTCCCCCACTTGGTTATGTTATTCACTATTTCTTAGCAATGTGTCCCAGAACAGGATGTCCTGTCATCATCACTGCCTCACTACTGAATGTAAGCAGAGTGTACGCATACTACGACGAAAAAGACAGCGAGATGAACGATGTTTACTTTCTACAAACACCTCTGTATTACACATGGGGCCATATTTCTAGTTTGGCAGCACGCACTGCAATGCAAGAAGTTGCGTGACGAACTATCATTTGCCTGGAAGTGTATTGTACAGTGTACCAGAGTCGGTATCGCTCCCACGCTATTTCATTTGCAGGAGATCCGCGGCGAAAATGACTGACAGTACATCGCAGTGTAGGTCGGCATTGCTCTAATTTTAATGTTGTGATGATATGTATTGGATTCAGCAATGAAGGGTATGAAAGAGTATTTTAGAGACTGCAACTACTCACAAGATCTGTTGACTTACTTAATACAGCATCAAGTAATTTTAGGAAGTCAACAAATTTTTTGACTTTTATCTATTTCAAAAGTATGAAGACGTATTTCAGCCGCGCCCGATTATCCGTCATCATGGCTTTAAAAAGCTATACAGAATGTTTAAAGAAAGTGTCTCATATTACTGTAGGAGGCAGTACTAGTCAAAAATAGAAGGAAAGTTCCCATAATGGTAAGTATGGAAACCAATACCTGTTGAGACATGGGCCGTTGATCATCTAGGATTCACAGTCTGCATTTTACTTACAGACCAACGTTCCCTGATTATGTACAGTATTTATTACAATCTTAGTCCATCCCCCCCCCCTCTCCCTCTCCCTCTCCCTTTCTCTGTGCCAATCGCCTCCTCATCCCTTCTCACACCACGTTGTCACCCACAACCCAATAGTCGGTTGCTGGTTTTCTTCCAAGATGATTTTTTTTTTTTTTTTTGCAGGTAGTAGGTAAGTTTAAGAGGAGATTTTTACCCGTGGTTCTGTCCGCGTAAGCGGATGTCACATGAATTTCTCACATGTTTCATTTTCTACGGAGCATGTTAATGATACCTCATCGCAACGTTTCATGTGCGATGGTCGAGGTGTTCCGGTAGCACGGCCTCTTCTTCACCGGACCTGAATCCGTTGTATTTCTGGCCACGGGAACATTTAAAGCCACTGGTGTATGCCCAATCCACCGACAGTGTGCAGACGTAATATGAGCCTGTGACCATTTGACGTCGCGCAATCCTCATGAAGCCTTGAACTGCTAAGAAGGGTTGAAGGATGTGTCAGGATAACAATATGCAGCACTGCCTACAGTGTCTTCTTCTAAATAACAAACGGGTGGGGCTGAGAGAACCGATAAGTTGGTCTCTCAACAGTTTTCCGTCTGTCAACAGGTTTCCCAACTACCATTATGGGAATTTTTCTTCTATTTTTGAACAGTACCACCTCCTGTAGGAATACGCGACACTTTTTAACACCCTTTTTTCTTGATTCGTATCTGAATTTGGATGAGAGTTACTTAGAGGACGCTCTAAATTGTTTTTAATTTTTGCGCACAATATGAATCAAAATGCTGGTCGAAATTCCGCTCTTCTCTAACGAATTTTTGTAGTTTCACGTCCGGTTGATGTACCTAACAGGCACCAAAATACTGGATGAAAATTTTCTGTATTATCGAATATAGCTTTTCTGGATTTACCTTGTGATTTTGAAGTCTATAACGAAAAACGCGTTAAGTATGACGCGAACTTGCACTACAGAACAACCTGTTACCACAAACTTTATTTTACATTCACATTCGTTAACTATGCCAACAAGCAACCAGATTTGTCACCTTGCGAGCTAACGTAAGCCTCGGGCTACTCAACAGGTAACTGTGAAACAACAATCAAGCTTTCAAATTCCAACTGTTTAATTTTGCACGTCATCTGATACACACAACATCAATAATTTCTTTCTCTGCAAATCGTCTTCCACCTGACTAAGTTTTCTAAAAAAGACTGTGAGAAAAATAATAAAGTACATTCAGGTACTCATTTAGAGCTGACACATTTCACATCTTTGACATCAAAGACACATCGAGGAACGTTTCGAAACTGTATTAAAGACCATCAAGTACTGGGGCAAAGAACAACGGTTATAAAACTTATATTTTTAACAAGCGTCTGAATCAACGTGGTAGTTAAATTATGATAGCCGAAGGAAATCACTGCCACCTAACACTAGTGTCTGGCAAGAGAATGTTACGTTGTTTCTCAATCAAACACGTTTTTCCCTAATCACTTCAGCCACTTTCAGAGCAGTGAGGCTTTACACACAATGAAAATTCTGTTGCAAAAGCCAAGTAGAAATTGTTGTTATCTAAAAGATACCACTACTGAAGTAGTATCTAAGGAAAAATTGCTGCATATATTAACAATGTAACCGTATTGTATAAATATATGAAACCCCACCACACCAAACAAATTTCGAGCTTTCTTAAGTCATCATTGGTGGCAATACGTACATTACAAAAAAAATTGCGTTGTTTATAAAGCTGTTTGACATTGGTTGCCGGTGTTCACACGAATAATTTTTACCTGCCATGAAGACCGAGTCGAATTATTGTCGTTTTTTAACAAAGCAAATCGCGAAGCAGGTGAAAGCTTACTTCTAAAGGGGAATTTGTTGGAGCGTCTTGTGAAAAAAATATCAAATATGATTTTAGACGATATTTTTTAAGTCACTGAAATGACGTACAGGTGTTTGGATAGCACTCTCTCTCTAGATTCCTTATTTCTCATTATTTTCGGCGCCACTCTGATTTTTATCTGTATAATCTTTTTTAGGGCTCAAAGCATAAAAATTGAGGGGACAATCAGTTAACAAAATCGGCGATCAGCTCCCAGTTTCCTAACACAATAGTGCTTTACTGGCCACAATTTTACTGGAAGATTCAAGTTTACGCCATTTTTTGCTTGTGGTATCAGAACCTGACTCACCTAGATAATTAAGGAGCACCCGGCGCGGGAATTGAACCACGGCACTTCCAGGAATTTTTCATACTCCTTAAAAATGCCTGGTCAGTTCTAAATCACGTTAACAGCTAGAAATAATCGCAGGTTAACTATTTTAATGCGTAAGCTCTTCTTATTACAGATAAGTTTTCATCATCACCGTTACCATCTTCTTCTTCTTCTTCTTCTTCTTCTTCTTCTTGTAGCATAAAGTTGTTCAAAATGGTTCAAATGGCTCTGAGCACTATGGGACTTAACTTCTGAGGTCATCAGTCCCCTAGAACGTAGAACTACTTAAACTTAACTAACCTAAGGACATCACACACATCCATGCCCGAGGCAGGATTCGAACCTGCGACCGTATAGCGCCTAGAACCGCTCTAAAGTTGTTCGCCTATTCCAGTTCGCAGAGAAGTAACTGCCAAACTTTCCTTCTTCTTGTATCGTCTCCATTTGGTTTATGTGATAAAACTTCATTCCTTATTCTCCCTTCTTGCATTCTGTTCAGTTGAGAGCCATATTCCTGTACTTTGGTTTTTTGTATATTCTCGTTAATAAATGTCTAAATATTACTGCAAACATACACATTCCCGATGCAGACTTTTACGAATACTAGGAATCCCACTTCTGATCCCTGTGTCTTACTAGAACGCTTAACACTCTTCGCCCATGTACCTTACAATTAAATCAAAACAGGCAAAACAATCATTTATGAAATTTCATACGTCTTTTTCTTTTCTCTCATTTTCCCAGATGATGTTCGGATTGTTCAACTGGTACTTCTTGATTGTGATGGATTTCAAGATCAATATCTTAAATTATGTCACAGGCCTGGTATTTGTTGTGAGCACTGGCTCATTAGGTATTTTATTTACGGTTAATTTGTTGGAACTGGATAATTTATTTTTAAATCCATATTCTTGGTTCCTTTGTGCGGAGATTTTCGTATTATATCCCGAGCAGATCTGCTAAAGATAATAAACAGACGTATGAGGGACATCCTTGGTCTGTTGAATAATAACCCGGTCATCAGCAAATATGGTTGTGTTTAAGTACATTTGCCTGAGCTTCCATTCTCTAATTATATCTTCTATGTATATAGTAAAGAGTCTAGGTGGTGAGCCACCATTCCTGATGTTCTCCTTCGTTGATACAGCTTTCTTCAGATGATAGGTTTATTGTTTTCACTATTACTTGTGCTCCATGCTGTAAGGCTTTTATGACATCCACAAGATGCAGATGGATTATGAACTCTATACCCACACTCTGCCACCCCTCAAAAAACTATTTTAGCACAACTGTTTGTTTATTTACATTTATCGGTTTACAAATTTCACATCTAACTTCCGAAGAATGTGGTAGCATGAAAATTAAGGGTCTCAAAAAATGTGAAGGAGTTCTATAAATTACAAGCTACGTTTAACACAGCATATTTTCAGTTGCTTTCGTAAAGGGTTGACTACATCGATGGGCTTACAGCCCGAGTGCTAAATTTCTAGCCAACTAAAGGCCCACATTCTGTGGCTCACCATAAGCCTACTTTCTATCAATAACAAATTCGACAAGGTTCGTAACTCGACAGCTAGAAGCAGCAAACCACAGAAAGTTGAGAAAGGAAAGAGAGAAAGGGAATGACACACTGCAGAAAAAAAGACTGACTTCTTCAACAGCTGCAGGAAACCTTCCTCTTCGCCCAGATTCGTTTAATTTGTTCAGATCTCTGTTTCGCTGTTCGCTGCTACGAAGCTGTTTTCTTGTTCTCTCTCATTCTTTTCTTGTTCTCTCTCATTCGTTCCTGGAGACCACAACTGAAGTTTGTTCCTAAATAAATTCTTATTACGTTTGTCCGTTACGTTCATGTTTGCTTCTTTGAGGTCTTTATAAAATCATATTGGTTATCCTTCAGCTTCATAGTTTCACTGAATATTGATTGCTTCGTCGGTCTGTCATATCGCATTCTAAGCCAGTGTCAGATGAACGACCGTTTTCTTTTACGCATTGTATGTATTACGTCCCCTACATCTTCACAGGTTTCTTTGACAGTTCCTGGCCTGTTGTTGCCTTATCTGTTACCCTTTGAGCAGTTATGTTTCTAACCAGTCTTCTTTCTCTTTTCACTATTTTGTTTATACCACCTTTTCACACGAACATAGTGTTCTTCAATTTTACCCCAAACAGTTAGTTTCCTAGCTGAGACAGTTCTTTACCAAAAGAAAATCGTTCCACATTCGTGGTAAGACTCGAAGTTAAAACGGACTATTGTTCCTGTCAGAAAATTTGTATTCTCACACTTCTTCCTCTCCGGAGAGTTACGAAAAGTGAATAAGTTTCAGTTTGGTTGTTATTGCTTCTAGCGTTATTAATTTACAGAAAATAACTTCACATTACACAGTTACAGAGGTTGGCATATATAGTAATTACAGAGACTTCCTCACAAGGAGTGAACAGCTAACAGGCTAGGTAAAGCAGAATTCAAATACCGAAATTTATGCTAATAAACAATTGTTCGTCCTAAATTGTTAGTAAAAATGAAGAAAATGAGGGACCATAAATACACTCCAGAAAGCGACAGAACAGACTACCTCGTGACGGCGTTTCATAGTCCAGTATAGAACATAATCTCTTAATTATTTTGCGATATACTCCACATGTTGTGTTTAGTAAACGTATCCCTCTGTAATTCGTTTAGCAGGGGAAGTGGTCCAAAACGCGCAAAAATACGTAGTAGCTTTATTTTTAATTTAGTTGCTCACAGGATCATATAGTCGCTATACTCCGTCTTGTTTTTGTTACCTACTGCGAAAGCAATATGCGAACCGGCCAGCAGATGACACCTCCGAGTACGACATCGGATGAGTGCAAATAATACCGTTTATGTTGATATGTAACAAAGTTTTCACACTAGGGAACTAACAAAGTGCCGCCTAAATTGCCTGTACCTGAGAAACGACACCACATGTCATCGTTTAGTTTTATAAGGGCCCTGGTAGGTATGAAACGGTACATAACAGAACAGTTTATTTACGATTCTCTTGTAACCTACAGATATTTACTGAAGAATGTCGTTTTCCTTTAGTAACAGAAAAGTGGGCTAGTACACACCGGGAGTCCAGACTTTATTGCAGAAAGAAGTCGCATTCCTACCCAGCAACTCGGAAGTTTTGTTTGCTGAACTACCAGCCAAATCAGTGTGTGAGACACGTAAGAAATCTGTATCGTATGGACTGCCTACATTATTTAACGTACCAAATATGCGCCGGCGGCAGTGGCCGAGCGGTTCTAGGCGCTACAGTTTGAACCGTGCGACCGCTACGGTCGCATGTTCGAATCCTGCCTCGGGCATGGATGTGTGTGATGTCCTTATGTTAGTTAAGTTTAATTAGTTCTAAGTTCTAGGGGACTGATGACCTGAGATGTTAAGTCCCATAGTGCTCAGAGCCATTTGAACCATTTTGAACCAAATATGCCACCGCACCTGTATCTGAAGGGAGCACCGCAAAGATGTCATAATACTGCATAAAAAGCAATAAAATTGTTCAACAGAGAAGAAACCAGTTTCAATAGTCACTACATCTGAGCCACAAATGGCAAGAATCTTCAAGACAGTTGCTTTTGTAGCAGAAGTAATTACACTTCCACAAATATTCGTGTGTAAGAAAGTCGAGTGAAGTGTTAGAATGGGCGAACCATTCTACTCCATAAAATATTTTTTACGTGTCAATGAAAATGACAATCATAATAAAAAAAACAGGCATGAACAGAAATAGGATATACGCTTCTCTTGCACGGAAAAGACTATTTATATTCCC
The DNA here is from genome assembly GCF_023864275.1 of Schistocerca cancellata. NCBI lineage: Eukaryota > Metazoa > Arthropoda > Insecta > Orthoptera > Acrididae > Schistocerca > Schistocerca cancellata. Next base: position 436,513,464 of record NC_064631.1, on the reverse strand, counting down.
TTGCGGAGTAAACTGCAATTGTACACACATTCTAAAGTATTTCTTCACGAATAAGTTACCGAGGGAGTTGGCGTAGTGGGTAGGATACTGGACTTCAATTCGGGAGGAAGACGGTTCAAATCCGCGTCTGGCCATCCTGATTTAGATTTTTAGTCATTTTTTTAAATAGCTTCAAGGCAAATGCCGGGATGGTTCCTGTGAAAGGGAACGGCCGAGTTTCTTCCCTAATCCGATGGGACAGATGACTTCGCTGTTTGCCCCTCCCCAAAATCAACCAACCAACGAAGAAGTTGTAGCTTACGTCATTGAATCAGTGAAATTTGGCTTTTTTTTTACGTTTATATCACGATAATTCATGTACTTCGGTAATTTACTGAAACAAAAGTATAACAAATATTTCGTTAACTAAGTAGAAAAATAATTCAAAAGTACATTCTGCTTACGCCACATGTGACTGCCTTGTCACCGCTTGCAACAGTAGTGTCGCTCTAGCTGTCAAACGGTGGCAACTTTCACACCAGAGTGTGTCGCAACTATAGATTGTGATCATAGTGTTTGGTTTATTTGATTGCTTATGGTGGCTGTACTTTGCCCACAAGGCATTAGTCTTTACCTGGTTCCATTTGTGTGAGCTGCGACGTGGTAAACCATTGTTGAAGTAAACGAAACCAACCTTTCTGTTAGAAAATTTTCAAAATTGTGCATTGGTGGCTACTTGGGCGAAAGAGGTGCTATCAGGGCGATATCTTAGAAGGGTAAGCATTTAAACCTATAGCAATATTTTGATTGTGTGTGTGTGTGTGTGTGTGTGTGTGTGTGTGTGTGTGTGTGTGACCAAGCTTACGCGTGTGTTGAAGAAGGCAAATATCGCCTGCTGAAATACAGTGTGTCTACTTATAAAAAGCCTATTAGAAATTAAAACAGTAGCTAGCAACATCAATTACCATTTTTTACAACTGAATTGTAATATTCTAAGTTCCTGGAAATAATTTGCTAAAATTTTTTGCATATTTTTAATTTGTTACGATTACACTTTTAACACTTAATTAAGGTATAACATTATGCTATAATGAATGCTTACCCTAACAATTTATTAGAAAAATAAAGAAATAGCTCTACGAAGAGAAAACGTGTGTTATTTTGTCCTTCTGGGTAGCCCATAATGACACACTGCCAACATTTTTGAAATTATGAATTCATAGCGAAACTAATTTTTTTAATGTTGAATTAGTTATACATTTGCTACTCTAGAAACCTCATCCTAAGATAAAAATTGCCTTTACATAATTTTAAATGTCATACATGATCTGTGAATAGCAATTAACTGTTTAGTATGTAATTTCGGACCAGTTTCCCCTACTTCTGTCGCCTTTTATTTTGATCCAGATATCATTGGAGCTCGCCAGAGAACTCCAATCATTATACTGGCGACAGCAGCGGAGTGCTAGAGAACGTTATAAAATGATAGGGTCGGTGTCCTCTGTGGCGCAGTTTGATTTATTGGAGTTTATTTCTGTGCCAGCGACACGGCGGCGTGTGTTGAGGCATGCAGAGCGGCCGCGCGGCTACAGGCGGCGTATATCTGGGCGCGCTATTTATCTGCCGCTGCAGCGCTGCTCCACGCCCGGCGCCAGTCCTTTTTTCCTATTTCTCGTGGCGCTGCTCGCTGTATTTCTTTTAAGGCGGCGCGCCGGCACGCGGCGGGCATGTGTGCGGTGTGCGCGCTATCCGCGGCGTTCGCCCCGCCCCCGGCCCGCGCGCCCGCCTCCCATTGGTCGGACGCCCCGCCCCGCGCCTCCCGGTCCCGCCCACTTTGTTTATGGTTAGTGCAGCGGCCGCCGCTATAAATTCCTGCAACAGCCTGCGCACCAAGTCCAGCTATCTCGCGACGTGCCCTCAGAATTCTTTCACACGAGAGGCGTATCAGTCAGGTCTCGGTAAACGCGCGCGCTGTCAGAAATTTTGCACGCTGGTGCAAAAGTACCTCCCCACGTCTGCAAGGACTGTAACTTCTCCCCACTCCCCTAAATGCATTCTGCTGAACATACGCAACCTCACTGAGACTAAGGTGTACTGCAGCTTTGACTAAGTTACCTTTGCCGTATTTTTAATCTCGAGTGCAGAATATGAACAGTAAACAGGATAAAAATAATTTGTATTGACCGCTACCGAAAAAAGAAAAAATCTTCACTGAAACGTCGAAGCTCGGAAAAAACGATTTTCTGGCTGGCCATGGATGCATCCGATATATCTACAACGGATAGGGAAACGGCTAAGGAAAGCCTGTGAATGTAGTGCACTCCGGAGCACGTTGTTTTACAATGCCCACGGCTGATCGAGAAAAACGGGAAGTTTTTTTAAAGAATCTTTATTTATTCATCAACATCAACTTCGTCCCCTCCAAAGTAATACCCCTTGGATACGACACACCTGAGCCAGCGTTTTTTGCATTCTTGGAGGCACTTCTGGAACTTGCTTTTCGTTACGGTCTTCAGCTCCTTGAGCGATTCTGCTATCTCGCCAACGGCGGCAAAACTACGTACTTTCATGGACGGACTGAGCGACCATAAGACAGGAGCTCATGACGCACTATCCCATTGCAACTGAAGGAAACATTGGCGAGACGCTTCACATGTGATCGAAGTAGTCGAATTTTTTTCGGTCAGCCTGCCCATGTGGCCAAGCGGTTCTAGACGCTTCAGTCTGGCTGATCTGTGACCAGTGATGAAAGAAGAATTAAGAAGACGAGGGGAAAACTATTCGCGTTGGTAAAATGATACATTTCCTAACCGGACAGACTTACATTGGATGGACATATCTATCGCTTGAGCCTTGTCCCTCAGTTACGCAGGGTCAGCCATCGTTAATCCGATTTGGCATGTTAATGTTTTAGGGGTGGCCGGATGCCTTTCCTACCTCCACCCTGTACCCCCTCCCCCCCCCCCCCCCCAACCCTGGGACGTAATTAGTGTAACCCAACTGTCTGCGTCGAGTGTAATCCATGGAATAGTGCGAAAGTATTCAGATGTATGCGAGCTGTGTAACTGAGGCGGAACATGGGGACCTCCCCGGTATTCACCTAGCGGGCTGTGGAAAACCGCCTAAAAACCACATCCAGGCTAGCCGGCACATCGGCCCTCGTCGTTAATCCGCCGGGCGGATTCTATCCGGGGCTGGCGCGCCTACCCGAGTCCAGGAAGCAGCGCGTTAGCGCTCTCGGCTACCCTGGCGGGTCATTGGATGGACATATGTCCGAGTCAAATAAATGCACGCATGCGGAAATGGGCTCCCCGAACACGCAAAACTGCACGGCACCACGGATACACAGACCAGACGACAGAGGATGACGGAAGGCAACATATACAACTCCGTAAGGATGCAGACCAATGTGCAGATCTAAATACAACAGCAGAAATCATTTCAAGAATATTACGGGATGACCAAACACAACCATAACTTTAAATGAGAGAGAGTACAGACGATACAGAAAATTAAACATCGTATAGTTATACAGGAACAGAAGGTGAAGGGGACACACAGTAATATACGTAACACAAACGTAGCTACAAAATTACATGAATACTTTCCATGGAATTGAATCGACTCCTAATTTGTACCACTGCTATTAAATTACTTCTCCTTTAGTGAGGTCAGAGTGAACAACATGGTCCTTGAAGTCACATTGTCAACCAAGAGTTGTGTATGTTGAGGAACATATCGTATGCAGAAAACGTTTATCTTATTGTTGTTTTCATCTGACTTTTTGTGTACTTGGCCGGCCGTGGTGGCCCAGCGGTTCTGGATGCTTCAGTCTGGAACCGCGCGACCGCTACGGTCGCAGGTTCGAATCCTGCCTCTGGGATGGATGTGTATGATGTCCTTAGGTTAGTAAAGTTTAAGTAATTCTAAATTGTAGGAGACTGATGACCTCAGATGTTAAGTCCCATAGTGCTCAGAGCCATTTGAACCATTTTTGTGAACTTGGCGAGTAAAATTACTGTTTCAAGATAAGTGGTAACATTGGTAACATAATATTTTACTTACAAGTGAATATACATAAAAAAACTTAGTTTTCAGACAGTCAAGGTCTGTATTTGTTCATTTTCGCTTGTACGAAACTGACAAAGAACAAATGGGGACGTTGACTATAATGTACTGGTACAGTTAAAAAATTTACTCATATAGTAAGCTTCAAAAATACGTTTAATATTATTAGTGCAACATAATGTTAAGGAACGATATGGTGAACTCTCGAAGCGTTAAATATCTACGTTATTAATTAAATAATTATTTTGTATTACAATAGGGCAACAAAAAGACGTTATGGAAAGTGGAGCTCAGATGAATCGCACTTACTGTAACAATACGTGTAAATGGACATCGTGGATTAAATGAATGCACAAGCTTATACAATATAACGTGCCTAAGCGAACAGTTAAGATGCATACTGAAAATGAAAACAGAAATGGACACGTGGATGTAAAAAAAAAAAAAAAAAAAATTGATCCTCTTATGTTTCTCCAACGAGTTTGAAAACGATTTGGAAGAGCATATTTTTACATTTGAAGAGATGATGTTCGATTTTAGCCCGTCGGAAGTAAGAAAACTTGCGCTCGACATTGCAGAACGGAAAGTATTGTGCCGCAATTTCAGTGGAGTAAGTACTATGGCAGACAAAAAGTGGGCCGAAGAAAACCAAACAAAAAATATCACCGAATCCGAGAGAAAAGACGAAAGCTCCGAGCAAAACGTCACGACCTTGCCAAGCTGCCTATGGGCTGACGCGCATCGCATGCAAAAACAGCTAACCGAAGCTCCACCTCTGAAAAGGAAGTGCTCTGAAGACTGCGGGAAGCCACGGGAGGAACCCACTCATAAAGCAGCCGAATTTTACTGCGAGTTGTGCGAGGAAAATAAAATGTAATCAATGATTCGATGCAAGAGATGCAAAATGTTTATTGATGCGAAGGGTTGTACGGGTAAGGAAAGCAAATAGTGATGTAGCTAATACATGGAATATATCCTTGGACTAGTGCATGTCTTTAAGCTCAGGGGTTTAGTTTATAAAAATGGTACAATTTATGCACTGACTGGTACAAGTTGGAAACCAAATTCCTAATTTATACCACTTGCAGATGTTCAGTAAATTAGCGTGCCTGTAATTGTCAGAATTTCCATTCATTAAATCAGATACCAAGAACAAATTCTGCTATTGAGTATGACATTCTTTAAATAATTTTATGACTTACTGTTAAGACTACTATAAATAAAATCTCGAAAATGGTACAATTTAGCCACTCTCCCTTAGAAGAACAGTTAAAGTAGGAACTTAAAAAAAAAAAAAGACAAACCGAAATGCTGGCCATGATGGTATAACTCGATGAGACCATTCCGTTATATGCCTTCCTGACAAGCCCCAAGAAGTATAGACAGCAATGACTACAAAATAATTGTCTTTGTACTGTATTTCATACTAGTGTGTAAATAGTGGCGGGCTACTGGACCTAAGGTCGCTTAAAAAATATAATTAATTTCGGAAACAAACACTTGTATTATATTTAGTGTTAACCTGGGGCCTAGAAACTACGGAGAGGCTCCGTCCCCGCCGCAGCCGCAGTGGTCCACAACCCCACAACGACTACCGCAGTCCACTTCACTCTTCCGCCGCCCCACACCGAACCCAGGGTTATTGTGTGATTCGGCCCCCGGTGTTTTTGGTGATCTAAATAGAGGTATCGTAAGAAAGACTCGAACATGTCTGAAACGTAAATTTAGCAGTCAGTCTATTTTGACAGTTTTCATCTACGATATTGAGAACCCGTCTTTTAACGCGAAACTCCGTTACAAAACTCAAAGAGTTTTCAGTGGACAATGGCGAGATACATGATGGAAACTGATAGGAGAAACAGAAAGCCAAACAAATTTACCACAGAACAGACTGGAGTGCAAGATGTAATTGTAACTGATTTAAGCAGGTCTGCGAGAGACTACAAAGGACTTTAGACATCAGATGAATGAAATGCATAATGTCTTGAGAAGAGGTCACGATATGAACACCAACGAAAGCAAAACAAAGGTCATGAAATGGACTCGAATTAAGGCAGGTGGTGCTGCGGTAATTAGATTAAGATATGAGACACTGAAAGTTATTGATGAGTTTTGCTATTTACGCAGAAAATTGACTGACTATGGCAGAAATCGCGAGGATATAAGATGCAATATGGCAACGACAGGAAAAGCGTTTCTACAAAAGTGAAAATTTTCTAACATCCAATATAAATGTTGGGAAGTCTTTTCTGAGGGTATTTGTCGGCAGTGTAGCCTTGTACGGAAGTGGAAAGTGGCCGATAAGTAGTTTAGAAAAGAAGAGAGTAGAAGGTTTTTAAATGTAGTGCTACAGAAGAATTCCGAAAATCAGATGGGTAGATCGATAGCTAATGAAGAGATCTCAATCGTCAAGAAGTTATGTTGTCTAAAGTAAGGTATCGGTAGATAGGACACATCTTGAGGCATCAAGGAATCGTCGACTTGGTAACGGAAGGTATATATATATATATGTGGGGGGGGGGGGGGGGAGGCGGAAGAAATCAGAGGGTGGTCTAGGTTTGAGTACAGTAAGGACGTTGAAATGAACGTAGGCTGCGGTAGCTATGCAGGGATGAAGAGGCTTGGACAGGACAGACCAGCACAGATAACTGCAACAAACCAGTCTACGAAGTGAAGACCACATCAGCTGCATTAGAGGAGTTGAGGACGAGTTCTAAGCCGCACGATCTAAAAGCACTAGAGGAAACTTTTCTTCAACAAATTAGCAGGGCGTGAAAAGTAGGATTCAAAATGAATGTCACAGACTTCTTCGGTCGGAAGACCACAACAACAACAACAACAACAACAAGAACAACAACAACAACATGAAACTGAAATTTATGTGGGTGTGTACAGCTCACGTATCCAGGTGAATGGATGGTAAATGGACCAAGAAAATTCTTTGCTGATTTACAAGTGATGGTGAAGGACTGAGATGGTGACATAATGTGAAGTGAGTAAACTGCTTTAGAAATAATAATAGTTACGACATGAGTGCATAGCTCATGACTGTGATACTCAGAAAAGCCTAGAGGAGAATTTCATTCAGCAGTGGGTTTTAAATGTCTAATGACGTTAGTGATAGAGTTGATATTATTTATTATGTCTTGTCATGTAATGTGTCAACTTATCCTTCCTCCGCTTCTTGGTAAAACATTCACAACACTATGCTTTGATTTATGACTGATTTCTTACAGAACGGCATGAAAGTAATAATCAGTTAATGGTAAAGCAGTATTTCTATTAAATTTTCACTAGAACAAAACAAACGCGTAGATTATTTGGGTATTTCAAATACTTGAAATGGCCCGCAAATACTCTGCAGTGTGACATTCGCCAATCACCGTATTCGTGCGTACTTTTCCGTTTGCTAAATGTCTGGTGTAGGAAAACCTGTTCCCTTGGAAACTGATCAAATGTGTATTGCAATTACTGTGAGATACAGCGAATATTGTGCAATAGGTTTATCTAGACTTAATAACTGATTTCCAGCACCTGACAAAAGACGAATGGGAGCACCGCAAAAGCGAGTACAAATAGTATCACAGAATTCAAAGTATTCTTCGCTCTTATCTATGGGTCCATAATTCTCCAATAGAGTGGCCAAGTGGGTTAAGGCTCCATGTCACGGATTGAGCGGCCCCTTCCTCCGGAGGTTCGAGTCCTCCCTCGGGCGTGTGTGTGTGTGTGTGTGTGTGTGTGTGTGTGTGTGTGGTGTTTGTTGTTGTTGTTGTTGTTGTTCTACTAGCATGATTTAATTTAAGTTAGTTTAAGTAGCGTGTAAGCCTAGGGACCGATGACCTTAGCAGTTTGGTCCCTAAGGAATTCACACACATTTGAACATAATCCTCCAGCGACTAAAGTGGAAACATTTAGACAGTGTGCGATTAGCAGGGGGGGATGGGGGGATTTCCTCCCCTCTGCATCAGACCATCCCCTCCTCTGGTTTTATTTTATGCATCCCAACCTGGGATGTTTATTTCACACGCACTGGAGTAAAACTTTACGTATAATTTAAATTTGTGGAGCCGAACACTGAAAGATTTTAATAAGACTTATTATTAATACTTTTAGCATGTTTCAGTTTTCTATCATCAGAATAAGTACAGCTTTTCAGAAATGTGCCTCTACTTTTTGAATTCCCCTCGTATATCTGTACCCATATGTAGATGATTTTGTAAATAAGCTTTACCTATAATGTACATTTAAACATATAACAAGGGATGGCTTTTCTGATAGTGCATACGCATCAATATTGATTTTCAGCATTAACATCTATTTATAAATAGCTGTTTAACCATGCGTAACGCCACGGTCCAAGCTAGTTATATGTATAATTCTAATCATCTCACGCACCCGACTGTTGGCAAAAGTTACAAAGTGGACCCCGCTTGCATTATTCATGGTTTAAGTGAGATATATTTACATGATAAGCATCAAAATACTCGTCGGAAACTTTCCCATTATCTAATATAGGTTTTCTAAATACTGGTTTTTATAACGCGAAGTGCGTTATATATGGCAAAGTGCGTTAAATACGCCGCGAACGTAAACTTTAGGATACGCAACAGCTCAGTCTGTTACCACAACCGTTATCTAGCATTCACGTTCATTAGCTTCACCAATTCACAATAAAATTACTTATATATCCTAACGTAGACGTCGGCTTACAGAGAAGTCTGTCACTACACTCATGATTCCAAGGGGGATCCAGTATCAGACAACAGCCAGATAATCTCTAAGGGAGTTCTAGCTCCAGGTGTACAAGCATTGGAGGGTTGGTCAGCTACAGGGGTGCTGCGCGCAGGTTCCCTGCTTGAGCTTACCGCCGGTGCTCCGCACAGCTCCCCGCGACACCGCCAGTTCCGGATGGACCTTCCGCTCCCCGCTCCCTGCAAACCCATCTGAAAGCGACAAACAAAAACGCACCGATAATGCCTTCATATACACTCGCACTAGCGCGAAATTTGCACAGGATGTTGCTGTTCTTTAAGTCAATACTCACAAGTCCCACTAAAAACCTTCGCTATGTACTGCCACGTCATCACACAAAAAACTTAAAATACTAGAATAATAAGTGTTAGCAGCGTTGTAGCTGGCTTTTTAGGTCTATGTACCGGGAGGGATGCTGCTCCGAAATGGCCAAAATTATTTTATTATTTTAAAGCATTTTACTTAATGGTATGGCAGTACACTCTGAACATTTTTAATTAATACAATTGGTCGCAGTAGTCTGTGTGTTTAAACTATTAATCTCTCATCCATTTTTGCTACATCTATTACAGTTTCTACAATAATAAATAATTAGTAATACATAAAAAAGCACACACGTGGAGGTGGGCATATTAAATTTTTGTGCTTCGTCGGCGGAAGACCAAAAAGCAGCAAAACTATGCCCATATAAACTAAAATCTGCTTTCGAATTCATTTGAGGAAGATGAAGGTTACGGAGTTCAAAGCCTGGTCTGCCGCAAGGTCAAAATGACACGAGACTAGATTCAGCTGATAAGACAAGAACAAGTAATTGCCCACGTCTTTATTGACAGAAAGATGTGGGGCATCCATTTCAAGTGGTAGTCCTCCTCCTCCTTACATAAAGTAAACCGAAGTAACTCGTGGTTAGGAACGAAATACGTCCAGAAAAAAAACTCCTGAATATAGTTCGTGCCCTGACGAAATGTGAAATGACGAGGTTCTCCGAGAATTGGCGAAGAAAGGTGCGTGTGCGTGTGCGTGTGTGTGTGTGTGTGTGTGTGTGTGTGTGTGTGTGTGTGTGTGTGTGAGAGAGAGAGAGAGAGAGATTCTTACTAGAAGATGGCATACGATAGTGACCTATTTTAAGAAAACAGGGAATATCTTTCACAGTAGTAGAAGGTGCCATAATTGCGGGGAACACTGAAACTGTAATAAATTTAACGAATAATTGAGAATGACTGGTTTAAATACTACTTTGAGACGAAGAAATTGGCACTGGAAACGAAATCTTTGCCGGTCTCGCAAATTAGTATCTGTCACGACTTCGTCTTCGATGACGGTCTCAGAGTAGCACTGAAAACCATCGTCAGCAACTTTTTTAGCGAGACGCTCCAATCTCTGTCTTCCCCCTACCATTCTTTGTCGTTCTAGTGCTGTGGAAGTTATCCCCTGATGCCCTAATAAGTGTCCTGCCATCTAGGCTTCAAGGTACCACACATTCCTACGGGAGGTGGTACTGGTCACAACTAGAAGGAAAGTTCCTATAACGATATTTCCGGAAACCAATAGCAGTGTTCCATGTTCTTACCAGAATCCTATCAACTCTCAGTCCTTTCTCGCTGCCAATCACACATTTTTTAAATGTATCAGGCTCCAATCTGATTGCCTAACATGCACTGCTCACTCGCTCCTGTAACGTTTGCATATTGTCGACGGGTTGTGCTTACACCAATGCCTTTAAATGTCCACAAAGGCAGAAATCCAACGGAGCTAGATCCGGTAAACGGGAAGGCCATACTACCGAGTCACTCCCAACTAATCCATCGCCTATGAAACGTTACAGTAATACAGCACAGTCTGTAGGAAAAGGGGTGGTGCCCCGTTGCGCATAAATCGCGCTCGTTGTCTTGCTGCAAGGGTAACTTTCTTCAGTAGCGCTGTCAGTTCATCGTGCACAAATCTCATCATCTTTTTGGTAACGTGTATGGGCCTATGAGTTTGTAACCAACAGTTCCTGCTGATAAACTGATACGGAAGCAATGCTGATACCTGACCTATGTGATTGCTCGATAATGTTTATCTGCTTGCGAATTGTGGTAATGAACTATGTAATCTTTTGTGGATCCTACTTCATTTATAAATAAAGTACACGCTGTCAACTGCCGATCTTCAGGAATCTGTTGCAGGGGCAAAAGGCCCATATTTCAGCAAAAGGCCCATATTTCAACACATATTGGTTTGCGCACATATAAACAGGAACCTTTCTTCCAATTTAGACCAGTACTACCTCTGTATGAATGTATCACAGTGTCTGTGATCATCATTTAGCCTATATAGAAATACTGTGGAACCTCATTTGTCTCGCACTCATTAATCTGGATCTTTTTTTAATACTCCTACAGTAACAGTGGTAGCAATGCCGATGACAATCATTAAATTTTTCAATCAGCCAAACGCTACACGACGATCCTGGCACGGTATCACTTAACTACGAAGAAAGCTATTCATATATTAAAGTCCGATCGGTCGCGAAATGGAAACCACAGTGAAAGTAAAAAATGCTCCATTTGCAAAATTTAGCTATACATTCCAGCTACTTCTCTGCATAACCGCCACACCGAGTTAGACGTCTGTCATAGCGTGGTACCAACTTTCCAATATCCTCGTCACACAAGGCAGCTGCAAATTCTCTACGCTTGTCTGCAGATCGTTGTCTGTGCCAAAAAGTTGTCTACATCGCCAGCGGTTCACGTTAGCAGAAATGAAACTCAGAAAGAGCCAGACCAGGGCTGTATGATGGCTGATGAACCGTTCGTATCGAAAACGCTGCTGGAGTGTTTTCATTGCCATGAAGACGGAAATGTGTGACAGTTACGTTATGTGTGCTGCATGAAATAATCTGTCAGCTAGCACTCATACTTGGTGGGAGAGACTGTTTTCTAGGCTTCTTCACCTGTTCACCTCGTGCTCAGAACTGACAAGAGAAACAAGACGCGATCGATGGGCGTACTAAACATATTGTTCAATACGTCTATGCAGAGCTTCGTCGGGTTTTAACTGTGGTTTCCATTTCGCGACCGATCGGATCTTAATAAACGAATAGCCTTCGTAGTTAACACTGGGTTTTATTATACTGTATTGTCCCCTGTTGGCTGTAAGTCAATATTTTGCAACCGTAATGAACGTCTTATTAAGACCAAACACATTTTGATTTATTCTAAAGCATCTTCAGTAGTCGCTGTAACAATGCCGTTTTTAAAATGTGGTTCATTAGTTGTTCTGTGATTTCACTGTCCTGTCATTTTGTGTTTTATACCGCTGCGCGAGTATGTTTCACGAATGTTTGGCGAGGGTGTACGTGGGTGCTTTTCTGTAATTTATGGGTCTCAATGAAGCATTTACATCGTGAAGCTTTGGTTGGCTCTGAAGTTTTGGGGCATCATGTTTCATGTGTGTCATATGGGCTTTACGTCTGGCATTTTTTTTAGATGCACTGCATAGGATGGTTAAAGGAGGACTCTTCAAAACCATGTCATGTCGGAATTTGAACTGTGTCTGATGGACGTATAACGAGAAACGAGTTGAAGGTTTTTGTTGCATAATGATCACAAAGAAAAGTATGCCAAGTTAACAACTATGAGGTCCTCAAGAAACTGATTATTTCAGTGTGTAAATTCACTGTATTTTCCTAAATATTTGCTCAATGTGTGTTGATGAGTACATGAAAATAAGTGAAGCGACTGTGTTTTATGATCCGTGTTATTCTATTTTTTCTACATTTCCAGATTCTCCTGATTTTTGATAATCTGGCTGGTCCATGGCCCCATCTACTCCGTATAAAGGAAGTTCCACTGTCTACCCAATCAAAACTGACAGTTGCACAGGCACGCGCATCGTTCTGGTGCAGGCAGAGGGGACGACGGGTGAGGAAGCCGTAGTTTCTGCCTGTTTACAGAGGCCAGACTGCCCCCCTGTCGTGGCGTCGGAACACCAAAAGAGATCAAGTGACAGTGCAGATGTAAGGGAGACTTGCTGGCTTACATGCATTACTCCGTCACGTATGCTCAAAATCCTTAATGACCGAAGTTAACAGTTGCTGCCTGGCGCAATGACACGATTTGGTTCTAATTCGAAGGTCGATTGGTAGTGGTTTGTTGCACCCTAATATATTGTATTCTGTGGATACCATCAGTAGATATGACTATTCGTCAAAAGAACGCAGGCATTGAGTTATGTAGACGTGGGCGTGTTTGATCCGTTCAAATAAACAGCAAGCCGGCTAATATGTTTTTCGAGGGCCGGCCGGTGTGGCCGAGCCGTTCTAGGCGCATCAGTCCGGAACCGCGAGACCGCTACGGTGGCAGGTTCGAATCCTGTCTCGGGTGTGGATGTGTGTGATGTCCTTAGGTTAATTACGTTTAAGTAGTTCTAAGTTCTAGCGGACTGATGAGCTCTGATGTTAGGTCTCATAGTGCTCAGAGCCATTTGAACCATTTGTTCTTCACGGGCACCACAGAATCCATAAATTCAAAGCAAGATGTAACCATTTTCACATAGGTTCTATTCAGCAGGAAACGGAAGAAGAGATTCGTAAATCACGCGGATGTCACTTTTTTTTTGTCGGTGGAGGACAGCACTGGACGACGAACTAAAAACGACTGACTTCTTACTAACGAGAGATCGACATGGATATTGTACAAGAGGAGGAGGGGGAAGGAGGAAGACAGGGGAGGTGACGGGTTGGAAGGAATGGTTGTGAAGAATCGGCAGTATAATTTGACGTGTTTCGTATCATAATTCGGTATCAGATAAGGTTACGTTTTTGGAGAAAGTAAATTGGAAATAAAATTAATATTTTTAAACGTTAAGTGTTATATTTACGGTCATTAAATACTAACAACAAATGTTCACTGTTAGTATTAGTTACTATTAAACAAAAATACAGCATTGATTAACGTAAAACTGAAAGTGACTTGCCTTGTTTTAATTGTTTTGATACCTATTTATTAACCAAACGAAATTCCTGGAAATTATCGAAAATACAGAGTTGAATAATTACCGATTTTGAAGTTCATGGCCAGCAGCTTAAGGTAATTAACAAACCTATTATTAATTTTCATCACTCTCCCGTAGGAAGTAGTAATTGAACGAGACAGAAATATACAAGAACTTCGGTAGTTAACGTATGTTAGGAATGGACTGGTTTTTCACGTATTGTAATAAGTATTTTTTGGAGAGTTTTCAATATTATTTTGATCGAATTTGGTGTTTTTTGCTTTATTTTCCAGTGTTTATTTGTTACTTTTGGGGTGACTTAGTTGGTTTTCGGGTTGGGGTATTGCATATATAATTTGAATTCAGTTATCGCCACCAATCGAAGCCAAGTAATTCTCTAAAAGGACTACTGGTCAGTTTCGACCTTAGGTCTGAAGTGCACCTATATAACGTAATAACTAAAATTAAAATAAGAGGGAAAGCGACAGATAAAAATCTCTACAGCTAAAATGAATGTAGCATTACAACAAAAATACTGAGCATATCTAATTCGAGCCCTCTCATGTTATAACAAATAACTAGCAGTAAATTTCTTAAGACTCCCTGAGTTATGATAGGGTTATTGCTTTCCAGACGTTTTTACTACAAAATTCTGCTGCGTACTGTGGACTTAGGTGGATGTGATTCCTTTGAAATCTCTGTGACAGCGTCTGAATTTGTGGGCGCTCATAACCACGCACTGTTGAGAATCTTATCCTTACGATTCATTCATATTGCGGAAGGTACATCTAACTTCCGGAATGAAACTTACATTCCGCAGCGGAATGTGAGCTTTTTTGAAATTTTCTTACAGATTTAAACCGTGTGCTGGACAGGGATTCAAATCTAGAACCTTTTTGTCCCCTGAGCTATGCAGGCAAAGCGCACAACCCGCACCCACAGGCCTACTTTTAACCAGCACCTCTGATCCTACCTGACAAGTCTCCTCCACACTTCGTTGAACCAACACTCCTCGGGGTAAGGATGTTACAGATAAATGGCTTAGCCACAACCTAGGAGACTGTTTACAGAATGAGTCTTTGACTGTGCAGAAAAGCTTCTGTGAAGGTACGAGGAAGGCACTGGCCGAAGTAAAGTTGGAATGGTGGCCCGTGATTCTTTTGGACTTGCTTCAGTTTACTGTCAGTGAACTCACTTTCTTAGCTGATCCGCACTCCATCTTCGTTACCTCGCCTACGTTTCTGTCTTGGAGTTTCACATCTATTTGCGAAAAAGATTAAATTTCCTCAAATAAGTTAATTTTGCTTCGTGGTTTAACCAAATTTCTCTCTGCAGTGTATGTATCCACCTACGACTACATCCGTACTCTACCAACCACAGTCACGTGCATGGCAGAGAGCATTTATCATTGAACCCCATATTAGTGTCTACTCACGGATACGTTTACGTTTAAAGTACAGCAAGAATGATTCCCTAAATGTCTCTGTGCACTCTGTAATTGGTATAATCTGGTCCACATGCATAGGGTACTGGTTCTCGAGACTTCGTAAATATGCTTTTTGTGGATGGTTGAGTCGATTGTTCAAGTGTCTGCCACTTCAGGTTTTTCAACATTTTCATGAAGCTTTCAAACAAGCAAACAAATATGTTAAAATTCATGATCAATATTCCCTGTTCGTTTATTTTATGTGGGTTCCTTACAGTTGACCAAGCTCCTAAGATGGGTCGCAAGTGGTTTCGTAAGCAGCTCCGTTTGTCGAGTGACTGCATTTCCCAGAATCTTACCAATGAACCGAAGCCTACCACCCGTTTTATCTAGACCCGAGCCTATGTGACCATTCCATTTCATGTTCCCACAAATCCTACCCACAGATAAATATAGAAGTCGACTCATTCCAGTTATATCTTATTGATAATGCAGTCAGTCATAGGATAGTGAGCTATTGCGTGCTGCAAAGTGCAAAATTTTACAACTTTTAACATTTAAAGCGCATTCCAAATCTTTGTACCACTCTGAAATATAATCAATATATGACTGGATATTTGTACAGTTTTTTGTTTTCTTCAAGTAAAAATTCATTACAGAAAACTGCATCACTTACCAAAACATTGAGTTTCCTATTAATATTGTCTGCTAGATCATTAACATACAATGTTAACAGCATGAAGGCCAACACACTTCAAGGCGGTGAGCATGACGTTACTTCCACATCCACTGTAAAGCGACGCATTCTCCCTACCAAGATATCTTCAGTTCAATCACAAATTGAATATGAACGTACCTTCTTTACTAAGCGTTGGTGTGGTACTGGATAATGATTTTTGGGAGTCAAGAAATACTACTTCTACCTAATTGCCCTGATGAACGACTTGCAGAAAGTCATGTGAGGAAAGCTTGATGTTTTTCGTCATCGACGCTGGATGCCTAGGAGAAGCTCATAATATTTGTGGCTTAAAGCAAGAACATCCAGTGTCAAAAAATCTGATTTAGGGGAATAGAGCTCGAAATTTAGAGGAAAGTTTCAGCGTCATTGATGTTGCTAATGCTTTACTCTGTAGCTTTATATTTGACACTAATACTGTTATTTGTGCTATCTAAAAGTTCTATAGCATTTTTATCACTGGTAGTTTTAATGAAATTTATTGATGACTAAATGTATATTTCTGTTTTAGGCAATGTAATAAAATCAAGTACTTCCGTAATTACAATTTGTGAATTTTGTACATTTCACTTCTACCCTCGTACGATGATACGAAGAGAAACAATGTTAGATAATGCTGTATGTTACAACATTTGAAGGCATTCTCCTTAAGGAATCGTCACTTCGTGAATTAGTCCATTTTTGAGAAGGACGGAACAAGGTTTTAAAACTAAAACAAAACATTACGATGCAACATTATTCATCATCGTTTTCATTTGTTAAGTAATCTAACAGTCTAATGGACGGTCTGGCAACGGGATCTGATAAAACTGCTAGCTCTATCGGTGTATAAAGGGGATTAACGACTACAGATATTTGACGTTTTCTGCAGATAATCATGTAGGTGTCGAGTGAATGGTTTGCAAGTCATGATTCACCGCGTATTTGCCTCTTCTTGTAAGATTTATTATCTTGGAAGCCTGTTGCGGACTGAAGAAAAATTTATAATGTACATCCCTTGGTGAGTAACACCTGTATTGTTGTCATTTTATCTTCAGCCAAGGAACTGACCGTTCCAAAACGGTTTTTCTTCTATAAACACACCATTAACGAAAAAGTTCACTGAAATTAAGAATTGTTCGATAAAGTTTAACTACATTTATCGGTGGTTTGCTGGGAACTAATCTGATCAAATTAGCCCAGCCCCTAAGTGCATCAAATTTTGCTGTTGTGTTCTTTTTTAAAGCTGCATGAATGGATCCGGCCTTCACGTTGGTGCGACAGGTTGCGAGGAACTTATGATTTATAACCTCCAAGTTACTACTACAGTATTTTTCCTCCTAAAATACTGTATATTCATCAGCATGACAGAGAAATTAATACTCCTGTCCTGGCGACTGCAGTAGACACTGAACATATCGACCTCAACGACTTCAGCTGTTCTAGCAGTGAAAAACATGGAAGATCCTTAACTAATGCATACACTGGCTATTGTTGAACGAAGTACTTCCGTGTTTATGATATGACATCGGTTTTCCAGTAGCCATGTTCAGTCGTTCCCGTCAAAGTTAGATTTTGGTTACTCTTACACATAAAATTTTCGTTGCCAATTACGTAACGTCTCTCAAATTCTTGAAAAACTGATATTGATTTTTCTTGCGTTAAGCCACAGAGATATTCTAGGATCATATAACCGAAGGATATCAATAACACTAAACCGAAATTTTGTGGACGAGTTCTGCTACCATTATTGTACACGGATTTGACCTGATCTATCTTCTAAGAAGTGGGAAACGTCTAGGAAAGATCCGGCTATCCTGGACGACCTCACGTCTTTAGTAACCTTTATTCTCTCATTACCGTATTACAATTCACTGCCCCGTTTAGTGGCCCCTGAACTGCTGCTGAACGTTTTACAATATATACCATTTTTGAACAACATCTCATTTCAAATGCTCCTAGCAGATATTCAGCATAAAATACCATGTTTATAAATCAAATACTTACCGTGAATTACTGTTATTTCTCATAGATTAGTATAAATCTTCATTGAGACTTGCTGTGAATAACTATATTGCGTGTTGGCGAACTAGTTTTCGAAACAATATGTGCAACAAACTTACACATAAATTATTAACAATTACTTCAAGCTCTTAAAACTAACAATCTGCGGAAATAAAGTTTCTATGTAGTAATTTTTTGGAACGAACCGTGTCGCAATTATGAAAAATCCACTAAAATTACATCACGACGAAGGCTTGTAGGTCCCGTCCAAACACATTTGTTATCGAAAATGGCGCGAAATTCATTGCACATACGCGCTATTTCACGAGTAGGCAATATTTAGTAAAAGCAAACTGACTTTTGTTAATCAACAGAGTATGGCACTGTGAGCCTAACAATTGCCAGTGCACAGAATGATTGCGATAGCGTTACATCATTGAATAGTGACTATATGGTAAAAGTAATGACGAGGCATTTTTCAAATATTTACATGATCTACACAACACAATTACCGCAAGCCCCATGCGAGCGGCAGGAACGGTTTTCACGCTGGACTGTAATTCTCGCTGAATGGCGAATAAACACTGTTCTGATGATTTGAAAAGCTTTCAAATATTTGAGCGCAAACTGCGTGCAGTTGCAACTAAAATTGGAACAAAACACGAGAACAAAAAGCAATATCCGTTGGTATTTTCTTTTCCTGCGAGTCAGACCTTTTTGATATCGGTAGCCGATAAAAATTTTCCGCGTACGTTTCGTCGTCGTATTGCGTTTGCTGTACATCATTCTATGCCAACTATTAGATCCCAAGATAAATTTCGTAACAACAAAAATACCTGTGGAAAACTATTTAACAGGACACCGAACCACGTTTCGGCCGTCTTGATGTTAGAGTTTGCCGCAGAAAGGGTGCGTAGAACTCTTGTTTCCAGAGATATTTTGTGCTATCCATTATTAAATCGGGTGATGCTGAGGGTATTAGATTAGGAAATGAGACGCTTAAAGTAGAAAATGAGTTTTGCTATTTGGGGAGCAAAATAACTGATGGTGGTCGAAGTAGAGAGGATATAAAATTTAGACTCGCAATGGCAAGGAAAGCATTTCTGAAGAAGAGGAATTTGTTAACATCGAGTATAGATTTAAGTGTCAGGAATTCGTTTCTGAAAGTATTTGTATGGAGTGTAGCCATGTATGGAAGTGAAACGTGGATGATAAATAGTTTAGACAAAAAGAGAATAGAAGCTTTCAAAATGTGGTGTTACAGAAGAATGCTGAAGATTAGATGGGTAGATCTCGTAACTAATGAGGAGGTATTGAATAGAATTAGGCAGAAGAGAAATCTGTGGCACACCTTGAATAGAAGAAGGCATCGGTTGGTACGACATGTCCTGAGGCATCAAGGGATCACCAATTTAGTATTGGAGGGCAGCGTGGAGGGTAAAAATCGGGAGGGAGACCAAGAGATGAATACATTAAGCAGATTCAGAAGGATGTAGGTTGCATTAGGTACTGGGAGATGAAGCTTGCACAGGGCCGGCCGGAGTGGCCGAGCGGTTAAAGGGGCTACAGTCTCGAACCGCACGACCGCTACGGTCGCAGGTTCGAATCCTGCCTCGGGCATGGATGTGTGTGATGTCCTTAGGTTAGTTAGGTTTAAGTAGTTCTAAGTTCTAGGGGACTTATGACTTGCACAGGATAGAGTAGCATGGAGAGCTGCATCAAAGTAGTCTCTGGACTGAAAACCACAACACTATTGAGTGCTAAGATGAAAAGTAAATATGTTCAAGATCTGCCTATGGAAGTGGTTACATCACTGTCGGCTGACTGCCAAGTTAAAGTTCAATTTTTTTTCGTCAAATGATGATTGGAGAAAGTAACATGAACTGGAGCGCACACAAAATAGTTTGATCTTACAAACTCAGTACAATAGATCGCAAGCGAATATCCCAATATAACGTCGATCTGTTTTTTCCTCCGTAATATATTTCTAAAAGAGTGTGTCTTATCTGAAAAATATACGACACGTAAAGGCGGAGAAATATGTTTTACGTCTGTCACAAGACAATAAATATCCCTCAAACAGAAACGGTTAACGAGGGTTTCGCAGTAAAGAAAGTCATTTATGTTAACACAACAAAAAATTATTCTCGCTGCACGAATACCATTACAGGTAAGTAAGATGATAGCTCACTTATGCCACAATGTCCCTAAACCATCACCTAAATTTTGTCAGTGGAGTTCGGCTTCACCTTCCAGAGAAGGGTATGTAGCCTATATTCTACATCGGAGAATGACTGTAATCATTATTCGGTCTGTGGCAGGAGCTGATCATCGCACGACATAAATTTAAAATAACGTGACCTTCAGGGATAGCATATTGTTTGCTATAGCCTTTCGTCGAGTTGCCGAGGTGAAAATGTGGCATATAATACGGCTGACAGCTGAAAAATTTGAGCACTTCACTTCACAGGGTAGAAGAATGTTTTGTTGTTATGAGCAGAGTACGAGCTGCTTAGAGATAGACCCGTGGAGTGAGTGTTGATAAGGCGGCGTGTGAAACATGTCGGCCGCCTGCCTAACAAGGTAAACGCGGTGTCAGCTGGTGCGGTACCGGTCCGCGTATCTCGTGTGCGCGCTAATTAGTGCCGCCTCCTGGCGGCAGGGGGCAGCAGTGACAGCTGTCACCGCTTCACCCCCCTCAGCGCTGCGGCCGGGCGAGTTATTGCGAACACTAAGGAACATCACACTCACTGATGCTTTGTATTACTCGACAAAGCTAACTGCTGACCTGACACAGTGCCAGCTAACTTTGTCACGTGAGTTGGTACAGATACGCTCCGGTTCAAAGTATTGCGAAATGTCATCCTGCAGTGCAAGCGCGGAAAGTGATCCCGAAAGATTTACTCGCGGCCGACTGCGGCAGCTTCTCGTTAATATTACAGACGATGAGCAGGTCCGAAATTACCGATAGACCGCGTAGGCTGCAGACTAAGGATGTGACAAACCGACCAGTTAAAACTGATACCAGTATTTTAGTTCTGAAAAAATGGTATTTTCCATATTTTGTGGCCTTGGTTATAAAAAGTGATTTTAGTTTTTGCTAGTAACCGAAATCTCAATTAGCCATAGGAGCAGTGCTCAAAGTTTTGGTTTTTAAATGAACCTTTATTAAAAACCAATAATTTTTATTTGTAGCATTTCCAATGATTTGAAATATTGGCTTTCAATAGAAAATGAAAAAAGTGATCAGTGCTATTTTAATAACATTGTCGAGAGAAACAAGTAACAAACACATAGCGTATGAATTGATACAGCGTTGCTGAGACAATGACGTAACTTTTCCCATGTGGCGTGACACAGTAGATGGTATGTGTGTATCTTCAATGTGCAAAACTTGCCCCATCTGATCTATTTTGTAGTTTCTCACTGTCACCGTCGGTCACCTCTTGTGTCACAGAATGGCGCAATCCCTAGCCTGGAAGTATTTTATGAAGTGCAGAATCAGTGATGTACCATACTCCATTTGCTTTAAAAGATTAAAACCGGAAGGAGCCATAACAAACTTCCAACATATAAGGAGAATACTTAAAACTTAACTATTCATTCACAGTTTGCTATACAAATAGAAAGTAGGTGATCTGCTGCCTCTGTCTATATAATATGCCTTATCTACTTGTAGACTTTGAATAGGACAAATTAACGCGAAAAATATTACTTCTACCTCAGTTTTCATCCTTTAGCACTGACTATTTTTGAAGCCCAAGTACATGTTACAACATTATTTCTGAGCAGAGTTTCAAAACACTAGAATCATTGAGGAGGATACTGGCGACTTTTTTTTAACTATTCAATAACTTGTCGAGAAAAGCAGCGAACTGTAGACGGACGAAGTTTTATTTTATTTCTCTATTTAATTTTATGTTCAGATTTTTTATATCTCGAAACTGATGGAGTCAATATTTGATCGATATCTACGTTTACTTCAGGAAATTTCAGAAATAAAAAACCGTAAAAAAGCTTTCGTAGAAAAATTATTTTGTGCAGTTTTGACAGTCAGGTTAAATTGGCGCTGAAAAAAACGATATAACCGAAAACTGGTTGTTTCAGCGAAAACGGCCATCCCTTCTAGCCTATAGCTTAGGGCGACACAGGAATGGGGACGCTGAAGGATCTCGATAGGCGCTTCTATTTTCAGTGCACACACACACACACACACACACACACACACACACACAGAGAGAGAGAGAGAGAGAGAGAGAGAGAGAGAGAGAGAGATGCATGTAATTTGAATACGTTGAAGCCAAGCGAACAGCACTTTGCGCTAACGTAGCACCTAGTTCATTGTTTTCAGTTGGAGAGCGATTGTTGATATCTCTGGTCGCAGCTGCTGCATAGTATGTTTTTTTTTTATTTTCTTTGTGGCCTTCGGATATGATGCACTCTGATAGCCTTTGAGGCAAGTCATGATATGCTACAAATTATAAGTCATATCCAGTCTCTCTCACACAAACACAGACGTCCGTGACTCGTATAACATATTTACATTGGTTGTAAACATATCGAGTATATCGTGTTGCGTTCAGACGCTAAACAATTGCGTATATGTTTATGGAGTGACAAGCGTTGCGAAGAGCATCGTGATTTTGGTGAAAGTAGTTGTCCACGAAGCACTAAACACCGCAGGAAGTTGGTACGTACTGGTACGTACCAAAGGAGTACCACCGTCATGCGGGGATACTTATTGTGTGATTAACTGACACTTCACGCCTTGGAGCTGGTTTCCTCCAATCAGAGCGCTCAACGTCACGCCTTTGCGAAACTGCCACGACAGTTATTCAGTTCACTTCCAATTCCTTGTCCAATATTCTTTCTAGATTTGTTCGTATCCAGAATCATGAATAGCGACACTGCTTGAAGTTGAAGTTTTGGCGGCTGCTATCCATTGTTGTGACTGTGACAACACAGTCATAATAACAACTGCTTATCCCTGTGTGATGGCATAGCACAATGGTTAGCGTATAGATCTGATATGCAGAAGTTGGTAGATGCGATGAAATTTAGCGATTTTTTTTTCTATGTCTAATCAGATGAGTTTATCATCTTCATTCAATTGATGTTTAAATGTAATTCTTTTTATTTCTGATTCTGTGCCAAGTCTTATTCACCATTATGTTGACTTTTTATGTTCTCTTATTTTTCTTCCTACCGTTATTTTTTTCTTTTGGGATCTGTGTCGCCTATAATTTGCAATCAAGTGCCAACGAGGACTGCTGACCGGCTGGTAACGCGGAAGCTCGTGTAGCCAGTGTGCGAATCGTTTCAGGTAGTAATCAATGACAGCGAGAAATTAATGTTTCATTTTAGAGCTGAAACTGATATTTTTTCTAGTAACGGCCGCAGAGTTCATAAGATTCAACGTGGATAAAATAACACCGAATTTTTTTCTGTCTTGAGTTTGCTTGTAGAGGTCAGCGTTAATCGCCATGAACAAAGTGATCGGGATTTTACATCCTCCGCCAATTGTCACCGTCGTTTTCTCAGCTTCACTCCTCTTCACGGGGGTGTGGTTAGCTTAGGAGATGAGTTTAGGACCACAAAACGCGTCGTCTGGCGCAGTTCAGTCATTGCTCACTTCCCCTCCCCCTTTTGGGACCTGCCTATTTAGCCATCTCAAGTGTGGAATGTCAATTATGGCGATACGAAAGGTCAACACAATAACCAGGTCATCAGCGGAGAAAATCTCCGATCCGGCCGGGAATCGGACGCAGACCCCTTCGCTTAACTATTCGCCGCCCAACTACCGTCGCTTCAAATCAGATGTCGACAGAGCATCTCCAGTTTCCAAGATACCTCGAGGCGGCCACGTTCAAAATTGCTTCGCGTTGCACAGTAACAGCATTTGTGAAGTGACACGCCGTGTTTACGTGTCACCTGTAACCGAGCGGTAGTCGGCAGCTGATGTGGCAACAGTGGAGCGGCAACTGACAGACGTCAAGTTACTTTAATCGGACTATGGTAATGCTACGTAATCTCTTCCCCTTCGTTGCTACGATAGGTGCCACGTACTGTTCCACAATGTTCTGGATCTGCTGCCACACGCCTTGCAGGTTTGTGTAAGACATGTGTTCCTAGGTATTTTTCCACGGTGAAAGGCAATCCTAGTGATGTCGTCGACTATTTTATTGTCCCCGGTACCATGGTGCCCCTTTACCTACAACATGGTGACTTTTTTTGTAACAGTGCTCTGTATCCTCAATAAGGTTTATAATCTGGTACATCAAGTAATTGTTGGTATTACCAACAATACCATTCCGCAAGAGCGCAATGCTGATCGCGAGTCTGTCAGAATAGTGATTTTATCTGTATATAATCCTTCAGCATATTTAAGTCCCTCTAGTATTGCAGGAAGTTCCATTGCAAGTACAGATACTTTCGGAGGGTGTCGGAGTTGGCCACTATGGCGTGTCTGTTCGTGGTGATGATACGCTCTTCCGGCTCAATCAGAAGTGCGTGATCCATCTGTGTAGAGACGTTGCGCATGTTCAGATCCCAGTCAAGTTATTACTTTAACAGCATTTAATGAGAACACTGATAGAGGTGAAACATGTGGCTGAAGGAAAGTGGTGAGTTACATTCGCAGTCAGCGCATTGCCTGCTTCGCTCTAATAGTACCAGACGTCAGTAAAAAATTAATTATCCCTTTTTCATTTTTTGTTAATAATTTCAAGTGGAGGTACATAGGTTAAAAACGACAACACTGACGATTAATTTATTACTTTCCAGTACAATCTCCGCCCATTTCCACAATTTTGGTCCATCTTTCAATAAGGGCATATATCCGAGTGTGATAAAACGTATGGTCCTGTTTCTGAAGCCACTGATGCACGTCTTCCTCATCGTCAAAGTGAATGCCATGATGAGCTTATAGCGGCCCGGACAGGTGGATGAAGCAAGACTTCCTATCGAGTTTTCACAATCTCTTCAATTGTGTGAAAGCTGGTGTGTGTTCTAAGATAGTCATGCAAAAAAATGAACGTCCGTCATTGCTTTTGTTGAGTGAATCGTTGAAGACGTGCTTTAAGCTGTTTGGGGATTCTGACGTACTGCACACAATTTATTGAGCATCCCTGCGCCAAAAAATCAACAATAATCACATCCTCTTACTCCCAGGATACTGTAACCATAATTTTCCGTGACTGAACTTTTTCTTCTTCGGTGGATTTCTGTGACTGCATTCCGTTGACTGCCTCTGATTCTGGTTCAAAAAATGAACCCATGTCTCGTCCCAGGTCACAATCTTTTCCAGAAACTCCTCTCCCTCTAATTGTTTTTCTTGTTTCTTAATTTTGGTCGGTTAATACTCTTGGTGTCCCAGTTTCACAAACCTTTAAGTATCCCAATTGTTGACTAATCGTGATCACGCCGCCTTTATTGAAAGGGGTCACGCGACACGCATCATCTGCAGTCTACCTGCGGTCACCACGAATTATGACATCGACTCGCCGAATGTTGTGTGGAGCCACTGAAAGCACTGACAGACCTGTCAGCCGTCAGCCAATGATGTTCGTTACAGCGACGACGAACCTATCGTCTAACAGTGCTGATATCCACTATCTATTGCATCACCTTACATATGTTTCAGTCTTTCAGGAATTTGAAAGGGCATTTCACTTTCTGCGTTCCTGAATTCTATCACAGAACACTGTCTAATACGAACATCGATTTTGGCCATTTTGCAAGTGACTGCATGCATCTGTTGATGCAGAAACTTACTACTTAAGTGGACTGGAGAAGAAGCATTGCTCGCGGGGTAGCCCTGCGTTCTAAGGCGAATTTCCGCGGTTGGCACTGCTTCCCCACGTCGGAGATTCGAGTCCTCCCTCGGGCGCGCGCGCGTAAATTAGCTTAAGTAGTGTGTAATCCTAGGGACCGATGACCTCGGCAGTTTGGTCCCATATGAACTTACCACAAATTTCCAATGAAGCTTTGCGGAGTAGCGCCAAATTGAAATGTTTCTCTTGGCGAACTTTATTTAAGGAGAAAAAAAAGGCGCATTGCTTTTTGACTGACCCTCACACTAACACGGCTACCGAATTTATCGGCCTTATCCGTACGATGTATCACCATCAACTGTGTTATGTATCCTGTTTCCACTAGCCATTGCAGAGACGTTTTGCAATACACTCTGAACACTGGCCCACAGTTCGGTTGTCAGAAATGTTAAGCAAACCCGACCCCCCCCCCTCTCCCTACTACCTCCTTTCACACCACAACGCACTCTTGCTTTTCTCCTTGCTGGGCAGCACTTAGTGACGAAAATTTCTGTTACTGATGGGATTCGAGTAAACAATGTTACAGAGGTGTTCGACAGCGTATGAAGGGCCCCATAAGAAAGACTGTACTTAAGGGGAAAATCTGCCAGATTTATTCGCGAAAAACTGGAAGTGTTGCAAAAAAGAAATAATAATTCTTCTTACTTCTGTTACATGTACAGGTATTCGCAGCTGTGAACACGAACAATCATCAATTGTGTAATGGAATGACGACGACGATTTTCAATTGCGAATGTGAACCATCTCCTGTATAAGGGAAAGACAACAATGATTTTCATTCTCGTCGTTCCATTATACAGCTAATGGCTGTTCGTATTCGCGAGTACAAATATATTTCATGTATTTCATGACGGGTTTAGCCGCTACAGTTCCTGTTCCTTCAGACATGAATGCATGTCCGAAGGAAAATTGCATTGCTCTTCCTAACAACACAGACATTGCAATATCGTCTCCTTACTTTCACTCCACTTTTCTTTTTTTTTGGGGGGGGGGGGGGGGGCTGCATGAGAGAAATTGAAGTGGGACTACAAATTTTATCGTCAAGTTTTGTTACCGATGTTATCTTTGCGAGGGGCACGAAGAGACAGCTGCACTGGTGAGGAATATCTTCCATACTACGTACAGAGCGTGTAGGTATACGTTACCGGCGAACCAGCAGGTGGTCGCGTCCTGGTTCAATTCCCACAAAGCGGCGTTCCCATCGCAATGCCCTGAAAGCAAAACACCACCATCAGACCGGCTGCCGCCGTCTCCCATCCACTGGGGCCGGCTAAGGCTACCGCACCAACTGTGAAAATGATCTACTGCATGCTTCGTAAATCTACAGTTCCAGAGAAACAGCGCCACATTGGTACGCAGACAGTTCTGAAGTGTTGCCGTCAATGGTAAAAACCACTGTCAGGAAGAAACTCTAACGTAAGGACAGCTTACTGAAGAATATTGGAATGTAATGAAGGTCGTGATACAACCATTCTGCTTAGACCAATGACTTCTCCGTTAGCACTTTTTTTTAAAAAAAATGGAAGTGGTTGTGAGTCAGATCTGGCCCACAGCCCGAGGCCAAAGTGGGGCTGGAAGATAATAGTCACAACATGATTCTTTTTTTGAAATAACACGTACTGAAAAAGTCACTTGTTACTAATATTTCATTAGCACCATGCGTTTCGCCGCATGCTGCCGTTATCAGCTGCGTTTACAGTTACTATTACATCGTATTAACATGGAGTGAGGTGTGTGCCAGTGAGGTTATGTATCGAAAAGACGCCTGGTCAGGAAGATAGATATGTTATAGTGAGTACGTTGTGTGTTAACACGATTAGTCATTCTGTTAGTGCATTTACTTACATTTTTGTTGAAAACTAACCTTACTTCATACTAATTACAATGTAAAAGTGACTGTAAATGCATCTGCTGATGGCAACGTGCTACCGAAACGCGTCCTGCTAATGAAATATTCATAACATGTGACTGTTGCAGCGTATATTATTTAACAAAAACCTTACAGGACAGTCGCAGCCCCTAAATAGCATCCATATAACATAATAAACTTGAGTTATGATTCTTTTTTAAATTAGTGGTTGGCAAATCATAGTTTCATTGTGACTTCACGATTGTCTTGCGAATCTTTTTCTTTTTATATTATGGGCATTCCACAGCTCTCTTTACGTTCCAGGTGAGAAACCCTATTTTCCAGCGGTAGTCCAGCTCTTTCAAAGTTGAAGACGTTAATAAGAACAAACCCGCCGGAAAACTTCGTATTGGTGCAGGGACGCCCTCGGTATTGTGATACTTAAAACACACGTGAGCGTATGACTTCATAGACAGTGTGCTGTTTGAATACGTCACTGGTCAAAGCTGACGGCTTGTACCATATTCTTCAATACATCTGAATTTCTGTACGAACTACAACGAATGGATAGACTTCTGTGGAAACATAACAGAAAAGGTATGCATTTGCGCAGTTTTTTTCTTTCTCTAAATAGATTTCGAGGAAAATGAAGGAATACTTCCTTTTCCAATTCTACGCTCGATTAAAATGTGTCGGATATGAAAATGCTGTACGGATATTTGTAATAGTCTCATTTTAAAATTGTGTGAAACTGTGACAAAAATTTCTATCTGCAGCGAAATGTGGCACGCAATAAACAGAATCCTCTACCATGCGCTTCGCATGGCTTACAGACTATGGATGTACGTGGGTTGACTGAAAAGTAATGCCTCCACCTTCGTAACTCTTCAACAGTTGGCAGCATTGGTATGCTGCAGGTACTAACTTGTTCCGTAGCCTCTTCTCTACAGCTCCAGTTGGCGGGAAGCCTTAGCATTGAACAGTTGTGTTGTAGCAGTGTGAAGTATGGAACCCTGCGCAGACGGTCGGTCAGTGCGATTTAAGCAACGTGCAGTCATTGAATTCTTGACAGCAGAAGGCGTCACCCCAAAGAAGATTCATCAGAAAGCAGTTTATTGTGATTGTGTTGATGTGAATACTGTGCATCGTTGGGCGAGTAAGTTTAAATATGTTGGGGCGGGAAAATCTGGCCTGCGTGACTAACAAAGAGTTGGACGTCCTGTGACAGCAACAACCGAGTTTCACAAGCAAAATGTTGACAGATTGGTTCAAGACGATCTTCGTATAACTCAGAGAGAAATTGCAAGCACAATCGGCATTTCACAAGAACGTGTCGGTCACATTATTGCTTTCCTTGGCTATCGGAAGATCTGTGCATGGTGGGTACCCCGGATGTTGACCTCTGAAGTGGAAGTGCACAGATTTGAAATTTGCCAGGAACTCCTCTCGCGTTACGAGAACAGAGGTGACGCCTTCCTCCATTCAGTTGTGACAGGAGGCGGAACGTGGGTACACCATTACGAGAGAACTGTGAGACTGTGGTTGTGGAAACAGAGTGTCGACTTCTTCCGTAACGGGTTCAGAAAACTTGTTCATCGTTGGCAGAAATGTATACTATTAGCTGGTGACTATGTGGAAAAGTGAATATTGGTAATTGAAGATCATATTCTAAGGATTATTTCTGCGTTTGATTAATCAAAATATTCCCGTCCAAACACAATTAACGAAGATGGAGGCATTACTTTCATTCAACCCTCGTAGCTGTAGGTGACGTTACGGTACTTAAAAAATGACATTAGTTCAGTGCTATACTGTCTTGTTTGAAAAGTGTTATTTGACTCCATTTATTTAATCGACACTTCATGCACGCATTTATTTTAAGTGAATCATGATCACCACAATTGGCTTGTTTTTCACTCACTTCATTATTGAGTCATGAAGAGCGATATATCACATTAGTTCTTAGCATTTTTCTACATCGCTTCGCGCAAGAGACCGGACGCCGTCTTTTTCTACCGTTCACAGATCTTGCTCAAAGGAAATGTGGAATTAAGTATTCATCATTCACCTTTGCATATCTCAGTAGCGTGCTTTTTCGTCCGTTACTCTTGCGCTGTTTATTTGGTTTATGATCCTCTCTTACAAAGGTACCATCCCAGTAACTGCCATTAGCGATCTAGGCAAACCTAAATATGAATGATCGGACGGGGATTTTAAGCTCTATACTCCAGAACGAGAGACCAGCGCATTACCAGTGTACCATCTCACTCGGTCCACAAATGAACAGTTAATTTCAGAAATATCGTAGGATATGAAATGTGGCTGTAATAACGCGTCAGGATTTTACGCTATTACTGATACAACGCCTTAATGCACAAGTGGGAACATCTTAATTCCCCATCGCGCAATTATGGAACTACATCTCTCAGTATTGAGTGTTAGCTGAATGTGACATACGGTAGCTTGTAATGAAACATTCTTTAATCGGCACACTTTCAGTGCAAGGTGCAGGGTTGTCACGCTACGTAATTTACCATAACTCTGATGGTCTAATGCTCATATTTGCAATGTGTGTGATTTTGTGCTTTTCTGTTACAACGTACAGTACAATACGACTTCTTGTAACACTGAAGTGGTTAAGCCTATTATCGAAGTGATGGTTCCATATGAAGTATCGAAAATTCTAAGATCGAATTCGAAAATTCTAAGATCGAAGACGAAGTACCTGGTGAATGTACAGACAACGGGCTTTTCGCTGTCCAAAATAAAAATAGCACCATATACGCATAATTTGTTCTCTTAAATTCCACTCGTTTCCCATTTTGTCCTTTCGTCTGTGCTTTTAATTAAGTTGTGTCATCTTTCTAGCGCCAGAGATGAAAACGCTTGTCAGTTGTTTGCTGACAACTGCGTTTCCTGTTCTATTCATTGGACGCAAAATGGCGAAAAACGTTCGTGAAAGCTTCGTGTGGGACTCTCAAGTGTACAGAAAGACAAGGCATAAGGTTTAATTATGCGGTGAGTGAACAGAGAGTTAACCGTTAAATATTGGTAGCGGGTAATTTTATTTAGTTGTTTATTTTGTTATAAATCCACATACGAACCTGTTCGGTTTAGTGCCGAATATTTGCCGTGGCACATACTCTAAACACAGGCACTTGCAAATTGCGGAAAAAATTGCCAGTTTGGATGCATAGATTTTATCAGTCTTTCCTTCGTTTTTAGTTTCATTAATAAAGATGTACATTTACATTTCACTGTTAATTAATTTTAAATCCCGGGTACTAGACAACCAGGAGAAATTTAAATATTTGAGTAGCAATGATCTGTGACATTAGATTCAAATAATATGGAAAATATTATCAGGCATAAACCTTATAACAGATGGCCCGTTTTAAGACAACAGGCGATAGATTGTTCCAAAAACAAAAATGGGGGAATGCAGTAAGATGTGCAGATTTAATTAGGATTTGGTTTCCTATTTTTTCACTTCGGAAGGAACTTACAATTCCAATAAACTCAGTGATTAACAAGTTGTCTAAAGATGATTATTGCTCGCTCATTGTTTCTTATTTATGTTAGGAATTTGTTAATCCTTATGCTAGCGGTTGAGAATATGGTGGTGGACAAGGTTTGAAATTCGACGCCTACGCATCGTAAATTTAGTTAAAACAGAAGTGGACGGCTGATACCTGAAAAATAAAAATGAACTCCGTAGAAATATGATTTTCATTAAAACCTCGACGCATATGCATCTGATCTCTTAGTTCAACGAAGCAATAATATTTCGTAATAAAACACCAGTGGATAGAAATCAGGTAATACGGAAAAATTGAAAGCAATGGAGGAACTACGCGCTTCACAGAAGGCCAAAATTCTCCCTGCAGATGTCTTTGAGGTTATGGTGTTGTTCCCAATCCCGTCATTCATTCCTGTTACGTATGTAAAATTTCTTTCAGAGCGTGGTTTTAGAACCATCTTGTTATTTATACACGTAATGTTTCAATTCTTAAATGGCTAGCAACTCTTTCAAATTCTGTATTTATTTTTGAGTTCGCCTATATATCTATATACGCCCGAAGAAATATTTGTCCTATTTGTGGTCTTATTGGCGGGCTTTCTTGAGACGAACGAAACGTGTGTAAGCGGTTCGTCAATAAAAAAAGAGTCAGTATCGGTCGATGTACATCAGATACGAGCAATATCAATACTGAGCGACGCACAAAATTCTGACGTTATCGAATGTCACTGAATCTAACTGATAGCGAACTTAACAACACTGGCATGCTGTTCGACTGTTATTTGTTCTGTGGATAGCATCAAAGAAGAAATGTGAACTAACATAATACTGCACAGGGAAATCTAAACTTAAATGTAGAACGAAGCTTCTGCTTTTACTATATCTTTACCGCTACCTGATACATACAAACATGCACACAAGCTGATCTGATCCATCAGAAGTGGTTGGCGAAAGCCTGAAATTGTAAAAACAATGGGTTTGTTATGAACCATTTTTTCTGTTATCAGCCACGATTTTAGATTTCCAAGAAATAGAACAGTGAGGTAAATACTTTTATCTACCTACATTTTGATGTAAATTGCTATCATGCTGCTGTTCTGTGCTATTACATGGCACACATTCGCTAATAATGTGACAGAACAGTTCCCTCCTGTCTGTCTCTTTTAGTACAATACGCAATTTGTTGATTAAATGTAAAAGAAACATAGGAGCCTATTATTAATACTTAGTTCGTATAAAACATAACGTATATCATTAACCGGAATATCAATAAAAACACGCCTAGCAACTATCTGTCAGCCCTAAAACTAATGACGAAGCCAAATTTTTTTACAGTAAAATAATAAATTGATATAGCGCCGTTTCATTTAGATGTTACGAAACCTACCACTGTAGGAGTCTATTTGTTAACAGTGTCTGACTCAAGAACATGCCGTCTTTAACATCTTCAACCGCATCATGCATTTTTATTTCCCGTACTGATCGCGTTTCAGACTTACACGCATTTGCAGCAGTCTACTAATTAAAAAAGCGAAAGTCGGTTACTGGAATATTACGACAACATAGAAACATCTCACTGCTAAAAACTTATGCGGATAAAAAATTAAAGTACGTGCTCTTGTTGAGCAACATAATTTCGTAAAGACATCAGACTAAATGTCTTAGACCGGAAAATAGTGAGACACAGATGCACATTACTTCCTAGTCTGAGAATTTTGCTCGGAAATGTTTACCAGATTATAGTGCTAAACTAATGTACATCCTACACGTTCATTTTCCGTTCATGTAAATTTTTGTCACTGAAATATCAATGTTCTACTTTCACTTTATTGTCGTGGCACCGTGTAGCATTTTTCTTTTTTTTTGTATAGGGAAGCAGCTGGAAACGTACGGAAGTTCGAAACATGCTCAATACGAATAATACAAGTATATGGTGTTTCTAAATGTGTTGAATACTGCAATTTTCAAGAAACCTCTCAATCCCCTACATTGCAGTAAGAGCAAATCTTAAGGATTTTTTTGTTTACACGTGAAATAAGTAATCTTACCTCAAAGCAGCAAGCGAGATTTAAGCACTTTATGTTATGTTCACATACGACAATGACTTTGACTCAGTGTATATATGCTCACGCGTATACCACCTCTGAAGGATCTGTTATTAGTAATCCACTGATGTTCAACCAAGTAGCGCGCTGAATATTACTTCAATACATTAATTCCTTGCACCTTTGCTGGCTGTTCTGTTGCTGGTACAATATTATTACGTTTATTTTATCAGACATGTAACGGTTGTAGGAGAGTACTGGGGTGTGTGCATATAGGCCTCGTTTAGAATAAACGTTGTCTCTTGTCTACACCGTTTGAACTAAGCGGAAGATAAGGAATTTGAAATTGTACCAGAGCCTGACTGACTCCTACACAGGGGTCATTTCTGGTAGTGTTTTGATCGGTCGATGCATTTGAAGCAAAGCACATCGCTGAACTCTCATACATATGGCCAGTTGTTTACCTGAAGGAAAGTTAGGTGGTACATCAGTAAAATGATATAGTTTAATGCACCTTATCCGAGCAAATAGTCTTCGTAATTACATAAGCGATGAATAAGCAACTCTGAGACGAACTGGGAGATTTAAGGACGACGAGTATCTTCTTGTCCCTTGTCTGAAAAATATTGTGAGGAACAGGTAAAGATACGCATGGTCAAGACGTACGGAGTCCCTCTTCTTACATTTACAATATGAAAACGCGGAAGCGTTGAACTAATCGTCAACACGTAAAGCGTCAGAGAGGGCTCTAACTCAAATGAGCTATGAGGGGATGGAAACTGACAGCGGTACCGTTAAATGACATTCGACTATGGTAAAAAAACCAAAACAAACAAAAAAAGCCTGTCCGGCTAACCGTACTTGTGATAAATGTAGATACAGCAATATAAATAAAAGGGCTATACTGTTTTGAAAGTTCTCGTGTATCGATTCTTTATTTCTTTTCTCCTTAAGAAAAAAACCTTTTCTCTTTTCTAGGGATAGAGATTAGGAAAATAATAAAAAAACATTAAATATTGGTTATTCGCACATTCATAATAATGAATCTGTTAGAATTACATGTGAATGAAAAATGGTAATGGCGACGAGATTTGATCGGGAGACCTCGCGCTTATGAAACTAAGCGCTTACTCGCTCGTCTATGGAGTTCTTGTACGTTAGCGATCCTGAACAGTATATAAGCGCGCCTAAAATTTTGAAACTCGTTTTCACCTAAAACGGTTGAGAGCTGTATCTTCCTGTTTACATATGTTGAAGCCCCAGTTGTGGCCTACACACCATGTCAATATGAATCAAATCGGCAAGAGAAAGCTTGTACGGTCCCCTTCTTAGCATTAACTACAGAAATGTTGGCTTATGAGGAGCTTCTCGATCACCGTATCGATTCTTTTTAACTCTCTTTGCACATTGTGCTGGCTTACAGCAATCCTGCTCAATGATCGACGGTCCATGTCAGAAGCACACGAGGTGCATGGTCTTCTTTTAACTGTGGTTGTTTCTTCGTGTTTCCCCTTCACAATCTTATCACCAAAAATCGTCTCGGGCTGCTTTAGTAGGATTGAGATGTCCCTGATGGATTTGTTGCCCAGGTGACATCCAATGACTAGTCCAAGTTCGAAGTGATCGATGTCTCTTGACCGAACCATTCGACCGTTTCTGATTCTCTGCTGACAACACAGTATTCCCCGCCTCGTTTTGTAATGGCGGGTTCGCTTCTCGTGAGATCTAGTAAGTTCGTCGTTAGATACAGGTGTACGAATACTTGATAAAATAGTGTATAAAGAAATAATCGAACACGGAAGTATTGATTACAGTCACGCCTCAACATCTTCGTGTAACTTAACACTAAAACTCCTTCCGAAATGGCGGTGGCAAGTTGTAGCACGCGTCAGAATGCTACTCGAAAGCGCCAACGTCGCAAAGGGAGCCCGAGTCCTGCCGGAATTTGGAAGGGTGTTGCTAACTAACAAAGCTATGAAACAATAGTGGAATGAGACTATCTTGTGTTTCAGAGAAGTGCAAATGGCTTGCTGGCGCCGACGCCCTGGAAAGGGTAGCTGTGTAGCTTTTTATGGCAGTAATTCGAGGGCGACGGACCGGCGCCGGTAGCGACAGGTAGTCGCGGCCGTGTGTTGCAAGATGGGGCAGGGGGTGCCGCCACGGACGGCTCAACGGGCGCCACAGAGAAGCGGAAGCAATTCTGCTGACCCGGAGGTCGTAAATACCTGCACCTTACTGTTGACATCGCCTGCTTCCAGCACTAGGGACACTGTTTGGCCGGTAGTGCACCCTACAATAAAGAAAAAAAGGTTTCAAATACCTGTTTTGGAGCGAAAGCTCCATCATCGAGTTTCCAACGATCCCTTGGCTTTGTTCAGTCATGATTTTTGGGACCTTATGACGGATCTTTTGTTCCGAAATAATTGTTTGTATTGTTATGATCTTCTGTCCCAAGAATTGTTTGATGCAGCTCTCCAGAATGGTCTGTCCTGAGGAACATTTCATCTCTGCGTAGCTACCGTAACCTACGTTCATTTAAACAGTTTCTGTGGTATCGTCCAGAGATCGCGGTATCACAAAGAGGACTACGCACATCGATACCACAGACATTATGAGGGCTCGCTGAAATCCGCAACAACCAATGAGAGACACCCCAGAAGACACACCACACCACTCAGTATAGCAGCGTCCTCACGCTGAAG
The DNA here is from genome assembly GCF_023864275.1 of Schistocerca cancellata. Lineage (NCBI taxonomy): Eukaryota > Metazoa > Arthropoda > Insecta > Orthoptera > Acrididae > Schistocerca > Schistocerca cancellata. The sequence continues at coordinate 436,477,595 of NC_064631.1, read as the reverse complement.
TCAATATAGCATGGGAGCTGAACATGCAGGAGCTCTGCCCCAGTTCGCGACCTCAGCTTCAGCAGTCGTCATCGTCGTTTGGAGCCAACAAGTTATCAAAGTTTCTGATCAACATGTTGAACGTTGTACCTCGAAAGAATATTTGTTAATTGGTGCATCAGGTGATGTTCTGCTAGTCAATGACTGTTGTGAATTATCCTGCACTCTTGTGGCAAAGAACGGTGTCAAAGTTAAGTAAATCTTATATTCATTGCTGTGATAAAGTGAAGTAATATTTCATGAGTTGCAGTTCCTATGTGTCACCTCAGCGAGCAATCAAAGAACCCGCAGTTATAGCTGTCTTGTCAGAACACAGAAATTTTTAAGCTACACTTTCTTCCATTACCACCCTGACGGTTCCTTAGCTTGTCGATCCCTTCTTTTATGCGCGCTGTACGTAAATTTCTCTTTCTCCCTCAGATTCAGTAACACATTATTAGGGTGTTTATCTGCACATCTAATCTTCAGTGTTGTTCTGTAACAAAAAATTTTAGAAAATTCTATTTTCTTCTCGTCACGAACTGTTTGTTGTCCACGTTCCACTTCCGTAATAGGCTTTCTCCAGAGAAATACGAGTAGCTTCAGAGAAGACTTCCTAACATTGAAATTTATATTCCATGTTAAAAAATTTCTTTTTCGTTGTCATTAGTTAATGTCTGTATTTTATATCCTCTCTAGTTTTGCTGCTCAAGAAGCAAAACTCATCTACTAGTTTTAATGTTTCATTTCTAATTCCTTCAGGAATGCCTAATTTCATTGTTTTCCTTTTGTTGATTTTCATCTTTAACCCAATTATAAGACACTATCCGTTTCGTTCGACTGCCCTTCCAAGTAATTAGCTGTCTCTGACCGGACTATAGGAGGCAGTCAGATGAAAACGGGACGAATGGAAAAAAGTATATCACTTGCGAATTATTTCAAAAGTAATCGCCATAACTCTTAATTCATTTCTCCCACTGTGAGACAAGACGGTCATTGCCTTCATGGAAAAATGTTTGCATTTGTCTACGGGAAAATGATTGTACCCAGTTGTGCATCTCTCCGTCCGAAGCAAATCCACGGTCACTAAAATCTTTCTTAACGACTCCTAAAATATGGAAATTACGTAGGGAGAGTTCGCGGCTGTATGGAGGATGTGTAAGGGCTTAGCCATTTTCCACTTTCTGTGAATCCCATATTTTAGACGTCTGTGTTCTTTGACCACCTTGATTTGCTACATTTTCATGTTTTCTCTTTTCGTAAATTAAATTCAATATCTCGTGTGTTATTCAAATTTTTTTTTAACTATTTGACCTAGTGCTGCCTTCGTTATTTCATATCTCAAAGCTATCTACTTGTCTTCTGTTGTATTCCCTTCCCCTTCTTCAGTTGAACTACAGAATTACGTACTTCAAGCATAAGTGGAATGTTAGTTACAGAAGGTGCTGTTTAGCTGTATTGTTTTTATTTGTGACAAACCAGTTTTTAACAAGCATGTATGCAATGTGCTACATACTATGGACTATAATGCCAACATGGCATGTGTGATACAGTTATAATGGAACAAGACATTTAACAACAAGTTTTTTGAAGATCATAAAATGACAGTTTTAACTGTTCGAAACTGGTCACCAGGAATGAACAGAATTGAATGCTATCTTGGCTATTAAATTTTCTTCAAACTCTCAATAATCTCTGGTTGTTTCAGTTCATTCAGGTCCCCTCTCTATTTAATTTGCTATCTTAGTGGAATTTTTTCAGATTTAACATGAAGTTCATAATGGAAAAATTATGGTGAGAGTCCACCTTTTCCCATTAACGATAAAAACCGAAATAAAGACAGTCGCCAGACTTTTATTCGTCAAATACACACATCAAAAAAAGTTTTGCATCACCTCGGTTCCGAGAGTTCCGGAATCTGTACAGAAAATTGGAACAGAGATCAACAAACATCATTTCCGCTCTTTTATTGCTCATGAAAGCCACACATAGCATGTTGTACCACCATACAGCGAGACCTTCAGAGGTGGTGCATACAGCGAGACCTTCAAAGGTGGTGGGCGAAATTGCTGTACACACCGGTACCTCAAATACCCAGTAGCACCTCCTCTTGCATGGATGCATACCGGTATTCATCGTGGCATACTATCCACAAGTTCATCAAGGCACTGTTGGTCCAGACTGTCCCACTCCTCAACGGCGACTCGGCGTAGATCCCTCAGAGCAGTTGGTGGGTCACGTCGTCCATAAACAGCACTTTTCAGTCTATTCCAGGTATGTTCGATAGGGTTCATGTCTGGAGAACATTGTGGCCACTCTAGTCGAGCGATGTCGTTATCCTGAAGGAAGTCATTCACAAGATGTGCACGGTGGGGGCGCGAACTGTCGTCCATTAAGAAGAATGACTCATCAATATGCTGCCGATATGGTTGCACTATCGGTCGGAGGATGGCATTCACGTGTCGTACAGCCGTTACGGCGCCTTCCATGACCACCAGCGGCGTACGTCGTCCCCAAATAATGCCACCCCAAAACAGCAGCGAACGTCCACCTTGCTGCACTCACTGGACATTGTGTCTAAGGCGTTCAGCCTGATCGGGTTGCCTGTAAACACGTCTCCGACGATTGTCCGGTTGAAAGCATCAGGCGACTCTCATCGGTGAAAAGAACGTGATGCTATTCCGGAGCGGTTCATTCGGCATGTTTTTGGGCCCGTCTGGTGTTTCAAAAATGGTGTTTCAAAAATGGACCCCGCCATGGACGTCGGAAGTGAAGTTGCATATCTTGCAGCCTATTACGCACAGTTAGATTCTTAACACGACGTCCTGTGGCTGTACGAAACGCTTTATTCAACATGGTGGCGTTGCTGCCAGGGTTCCCTCGAGCCATAATACATAGGTAGAGGTCGTCCGTTGCAGTAGTAGCCCTTGGGTGCCTGAGTGAGGCATGTCATCACAGTTCCTGTCTCTCTGTATCTTCTCCATGTCCGAAAAACATCGCTTTGATTCACTCCGAAATGGTTCAAATGGCTCTGAGCACTATGGGACTTAACATCTGAGGTCATCAGTCCCCTAGACTTCGAACTACTTAAACCTAACTAACCTAAGGACATCACACACATCCATGCCCGAGGCAAGATTCGAACCTGCGACCATAGCAGTCGCTCGGTTCCGGACTGAAGCGCCTAGAACCGCTCGTTCACCACGGCCGGCCGATAACATTTAACTTTGTATGAAGAACACTTCAATAAATACAATCTGTCCATCTTTCCGTTGCATAATACGTCTTTCTTTGGCTTTCTTGTCTGATTTTGGAACGGAACCAGAACAGACACCACTTAGATTTCGCTGCATGTAAGAGTCAGACTGTACTGTTCTTAATTTACGCTCAAAAATGAGAATGATAGGGCAGGCCTTTTTTTCTGAGAAAAAAGGTGTTAAATGACAATGGAAACTCTTGGGAGCATCTGACGTTCTCCCAAGTATGGAACACTCGTCTGCTCGAATATACAGGGAGATTCATTAGGATGCCCATAAAGAGTTGATAGAGGAATCAAGATACAACAACTTTGGAGTAGGAACTTACAAATAATCTTGAACCAATAAAAGCTCCGGTATGTCAAGAACAACGAGGATAATCATTAACAACGACCGTAAGTTAAGAGGAAATGTACTTCCAACTGCATTTCATTCAAGCGGGGTTCGTCTGTCCTCAACCCGTTAAGATCTTGCGTATCAGTTGATGTACTTACACATCTGCTCAATTCCAGGCATCGCGGGCACTGGATCAGAAAGGGAGGTCCAATTGCATGCCCCCCCCCCCCCCCAACCTACTCCTCTGATCTGACTCCTCTTGATAGACGAAGAAACACTTCTCGCCAGAATACTTTCTACATCCGATGATTTTGATGTAATCCCTAGCGTACTTAGAGAGGACCAGAATTTTCTAAGAAGATATTATGCCTGTGTGGAACGTGATGGTCTCCACTCTGTACACTTTCTGTAGTGCACAATTTCATTGAGTATAGAGTACATCGTCTTTGCTGAACTTATGGCGCGTGTGAAATAATTCGCCTTGATGTTCCTAGCATTCAACCATACTCACTGCATCAGGATTACATCCAACACTGTAAGCACCTTCAGTTTATGCGCAACCTTTTAAATCACCTTGTACGTACACTATCTGATAAAGAGTATCTGGACACCTTATAGTGGAAATTAAAATGCGTGGTGTGTCCTGTCTTCGCCTTTGTGATATCTTTAAGTTTGCTGGGGAGAGTTTTAATTAGGTGTAGGAATGTCTGTAGATGGATGGATGGATGGAGCTAAAGGGACCAAGCTATGACGTGTTCGGCCTCTCAATCCTTTGTGTGTCAATGCGGGAATAGTCCTCAGAGAGGAAGGACACAAAATCATCCATCAACCCTTTCGTGTCCGAGACTGAATATATGTGGAGGAATGGCAGACCATTCTTCTTCAAGAGCCGAAACCAGAGATGATAGTGATGTTTAACATTTCGTTCTGAAGAGAGGTCGACGTCCTAACTCATCCCAAAAGTGTTCTGTTGGGTTCAGGTTGGAACTCTGAGCACGACATTCCTTTTCGGCAAGGTTAGTGTACACAAAATATTACCACACAGGCGATGTTTGTAACAGGGTAGATTGACATGCTTATACAGTCATTGTCTCCGAACTGTTCCTCTACTATACATAGTAAACAATATTTTCGACTGTGTTCATGTCCTTGAAATTTAGCCTTTCTTGAGGTAACCACGAAAAACACCCCCTATACTGAAAAGACATCTCCTCCATTCTTCACTATTGGCACTATGGTAGGTAAGGTTCTGCAGGCAGTTGGTCAAACCGACACACTTCTATCGGTTTGCCACTGGCTATAGCGTGAGTCATCACTCCAGATCGATCGTTTCCAGTCATCCACTGTCCGTGGTTTAGCATCGACTGCAGAAATGTGTGACTTATGAGCTGCTGGACCATTATACTCCATTCTTTTTGTCTCCATACGCACAGTCAGTGCGGTTTCCATTTTAACTTGGGAGTGATTCCTTCCGCTAATTTCATGCGATTTTTTCAACTACCGTCCGCACTGCTCGAGGATCCCTGTCCTTCAGCACTTCAGGTCTGCCTCGTCTTGGGTTCGCTGTGATTGTTCCTCCGGGTTTTTACTTCACAATCACATCATCAACAATGGACTTGGGCAGCCATAGTAAGGTTGAAATATCCCTGTCTGATCTGTTACTCTGGCGACATCCAGTGAACAGCGCACGTTTGAAGCTCTCTTGACAGACTCATTCTGCTGGTTGCAGCTGTTGTAATGTCAACAGTATACTCCCCGCCTGCTTTTGCAGTGTCGAGTCCGCTTTCGTGAAATCTAGAGGTAAATTCCGCGTTTCATAGGAGTGCCCATATACTTCTGATCGGATGTGTACATGCTCTTCTAATTGGAGGGCAATTTTCTAAAATCGGGTAGCGGCATTAGAGGACCCTTCTTCGACATTCCCAAAATTACGGAGTTCGTGGCCAACTACTGAGGAGCTGATTTTGACGTGAAAGTGATATAAGCAACTGCTACGGAGAACACGCACAGTTCAACTATCACCCTGTCACCGTCCTCCACTGAGCTGCTCCCGCGCCTGAGGAAGCCGCACCGACTGGGCAACTAACAGAGGGGTTTGCTGGAGCGCCGGTGGTCCGGGCGGCCGTTCCGTTTCCCACGCGGCTGTTATCTGCGGCTGAGCCAGGCCGGCGCCAGCGCGCTGGTCCTGTCCGTCTGGCCCTGGCCGCCTAGGGGTGGCCAGGGTGCGCCGCTGTCGCCTGGCGCCGGACACAGCCAGCACGTCGCACCAGTGACAAGTAAACAACGCCCCACACTACAGCTCTGCCGGTGTGTTCCAGGCCATGTCTCACTGACAGACGCATCTGAAACTATACTTCTTCACACAGGGTTCTTCCGTGTATTGTAGTTTGAGACGTTCACAATATTTTGCATATAACGGGAGGCCAGAACACTAAAGGAAGTGCAAGCGGCTAAGCAGCTCCCCTTGGTCTTCAAACCAGTACCGTCACGTATGTTTCACTTTTTTATGTACCACTACACGTTCTTAGAAATACTCGTGTGTTACACTGCAATGGAAGTAAACACTAAAATAAGCGGAAATGAAAAGAAACAAAGCAGAGCACGTATATATTCACGTAGTAAAAGAATAAATAAATACATAAGTCGGAAGGAGTAAACCAGAAAAAAACAAAGGAATTAGATTAGCAAAATCAATCTTCATTGATAAACAAAACTGCTTTATTCAGACAACATAAATATTCCCGGAATGAAATTTTCACTCTGCTGTGGAGTGCGCACTGGTACGAAACATCGTGTCAGATTAAAACAGCGTGCCGGGTTCGAGTCTCGATCCGACACACAGTTTTAATCAGCCAGGAAGTTTCAACATAAATACTGAGGTTCTAGGCGATTCAGTCCGGAACTGCACTACTTCAACGGTCGCAGGTTCGAATCCTGCCTCGGGCATGGAACTGTGTGACGTCCTTAGGTTAGTTAGGTTTAAGTAGTTCTAAGTCTAGGGGACTGATGACCTCACATGTTAAGTCCCATGGTGCTCAGAGCCATTTGAACCATTTGAACGTTGTAAATTTCCAACGTTACATCGCACACGAAATAGACAGCAGCTACAAAATTCAAACGAACTGTATATAGTCCAAAAGTCTATAACTGTCCAGAAATGAAAAATTAGCTTCCAACAGATGCAGGTGAAGAGCTGCCAACAATCTGAAGAATGATGGAGCAGAACACACGTTGTGAACACAAAAATCTCCGACACAATGTGCATAATCAGACGTCTAAATAATGTGTACTTCATGTTTAATAGTCCACTGGTCGGAGTTTCAGGCTAAGACGGGGGGCCGCCACAGACGTATCCCGGAAGAGTAAATACATGACTACGTGAATCATTTTTAACGTTTATAGCTACCGAACTATGACTCCGACTTTGTTTTATGTTTTAAAGGGGACTATGTACCTTTTCCTGTGGCGTTAGATACTGTCTACAACGATGTAATATGTTGCAAATGAGTTGCGTTTCCCCTTACAACTGGTACAACAGGGCAGGCATTCGTTGGAGAATTCTTATCGTGACGAGGAGGCTGTGGTTCCACTTGTTACGTCGGCGAATCCTCCTTCGAAGGTTCTTTTCAATGGCACAGAAAAAATACATTAAGGAACAAGTCTGTACCATAATCTGCTAGCTTTGACGATGAATAGTAGGAAGGAGAATATCAACTTCATTAAAATCAAAAACGTTCAAATGTGTGTGAAACCTTATGGGACTTAACTTCTAAGGTCATCAGTCCCTAAGGTTACACTCTACTTGATTAAAGTTACCTAAGGACAAACACACACACCCATGCCCGAGGGAGGACTCTAACCTCCGCCGGGACCAGTCGCACAGTCCATGACTGCAGCGCTGGCACCTCTCGTCGAGGGATTAAGCTGCCGTGCACAACGAGCTCTTGTTTCGTTTTTGGCTTGAAAACGATGGGCTGCTCATCTGTCAAAATATCGTCCTTGTCGAGATGGCATTCCCATAAGTTACAAATAGAGGTCTTGCGTGAATGCGGATATCCACATTAATATTTACTTTGTTGCTTAAAGAATTTTAATCACTGTCAGTATTTCGATTTTCATCTATTTTTATTACATTCAAACGATAGTAATATTTGTTTTAAGCCACTATTATCACGCTTTTCTAACGGAGAGCCATTATATGGGCTTCGATGTGCGGTGCCCTGAAAAGCGTAGCTGCGATGTTGACGTTTGCAAGACCCTCTTCCTGGTTCTCTGTACTGTTACACGTACATTTTGTCTCCGTCGTATCAGCAGCTGCCCTACAAATCACCTATTCCCGTTTTGTTGACAACAACAGATGGCACTTACGCAATTACCGAAAGCTGCCATAAAGCTACCTGAGGGCTATTCTAGGATTCGTCTTCGTCCATTGGCTCCTTCGCTTTATTGTATGACTGCTGTTCTTGAATCATACGCCACAAATAATATTCGGTAAAAAATCAAAGAATCTGTCAACATTGCCTTAAATATATTTACAAGTAGACAACTCAATGCTTATTACATTGTTACCTGTAGTAGGTTAACATGCTTTAACGTTATGAGTAATTAACGTACATTTGATGAATGAGCCAAGTGACGGAAGTCTGAAAAGATTGCGTGAAGTAACAACTTTTAACACCAGTTCATTTACCTTCCAAGTGTTGTGAAAATGTGTTTCATTAACCACGACTTAATGTTGTAACTTACGGAACATATCAAAAATATGATAGGTTATACTGTATAACAATCTGGCCATCATCGACCATTAGCCGAGCGGTCTGAGGTGCTGCAGTCATGGACTGTGCGGCTGGTCCCGGCGGAGTTTCGAGTCCTCCTGCGCGCGCGCGCGCGCGCGCGTGTGTGTGTGTGTGTGTGTGTGTGTGTGTGTGTGTGTGTGTGTGTGTGTGTGTGTGTGTGTGTGTGTGTGTGTGTGTGTGTGTGTGTGTGTCCTTGGGATAATTTAGGTTAAGTAGTGTGTAAGCTTAGGGACTGATGACCTTAGCAGTTAAGTCCCATAACATTTCACACACATTTGAACACCTTGAACATCGTCGACCGCTGCATTCTTAGTAGGTGGAATGTAAGTTATGAGTTCCAACTTCAGCAGACAGATTAAACCAAAGCGCAACCCTATCGCCATGCTTACGTCGTACGATACTGGTTAAAATGGTTTACACAATTTTAATATTCACGATTGCGGATAAAAGACCTATGCTTGCTGATAAGGTACTTGTAGACAGATATCTGTTGTTTTTCTCATACGCTTATTCGTTAATTTATAAGAAGGGAAAAAGCAGAGAGCTGTGTCGAAGTGGTAGAAACTCTGATGTCTTAAAGGGACAGAAAGGAACGTATCTGTTTTTCTCTTAGTTTTGGAGATGTGGTCTGGCTATTTAACTAAAGAAATTTTGTTGTTGTTGTGTATCGTTCGCGTTTTGTTTCGTTTTGATTATGAAGCGTCTTCAGTGAACTGTAATAGATGGTTGCTTTGTGTACAACATAACTGAGTTATATATTGATTCAGGTAAGTTGCTATAGTCCAGTTTTCTATTACCTCTTGTTAAACAAGAAACAACTCTTTGGAGCGCAGATTTCGTAAGGTTTAATTACTATTTACTTCTACTAATGATTTTGTGATATTATTCCGTGTGTGTCAGTCCTGGAGTTGTACTTTGTTGGCTTGCGTGCACCAGAATGTCCGATTTTCGGGTTTTTATGGTGAGCACAGAGAACCAACACACAGAGAGTGAATGTGAAATATGTTGGAAAATTCCGAAAACTGGACATGCTGCTGTATGGAGGCCAACTAAGTAGAATTCAACGGTAACACACACAAAATAGTAAGATCACAAAAACAAAGTAGAACCAATTAGTAATTTAACGTTTCGGAAGTCGTGTTCCAAAAAATTGTTTCTTACCTAAGAAGAGAATAACAAAGAACTGCAGTATAGCAACTACAAAAAATCAGTGTATCACACAGTTATACGTACACACTGCTGCTTATTACCGCTTAGAAATCCTCGAAGCAACGTACATGATACGGGCACTAGTAATTTGATCCAAGACACGATGTCGGGACATCCCAAAAGTGGATGACAAATGCTGAACACGCTGCGTCACTCGATGACGTGCCTCGTGGTATGTGCAGCGGTGCAGCCTATCGGTCTCTCGCACCCGTCCTCCCAACACAACTTTAAGTCGGTTTGGCTCCGGGACTACATGGGCAACTGTAGCACATGGGACCCAGGGTCCAGGTCTGGTGTCTGGCAGGGAGTCTGCCATGCGTTAAACAAATATGTTTTTACAGTGAGGTAGGTTTTATTATTTTATTACAGAACACGCTGGTTAATTGCGAAGTACAGTACACCAGAAACCAACTGCACTGCGTCACAAGTAAATCTACATCTACGTGATTACTCTGCTATTCACAATAAAGTGCCTGGCAGAGGGTCCAATGAACGACCTTCATGCTGTCTCTCTACCGTTCCACTCTCGAACGGCACGCGGGAAAAACAAGCACTTAAATTTTTCTGTGCGAGCCCTGATTTATTTTATCGTGATGATCATTTCTCCCTATGTAGGTGGGTGCCAACAGAATGTTTTCGCAATCGGAGGAGAAAACTGGTGATTGAAATTTCATGAGAAGATCCCGTCGCAACGAAAAACGCCTTTGTTTTAATGATTGCCACTCCAATTCACGTATCATGTCTGTGACACTATCACCCCTATTTCGCGATAATACAAAACGAGCTGCCTTTCTTTGTACTTTTTCAATGTCATCCGTCAGTCCCACTTGATGCGGATCCCACACCGCACACTCCAGAATAGGGCGGACAAGCGTAATGTAAGCAGTCCCTTTGGTAGACCTGTTGCACCTTCTAAGTGTTCTGCCAATGAATCGCAGTCTTTGGTTTGCTCTACTCACAGTATTATCTATGTGATCGTTTCAATTTAGGTTATTTGTAATTGTAATCCCTAAGTATTTAGTTGAATTTACAGCCTTCAGATTTGTGTGACTTATCGCGTAATCGAAATTTAGCTGATTTCTTTTAGTACTCATGTGAATTACTTCACACTTTTCTTTATTCAGGGTCAACTGACACATTTCGCACCATACAGATATCTTATCTAAATCATTTTGCAAGTCGCTTTGATCATCTGATGACTTTTCAAGACGGTAAATGACAGAATCAGCAGCAAACAATCTACGGCGGATACTCAGATTGTCTCCTATGTCGTTAATATAGATCAGGAACAATAGAGGGCCTAGAAACACTTCCTTGGGGAACGCCGGATATTACTTCTGTTTCACTCGATGACTTTCCGTCTATAACTACGAACTGTGACCTTTCTGACAGAAAATCACTAATTCACTCGCACAACTGAGGCGATACTCCGTAGACACGCAGTTTGATTAGAAGACGCTTGTGAGGAATGGTGTCGAAAGCATTCTGGAAATCTAAAAATATGTAATCAATTTGACATCCGCTGTAGATAGCACTTACTACTGCATGAGTATAAAGAGCTAGTAATGTTTCACAAGAACGATATTTTATGAATCCGTAATGACTATATGCAAATAAATCGTTTTCTTCGAGGTACTTCATAAAGTTCGAATACAGTATATGTTCTAAAACCCTACTGCAAATCAACGTTAGTGATATAGGCCTGTAATTCAGCGGATTACTCCTACTTCCCTTTTTGGGTCTTGGTGTGACTTGAGCAATTTTCCAGGCTTTGACTTAGAAGGTAAGTATAACCTTCCGAATTGCATAGCTAGCAGTAAATGACACAAGTGTTCTTTACTAAATAAGATCTGTAAACGCTGTAAGGAAGGGACAAATGGAAAGAAACACAAAATCAGAACAGCTTTTGTAACTCCTACGTTTACAACACATAACATTTACCGAACGATGCTCAAAAACAGAGTTGCCTAGCGGAGCGACGTGTAGCACTGCCTTCTACCAGTGAGGGTTAAAGATCGACAAACCCAGTCTCTGCACGTGCGGTGAGGTACGTCATCTGGTGACGTGACGTGTTCAGCATTTGTCATCCACGTTTGAGATATTTCCCGACATTTGCGGCCCCACGTATCTCATATTACATTACTTGTCTCGGTGTCATTTTCGTCGCTGTGGGGGTTTCTGTGTATATTCGAGGCCACTAAGAAGCTCCCTCAATAAAAATAGGGGGCGGCGGGTGGCACAGAACAAAATGTCTTTCATTTAGTTGCATATACAGGGTGTTACAAAAAGGTACGGCCAAACTTTCAGGAAACATTCCTCACACACAAATAAAGAAAAGATGTCCTGTGGACATGCGTCCGGAAACGCTTACTTTCAATGTTACAGCACATTTTAGTTTCTTCCACCTACGCTCAATGGAGCACGTTATCATGATTTCATACGGGATACTCTACCTGTACTGCTAGAACATGTGCCTATACAAGTACGACACATGTGGTTGATGCACGATGGAGCTCCAGCACATTTCAGTTGAAGTGTTCGTACGCTTCTCAACAACAGATTCGGTGACCGATGGATTGGTAGAGGCGGACCAATTCCATGGCCTCCACTCTCTCCTGACCTCAACCCTCTCGACTTTCATTTATGGGGGCATTTGAAAGCTCTTGTCTACGCAACCCCGGTACCAAATGTAGAGACTCTTCGTGCTCGTATTGTGGACGGCTGTGATACAATACGCTAATCTCCAGGGCTGCATCAGCGCATCTGGGATTCCATGCGACGGAGGGTTGATGCATGTATCCTCGCTAACGGAGGACATTTTAAACATTTCCTGTAACAAAGTGTTTGAAGTCACGCTGGTACGTTCTGTCTATGTGTGTTTTCATTCCATGATTAATGTGATTTGAAGAGAAGTAATAAAATGAACTCTAACATGTAAAGTAAGCGTTTCCGGACACATGTCCACATAACATATTTTCTTTCTTTGTGTGTGAGGAATGTTTCCTGAAAGTTTGGCCGTACCTTTTTGTGACACCCTGTATACCACACATCTCCAAAAAGGGAGAAAAAAATAAAAACCGCCAAGGAACGGCGGAAAAACATAGAAGACGACGGTATCTCTATTGATTGAAAGACCTGTTGCAGCGCCGTGCGGGATTAACCGAGCGGTCTGTGGCGCTGTAGTCATGGACTGTACGGCTGGTCTCGGCGGAGGTTCGAGTCCTCTCTCGGGCATGGGTGTGTGTATTTGTCCTTAGGATAATTTAGGTTAAGTAGTGTGTAAGCTTAGGGACTGATGACCTTAGCAGTTAAGTCCCATAAGATTTCACACACATTTGAACATTTTGAACCTGTTCCAGCGTTGAGACTAGTCTAATGGAATGTTGGAAACCTTAAACCAGATACTTGGATCCAGAGCTGAGAGCGCTAAAATTGCAGATATAAAAGTAAGTTTGAATAGTTACGCCCACGGTGTCGATGTGTCCGGTTGGAGAAAAGGTAGCGCTATGCTCGTAGGCGCTGCCTTTGTGCGCGCCCCGCGGCTCACAAAGAAACGCCGGCCGGCGGCGCGGCCCGGACCGCGTGCTGTGCTGTGCCGTGCTCGTGTACGTGGAGCGTGTGGCGTGTGGAGGGCCTTGTCGCGCCGTGTCGCCCCTTTCGGCTGGCGGAATGCGAGGAACCTGCTGGCGGCCATTAGCATGCGAGGTCGCCCGTCATGCACTGCGCGCCGCCTCTTGCATACAGAGCCCACTGCCCACTGCCCGACGTCCAGTGGTCTTCTCGACGCAGAGGATGGCGGCACCTGCAGGTAAGCTGAGTCACCGCGAAGCAAGGGAACTGGTCCGAACGCGAGAGGCAGCGTTTTGATTACTTGGTGCTCTTGACGACAACCACATACGTATCGATCGCTGTCGTATGCATCACGAGGACAAGCTTACACTAGTTAATATAGTGCACAGAGAAGTTAAAGCAATTATTCTTCCTGGTCTCCATACGTGGATAGAACAGAAAGAAGCTCTAATAACTAGCATAACGGGAATTACCTCTGACATGCATTTCCCAGAGGTTTGCGAAGTATGGATGCAAATATGGATATGAACTCAAGACAGCTTTGTGTCGAGAAGTGCAGCCACGAGCCGTTCTATATGTACTGCACCACTGGAAGGTAACAGGGTTGTTGCAGTGGCTCTGACGGATGAGAACAGTTGAACAGGCTACAAGCAAGAGTGCCCCGTCATTGTCGAGAACAGATTCCCGAAAGCTGTGTGAAGAATCTAGTTGAAATTCGTCTTTGACCGCTGATACCATACCACAGACGGACATGCGTGGGCGTAGAACTAGAGTCAACTGAGACAATGACTAGCATTCTGTAGGCCTCAGCGATGAGTCCCTCTTCTGCTTGTGACAGTCAGATCGACATTAACATGTCCATCGAAGACCTTGTGAAAGGTCAGAAGAAGTAGTGATTTTCGAGTAACTTTCATCTCCAAATCCTCTAATTATAGTGTGGGGACCTGCTGGACTTTACAACAAAATTTATTTTCTACTTGCTGAAGGGGGGCTGATTACTAGCCAATATCTGTCAGTACTGAGAAACAACGTTGTCGTAACTTTTATGACCAATGTACCCCACGACTCATTCCAGTAGGGCAATGCAAGCTCCCATACAGCAGTTAAGATCACAAAAGCGTTGTGGACTGTACGAATCAGTGGGTAGTAGACTGTTGCGTCACCCACAGAGCACGTCTGGGACGCAACGGGAAGAGGTCGGCAGCTACACAGTTCCGGAGGCTGAACCGATAAGTCTGATGTACAAATCGTCAATAGTTGACAATTTAAATAAATCAAGATAGTCTCCTTAGGTTAGTTGCCGGACCCTAAAATCAACATGATTCGATATTTCGCTGCTTCTGCTGCTGTTGAGTTCCGCTGATGCCAAGCCGGCAAACCGTCGTCATATATAGACCTCCGTATCGTAGACGCGCATGCCCCGCCCATCACGATTGCTGCCCTCCAAGACTATGCTGGTGGCGCTGCCCTTAGTAGAACACCGATGGTAACGATGTATCACCCTCGAAGACTATTTTCAAACACTCAGGCTGGCCGCACCGAAGCACGTTTTAGTTTGATGCGGGATGGTGCAGGGTTTCACGCCGTGTCGAGAGGATAACAATTGTCTTTGTTAATCAAATTGTCTGTCAAGCTATTTTCAGTTGCCTCTTTATGAAAACTGTTCCAAAAACTGGAAGTGCTGCAACTGTCGTGGTCTTGTCGAATTTCATCCCGTGTCTCCCGTTTACGGAGTGTTCTGCTACCGACGATTTTTTCGGTTTTTGTAGCCTCATATAACTGTGATGTTCCACGCACCTATCACGAACTGTGCACCGTGGACTTCTAGGCGCTCCAGTCTGGAACCGCGTGACCGCTACGGTCGCAGGTTCGAATCCTGCCTCGGGCATGGATGTGTGTGATGTCCTTAGGTTAGTTAGGTTTAAGTAGTTCTAGGTTCTAGGGTACTGATGACCTCAGATGTTAAGTCCCATAGTACTCAGAGCCATTCGAACTGTGTACATCAAACGGCCGATATAACCTTTCCCACACTGACAAGGAATTTTATTTGCACCTGACTTCCTGAGCCACGAATTGCCTTTCACACAGCCCAGTAGTTCCCCGATCTTGAAAGGTGGACGTAACACACTCTTAACGTCAAAGCTCCCCAGTTGTACATGAAGAGGAGCGTAGATATCTGGCCTTTATTCGTTATGCTGGGACCATATCGTTTAAGATTGGAAGAATGGCGGAGAGATTGATCGCCGAAATATGGAATCATGATTTTAGGATCATGTAGCAAACACGAGGGAACTATCAAGCGGACGAAGCCACGCTAAATAAATCTGCGTAGTGTTGGTGTAACCCTCTACGGCGAATAGTGAGCAGCTCAATAAAAGAGCCTGATTACGCTTATTTGTGTACTGCAGATTTATTTAAATTGACGCTGCTACTACTACTACTGCTACTGCTGCTGCTACTGGTCTAGAATCAGATTAGGACCAACAGGCTTCCTGGAACGAGCATGGGTGCTCTAATTTTGCCGAGGAACAGGAGCCGCCTGGAACAGCCTGCTGCGCCTACAGCAGCGGAGGCAGTGACCGCTGGAGCGACGCGTGTTAGCAGCAGCTAGCAGCTCGCGGTGAGCAGTCCTAGCCAGCGTGATTAGTGAGGTGGTCCGGTGGGCGTGGGCGTAGGCGCGCCCGAGGTCGCCTCATTTCGCGCCGCCGCTCGCAGCGAACTCGCCCAAACTAAAACGACCGCTCACTCGTTATTCCCAGCCCACCGCGAGCCGTAATTAAAGGCTCAAAGAACAAGTACGCGGATAACAAATTGATCACAACTTTGAATTTCGAGCGAGAGGAGATTTCTGTCGTCGCGACGCAATTATTTAAATTTCCAAACTTTGTGAATTAGGGAAGTTCTGTCTGCCGCTTCTTTTTCTCTTATTCAGTGGAAGACTGAAGACACCCACTTCTTCCTCCTACTCATCCCCCCCCCCCCCTCTCTCTCTCTCTCTCTTTCTTTCTTTCTCCCCTCCACCGCCCGCCCCATTTATCGCGCACACGCGTCTGAAGATCTTTAATCTTCTCAGCGACGGAGCGACGAGATCACATCGCTTGAAGCAGTTACGTTTCATGGAACTACTGGATCACTGGCCGTGCAACGTCTCGGTATTTAAAAATTTCCCATAGATCTTTTCTGGTGTTCTGCAAAATATTTATTTGATCACGAACCGGCTCTTAGCTTGCTGGATCAACACCAGGTGACAACTGAATATCGCAACCTCTGATGAACTAACGGTTTACACAAATAATCCTGACGAACACATGCAGAAGGTACATAACGTTCATATAGGAAAGTAATGTCGAAACCGTTACATTCAACAACAGACAAAAAATAAAATTGAATATACTTTTGTAATCTAACAGGGCGCATAGTCGAAACTTGATTTAACAAAGGGTGTAAAGATACTGTTTCGTCATTTGGAAGTAAGCTGCCATATATATATATATATATATATATATATATATATATATATATATATGGCGCCAACTGTAAATAAGTAGTGTACTGCTGTTAATGATATTCCGATACTGATAGTAACAAAAATTAGGTGTTGTGAGCAAATGATGACGTGAGAATTATTCCTTGATTTGGTGTGCGGAACCAACAAAAAAAATTTTTTTTCCAAGTTTGTTTGGTGCCAAACACTGCAGCCAACAACATTCTAAAATACACACACATCGTAAGATTCAGTATTTGTTTCGTTTTAACTTTTAAATCTTAGCCGCTTGAAAGTATGAGGCGAAGTACCAACGCAGTCCTGACAAGTGCAGCGGTGGCATTTGTCTTTGAGATATTCTCATTGAGAGGAAAGGAGGGGGAGGGGGGATAAAATTCGTTAATCATATGGGCCAAATACGGAGATGAAACCTGTTATCTGTTCAGAGTTCAGCTTCTTAAAGCTCCTTGGAAGAATACAAACCTGCTCGGGTACAGCCTACGATTCTTCCAAATACCTGCTATGGATATTCATAAAATAAATATTCTTCGCCCCTCCCTCAGTGAAACCTAGTAGGAAATAACTGTTGCAGTGCTCTTATAATGGCGACATGTCAGCAGTAGATGAAAGAAAGTGGAAACCAGCAGCAAACAGTGAGTTATCGGTCTCCACACATATTTAATGTGGTCAGTAAGATGATACATTTATTACTCATGTCGAGGTCGACAATATATCACAAATATTCGATGAAAACTGCTTTTCACAATACCTGCTTTTCTACATAATCCATAGAAAAATGCAGTACTACAGTAACAATAGGTGCTGCGATCACATACAACTCGCATGTTCAGTCTTCCGATGTCTAACGTCGCCACCTTTCTAGGAAATACCAGTAAGTAGAATGTTAATTTTGCAACTATAGCAAAAATATTCCTTTACAAGCACTTCATTACGCTTTGCTCTTGCACACTGTATATGCGACTCCATAGGACAGGTTCAAGCTTGGGGGAAAGCACCATCGCTCAAAGATGAGACCAGGTTTAGTCACTTCCAGATTTTGAGGAGGTGCCACCACGGAGAAGCTTATCTGCACCAACTAAGGCCACAGAAACTCGTCTTTTGACATTGCGTCAACTTGTACCATTACTGGAATTAGATGAAGAGCAGTCAACTTACTTTCTTCAACATTGTAAATGAACGCAGAACGCTAACACAATTTTGGAAATAGTCCTTGGGAAATAGGAAAGTGCAACGCAATGAACAAATAGGCCTCCTCGAAAATCGTGGAATGAGGTAAATTGTAAGCAGCGGTAATACAACATGTACAGGGTGTTTCAAAAATGACCGGTATATTTGAAACGGCAATAAAAACTAAAAGAACAGCGATAGAAATCACCGTTTGTGGCAATATGCTTGGGACAACAATACATTTTCAGGCAGACAAACTTTCGAAATTACAGTAGTTACAATTTTCAACAACAGATGGCCTGCGGTCTGGGAAACTCTATAGTACGATATTTTCCACATATCCACCATGCGTAGCAATAATATGGCGTAGTCTCTGAATGAAATTACCCGAAACCTTTGACAACGTGTCTGGCGGAATGGCTTCACATGCAGATGAGATGTACTGCTTCAGCTGTTCAATTGTTTCTGGATTCTGGCGGTACACCTGGTCTTTCAAGTGTCCCCACAGAAAAAAGTCACAGGGGTTCATGTCTGGCGAATAGGGAGGCCAATCCACGCCGCCTCCTGCATGTTTCGGATAGCCCAAAGCAATCACACGATCATCGAAATATTCATTCAGGAAATTAAAGACGTCGGCCGTGCGATGTGGCCGGGCACCATCTTTCATATACCACGAGGTGTTCGCAGTGTCGTCTAAGGCAGTTTGTACCGCCACAAATTCACGAAGAATGTCCAGATAGCGTGATGCAGTAATCGTTTCGGATCTGAAAAATGGGCCAATGATTCCTTTGGAAGAAATGGAGGCCCAGACCAGTACTTTTTGAGGATGCAGGGACGATGGGACTGCAACATGGGGCTTTTCAGTTCCCCATATGCGCCAGTTCTGTTTATTGACGAAGCCGTCCAGGTAAAAATAAGCTTCGTCAGTAAACCAAATGCTGCCCACATGCATATCGCCGTCATCAATCCTGTGCACTATATCGTTAGCGACTGTCTCTCGTGCAGCAATGGTAGCGGCGCTGAGGGGTTGCCGCGTTTGAATTTTGTATGGATAGAGGTGTAAACTCTGGCGCATGAGACGATACGTGGACGTTGGCGTCATTTGGACCGCAGCCGCAACACGGCGAACGGAAACCTGAGGCCGCTGTTGGATCACCTGCTGCACTAGCTGCGCGTTGCCCTCTGTGGTTGCCGTACGCGGTCGCCCTACCTTTCCAGCACGTTCATCCATCACGTTCCCAATCCGTTGAAATTTTTCAAACAGATCCTTTATTGTATCGCTTTTCGGTCCTTTGGTTACATTAAACCTCCGTTGAAAACTTCGTCTTGTTGCAACAACACTGTGTTCTAGGCGGTGGAATTCCAACACCAGAAAAATCCTCTGTTCTAAGGAATAAACCATGTTGTCTACAGCACACTTGCACGTTGTGAACAGCACACGCTTACAGCAGAAAGACGAAGTACAGAATGGCGCACCCACAGACTGCATTGTCTTCTATATCTTTCACATCACTTGCAGCGCCATCTGTTGTTGAAAATTGTAACTACTGTAATTTCGAAAGTTTGTCCGCCTGAAAATGTACTGTTGTCCCAAGCATATTGCAACAAACGGTGTATTTCTATCGCTGCTCGTTTAGTTTTTATTGCCGTTTCAAATATACCGGTCATTTTTTAAACACCCTGTACAAGCATTCTGCACAAAAATAAAATCGAGCAACAAGATCTACAATCAATCACGAATTTCAATGAATAGTATGTGATCGTGGAGTACTTTCACAACAGGCATCACGATCCATTTCCGTAGTTATTTGTCGATTACTACTTTGTAACACTAAAGGATTAGATACTACATGATCTTATAGTCGCCAACTGGCACGTCAAGGAAACTGGACTTCCAGCTATTCTTATTTCAGAAGATGGAAGGATATAAATGTTGAATGGAGGCAGTATGTTCAAGCACGGAAGAGAGTTTAGTTTGTCCATTATGCCTGAGGTAATGGTTGCTTTCGAGGCTAAGTCTCGTTGATAACAGTCGTAATTATCCATGATACACTGCACTCTAGCTTGCGCATTGTAAAACTACATATAGGGGATACTTCAATGGTTCAATCTCGGCAATCAAACTCCTGACTGTACCTTACCTTTACGCACAACCGGTATCAAGCTTCAGTCTCTTTCTAAGTACAGTATTGTATGCAGAGGAATGCCAAAAAACATTTTAACAGTCGAGGTGAAATCAATCCTATATTTCCTGCTTGAAGTCAGCACGACTGATGAACTAAAACCGAATAAAATGATGAAATCAGATGTTAGCCTAAGTTTCCTGTCCATTTGAGGATTGTAAACAATCCACAATCAAAGTTCGCCACTGCCTAATTAAAAGGCGAGATATAGATCTATGTATACAAAGATCTAGCTGCTAAGACTATCTCACAATTAGCAAGTCACCATTGCCGTAAACAAGTGCGAAACGTACACGTCGCCTGTCAATATTTGCGTGTGGAGACTACTAATAGTCCGTCAATATTTAAGCACGTTGGCTGCTGATTGTTGCCACTTAGTATGCGCATCGCAGAAGCGACAAGCAAATTACGGAGAACAGGTCTCAGGACTGGCGGCGTTACGGTACGCCACCTGCCTTCAAAATACTCTCGCACTAAACGCGAGGACCCATGTACTGGAGGTGCCACCAAATCATTCAATTACAGCCACTTCGCCCACAGGTAAACTGTGTATACGGCCGTTTGATGTTCGGGAGGCATCATTGCAGCCGCACAGTAAACAGCGATGGGAGAATGTGGTGAGTGAACGAGAATGATGGGTGGACGGAAGTGTTGTACAAATACACTACTGGCCATTAAAATTGCTACACCAAGAAGAAATGCAGATGATAAACAGGTATTCATTGGACAAATATATTATACTAGAACTGACATGTCATTACATTTTCACGCAATTGGAATGCATAGATCCTGAGAAATCAGTACCCTGAACAACCACCTCTGGCCGTAATAACGCTTGGGCAGTGAGTCAAGCAGAGCTTGGATGGCGTGTACAGGTACAGCCGCCCATGCAGCTTCAACACGATACCGCAGTTCATCAAGAGTAGTGACTGGCTTATTGTGACGAGCCAGTTGCTCGGCCACCATTGACCAGACGTTTTCAATTGGTGAGAGATCTGGAGAATGTGCTGACCAGGGCAGCAGTCGAACATTATCTATATCCAGAAAGGCCCGCACAGGACCTGCAACATGCGGTCGTGCATTATCCCTCTGAAATGTAGGGTTTCGCAGGGATCGAATGAAGGATAGATCCACGGGTCGTAACACATCTGCAATGTAACGTCCACTGTTCAAAGTGCCGTGAATGCGAACAAGAGGTGACCGAGACGTGTAACCAATGGCACCCCATACCATCACGCCGGGTGATACGCCTGTATGGCGATGACGAATACACGCTTCCAATGTGCGTTCACCGCAATGTCGCCAAACAGGGATGCGACCATCATGATGCTGTAAACAGAACCTGGATTCATCCGAAAAAAATGACGTTTTGCCATTTGTGCACCCAGGTTCGTCGTTGAGTACACCTTCGCAGGCGCTCCTGTCTGTGATGCAGCGTCAAGGGTAACCGCAGCCATGGTCTCCGAGCTGATAGTCCATGCTGCTGCAAACGTCGTCGAACTGTTCGTACTGATGGTTGTTGCCTTGCAAACGTCCCCATCTGTTTCCTCAGGGATCGAGACGTGGCTGCACGATCCGTTACAGCCGTGCGGATAAGATGCCTGTCATCTCGACTGCTAGTGATGCGAGCACAGCATTCGGTATTACCCTCCTGAACCCAACGATTCCATATTCTGCTAACAGTCATTGGATCTAGACCAACGCGAGCAGCAATGTCGCGATACGATAAACCGCTATCGCGATAGGCTACAATCCCACCTTTATGAAAGTCGGAAGCGTTATGGTACGCATTTCTCTCCCTTGGACGAGGCATCACAACAACGTTTCACCAGGCAACGCCGGTCAACTGTTGTTTGTGTATGAGAAATCGGTTGGAATCTCTCCTCATGTCAGCACGTTGTAGGTGTCGCCACCGGCGCCAACCTTTTGTGAATTCTCTGAAAAGCTGATCATTTGAGTATCACAGCATCATCTTCCTGTCGGTTAAATTTCGCGTCTGTAGCACATCTTCGTGGTGTAGCAATTTTAATGACCAGTAGTGTAGTTTTCTGCTGAGGGTAGAATCCTGGACAAAGACTTCTAAATAGAGAGAAGGAAGCATGTGAAAAGCACGGCGCTACTGGTGTGTATTGCATCAGTTGCCAGGTATGTGGGGCAGACTGGCAGGGGGTTTGGTATGAGGTACCGACAACACCAGCGTCCGAGGAATTCGAAGTCTGTTTTAAGTAGCCACTAAAGTGATTCTGCACACGCCATAACAGTTGTAGCTAACAATCAAAGATCTACACAGATAAGTAAAACCTTCTGAAAGAGATTGAAATTATGCAGAGTCTAAAGCTATACTTCCAACACACCTTTAACAGTTACGTGGGGTTAAGGCATTACAATATAAGGTCGAACTTTGATTGCCTTTCAAGGACATAATGTCATAGTTGTTCGAATTCTTGGTTATTTATAATTATCAATTATCAAGTCCATTAGAATGGGCTTGTTGTTATACGCTCCTGCGTCTGATCTATTTGGTTTTTACGTAGAGGTATTTTATAGGTTATATGGTTACGCTGTGTAACGGGAGCCTCAGTCATTCCAATGATATTTGGATAAGTGCGAAAATGTTAGTAATTTTCGCAGCTGTGTGTATGGCGGCGTTAGTGCCCTCTGTGACACACATTAGCAGTGAGTCCCTGTACGCCGAGGCGGTTGGAGGATTGCTGTCCGCGCCCTTCTTGGTATGAAGCGAATTTTCTTAATTACGGGCTTTCAGCGTTTCTACCTGAAGCTTTTATCTTTTCTTGTTTTCTTATTTTGCTGTTTGATTATAAGATAGCTTTCAACATGACAATTTTTCAATGGTCACTGTGTACTATGACGTCCTGTTTGGCGGGTAAATACTATTTTATTTTGAGAAGGTTGAGTCCACCTCCTTTCCGTATCTGGGGTTAAACGTTTTGCTGATGTGTGAGTGTGCCGTATTGGATGTCACACTGCATAGATTATTGGGGTAGGTATCTGTTTTTTTTTTATCAGAATGTCGATTATATATTTATTTTGTAGATGTACATCTGAAGATGTGATTTGAAATTACGAAACTGGTAGTGTTTCTGTAAAAGTTCGTATACAGTTGAAAGCGGTTTATTTCGGAAACTTGGAAGTGGTGTTGATGTTAGACCTCCCGCCTCCAAACAACATGTAGACTGTCATAACTGGACGTATCTGTCCGAAGATGTTATCCGGAATCCTTATTTATACAAAACAGGCTTATTTTCTGTTTGCCCGAAACCAGTCATTTCAAAATACAAACGACGGTCGACAATGTGCCCCACCTTCACATCATATCTCGTTGTTACAATGTAACCAGTCTTAACGGAATCGTTACTTCAGTATATGAGAGTGGACTGATAGTTCTGTTAAGATTAGTTGCTCTGTAACTACGAGATATGATGTGAACATGGGCGACATTGCCCGAAACTGGTCCTTTCGGACTTCAGAGGTCGACAAACAGAGAATAAGCCTTTTTTATTTTAGAAGCTGCATCTATTTTTTCACATATATGAATTTCCAAATTTCACAGCTAACGTTCGGAGAATAAAGTACAATGAAAACTAAAATGTCACGAAAATGCAAGGAATTCTAGAAATTGCAAACTATGTTGAGCAATGGGTGCTTTTCAACTGCATAAGAGGGTGTCTGTCCACGTGTATGGGAGTTCTGTATGACCTGTATTACTTATATTTCAGCCAGGTGAAGACAGTTATTAAGAAATTTTCAACAGCAAATAAGAGACCATTTCTGCGTTCACAGATGGAACTGGAAAACCACAGAAAGTTGCCTAGGAGAGACAGAAAGGGAAAGATAAAAAAAAGGAAAAAAAGGACAGTGATAGGCTGACTTCCCAAATGCAGGCGGAAATCACTATAAGAAATAGCATACACGTTTTTTATGTGCAAGCATGTCTATAGACCGGCGTTGATAATCTTAGTGCTCACGAGAGCAAGGCTTCAAACACTGTCTACCGGTCGGCCCACATATGACAGGTCGCTTGTGTACAATCTACAATGAACGACTTTTTGAGATATTTTGGTTCAGCACCTTCCCAGTTTTGAGAAAACCGCCCTTAAAGTTCATGACATACAATCTACTAAGAATTGAGGGAATCCATAGATAATTGAAACTGAGCACTTTTCACCATCGTATAAGAGGTCAGCGAACACTTTTGTTCCTAGAAACCGAGGAAAGAAATGTTAAGACTGCCCCTAACGCATCCATAAGGTACACGCTGGTGAACGAAAGCGTCGCTGGCGTAGCGAACAAGTCACTTGGCTAGGGGGCAGGGAACCCTCGTTCGATTCTCAAACGAATTCTGCATTTTTTTAAATTGTACATTGCGTATAGAAGTTGGTAGGAATAGGAAGGTTAATAAGGTAAGTAAACCAAGAACGAATAAAAACATGGTAGACAAAAAATTTTAACGACTTTGATTAGTAAAAGAAATTGAGATTTTAAGCTTTGCTGAATGAAAACAGCTCAGAATAAAACTGCTGAGAATTTGTTACGAGTGACCTCAGACAGCCAACAGCACTATGGTTGTTTGCAGTCAGGCGCGTGACAGAATTTTAGTTTGAGGCTTCAGAATTGCAATGTTCTTTTCTGAAAAGTCGGAGCGAATTGCCCAACCTAACGGATGCAATAGCGATTCGTAGCATAATTCGTGATCAACTGTCAGCACCGATTTTTCAGGCGATGGCATCGTATGTCTGGTACGCATAAAAACTCAATCCCTAAAAAACATTTTAAATGTAAGCCATGTCTGTTTTTCGCCGAATCTTCTAGAGGATCAATAAAATTGCGCGAAAATTGTATTTATTAGATGTTCTTGATGCGGAGAGTAAATTTGTTTCCACTGTTTATATGCCACGTACCATCCATGTAGTTGTTCGCAGGAAGCTGAAGACACTTAACAGAGTGAGTGAAAAGCTGTTGTAAGGCGACCAGGATAAATTTTAAGGTTTTAATTCCTTACTAATTAAAGTCGTTTGAGAAATTTGCCTACCTTGTTATTATTCGTCATTGTTTTACTTGCCTTATTAACCTTCGTATTCCTACCAAATTCGATACCAAAAAATGTAATAAAAAACAGAACTCGTCTGGAAATCAAACACATGTTATCCACTATCCAGCCAAATGCTTTGGTCGCTACGGCAGCGGCGCTTTCGTCAGTTTACCCCTCGATTTCTAAGAAAACATGGGTTTGCGTATATGATGATGAAAAATATTCGGTTTTCAATTACCTGTCAGCTCCGTCTATTCTGAGTCGATTGAGCATACTGAACTTTACTGGTGGTTGTCTCGGAAATCGGAAGGTGCCGAGCCAAAATATTTTGAAGTCTTTCATTTTAGGTTTTGCACACAAGCGACGTGCCAGATATGAGCCGAATCGGGTGGCCTTGGCTGAGGCCTTACCCTTGTAAGTGACGTACTGATAATGGTGAGTTTACAGTGCTTCAAGTTTTTGGAAAAAGGCTTCTCAAATGCTATACATTTCTGAATTAGAATTTCTTGGACATTATGCTAAAGCGATGTACTAACCACCGATGTAAACAGATTATTATTATATTCAAGTATTTAATGTAGTTTTTATTATTATTATTATTATTATTATTATTATTAAAATCGTATGCATCTGGTGTACGCTAATAGTAAGCGCGACGACAAGTTATATTTGTGGTAGGAGAAAAGGGGGAATCTGAATGCTGGAAGAATTCACGACTGGTAGATGTTCAACGTAAGTAAAATCCTCGAAGTCAGGTGTTCGGGCAAATCCCGCTAGGAATTGCATTTTTGGAATGTTTGGGAGCTACAATTACGCAATTTGTGTTAATGAAAGAAGATCACTCCTAAATCTTACCAAAGCAAAAGATCCCCACAAATATATCTATTTCCAGTGGGAAAAGTGCCAGACAGCTGTAAAGCGCGACGAACGAACTCACAAGCTAGCCAAAAATCCGCACTTACATTTTAATCTCCTTCTGTACTAAAACTACTGTCCACTGTTTGCAGTTAAAGCAAAAGCAGGACTGTTAAAGCTGTACACAGGACATTAACTTCAAAGGGTGATGAGCTGTAGTCATTACTTACAGCTGTGTAATTTTGGTGTCAAGCCGAAGAAGACTGTCACCGTAAATGTCTACCAACAAAGCGAAGCACATTCTAAAGTTAGTATGCTCTCCGAATTGCGATTATTTCGCGGCAAAGGGGGAGACCTTGCAATCTTAGGGGAGGAGTATTTGGAACACAGCAAACAAAGCGCGAATGAAAGAATGTCTGGTCTTGTCACGACTTTAGTAACTAATAAGACGTCTCCTTCCCAACGTCAGTCGCGGCCGCTGTTGCCTCTCACTGGGCGGGCTACCCACTGTGCTCCGCTGCAAACTGCCGATATTCATTAAGGTCTGAACATTGTTGATTGCTTCTCCGTCCGGCTGGTTACAAGCTCTTCTAACAATCAAGCCTGAAAATGTATTCGTGAATTCTTTGGACTTTTCACAAGTTACGTTTCACGTTAATTTGTTTTATTCCTGCTTGTTTATTTTATTTCATTTCATTAGGTCACCATTTAACCTTATGAATAACGTAATTTTAAATTTCTTTATATACATGTTAAATTGCACAGCGGCGACGTTTAAAAAATTATCAGTATGTTCCACGTCCGACTTACGAAAAAATTATGATCTTCCTGATTGTTTTCTTAGTTTTGTAGTTCGGTGTAGGGGACATTATACA
This sequence comes from Schistocerca cancellata, assembly GCF_023864275.1. Classification (NCBI taxonomy): domain Eukaryota; kingdom Metazoa; phylum Arthropoda; class Insecta; order Orthoptera; family Acrididae; genus Schistocerca; species Schistocerca cancellata. The sequence goes on along the minus strand of NC_064631.1, from coordinate 436,450,774 downwards.
AAGCCGTTTGAAATAAAACGAATTAATTGAAGTATCCGTCTGTCAGTTTACAGAGAGACCCGCTAAAGGAGATAGAGGTCTGCAGGGTGCTCAGTAGTAAGTACTTTGCAGATAAAAACCTCAGCTCATGCGGAAATCCGACAGTGTATCTGCGGATATCAGGAATAATAATTACTTTGTAAGTAAAAGTTAAAAGAGGTGCCCATAATGTTACTTTAAATAACTTTTCTCACGCTTTCGGGACGGATTGCCACTGTATTAGCTTGAATACACATATATTGGAGATAAATTATGTGTTGCTGAAGGGTGCAAGGCCTGAGGATGACGATAGGCCCATCTTACTGGTTTTCCCCAACTCTGATACGTGCACCCCGCTGCCGTCGTACCAGCAGCCGCCTTATTCTGAGATGTTCCTATGTAGTCTGCGAGTAACTGAAGTGCAGTTACCGAAAGCTGCCACGAAAACAACATGAATGCAGTTCTAGGATACGACTTCCATCAAAATCTTCACTTCATTGTCTGACTCGTGTTTGAGCATGACGAAAAACACAAATAATGTTGGCTTAAATATTATTACAAGTGCACAATGCAACGTTTATTACTTTGATTAGATTAGCATTTTAACACAAGTTAACATTGCGGTAAATTAAGGAACATTTGATAAAAGTAGTATGACTCACTCTTAACATTAGGCAATATGAGACGACAATTTTTTCAGTTTTTGATATGAGTAGGTTTAGCTTTACAATGTTGCAGAAATCTTCTGCTGAAAACTGCACCACCTCCACTTCATTAATTACGAACAGCTTCTTTTAGGTTATGGAAAGTATCGAGAATATGACAAGCTATGATGTACGACAGTAGGTACTTTAATAGTGGCGACTCCTCATTTACAACTTATACCACACTGACAGTTTTACTGGCCTTCAAAGTAGCCACCAGCATTGTGGATAACCTGCTGCTAGCGATGGGGAAGTCGCAAGATACTCTTAGCAGCGCTCCTTGTGTTGAAAGAGTGGAGCAGCTACTGCCTGACGAATGTCTAAGATTTCTGAAGGTATTCCATAAAATGTTTCCTTCATCTCAGGGATCGAGCTAGAGTCACAAGGGCTTAAGACCGGGAGTTTTGTTGGTGATACAGCATTTTCCATCCCCATCAATCGAATGAATCAGTTACATCATGCACTATATGCACCTGATCACTGCCCGGCCAAGTCATGGGCGGGTGTTTCTTCTTCCTCTAAACTGTTCATTATTTGAAACACAGCCAGCAACCAGCTCGGATTCATATGGCGTAAGATGAGACTGGTTTGTTCGATTGATGGGTCTGGGGAGTGCTGCAACATCTACTAAACTACCCCCTTGTGACTACAACTCGGATCGTAAAGTGAAGAAAACACTTCATGGCATTCACTCCAGAATTTTTACAGAGATGGTCCAAACCAACTGCAAAATGATTTAGACAAGATATCACTATGGTGCGACAATTCACCCTAAATCAGGGGTTCCCAATCTTTTCCTCTGAAGTAACATATTGAGAATGCTGGTATTTTGATGGAGAATCTTTATTTTGAAGGTCAGTAAAATTTTAAAAATGAGAAGAACTTTTATTACTCAGTAATTACTTTAATTTTAAATCTTACTAGTAACACAGGTGTAATAATAAAATTTTAAAAAGTAATTAGATTTGTCAGTATGTCGAAAAATCGCCATTTTGTTAAATGTTGTTAATAATTTTTTGCGGAGAACGTATCTGTTTCACGCGCAACACAGTTTGGGAAATCCTGCTCTAAATAATGACAGGTATGAAGTCATCCACATGAGTACTGAAAGGAATAGGCTAAATTTCAGTTTCTGGATAAGACTCACACAACTAAACTCGGTAAATTCAACAAAATGCTGAGCAGTGTGACATCAGCATCGTATAGGATTGATGGAGGACATCGACAAAGTTGAAAGAAGGGCTGCTCGTGTTGTATTATTGCAACTTTCTCCTCAGACTATGAAAATACATTTTTGGTGCCTACCTGCATAGGGAGGAACGATCGTTGTAATAAAATAAGAGAAATCAGAGCTCGCGTGGAAAGATTTAGATGTTCGTTTTTCCTGCGCAGTGTTCGAGAGTGGAATGGTAGAGAACCAGCTTGAAGGTGGTTCGATGAACCCTCTGCCAGACACACAACTGTGAGCTGTAGAGTAATCGTATAGATGTAGGTGCAGGTGCAGATCCGTCGGGCAATAGACCACTCCATTCGCAACATCAACCCAGCCGCTGCTGCTAAGGGTATCTTGAAGACCTCCACACCGCTGGCAGCGGATTATACATACGAGGGTGAGTCAAATGAAAACCTTCAATTTGTAATAACAAATCGAAATTTTGCGCCGTTATCCTGTAAGTTGGCAAGCGTGCTACAAACAGCGTGCTGAATGGCCTGTAGGTGGCAGCATAGTCCAGATGCACACATACCGACGCAGTATCAGTATAAAGATGGCCGCCCCACTTGCGACTTGCACCAGGGAAGACCAGCGTTCTCTTATTCGGTTTTTGCGTTGTGAAGGTGTGAAACCTGTTGAAATTCATCGAAGAATGAAGGGTCAGCACGGTGATGCATGTTTGTCACAGCAGCAAGTCTATGAATGGAGCAGGAAGTTCGCAAATGGTGTGACTTCAGTGGAAGATGCTTCTTGTCCAGGTCAGGCACAACTTCTTGTGATTCCATAGAACATTGCAGCAGTTGAAGCCATAGTGGAGGAAAACCGCCGGGTGACACTGAATGACACTGCAGCATGTTTACTGATTAGTCATGGGTCAGCACACCACATTGTGCATGATGTGCTCCAGTTTCACAAAGTGTTTGCAAGATGGGTGCCACGGCAGCTGACTCCTGAAGTGAGAGAATGACGTGTTGATGCTTGAAGAACTTTTTCGGCGCTTTGAACGAGAAGGTGATGGCTTCCTTGCAAGATTCGTTACTGGGGACGAAACCTGGGTTCACTTCCACCAACCGGAAACGAAGAGAGCGAGCAAGGAATGACGCCATTCCTCATCACCAAAACCAAAGAAGTCTCGAACAGAACTATTAGCAGGGGAGGTTATGCTGACTCTCTTCTGGGACGAAAAAGGCGTCATTTTGGAGCATTACATGGCTAGAGGGACCACTGTCACCAGTGCATCATACACAGATCCCCTAAAAAATCGTCTGCGGCCAGCAATCAAATCAAAGCGACATGGACTGCTGTCAGCAGGTGTTCTTTTGTAACACGGCAATGCAAGGCCCCACACTGCCCGTACAACAGTTGCAACAATCACAGACCTGCATTTTGAGTGTCTTCCTCATCCACCATACTCACCAGAATTTGCCCCAAGTGATTTCCGTATGTTTGGATCACTCAAAGACGCAATGGGAGGAAAGAAGTTCCGTTCTGATAAAGAGGTATGCCACACGGTGCATGAGTAATTGAGCGGACTATCAAAAGAATTTTTTTCTAAAGGAATTTATGCACTTGGGAAGCGCTGGAGGACTTACATTGAGGGGTGGGAGAGATTAAGTTGAAAAGTGATACAGCTTTGTACCACTTTTGCCCAATAAAAAATATTTAAGGTTTTCATTTGACTCACTCTCGTACTCAATGCTGGTGACTACTCTGGAGGATAGTAAGAGTTTCAAACATGTTCTTATTTTATAGAACTGTCCGCAGCTCGTGGTCGTGCGGTAGCGTTCTCGCTTCCCACGCCTGGGTTCCCGGGTTCGATTCCCGGCGGGGTCAGGGATTTTCTCTGCCTCGTGATGACTGGGTGTTGTGTGATGTCCTTAGGTTAGTTAGGTTTAAGTAGTTCTAAGTCCTAGGGGACTGATGACCTCAGATGTTAAGTCCCAAAGTGCTCAGAGCCATTTTATAGAAGTTGTAGTAGTTGCCACTATTCAAGTTCCAAAGCAAGTATTAAACTGTGGTCATTGTAGGCGTCTAGGAACTTATTTTATGGGATGAGAGTTACGAGGTGCGACTTGCAGCAGACGAAAATTCAGTGCAGGGGCAAACATACCGACGAATGTCCAACGTAGGGAACGATTAAAATTTCTTTACAAGATTTTAATATCCGTGCATGGAGGATAAGAGAAATGTGGGTGCGGACAGCGTTTCTCTTAACTGTGTAGATCTCTACACAGCCACTACTAATAAACTTGTGAGTAGCAGTTGGTGAAAAATAAATCCTAACGGTAACCGCACGGCATTAGACGCACCTGCGCGCATTTAACAGCGGTACGTGGGAAATCTATTTGTCCGGCACGATCCTTATTGCACCAGTAGATGCGTAACAGCGGGAGCAGCAATAAACGCGGCGGCGTGCTGCTGAGGAGCCATAAAGCGGACGCCCGAGCCGAGCCGGACGGTGGGAGCCAAGGCCGGCGGCGGTGGGGGGCAGCTGAGCGAGCGGCTCCCTGCCCTACACGGACGCCGGCCGGCCGTAACAGCCAGTCCGACACTGCCGCGTCTCGGATCTACTCTCGGCTACTGCTTCTGACGACGGGAATATGAAATGTCGCCTGCGTGTACGTGATCTGCGAGTATTTCTCATTACCTCGTGCAACCGTGCGTTGGCGGTGTCTCAAATCCACAGTTATATTCGACAGTCTTTGTAGTTCGTCAGCAGCTGCAGTCTTCCTTTAAGCCTCATTTACACGATCGACTTCTTGTCTCAACTATCCGAGACGAGTGAGTCTATTGCAGCGCCCCTGTCTTTTGCTATCGTCTGTTTGGTGTGGTCATTTTCGTTTAGACTTCGGCTCTAAAACTGTGTATGGTGTGACTGGTGTCTACCGCGCAGGTAGTGAAAGTGAGGTTTTGAGGGACCGTTCTTCTTACGAAAAAAAATCTGAGTATAGTAACAAAATATCGGAACAAACGATATATAATAGATCTGTTACTATTCGTTATCCGTCCTGAACTGAGTTCAATTTAATTAAAAATAGTTACACCTGTGCGTCTCGCTTTTGCTTATAAACCGTCTTCCGTGGTTATTCTGCAAATTGGATATATACGTTTGTACATTTTTGGTTATTTTACGTTAAAAACAGCGTTTTTTTTTAAAAATAAAGTTGGTGTGCAAGTCACTTACGGTGTTCCTTTACATATTCTGGTCCTTCCCTCCTTGCTAGCAGCGACTGACGTCGAAAGACTTCGATTCACTTTTGCACTTCGCAGTTTTTGCCATTCCGCAGTATTTCTTGCGCTGCGTTATTTACGCTTCACTTCCTCGCAGTAACAGTGTTTATGTCTGTTTCTTTATTTTCGTCCACTTTGTCAGTCTTGCCGACCTATGAAACTAGTGTGTGTGTGTGTGTGTGTGTGTGTGTGTGTGTGTGAGAGAGAGAGAGAGAGAGAGAGAGAGAGAGAGAGAGAGAGAGAGAGAGAGAATTTGCGAATTTTTACTGTATGGTTGGTAGAGAGGTGAGAGGCGTGGGGCTGGGTTGACTTTTTTTTTTTAATGATCAAGCAAAATTCATAGTGGACTTTCTTGTCAAAGGTCGTGTAATAAGCTCTCTACACTCCTGAAAGAATAGGGAAAGTGTTACCCAGGTAGTTCAAAACATACATTTATTTGATCGAGAAAATATATACCTGCAAATACACGAAACAATGTCTAGAACGCTGTAAATGGCACATTTTTATTTTATCTTTTGCATCTTGTCTTCTCACTACGTGCCAAATAAAATCGAAAATTATTTTTCACGTCAAATAATTCCGACTTTTTGACTGTTGAAACAATTTTCATTAAATCACGCTTATCTGCTCACGTTCTTATTTATGGATAGCGTAGGCTTTTTTCCTGTAAGACATGAATACCTTTTTGCTTTTAGATACAGGGTATAATCGCACAAGTTTTTATTAGTGATTGACGACATTGTTCTCAACAACATTACGCCAGTATTTACTTCATTTGCAGTCTAAGAATTATAGCTGTTAGGAGTAGTTTGCTTACAGGTTGGTTAGTACCTGCAAGTACATGGGGCAAGAGCAAACCATAATGCTTACTTTGTCCTGGGCAGCAAGTCAGGTGTTGCAGTGTGATGAAAAACGGTTAGTCTATATTGTCAGGCGTGGTCCTCTTAGTGGTGCAATTACCACCGTGCAGGAAATATCAGGCAGTAAAATATGTGACGTGCTTGTGGAAGAGACTGTTCCACGCAGGAAGAAAACAACCAACACACTGATGTTTGTGCAAATTAAAGTACAAAACCTGCACTTTACACCCTGTATTTTTTCCTCTTGTGGGAGAACTCTAGTAGGGATAGCACCGGAACATAGTGTCATGAAAATAAAGCAAATAACAAAATAAAGGTTAAGAAGATACTAAAGCACAAAAAAATATAATAGGAATGAGTTCCACCTGAATTGCTTAACTTCCGATGTTAGATACCTCCCAAGTCCCTTAATTCTGTGCACGAGGAGTATTCTGCATATTCGGGAATTTAGAACTTCCACACCCAGAAAGTCAATAGATCATTCATTGGCTTCATGCACCTGCTCGCGACTTGGTAGACTGCTGACTTACAGGGAGGCATGAAAAGCTCATGCTTTTCAGGCAGTCGATTTTAACCAGAAAGTAGCTCATGTAAGACATATCTGATGTCTAAAGTATATATAGTGATCTTGTGACCTACCTACTCATAGTACGGCACTTCATATTTATGCACAGTGATGGTTTTTCTGCCTGTAGTAGGAGGTAACGTAGTACTATATATGGTTTTGACAGATCTGGTGATGTGGTTGTATCAAAACGTGTAATGATGGAAGATAAGTAAAAATTATATTGGTGACCAAGGCTAGTGTATTTCTACCCAATGCTGAAGATTGTCACAGATCTGCTAACAGACTTCTTGTCTAAAGTAATAAAATATTTTCGTTACACGTGTGTTTAAATTTTATGGCGATTCAAACATCTGTCTCTTGATGCCAGTTAAAGAGCTACTTTATTGAGAAATAGGTGCTCCAAGTTTTCGAAGCTGCCAACGGCCGGGAGAGCGGTGTGCTGACCCCATGCCCCTCCCTACCGCATTCGTATGGCGCCACAGGGCAGAGGATGACATAGCGCAGTCCTCTGGGACTGCTCGCGAGGCTAACTTTGTTAATGGACTGAAACACTTTCTCTAGCACCAACAACTTACAGAGCTGCAGCAGACACGGGTCACGTGACATATGGTGCTCACAGCAGATTGGTTTTGTGAGAAGATACCTTGCACGCTGACACATGGAACGGGGATGACTCAGACAATGAGTGCCAAACGTACAGCTGTCATTGCAGTAACTCATTTTCAATAGAAAAGGTCAGGGGAAGTCTATCAGTCAGTTGTGACCATTGCGGCATAATTGAATTGCAGCAAAATTCATATTTTGTTAAATAAATGCTGGGGATTGTCAAGTGTAGGTACATCATTAAGTACGAAAAAGTCCAGTGCTGTATAGCAGATTTTGTAGCTCGCAAGTCTGTCAGTCGGCGCTTAAGCTGAACCGGACAAAATCTTCATGTAATCCATTATCTTAACGTATCTAATCAAAAGTATGAAGACGTTTTTAGTATTCCCCTTTATAATTGCTTGAACTCTGCTAGGGACACTTTCACTGAGGTCTCTGAATGTGTGGACGAATGGCATTTCACACGTCCTCAAGAGCCGTAACAGGAGAAAACGGTGATGATACACGCTAGAGGGTCTAGAGCCAGGTCGTTGTTATAATTCGCCCACATGTGTTCCAGTGGCTTCAGGGTGGGGCTCTGGGCATGGCAGGCCAGCCCATTTCAGGAATGCTGTGGTTCACAAACCATTTCACACAGTTGCTACTTTGTGACAGGGTTCCTCTTCTCCGAACTGTTCCTTCATTGTACACAATACTGTAATTCGTGTTCGTATCCTGTTGCAATCAGCGTTTTCATACGTGCAATAACGAAACCACAACCCAGCCACGAAAAACCCGCCACTCCGTAACATCACACTGTTGGCATTACACATGGTGGCAGGATAACTTTCTGCAGGCATTCGCCAAAGCCAAAACTTTCCACCCGACTGCCACGAGGTACAACGTGATTCGTCACTCGTTTCGAGGCACCCACTGCCCAGCGGTGTCACCCTTTACACCACCTCAAGCGCCGCTTATTATTAACTACGGAAATGTGTGGTTTATGAGCAGCTGTTCGATGATTGTACCCTATTGTTTTGACTTCCCTACACACCGCCATTGTGATAGTTGGATTACTGCTAGCATTTTGGATCTCATGAGTGACCCCTCCAGCTGATTTCACCCTCCACAATGCCCGACAGTTTCTGTCCTTCAGTACACGAGGTCCGCCAGGCCTTGCTTTTGCTGTAGTAGTACCTTCGCGTTTTCTCTTCATAATCATGTCACCAACGATCGCCTTGGGTAGCTTTAAAGGCGTTGAAATACCCACGATGGATGCATTACTCAGGTAATATCCAGTCACTGAGCTCTTCTGACGGAGCTATTCTGCTGTTAATGCCTGTCTGCTGTCAGCGCAACACTCGCCGCCTCCTTTTACACCGTCCGATGTGCCTCTCGTGATATCTGGCGGCCGATTGCGCATTACATCGGGATATCCAAATACTTTTGATCAGATAATGCATTAAACTTTATTTATAAGCCCCCCAGCGATTTTTCCTGTCCGTATGTGAATGTTGATCTCACTACTGCAGGGATTTTGATAAGGATTTCACTAATAGGTAGTCTGATTCACGAGGAAGATTTGTGTATATAATTTATTACCGCCACGCCAGATAAGTTGCCTGGTCGTAGATACTTATGAGGGGAGGCCAGGACGTTAGGATCACGGATTTACTTCAAACTTTGTACACCTTTAGTATGCCATTAAAACAACATAATGTGGAAATAGTAATGTGCACTGCTCTGCCAATTCCGTGATAATTGCAAGAGAAATTTTACGGGTCTGTTATGTAAATCATGTATCTGTGCAAAAGAGCCGGCTGTAAGAATTCATTTGCCGGCCGCTGTGGCTAAACGGTTCTAGGAGCTTCAGTCTGGAACCGAGCTGCTGCTACGGTCGAATTCTGCCTCGGGCATGGATGTGTGTGATGTCCTTAGGTTGGTTTGGTTTAAGTAGTTGTAAGACTAGGGGACTGATGGCCATAGATGTTAAGTCCCATAGTGCTCAGAGCCATTCTAAGAATTCATTTAGGTCATGTGGTTAGCGTTCGGGCATGGCAAGAGGGTGATGAACGAGACAACGGCTCGAATACCGCTAATACTTTACTTTTTAATCTATATTTTTGTCATCATCGGTGTCATTATTTAATTTATGGCATTTGAGAGTTAATATAATGAAAAACCACTTGTACTTGCATGGAGTCTCAATTTATACTTTCCATGCCCGTATGGCAAATATCTTGCACCGTGTGAAACCGCATACTGTGATCTACTATGTTACTGATTGTGAAAAGCGTCATTCGCATCATTATTTATCGAAGTCTGACTTGGGTATTCCAAGTCTGTCCTTCGACCTTGAAAATTTAATTACAAATAGTAAATACTCGAGTAACATATGAAATTCACTACACCTTCATGAAAATGCATATAGGTTTTTTTCATTTATTACCCATCAAATGTCATATCAATAAAACAATGGGACCATTGATGAAAAAATATAGATTAAAAAATAAATGTTATCGGGTTTCGAACGGTCGCCTCGTCAATCACCCTCTTGCCGTATGCGAAAGCTAACCACATTATCACATTGCATCCTAACGGCCGGACTCTTGCACAGATACATGATTTACATGACAGAAGCGTAAAACTTCTCTTGCGATTTTCTCAGAATTGTCAGAGTATTGCACCTTACTACTTTAACATTACGTTGTGTCAGTGGGCTACTAAAGGTATACGAAGTTTGAAGTAAATTCATGATCCTATCGACGTGGTCTCCCCTTGTTAGTGCTACCCGTGCACAGTGGGGCCAAGTCGTTGGAATTTAATGTTTTCTACTTTAAGAGTTGTTATTGTGCATTAATATTTCAAACGTATTTCTGTGAAGTTCGCAGTGTTTATTTAGAATGAACCTTCCGTGATTGCGTCCCTGTTTTTCTTGTATTAACGGTTTAGCTAACCGCAGTCCTGTCAGAAGCCACACATCAGTTTACAGCATTATAGCGCTACCGACTGCTAGGGAAATACACGACTTGCACCATGGAGCAGACAGGATGCTTAGTCACTGGGTTAATTCAGAGACGGACTAACCTCATCTTCCCTCCTTCGCTGAAGCGGTTTCGCACTGTGCATCTCTGCGTTTACAAGGTCACTGGCGAAGCGTTGGCTTCTGAACAGCCGTGTTAGTGATTCAGCGTGAGAGGGGCTGAAGCAACGTTTTCGTTCTCTTTTTTGTGATACTATCCAAAATATGGAACAACACGCAGGCCGAAGTCGCATTGCTTTCAACAGTAACGCTATTCCTTTTTTCACTGTTTCGTTCCCGATCAATGAATAGTCGTTGCAAACAAAACAACAGACACAAAATACTCTGTACAGTTTGGCTCACTTATCATAAGGAGAGGGGTTCCATGTAGTACCTGTAAACAAGAAACAAACATCTCTGTGACTGGGAGAGGCAGATTTTTTAGAACTGTTGATCAGTACAGACCAATCCGAGACTCCAGCATTTCGTTGCATAGATTTCAGCCACTTTCCCATTGTAGTGGCCTTCAGTTCTTTCCCTTCTCCTTTCTGTCGCCGCCTCCTTCTATTTGCGCTCTCTCTCCCTCTCTCTCTCTCTCTCTCTCTCTCTCTCTCTCTCTCTCTCTCTCTGCCGGTTTTGTTTTGCCCTTCCCTACTTTTTACGCCTGTCACATAACTGCGCCTGAAACGGTGCCCAAGGCACTCGCTTCGGCTGCCATTCCCTAGTTACACTACTCTCAGAATTATTGCTACTGGTGCTGAGTAAGCGACTAAGGAGTCCAAACAGCTAAGATCGCCAGTCTCCTATTATCTAACGCCCCCCTCCCCTCGCAGGGTAAAAGAAGTGTACCCAGTCTGTCTGTCTGTCTGCGTGTAGAGCAAATACTTTGCGCATATGTGAGAGTGTACCAAATGTTTGCGTAGTGTGTATATGAGGCGCATAACGGAAACCAGCCCAGTGTTCTATTGCTGGGATGTGGAAAACCGCCTAAAACCAACATCCAAGCTGGCCGGCACACCGACTCTTGGTCCTTAATCCACCGAGCGAATTCGACACGGGGCCAGTATACTCCGCCCACTCCGCGTCCCAGAAGCTGTCGCGTTAACTCGCGCAGCTACTCGGGCGGGTCCAGTGTAAGATCTTATATCTCACCGTAACATTTAAAATTTCTGCTGGCCTCTCTACTCTCCCTAACTCCTATTTGTAAGGTGCCTTCTTTTATACACGCACTGCGCTTGACATACGGAAGAGAGAAATTTGGCTGCACGGAGTGACGCGGCGAGCTGCATCAGTAAACAAAGAAGCTCGCGTCCTTGTGAGGCTCGTGTGAAACGGGCTCCAGGCCCCGGCCGCCTACCTGGCAGCGGCGACACGGCCACGTGCTAATACAGGCCGGCTGCATTCCAGGCGCGGGATCAAAGCGCGCCGCCGACAGCCCGTGTCGCATGGCGCCACCCCACCCCCTCCAATTAAAGGCGCCTCCCGTTTTATCCACACGTCTCTATCCTTCCGACGCCCGCACACAGACCCGGTGCTGACGCAGCCACGTACTGCTACACGTGATGGCCTCGTCGTTATTAACTCGCGTTTACCATGCTATTTATACTTGTGATGTATCCTCGGGACTCCCATCTCGTGATGCAGTCACTTCAACGGGGGGATTTATTTTCGGGACTGAAACATTCGCACCTGAGATAAAGTCGCCATGTGGGGAAAAATTTCCGTTAACTGCTGGAGTAAGTTTCACGATAAGCCGCTTTGATTACTTTGTGAAGAATTTGTAATGTTGCGATATGAAATCCACGCAGGATGAGGAACTTTTGCTTACAGAGAATGGTCGATAGGGAAATGTAGCTGAAGGAGCGCTATATCGGAGTTAAACTGGGGGTCGAGGGATATTGCGTTTTCGTTAAGATTGTAGTCTTGCTTTCTGGAATAGCGGGACTCATTTACCCATTGGGGCGGACAGGAACTCTAAAATTTAGAAAGATCGACAAAGCACTATGAATCTCAGTAACCGCATTCTCCAACTCGCGCTTGCGGAAGAATAGTGCATACATAAATTTGGACAGTCGACTCCTCTGAGCTTAGGTTGGGTTGGGTTGTTTGGGGGGAAGAGACCAAACTGCGAAGTCATAGGTCTCATCGGATAAGGGAAGGATGGAGAAGGAAATCGTCCTTGCCCTTTCAAAGGAACCATCCCGGCATTTACCTGGAGCGATTTAGGGAAATCACGGAAAACCTAAATCAGGATGGCCGGACGCGGAACTGAACCGTCGTCCACCCGAATGCGAGTCCAGTGTGCTAACCACAGCGCCACCTCCCTCGGTCTCTGAACTTAGGTGAACGATAAATGCATAGAAAAGTAGTCTATAGTGTAGGCTCTCTTTCCGTACAAAAATGACAAAATACCACAGCGTGGCAAATATTTATGCAGAGTAAAATTGTCCACAGCCAAAATGGTGAAATGGTCAGATAACACATACTGAAGTATTCGCCATACAAAGCTTGAACGTCATCGTTAGCTTAAAACTATCATCTAAAGAGCACTTGCGACTGAGGCTTCTTATTACATATTTTGTAGACTTTAAATACGTGTTCGTCACCTTTTTGTCAGTAGGGTACCTAAAGTTATAGCTTACCATTCATTAAATTACTTACTAGAAGAGTAATAGTACTCTACAGTTTAACGTTGTTAAACTTTTACAGTATGGAGAGCTGACGTGTAGCGGGCAGCGGACAAGAGAAAAACACTCGTGTGTTCCTAGTTGCAGAGCCGTGAACAGGCGGCAGTTTTGGGCAACTTTCGGGTTTCCAGTGTTGGGAGATGAAAGCTGAAAGTTCGTGTGAACTGACACTCCAGGTTTTGTTTTCGCTACATTGATTTAGGATGCGGACGATTTCATTTCTTGTCCTTGTCCTATCCGAGATTACTCTCCGTTTCCAATGACATTGTTATGAACAGAACCTGAAGCCCTGTCATTTCTTCCTTTAGCACTGCTCGTTGCTACATATTAATGACTTACCAGTTAATACGTGTATACTTTCCGAAGATTAGCTACATATCAAAGCGTTTACCGGGAAAAGTAAACCCATGGGGGTAACCAGTGAGTCCGTGGTAAGTTTGGAGCTGTCGCAGAAAGCGCCTGTACTGGTGGTGTTGGATTAAAGGAAAACCTAGCTGCAAATTGTCTTCGTGATGATACAAAAATACTCGAAAGCAACTGTGCCTAAGTCACCAAAATCATGTGGAAGTATTTGACAAACTAGAACTTTCTTGGGGTGGAAGCGGAGAGACAACAACAGTCACTGACTAATTATTTTACATTACTTTTTACATTCACATTATTCACGCGTTTCGCAACTTTGCCCATGATAATGGAAACATATGAATGTTTAGTTCAAATGGCTCTGAGCACTATGGGACTTTACATCGGAGGTCATCAGTCCCCTAGAACTTAGAACTACTTAAACCTAACTAACCTAAGAATATCACACACATCCATGCCCGAGGCAGTCGCGCGGTATGAAAGCTTGCACTATTGCATAACGCTGCGTAATTAAAAATCATGACATACCTGCAACGCCAGACTCCGTTTCTTCCCGAACTATTGAGTGTTTTAACAAGTACCGTTAGAGCAGACATGGATGTAACAGCGTAATAAAAGCAATTTAGTATCAGCAGAATTGACCTAGCTATTGACAGAAATAAAACAGACGACAAAACAAGCAATAAACTGCTAAAATAAGTTGAGATATGTTTTATTTTACAGCCTATCAAATGTGCTATGAGGGACACCCAGCTGCAGAGTGGCGCCAGATAATAAGACGCTCGAAGTATAACAAGATTATATTAATTTCATCTTTTACGATGACAGTCAAGTAGCTCATCACCCAACCTTCCCCTCATAAATGAACACACATTACATTTAGAAGGCATTTCCATGACAAGCATCGTCCGTAACGCAGTTGACATTAATTCGGACGTTATTGGTGCAGTTGAAGGATCGTATCCGAGATCACCAAAACCCTTTACCGATTTGGCCTCCTCTATCGACTCGTTAACACTTCGTTAAGTGTTTCTCCGAAACCAACAGGTAATCAACCTTGTTCTTCACTTTTTGGGTACGTAAGTAGAATTCTTCCCAGTAATGGAGACATACTGCGCAAGTAATCCACAAAACATACGTTGTTGTTGTTGTCGTCTTCAGTCCAGAGACTGGTTTGATGCAGCTCTCCATGCTACTCTATCCTGTGCAAGCTTCTTCATCTCCAAGTACTTACTGCAACCTACATCCTTCTGAAACTGCTAAGTGTATTCATCTCTTGGTCTCCCTCTACGATTTTTACCCTCTACGCTGCCCTCCAATGCTAAATTTGTGATCCCTTGATGCCTCAGAACATGTCCTACCATCCGATCCCTTCTTCTTGTCAAGTTGTGCCACAAACTCCTCTTGTCCCCAATCCTATTCAATACCTCCTCATTAGTTATGTGATCTACCCATCTAATCTTCAGCATTCTTCGGTAGCACCACATTTCGAAAGCTTCTATTCTCTTCTTGTCCAGACTATTTATCGTCCATGTTTCACTTCCATACATGGCTACACTCCATACAAATACTTTCAGAAACGACTTCCTGACTCTTAAATCTATACTCGATGTTAATAAATTTCTCTTCTTCGGAAACGCTTTCCTTTCCATTGCCAGTCTACATTTTACTTCGACCATCATCAGTTATTTTGCTCCCCAAATAGCAAAGCTCCTTTACTACTTTAAGTGTCTCATTTCCTAATCTAATTCCCTCAGCATCACCCGAGTTAATTCGACTACATTCCATTATCCTCGTTTTGCTTTTGTTGATGTTCATCTTATACCCTCCTTTCAAGACACTGTACATTCCGTTCAACTGCTCTTCCAAGTCCTTTGCTGTCTCTGACAGAATTACAATGCCATCGACGAACCTCAAAGTTTTTATTTCTTCTCCATGGATTTTAATACCTACTCCAAATTTTTCTTCTGTTTCCTTTACTGCTTGCTCAATATACAGATTGAATAACATCGGGGAGAGGCTACAACCCTGTCTCACTCACTTCCCAACCACTGCTTCCCTTTCATGCCCCCTAGAATCTTATAACTGCCATCTGGTTTCTGTACAAATTGTAAATAGCCTTTCGCTCCCTGTATTTTACCCCTGAAGTCACTGAAATTGAAATAATGCAATACATGAGCAGCAGCTAAGTTTCTACAGCGCACGCAGCTGCGACAATAAGACTTTATAAAGGAAATATGACCTACAGTAAATAATGCTTTAAAAATGCATTTCATATATGTGTTCACAGTCCTTGGGTGTATGTTGTATGTAAGTAAATGAGCGACTGGGGTAACATTTCCTTGGAATTAGTTTCCTCGGAAACTGTAAAGAAGTCACGTCTTAACGACGTGAGACGCACCTGCGCTTTTCCGATCAGCGTCCACGGCGAGTCCTTCGGGTATTGGAGAAGGCGGCGGCAGCTGCTGCTGCCGGGCGAACAGGTTTCCTCAGATTTGGTTCCCTCTACTTTTATTTTATCCGCTGAGCCCTTCCGTTATTGCTTCAGCGTGTCATTCATCTGCTATACGGCCGTGTTTGTTGCGGACGCTGCCCGCAGCAGCGCGCCGCTCACAAAACGAGCACCGCGACGCGACAGGAATTTTCTGCCGACTCGCCTCGCCAGCGGTCCAGCGTTTACCCGAGATACGGGCGAGAGCGACGAGAAATGCGCGCATCGAGAGAGTGCAGAGCCTTGGGCATTAAAGAGGTTCGACGCGATAAAAGGAAATCACTAGCCGTAAACTAGATTTTATAAATAATACGGAGGATATTTTGAACTCCTAAGGACGAGACGTACCACTGGTCACGGATAGTTGAAACAGACAAAGTTTCTGTTGTAAGTACGTAAGTTTCACTAAGAATAAATGAAACATAGGGAATGAAAAGTTGTTTATAACTTGTGCAGAAGGCAGACTGCGGTTGCAAGAATCTAAGGACGTGAAAGGGAGCAGTGGTTGAGCAGGCAGTGAGACTGGACCGTAGCCTATCCCCAGTATTCAGCTGTATACTGATCTACATCTACATCTACATTTACACTCCGCAAGCCACCCAACGGTGTGTGGCGGAGGGCACTTTACGTGCCACTGTCATTACCTCCCTTTCCTGTTCCACTTGCGTGTGGTTCGCGGGAAGAACGACTGCCGGAAAGCCTCCGTGCGCGCTCGAATCTCTCTAATTTTACATTCGTGGTCTCCTCCGGAGGTATAAGTAGGGGGAAGTAATATATTCGATACCTCATCCAGAAACGCACCCTCTAGAAACCTGGACAACAAGCTACACCCCGACGCAGAGCGCCTCTCTTGCAGAGTCTGCCATGCAAAAGATCTCCGTAACGCTATCACGCTTACCAAATAACCATGTGACGAAACGCACCGCTCTTCTTTGGATCTTCTCTATCTCCTCTGTCAACCCGACCTGCTACGGATTCCACACTGATGAGCAATACTCAAGTATAGGTCGATCGAGTGTTTTGTAAGCCACCTCCTTTGTTGATAGACTACATTTTCTAAGGACTCTCCCAGTGCATCTCAACCTGGCACCCGCCTTACCAACAATTAATTTTATATGATCATTCCATTTCAAATAGTTCCGTGCGCATACTCCCAGATATTTTACAGAAGTAACTGCTACAAGTGTTTGTTCCGCTATCATATAATCATATAATAAAGAATCCTTCTTTCTATGTACTCGCAATACATTACATTTGTCTATGTCAAGGAACAGTTGCCACTCGCTGCACCAAGTGCCTATCCGCTGCAGATCTTCCTGCATTTCGCTGCAATTTTCTAATGCTTCAACTTCTCTGTATACTATAGCATCATTCGCGAAAAGCCGCATGGAACTTCCGACACTATCTACTAGGTCATTTATATATGTTGTGAAAAGCAATGGTTCCATAACACTGCCTTGTGGCACGCCAGAGGTTACTTTGACGTCTGTAGACGTCTCTCCATTGAGAACAACATGCGGTGTTCTGTTTGCTAAAAATTCTTGAATCCAGCCACACAACTGGTCTGATATTCCGTAGGCTCTTACTTTGTTTATCAGGCGACAGTGCGGAACTGTATCGAACGTCTTCCGGAAGTTAAGGAAAATAGCATCTACCTGGGAGACTGTATCTAATATTTTCTGGATCTCATGAACAAATAAAGCGAGTTGCGTCTTACACGATCGCTGTTTCCGGAATCCACGTTGATTCCTACAGAGTAGATTTTGGGTTTCCAGAAACGACATAATACGAGAGCAAAAAACGTGTTCTAAAATTCTACAACAGATCGATGTCAGCTATATAGGCCAATAGTTTTGCGCTGATCAAGCAGTACGAGAAACGAAAGAGAAATTTCGAAACGGAATTAAAGTTTAGGGAGAAGAAATAAAAACTTTGAGGTTTATCGATGAGTTTTAATTCTGGCAGACACGGTAAAGGTCTTGGAATACCTCTTGCTCGGAATGGACAGTATATGAATAAAGGTTGAAAGGAACGGAAAGGAAACAGGATGGGAAAGAGACAGGAAGGAAATAAGGACTTACAGCTGGACAGGGCATTGCACCAATTCAACAGGGAGGTTGAAAATTTGTGCCGAAGCCGGATGCACCGCTTCTCTAGAACGGTTACTTTAACTGCCTCGGCTATCCGGACTCGCTTTCCGTCAGACCCAATTTTTCAACTTCCCGCTCGCCGTATCGCAACGACCCCAGCCGACTGACCCCTACTCGCAGACAGCCAATTCTTATAGGAGTTCGAACGTTGGTTGTGCATCCGCTCTGAAGTGTTTTCATCAAACAGCCGTCGCGCCCATATTATTATAGATATGATTTGTGCCTGTTCTGTGGGACATGTCCGACAAAACAGACCCCACCCACATCTGTAATGCAATGGACAGTGTCATTGGAAGTTCATAAGGTGAACATCAACAAAAGTAATACAAGGATGATGGAATGTACTCAAATCAGGAGACACGAAGTAGTAGAGGAGATATTATTTGGGCAGCAGAATAATTGATGGCGACCAAAGTAGACTAAATATGAGATGCAGACTTGTGAGAGCGAGATTTTAAGAGGAACTTAACATTTCATATAAATCAGGTTACCCTCCATTCAGAGGCTGCTGCACGCAGCGACCGTTATTTTGATTTGTAAATAATAGATTTCAGCTATCAGTCGTCCTTTGGAATTTTTATTGGCAGTTCTAGATTTCAGCTAGCAACTAGCCATTCTCAATGCACTATCCTTCTTTGGTCAATGCATGTAATGCCTGTTGGTCTGGCTTTGTACACAGTTCATTGAATACTGCTGGGAGTAGTGGCGTACTCCTGTAATCCAAGCTTCCGGGAGGCCGTTGTGTGGGAGAGATCTGGAAACATCTACAGATTCGGCCGTTTCATGAGCTCAGGAACGACCGCGATACCTTCATCGAGCTCTGCAGATTGACAGATTGCAGTGCGGAATTTTCGGCTAGTGGTGACTCGGGTCGAAAGCAGTGAGCAAAACTACATCGGGAAACCGAAACAGACGACTCATTTTTAAATGAACTATGTACAAAGCCAGACCAACAGGCATTACATGCATTGACCAAAGAAGGATAGTGCATTGAGAATGGCTAGTTGCTAGCTGAAATCTAGATCTGCCAATAAAAATTCCAAAGGGCGACTGATAGCTGAAATCTATTATTTACAAATGTAATATAAATGCAAGGGCTGGGATGTCTTTCCCGTAGGTATTTGTCTGGTTTGTTGCCTTGTACCGATATGAAACGTGGATGACTCAAGTAATTGTAACAAGAAGAGAATACGAGCTTTTGAAGTGTGGTTCACAGAAGAATGTTGAAAATTATATGGGTGGATCGAACAAGTAGCAAGACCGGGCTAAATATCGATGGAAGAAAAAAATATTTAGAGCACAACTTTACTAGCAGAAGGTGTCGCTTGACAGGACACATACTGAGGTCTCAGGCATTCGTCAGTTTAGTAATGGAACGAGATGTAGGCATAAAAATTGTAGAGGGAGACCTATGTATGAATACAATAAGCAGGTTCAAAAATGTAGTTGGCAGTAGGTTTTCAAAATGGACGGTTGCACAGGACAGACTGTCGCGGAGAGCTGCATCAAACCAGGCCGCAGACTGAAGATCATAAAAATAAATTTGCAGTACACTATTTGTTTTAGCAGATTAGTAGCTGAGGCAGCAAGCGTTTCTTTTCCTTTTCACATACAACTAGTAATACTTAATCGCTACTTTATGTCTTATCTCCTTAGTACGTAATTATAATTTTTGTCTAATCACATTTATTGCTATAGTGTTGCATAGTATTGAATTCAGAGTAATATAGTGCTCGATGTACAATTCTTAAAATACAGCTTTTGTTATATTAGAAAGCATGATCGACTGCAAATGTTTTCGTTTATCAACGTACGGGCAATAACTTGTTAGAATTTCTGACCAGCTGGCGTAAGGTTGGCTGTATGGTAATTCTAATTTGACCTAGATCGCTGCTTTACTGAGCACTTCAACTTCCAAAACGAATCAGCATAAAAGTATGTGTCTGAACCAGGCGAACAAAAAATTATAAAAACAGTAACGTAGCTTCAGGGCTAAGGGAGCGGGGAGAAATTAATCTATGAATACCTTCTTTGTTTTTTGAATAATTAAAACAATCTTTCGTCTTTTTGCGGTATATTCGATGAAGGGACATTTTTCTGGGTATTCCGTCAGCTCATTGCGACGCCTCCGTTTCTCAGGTCTTACGAGCAATGAAATCCTTTACGTTTGCTCTCTAGACTCTAAAACAAGGCTTGAAGACGAGAACAACTACCTAAAAACTGTGTATAATCGAATAAGATTTTGGCATACTTGGTGTGGTACTGAGCTAAGCTACATTTGACGAAATGTACTGTATGCATTTGAGTTAGATAGAGCGTTGTATACTCTGGCACAAAAATATTTTTTTGTGAATCTCGACCTCTACGCTATGATGGTGACTTGTGTGCAGACTTGGCTGACATCTAAACACATGGCAGCTGTAATACGTCTTGCTTTGAAATGTTGATCGGGGTGGTGATCAGAGAAAGGGCAAGATGAAACCTGGTGCAGGTACATGGCAATCTCATTCAAAAAAACACCAATTGGACCACAAAGCTTAATGTCTCCATCCAAAATGCCCCAAGTCCTCACTTCATAGGTTACTACAAGAATGTCGGTAATTTCAATCAACACACCAATGTTCAGTCTGATACTGAACAAACTCTTACAACTATCTTGACGACTAAACTCTGGTGACGAGACTTGCTTCCTCTATAGGAACTCTAACTGGCTGGCTGCTGATCGAACCTTTCCGTGCTAGAGAACTCTGTTGAAGGATTATGCGACTGAGTGCAGATACTCCTTCAAACGAGGCACTTTATGCATATTAGTCAGAGGAAACGTCTGCAGTCTCATTCTGCAACAAATGTGATAAGCACAACAACAAAAACTTAATTTTCAAATGGATTTCAATTCAGCAACTAGTGCATAAAGTGAATGTGACCTCATCGGAAGACTGAAAACGGCAGCGAGTTACAGTGTACAGTCCTGTCGGGAGGTAGTATGCCTTTGCCTCCCTTCAGCATTTGAACTGAATGACCCAGCCAGTGCAGCATATCTTCCAAATCGCTGTGCAACTCACATTTTTTGGGTTAATCAATTATAGCCAGAGGTGCAAGGATAAGTGCTAGGAAAAGAAAAAGAAAAAAGAAATTCTAGGGCTGAGAATTGCGTTATGGTCATCTGTACGTGTGGCCCGACACTTTTTAGCCACCCACTCACGTTTCCAGTGATTAGTATAATATAAGAGCACCCCATCTCAGATAACATAAGCAGCTGGCATTAGACCGCTCCTTGAAACCTGTAAGTGATTAACTGTTCAGTGGCAACGTATCTCAAGCATAGAAATTGTACAGGAACTTGCTGTGGCTAACACAAAATACAGAAATGTGTGCAGCTGCGCATAATCGCAACGGAACTGGTGGCATTTCCCATTTCCTTTTTCTTTCTTGCACCGTGGGAGCTTACAGAGGCGTTCCCTGCATTCGCTCCGTCACGCATCGTGTAGCGCAGTCGACATGACGCCTCTAGCCCGGCACGCCTGTCTGGAGCGTTTTACTTGCTAAGAAAAATGATTCCTTTTCTTGTTTCAAATGCAACCAGAACTACGACAACGGTAGCATTGAAGGCGTCTTAATGTGTTTCTGCTGCGTTGAGAACGGACAACGGGAAAGGAGTGACGTCTAGAATGAGAAAATTCCTTACCGGAATTATTGCGCACAGAGGCATGTACGTCTCAGTGGCTTTCTTCCTGTTACATTGAAAGTGTATTTAGTTGGAAAACCAACCTCTCGACTGCTTTTTTTTTACCATATCCTGCAATTATATTCAAAACCGAAATGGTGTTTCCTCCTTTCGCTGAATGATCTTTACATATTCTTTCGCGTTGCTTCTTCTATTTCTCCCCTCCTCCGTATGTTTTTCACAAATGTCTTGTAAAAACAAAATTTGCACCATAAATAAAGAAAAATATTCGAGACAGATGTGTTTTGTTCGGAATATAGTATTAATATCAGTTTCTCATATTACGAGCGAGGAAAATCGCAAGATTTCTGTTTAGAAATATACAAAACAGCAATTTATATCATCTGTTACACAGGATTATAATCCGGAATCTTGAATAGAGTATGTGATAACCGTAAGGAGTTCAAAATAATAAACGTTGTATCTCTTCTTCTTCTTCTTTCGATTTCGGCCATCTTTGGACCACGTTCAACAATTCACTTGCCCGGCTTTTTGATCTTTTTTTCTCTCTTCCCAATATTTCCTCATCATTTTCGAGTGGTTCCTCCTCCGCTCTTCCGACCATTTCCTGTTATTATTCTTTAGTTTCGTTTCTTCTGGAAAACACTTAATTTCGTTCACTATTTGTCTAAACTTTTCCCTGTCCCTGATTGACTCACGGGTGACATTAAAATAGGCCAAATCCTTTTTCACCATCTGTATCCATTTATTGTTGGTTTTTTCGTTCCTGTTACTATGTTCAAACACTTTTCTTGTTAGTCTGTTTCCATCCATCCTCGACAGGTGACCATAAAACGTTAGTCTGCGTTTACGCATTGCCTCACTCACTTTCTCAATAGTTTTGTATATTTCCTTATTACTCTTTAGCTTGTACTCTTCTCCAATCTTTCTCGGTCCTAATATTTTTCTCAAAATTTTCCTTTCTTTCTTTTCCATGTTTTCTATTTCCCCCTTTTTGTTAAGAGTTAGGCACTCCGATGCATACAGGCATTCTGGTCTAATGACAGTTTTATAATGTCTTAATTTAGCTTGAATCGAAATGTTTTTTTTGTTATATATGTCTTTGGTTTTTTGAAAAGCAAATTCCATTTTCCTTGCTCTCGCCTGGTTTGCACTCTTGTCTAAACCATTCACTTGAATTATTTCACCTAAATACTTAAATTTTTCTACTCTCTTAATATTGCCGTATTTAGTAATAAGATCGTTGTATCTCTGTTTTATTTAGGAGCAGCAGATGTGCGAAAATAGTATCGAAACCTAGTTTCTACATAATTTCACAAAAAACAGAAAACAGAAACTGCACCTCTTAACTTTTAGGGGGTTATTCTCAATGAATTAAACGTTAATGGTGAAAAGATATTTGGAAAAAAATAACTTTAGAAGACGACTCACTTAGATTAATTTATGATAATGACAAAGAATGCACGGAGATGTCTGATGAAGGCGTCCGTTCAAAATATTGAATGGCGTCAATTAAACACAATTAGGAAAATGTCAGAAAGATCTTCAGCAGATAATTTCCTGTACTGCGAAGGGACTTCAGAAACTAAGTTACGCATGTCGTCCACGCTAAGACCATTACGCAAGAAGAGTGGCGCATTGTCGGAAGGGAGAACAGTTTCAGCTTCAGGGTTTCCACGCAGACAAGTTCTCCTGTCGTGAGGATAACAGGTGCATCCCCGTGTGCAAGTGGAAAAGTAGGAGTGCGCGGCAAAGTACTATTCTGGTGAGCGTTCAGAGTCACCGCGAAATTTTGAAGATATATGACCAAATGCAATATCTCGTCTAACCGGAGTGAAATGCTATCTGAAATTTGATAAAGGCCGCCCAGACGTAAGTGGAGATGATTGGGAAGTAAGGCCACGGACATAGACTGCAGACGACAAGGTCCAAGTAAATGAGGAAGAACGTATCGAGGGAAAAGCGATTTTCAAATGATGAGAACGTCCACACAGCAACCAAGGAACGGATATCATCGGAGAAGTGAACGATTGATAGAGCGTTTCGACTATTTTTTGCACATACTCGGTGACTAAGTTGAAATCTAGTTAAAGAGCAGTACAGCATTCAATAACAATTATTTGGCTTGCCATGATAATGTGTAACTTGTGTAAGGTGGGCATTTCATTTTGCTTTTTGTAAGTCATGTATATGTGCACGTCAGAGAAAGAGCAAGTTATGTTATTGTTACACAATCTTTGGTCTTGCTATGGCAGAGTCTTCGACTCTGCGAAGTCTGATACATTTTTCATTGAAGTGTGGTAGGTGATGGAAGTATTCAGTAGTGCTATGTTGACTTGTATCTCTCAGATGAAGAAAGACTTATCGTAAAGGTCAATATGATGTATACATTGAAATTTTGAATATTTTTTTTCTTTTTAAGAGAAGTAGTTTGAGGTAAGATTGCAGTTCTGGGCAGCTAGTTTGTCGGAATGATTATTAACAGTTAGTTAACCTCGTGCACTTGCTCAGAGCTGGGAGAAAGACCACGCCACCTTGGCTGGATCATGCATTAACATATCAACTGATTAAGCTGTTTGGTTTTTACAGAAATTCTTCGTTAACATTATACCCTTGTAACTCATTGTTCACTATGTTAAGAATAGTGTTGTTCAGACCAATGTTAAGTGTGAAGATCATGAGAAATTTTACTCTGTCTTTTGGAAGACATACTTAAAAAAAAAAAATGGTTCAAATGGCTCGGAGCACTATGGGACTTAACTTCTGAGGTCATCAGTCCCCTAGAACTTAGAACTAACTAACCTACAAGGACATCACACACATCCTTCCCCGAGGCAGGGTTCGAACCTGCGACCGTAGCGGTCGCGCGGTTCCAGACTGTAGCGCCTAGAACCGCTCGGCCGCAACGACCGGCGGAACACACACTTCACTGTAAAATCGTTGTCTTGAAATATCACTTCATATGAGTAATTACTCTCCCCATTCAACTGTTTAAAGGTTGTTTCTCGTTACGCATTACGGCATTGCACCACAGGGTACTCAAAAATTTGAATATGATCCTAAAATCAACTCGGTTCAATATTTCGGCGATCCAACTGTTGGCCATCTTCAGGAGAACTCTGCTTATCGCCGAAATATTGAATCAAGTTGATTTTAGGTTCCGGCAGCAAACCCGGAAAGACTTTCGAGACTTATTACGCCGGGAAAGCCTACGTAGTCACAATAGGTTGAATTCTATGAAAATTTTATTTAAGGAATAGAAATCTAGCTTAGCCGCTGTCGGCTTGCCGTTTGCTGTTGCGCTTTCAAGAAATCTGGAACAGTGTTGTCAATACGCGAAATAAGTAGAAATTCTGGTTAGAGCAAGGTAATTGTTTTACTTCAGTTGCGCATTTAATGTAAAGACGAATTGTATTCAGACCAGTTACAGTTCAGTTCAAATTAGGTTCTGTTAAGCAAAGGTTAGTGTGGTGTCACAGCCAGACACCACACTTGCTAGGTGGTAGCCTTTAAATCGGCCGCAGTCCGTTAGTATACGTCGGACCCACGTGTCGCCACTATCAGTCATTGCAGACCGAGCGCCGCCACACGGCAGGTCTAGTCTAGAGACACTCCCTAGCACTCGCCCAGTTGTACAGCCGACTTTGCTAGCGATGGTTCACTGTCTATATACTCTCTCATTTGCCGAGACGATAGTTTAGCACAGTCTTCAGCTACGTCATTTGCTACGACCTAGCAAGGCGCCATATGCAGTTACTATTGATATTGTGAATCATGTACCGTCAAGAGCGACGTTCATCATTAATGGATTAAAGTTAAGTATCAAACTACTTCCGTCCGCTTTCTAAGTTCTAATCCCTTGTCATGTTCCAGACCTCACGTCACTATAGTCCTTCCCTCCTCACGCCAGACTGCGTGAGCTAAAACGCGTGCATTTCGGCCTTCTCTAGTAACACGGTGTTGGCTCTTCAGCCAACACAATAGTTAGCATACGAGTTTAAGCTGAATAACAGTTTGTGGGTACATAGTTTAGGTAATACGTAGGCCTTTCATAGAGAGGGGTCACTCATTTCACGTGGGTGTGTACATGTTCTACTTGTTCTTAATGTTTCACTGAACAGTATTATAGCACTCATAGCCAACTTAAATGGATTAATTTTGATTTTTCAAAATTTCTGTATCAATGGAGAAAGAAAGATTCCCACCGACAGCGAGGTTGTTAGAAACGGAGCAAGCGTCCAGACTGTGGCAAGCTTGGGGAAGTACTCCGGGTTTACCGTTTCAAACGAATCAACCCCGCATTTGCCTGGAGCGATTTAGGGAATTCACAGAAAACGTAAATCTGTATGGTCGGACGCAGATTTGAGCCGTCGTCTTTCCGAAAGCGAATCCACTGTGCTGATCATTGCTCCTCCTCGTTCGCTAAATTTCTGTGTCATGTTCCAAATTACTGTATATACTTCCCCTGGCTTCTTGTGTTTCTGAAGTAAGTACAGACGTAAACGTGTAAAACAAAAAAGAAACGCTGCAGAAGTGCTTGGTTCATTTACAGTGGCATGATCAACAGACATGACGTGGGCACATGTGGAGAACTCTAGCGGCCGTAGGGAAAGGAGAGCGGCGTGTTCTCAGAAACGTGGAGTAACTTCCCCACCCAGAAACTGTTTGAGGTATTGGACGGCTTAGCGTCGGCTGTGACAGGCCCACGGCGGTAGCAAAGCGATATTAGTGCGAGATAAATGTTTACAGACGTCTGGTCCAGTGCGTGTGTTCGTGACAGAAGCCCTCCATGTCAGGCGCAAACGCGCAGCGAGGCTGTGATGCAGTGGTCTGCGTGACAACTACAGCACCTCACCCCCTCTTTGAGTACCATTGATACTATCACTGAGCACATACCGCGCAAGAGTTCTGTCAGACAGACTTCGGCAGTGGCCATTGCTGCCACCACTTGGCCACCCGTCACTCCAGACGCCAACCACCCTTCCGTAAGAAAAAACTACCTCTGCAAGGATCTAATAAGCCTCCATTTCTATTAATATTTGTCAGTCAAATCCTCTGCGGAGAATTTATGTACTAAAATAATATGTCTCACAATTGGCGATAGTCAGTCTCCTGTAACGATATAGGACTGCTGAGTTTTATAGAATACTATCTTTTTGTCCGCAGCTTCGTCCACGTAGGCTTTTGTGTCTCCCGTTTTCACTCCCGCTCTCAGCCATAGGAATGCTAGGGGCTGATTTCTTCCAGGTAGCAAGTGATGCGTGCGGCAAGTTTAGTACAAATTGCTTCAGGCATTACAAGATTTTAAACTTCCTGGCAGATTAAATCTGTGTGCCCGACCGAGACTCGAACTCGGAACCTTTGCCTTTCGCGGGCAAGTGCTCTGCCATCTGAGCTACCGAACCACAACTCACGCCCGGTCTCACAGCTTTACTTCTGCCAGTATCTCGTCTCCTACCTTCAAACTTTACAGAAGCTCTCCTGCGAACCACTGGCAGAAGTAAAGCTGTGAGACCGGGCGTGAGTCGTGCTTCGGTAGATCAGATGGTAGAGCACTTGCCCGCGAAAGGCAAAGGTCCCGAGTTCGAGTCTCGGTCGGTCACACAGATTTAATCTGCCAGGAAGTTTCATATCAGCGCACACTCCGCTGCAGAGTTGAAATCTCATTCTGGAAACATCCCCCAGGCTGTAGCTAAGCCATGTCTCCACAGTATCCTTTCTTTCAGGAGTGCTAGTTCTGCAAGGTTCGCAGGAGAGCTTGTGTAAAGTTTGGAAGGTAGGAGACGAGATACTGGCAGAAGTAAAGCTGTGAGACCGAGCGTGAGTCGTGCTTCGGTAGCTCAGATGGTAGAGCACTTGCCCGCGGAAGGCAAAGCTCCCGAGTTCGAGTCTCGGTCGGGCACACAGTTTTAATCTGCCAGGAAGTTTCATATCAGCGCACACTCCGCTGCAGAGTGAAAATCTCATTCTGGATTACAAGACTTGCTGGTATGTCAGTGTCTCTGCCGCCATCCTTACGTCATCGGGGTTCTCAACCATGTGCCTAGCGACACCGGAGGCTATGGATTCGATACTAAAATCAGTCATCGATTTTTTTACACGTATCGCTTCTCAGCGGCGCTTCCACGGCATTTTTATTCAAATAATGAGTCATGTATATATAAAATTTGCTTAAATTGCTCATGAATATTCTGCTTCATGAAATTATACATCACTCCCTGTTCTGGTATGTGTAATTCTTTCCTATAGAGAAACTGATGTGTGTATAATGTTTGTATGAAAGATGAGGTGGTTCAACGATTTTTAGAAATATACCGATCTATCTGATCTCTAACTGCTTGCAGATAATGCTTTCGCTTTGGAAATGTGCTGTCTCCCACTGTGTAGCTGTGGGAACGTCCATTCGAGGTGTTGATGCGAAGTCTGCCAGCTAACTCTAAATGAAGGAGAAAGGCGATTACTTCAACAAGACATAATTTAATAAGACCTAGCGCAATGCTGATGAGTGATACTCGGAGCCAGTGATTCCGTGTACATGTTAGAAAGTAATAAATAATAGATTAAACAACATCTGAGTACTGCATTGACGTTCGAGTTCCCTGTGGTAAAGATCGAGCGCTTACAAATTGCTGCATGAAACCCAGTTTGATATGCAATTGTGCAAGAAATATTTTTTGTGGCCTATAAGCGGTCATGCAAGATTTTTTCAAGCTTTAGACACAAGAAGTCTCACACGTTATCAACATTTTACACTGAAATACGTTTTCTTACCCCGGCTCCAATCACACATAAAACTAAGAACGTTCATGCGCCCAACTTGCTGCCCTAATTACATTACTGTAAGTAAAAATAAAATAAATGTTCATGTCGATGACCTCACCGCAATAGCGAACAATATAGTAGGATGCTGCTTACAGCCTACAGAGCCTTTACAGTGCAGCAGTTAAGACTGGGTTGAAAATCAACATCCAGAAGACTGTAATTATGAGAAACATCTACGCAGCTCCCTCTACAAATCCACTAGAAAAGATAATTATAAAGAAGTGACTCCAGGTAAGTATGTAGTTGGTCTCCGCAAACCAGAGCGAGATCAGGCATTGATACCAAATGCACCAAGTCTGAGAGGAGGTACCACTCTCGCAGAAGTATATTCTCGTCCAAGTGACTCTACAAGAAGCTGAAACTCCGACACTGCAACCTGGTATTAAAAAACCTTGTTCTGTTTACCTTCGACTGCCTCTTAATGGCCAGTAAGATCCCACTCAGATCAGGGAGGGATGGTTTTGAGGAGAAAAGTAGAGGTAGGCACCTACAGAATCCTTCACAAACTAAAATAAACTCCGTGCAAAAAGGTCTTGAAGGCCCAATGACACCGACCGACCGCCGCGTCATCCTCACACACAAGCGTCACTGGATGGGGATATGGAGGGGCATGTGGTTGGCACACCGCTCTCCTGGGCGTTGTCAGTTTTCGTGACCGGAGCCTCTACTTTCACGTCAGATAGCTCCTCAATTGGCCTTACAAGAGCTTAGTGCACCCCGCTTGGCAACAGCGCTCGGCAGACCGGACGGTCACCCATCCAAGTGCTAGCCAAGACCGACAGCGCTCAATTTCGGTGATCTGATGGGAACCTATGTTGCGAGTGCGGCAAGGTCGTTGATACAGCAACCAGCTTCTACAACATCTATGTGGATACTCTGCATATCACATTTAAATGCCTGGCAGAGGTTTATCGAACCACCTTCACAATTATATATTATTCCAATCTCGTAAAACGCGCAGAAAGAACGAACACCTATATCTTTCCGTAAGTGCTCTGATTTCCCTTATTTTATCGTGGTGATCGTTTCTCCCTGTGTAGGTCGGTGTCAACGAAATATTTTCGCATTCTGAGGAGAAAGTTGATGATTGTAATTTCGTGAGAAGATTTCGCTGCAACGAAAAACGCCTTTGTTTTAATGATGTCCACACCAAATCCTGTATCATTTCAGTGACACACTCTCCCCTATTTCGTGATAATACAAAATGCGCTGCCCTTCTTTGAACTTTATCGGTGTACTCTGACAATCCTATCTGGTAAGGATCGCACACTGCGCAGCAGTATTCTAAAAAGAGGAGGGACAAGATTAGCGTAGGCAGTCTCCTTGGTAGATCTGTTACATTTTGTAAGTGTCGTGCTAATAAAGCGCAGTCTTTGGTTAGCCTTCTCCACAACATTTTCTGTGTGTCCCAATTTAAGTTGTTCGTAATTGTAATTCCTGGGTATTTAGTTGAATTTACGGCCTTTGGATTTGACTGATTTATCGTGTAATCGAAGTTTGACGGATTCCTCACACTTCTCGTTATTTAGGTTCAACGAAGAGCGGTACCAGCATCAGAAGGACATCGTCACGTGTGTAAGGAAAAGGCGACTGCCCTTCTACAAACAGTGACCAGTAGAATCCCAAAAGGCTCTTCAATAGGATATTCATAGTGACAGGTGGAGTGAAGGCCTCCGAGAAGAAGTGGATCGCTTCCGTAAAGTCGGATCTGGAGCCACTGGAGATATCTCTGGCGAAAAGAATACCGACTATGATTCTGATAGGCCATCAGACAGGGAAACTTCCCAATGTCCCTTATCAGTAAAAAGGCCACAGGGACCAAGTGGACGGAAGTGAATAACCTAGCCCACAGCTATGAAATGGAGCACTGTAAGAAGAAAGCGTAAAACCTTTACCGAAAAGTAGACAATAGCCTCGCGGTCTTCAGTAGGCCCAAACGACGAAGAAGAAAACAAAATTTTGATTCCATTATGAAAAAGCTGTATGTAACAGAAGGAAACTGAGAATAGTTTTGAAATCAGCAAGTTAATTAAGAACATACATTTATTTTCAATTGACTGACATCATGCAGACTGATGTTATTCGTCTAACCTTGTGCTGGCATTAGCTATGACACCCGAAAGCAATCTACTCTGCTCTCGAAGAGCCATGAAAGCAGATGTTTGTAGGGAGAGATACAGATTAGAACACGGAAAAATGTTTATCATTGTTGATGTATATGTAGAGGCGAAAATATTAGGGAGTAGAAACCGGTCGAAAGCCTGGTGACTGTAGAACGAAAGGTCAGCTGCGCTCGCGTCATCGGCGAGCGCGCCGTCACGTATTTAAAACGCCGCTGAGCGCGAGCCAGTGGCCATGTTTATTGACTGGCGCGGCGCGCCGGACACTGTCCAGAGCTGCCCACTCGCGTTCCCACGGGACGCTGCCGCCCCACCGCCGCCCCCGTACTCGCACCTACCGCTTACGTACAATTAAGGCGCATGCCTTCGCTGATAGCGAGGAGTCCGGCGTGAGCCACGGGTAAGCAAGCTTACTGCACGAATTGACAGTTTACCGGTCAAAGGTTTATGCTTCGGGAGAGTAGCGTGCGGTATCCTCTTTGCCCAAACACGAACGCGCCCACTGTAATCGTAATGGTAATCATTGCGCGCAGACTCCTTTCTCTGCGCGTTTATTCGCCGAACATCAAATTCTACTAATGTCGTCCTCTTTACTAAACAATGCCTTTAAAACCGTCAGATCCAGTGTTGAGTTCTGGTAGCAGGGATTTACTGGTTTTTCAGTTTCTTCTACCCTATTCCAAAATAAAATTTGCTGTCACTCCCACGTTTAACGTACCACAGTTGCCCAGCATTTTAACAGTAACATTATCATTAGTTTTCCCGTTTGTGTCATCTAAGGACCACGCGCCAGTTCCAGTGCTTCCTCCTTTGTTGTTCTTTTTCCTCCAGTATTGTTTCAACTTCTCACTGTGCGTCCTTTTTCTCTCTTCAGACCTTTTTGACATTGTCTTCTTCTCCCTCCTGCATTGGAATCCTTCCATTTTAAGGATTTCTTCTTAAAAATCTCTCTTTCTGACATCTTTTTCACTTACGCTGTTTCTTTCCAAATCTTTCCTAACATCTTAAATGCAGGACGTTGTTACCTTTTTATCCCAAAGATATTTAAAAATCTGTTTGATCAACCGGTTGCCGTTCATTCCGTATAAATATCCAAAAAGTAGCAGTCGCCTCTTTCGCAGCATTCCAGTTACGTTTTCTGTATTGTAGTATACTACAATACTTCATCAGTTCTTAATTTCCATATATCTCTATTACTCAGAGGACCAAGTATTTTTCGAATGATTCTTCTTTCTAGAACTTCAATTTTGTGTAATTTGTAATTCACTACTAAAAATTCACTTGCATAAAGACATTCTGGTTTTACCACAATGTGTAGTGCTGTGTGGTCAAATTTTTAGACCGTGATCTTTTGTTGTAAATGTTCCTGGTTGTACTATATGCTCTGTCCATTTTACGTACTCTTTCTTCTACAGCGAATTTTCCTAAACCATTTTCTTGAATTATTTCTCCTAATATTTAAATTTATTAAAATATGCTTTCCTTGGATGATGTAAGTTTACACTGTTCATTTTCCACTATTTCCGCGTTCGACCTACGAAATTCATAACCTAACATTAAATCTTTTCGTGGCAGGAATATGCATTTCACCTCATTCAGGAGAAGAAATAAAACGTGTATTAAGACAAATTACACCTGACGATTGAGCCACAGGATCCGAATTGCATCGTGTAGTTAATAAAACACGAAAAATTTGCGACTGAAGGCGTTGTTTAATTCATACCTCCAATTTATTAACCTACTTTATCTGTCCAATATCTGTTACTACAATTTCTGGAGTATTTTTTATGTTTGTCACAAATTTTGTCTTTCTACAGAAATTC
This sequence comes from Schistocerca cancellata, assembly GCF_023864275.1. Taxonomy (NCBI): domain Eukaryota; kingdom Metazoa; phylum Arthropoda; class Insecta; order Orthoptera; family Acrididae; genus Schistocerca; species Schistocerca cancellata. The sequence continues at coordinate 436,418,435 of NC_064631.1, read as the reverse complement.
TTAAACCAACTTTGTTGGGAGGAGTGTCAGCCCTGGACAAATCCACCCAACGGATTAACGATTAGGTTCGGTGTGCTGGCCAGCCTGGATGTCGTTTTTAGGCGGCTTCTCACATCCCACTAGGCGAACACCGGGCTGGTACCCAATTCCCATCTCAGTTACACGATTCGGGACATTTAGAAAACTTTGGATGACTTTCACATCAATTACACCACACCCAGACAGTTAGGGATACACATATCCTGTTCTGTGAAGTAACGATGTGGTGACAAGGCTATTCCGGTGGGTATTATTATTATTATCGACTTTTTTTTCTCAGACTTAAGTCTGGTTAAAAATGGAACGTGACGCGGACCTCGGTCAAGCGTGACTTCCTTGTAACTGTATGGTATATGTTATATTGCATTTAGGAACTTTCGGGTAATTGAACATGTATCAATAATTACAGATTTTTGTAGTTGTATATATATGTTTGGATGTAGCTGTATTGCATTGATGTACTGGTGAATATTGTGAGGTATGACTCCTGTAGTTGATAGTATAATTGGGATAATGTCGACTTTATCCTGATGCCACATGTCCTTCACTTCCTCAGCCAGTTGGATGTATTTTTCAATTTTTTCCCCTGTTTTCTTCTGTATATTTGTTGTGTTGGGTATGGATATTTCAATTAGTTGTGTTAATTTCTTCTTTTTATTGGTGAGTATGATGTCAGGTTTGTTATGTGGTGTTGTTTTATCTGTTATAATCGTTCTGTTCCAGTATAATTTGTATTCATCATTCTCCAGTACATTTTGTGGTGTGTACTTGTATGTGGGAACGTGTTGTTTTATTAGTTTATGTTTTATGGCAAGTTGTTGATGTATTATTTTTGCTACATTGTCATGTCTTCTGGGGTATTCTGTATTTGCTAGTATTGTACATCCGCTTGTGATGTGATCTACTGTTTCTATTTGTTGTTTGCAAAGTCTGCATTTATCTGTTGTGGTGTTAGGATCTTTAATAATATGCTTGCTGTAATATCTGGTGTTTATTGTTTGATCCTGTATTGCGATCATGAATCCTTCCGTCTCACTGTATATATTGCCTTTCCTTAGCCATGTGTTGGATGCGTCTTGATCGATGTGTGGCTGTGTCAGATGATACGGGTGCTTGCCGTGTAGTGTTTTTTTTTTCCAATTTACTTTCTTTGTATCTGTTGATATTATGTGATCTAAAGGGTTGTAGAAGTGGTTATGAAATTGCAATGGTGTAGCTGATGTATTTATATGAGTGATTGCTTTGTGTATTTTGCTAGTTTCTGCTCGTTCTAGAAAGAATTTTCTTAAATTGTCTACCTGTCCATAATGTAGGTTTTTTATATCTATAAATCCCCTTCCACCTTCCTTTCTGCTTAATGTGAATCTTTCTGTTGCTGAATGTATGTGATGTATTCTATATTTGTGGCATTGTGATCGTGTAAGTGTATTGAGTGCTTCTAGGTCTGTGTCACTCCATTTCACTACTCCAAATGAGTAGGTCAATACTGGTATAGCATAGGTATTTATAGCTTTTGTCTTGTTTCTTGCTGTCAATTCTGTTTTCAGTATTTTTGTTAGTCTTTGTCTATATTTTTCTTTTAGTTCTTCTTTAATATTTGTATTATCTATTCCTATTTTTTGTCTGTATCCTAGGTATTTATAGGCATCTGTTTTTTCCATCGCTTCTATGCAGTCGCTGTGGTTATCCAATATGTAATCTTCTTGTTTAGTGTGTTTGCCCTTGACTATGCTATTTTTCTTACATTTGTCTGTTCCAAAAGCCATATTTATATCATTGCTGAATACTTCTGTTATCTTTAGTAATTGGTTGAGTTGTTGATTTGTTGCTGCCAGTAGTTTTAGATCATCCATGTATAGCAAATGTGTGATTTTGTGTGGATATGTTCCAGTAATATTGTATCCATAATTTGTATTATTTAGCATGTTGGATAGTGGGTTCAGAGCAAGACAGAACCAGAAAGGACTTAATGAGTCTCCTTGGTATATTCCACGCTTAATCTGTATTGGCTGTGATGTGATGCTATCTGAATTTGTTTGGATATTAAGTGTGGTTTTCCAGTTTTTCATTACTGTGTTTAGAAAGTGTATCAATTTAGGATCTACTTTGTATATTTCCAAAATCTGTAGTAACCATGAGTGGGGTACACTATCAAAGGCTTTTTGGTAATCAATGTATGCGTAGTGTAGGGACCTTTGTTTAGTTTTAGCTTGATATGTCACCTCTGTATCAATTATCAGTTGCTCTTTACATCCTCGTGCTCCTTTGCAGCAGCCTTTTTGTTCTTCATTTATAATTTTGTTCTGTGTTGTATGTGTCATTAATTTCTGTGTGATGACTGAAGTTAATATTTTGTATATTGTTGGTAGGCATGTTATGGGGCGATATTTAGCTGGGTTTGCTGTGTCTGCTTGATCTTTAGGTTTCAGATAGGTTATTCCATGTGCAAGTGTATCAGGGAATGTGTATGGGTCTGCAATGTAACTGTTAAATAACTTAGTTAGATGTGAATGTGTTGAGGTGAACTTCTTTAGCCAGTAATTTGCTATTTTATCATTTCCAGGGGCTTTCCAATTGTGTGTAGAATTGATTGCTCGGGTGACTTCATGTTGCAAAATTATCACTTCAGGCATTTGTGGTATCATCTTGTATGTGTCTGTTTCTGCTTGTATCCACCGTGCATGCCTGTTATGTTGTACCGGGTTTGACCATATGCTGCTCCAGAAGTGTTCCATGTCTGTTATGTTTGGTGGATTGTCTATTTTAATGTGTGTGTTATCCATTGTTTGGTAAAATCTCTTTTGGTTTGTGTTGAATGTTTGGTTTTGTTTCCTTCTATTTTCACTTTTTTTGTATCTTCTAAGTCGTTTGGCCAATGCTTGCAATTTCTGCTTTTTTTCATCTAATTGCTCTATTGCTTCTTGTTGTGAGATTTTACCTAACCTTTTTCGTTTTTTGTCTGATATTTCATTTCTTATAAATTGTGTTAGCTGTCCGATGTCTTTTCTCAGTTTTTCTATTCTGATCTGTAATCTGTGTTGCCATGCTGGTTTTGTGCGTTTCTTCTGTGTGTTGGTTTGTTCTGATCTCTGCCTAGTGTGTATATTTAGTGTAGTGAGTGCTCCTATATAAACCAGTAGTTGTAACTCTTCCATAGTTGTGTTTTCATTTATTTTGTTGTGTATGATTGTGTTGATAGTTTTTATTGTTGTTTCGACTTGTGGGTTATTTGGCGGTCTATGCAAGAATGGTCTAATGTCTGTATTTGTGTCTTTGTATTCTATATATGTCAGCTGAAATTTCTCTTCTATATCTAACACGTGTGTCTCTTCGTGTTCTATTTGTGCTTGTTCTGGTGGCTGTCTTAAGATTTCGTTTTCCTCTGATTGTTTAATTGATGCGTGTTGGTCTTTGTTTGTTTGCTCTGGGATGTTTGTGTCCATTACTGTGTTTTCTTCTTCTTCTGATTGCGCATTATTTTGTTCCAGTATTTGTTGTACTTGTTGTTTGATGTTTTCTAATTCTGACTGGGGTATCCTGTTATTTTTGATTATTACACGGATCTGATCAGCTAGTCGTTGTTCTGTTAAAAATTTTAATTCCGGGTATCTGGTAATAAATGTTGTGTATACTTGTGATCTGTATCCAGTTGTGTTGGTTCCTAGGTTTGTTGCTTGGTAATAACAGAACATGAGGTGTCGATTTACTTCATCTGACCATCTCATCCTCTGTCTTTGTTTTCCTTCTAGGGTGGTTGCAGGAAGCATATCCTGCAAAACACCTCTATTCGGATTTAAATCATTTTCCATGTGGCTAGCAGTGTCGTTACCATTGTGGGCGGGCATAGGGTTCAAGCGTCGTCCCCGACCATGACGGCGCTTGTCCGAGGCTTCTTTAGTTCTGTCCTGAACCAAGTAATCACACTAAAAGGGGGGTTAGCCCTATTAGTGGTTTGTTCTTTTCGTCGCCTTTTACGACTGGCAGAACATACCGGAGACCTATTCTTTTCCCGGGCCTCCACGGGGTTTATTATTATTATTATTATTATTATTATTATTATTACTATTATTATTACTACTATAATGGAAATTACTTTAAGGGCTGATTTAAAAAATAAACTATCAGCTGTAGTGTTCTGCTGGTGAAAAGATTATTATATATATATATATATATATATATATATATATATATATATATATATATATATGGAAGGTCCTCAACAGGCTGAGAACTGGTGTATCCCGATGCAAGATCAATTTGAAAAAAAAATGGGGTTTCTCTCCAGGGGATGAACTATGTGAATGTGACGAACAGCATTACGTAATTATATTGTTTGTAAATTGCTGTCTTTCGGCTACATGTGTAATGTTCTGGACACGAGTAAGTAAAAAAATTACTATCATAACAGATCACAATGCTAGGAAGTCATGTGTCATGCAACTGATTTAATAACTACGAGAGCAAAGACCTCTCACAACGTTGCCTAAATCACAATTTACTTAACGTAAAATCGAAGTGTGTCATCACAGTTATTGCACTTAGCACTATGACTGTAAACACAGGTCTGCAGACTATGACAATGTCTGCATGTAAATGGGGGGGGGGGGGGGGGGGGGGAATTAATTCGTTTAAATTCCCTTTCGGCAAAGTGCGTCTTTTTTCTTTTGATTTATTTACGAATAAAAAGCGGAGGATCTTACCCTTTATGTGTTGCTTTACTCATCTTCATGTAGTTCGCCGTTTCTGCCTGTGTACGTAAGAGCAGTGTTGGGTTTGTAGTTGACCTTACATATGGCCGACCTGTGATAGACGTGCTTTTCCTGGCTGAGCTTTTTTCCCCAGGCTGTGAGGCTGCAACTGTATGCCTATGGTCAGGGCCTCAAGTAAGCAACCGAAAGTACCCTATGCTAGATATAACTTGTAATTTTCTAGAATCTCTTGCCATTTTTAGATTATTTTCATGGTGAAACTTCCTGGCAGATTAAAACTGTGTGCCGGACCCTGACTCGAACTTGGGACCTTTGTCTTTCGCGGGCAAGTGCTCTACCAACTTTTTTTTTTCTTAATCTCATTTTGTTCACTTCATCTGGTCGGGGCAGGCGTCGTGACATCCGTTTAAGTTCGTTATTGGTTGATTAACTCAGTTTTTTTTTATTACAGAGGGCAGCTAACCCTCTGACCGAACACGCTGAGCTACCGTGCGGGCAAAACTTGAGTATAGCCGGACGCAGGTTTGAACCGTCGTCCTTCCGATTACGAGTCGAGAAACCAACTGAGCTACCCAAGCACGACTCACGCCCCGTCCTCACAGCTTTACTTATGGCAGTATCTCGTCTCTTACCTTCCAAAATTTACAGAAGGTCTCCTCGGAGGAGTAATTTAGCTTTGTATCTGTACTGCACTGAAAATATCTGCAAACAGTGTAAACGCGGACGGAATGCGCTGTGTATCGTGGTGAGAAACTTACGTCTTCCATTCACTTGCAGTACTTGGTATTCACAACAGTGCCTACTTTATTCTTCGGTCAAGTTTGCTTTCAGTACTGCTCGGATCTGTCGCGAGTTTATTTTTCCGGTAGCATTAGTTGTACGTTAACAGTCACGCACAGTAATATGGAAAGGTTTATTATTTAGCCGATATGCATTTCGCATTTGGATTCACTTAATTCAACGGAAGAGTCGCATAATTACAATATGGCGAGCTGTTCCCGCGGCGACGATAACCCACATATCGGTACTTTTGCACCTGTGGGTCGCTCATTACTCTGTTTTGCATTGCCGTCTTCTTTTGAAAACCAATTTATTTGCCAATATCGCTTAGTGTATACAATAACTATATTTTCAGCTTCGGCAATATGTAACGCCATCCTCAGATCCATCAAACCGGGTAGTGGTAGCTACATCGTAAAATCCTTACAACATTCTGTCACTTGAGAGCTACACAAAAAAATGGCTCTGAGCACTATGGGACTTAACTTCTGAGGTCATCAGTCCCCTAGAACTTAGAACTACTTAGACCTAACTAACGTAAGGACATCACACACATCCATGCCCGAGGCAGGATTCGAACCTGCGCCGTAGCGGTCGCGCGGTTCCAGACTATAGCGCTTAGAGCCGCTCGGCCACTTCGGCCGGCGAGAGCTACACAATATGCCCAAGAGAATCGAGGCATTACAGTGACATGACAGGTGTTGTTTGATAAAGTATTTACAATTTCGAACACGAGCAAGACAGATGCATGTCACATCTTGCCGCATCGCGGTATGAAGCCATGTTGGCCGAAATTTGTCGGTCGAGTTCGGGTTCAAACTGTGCAGCTGCCACAGGCTGGATTAATACTTTCGTGTCTGACCGAACACACAGCACATTCCGAAGTTATGAGCTAACAACACAACCTAGTGCGCTCTTAGCTGAAGACGGCAAGAACAAAATATAAAATCTCGGTTAGAAGCCAACATGCTTTTATATACATAAGCGCCAAGATGTGGCATATGTCTGTCTTGCTCGTGTTTGAAGTTGTACATTCTTTATAACAGAACACCTGACATGTCATTTTAATATCTCGACTCTTTTATGCGTCTTGTGTAGTCTTCATGTGACAGAGGGGTGTAAGCGTTGTATGGTAACTACAACCGCTCGGTTTTTTGTATTTGAGAATTACAAAATTACTTATCTTAATAATATGAATATTTATTTGTGTGTTTAGAGAGAGAGAGAGAGAGAGAGAGAGAGAGAGAGAGAGAGAGAGAGACTGATTTATGATTGAGATTTTTGCTTTAAGTCTTAACTGGTACCTGAATTTGGTTGCTGCCTCCTTGAATGATCAGCTTCTGCACCAGTTGGTGACTTCTTATAATTTGGAGGAAGTTATTGTTCTTTAAGGTTTAAAATACGACTCAGTTACTTGGCCGTATTGCGGATAGCTTTGAGCCCAAGTTTTCGTAGCTATTCATACCTAAGGGTTCACTGTTGTAAGTAAATAAGATCAAACAGCAATCTGATTTTCGTGAGAAAAGGAGATTGCTTTGCACACAAACGTCCTTTAAACGTTTCCAGAAAATTTGTATACTTAAATGTTTGGCAAATATTACACATACTTTACTCGGTTTTATCACTGAAATAGCAATTTTCATTAAATGTAACAATACGTTTTGAGCGACGGCCTAGCAACACGTCCTCTTTCCACAAGACACAGATTAACAGTCCCCCCCCTTTTTTTTAAATACATCAATTGGCTTTTTTTTTGTGAGTCCGGACTCAAAGATTCACAACTACTATCGTTGTGGGGATTGCGCGCTAAAGAGTTTCTTGCTGTCTAGCTGTGCTTCAATTCAAGTACTTTTTGAATCAAATTTACATTTACGGTATTTGCATATATTACTGAGCTTCTCAGAATAAAATTAGGCACAAATAATTAAGAAAAGGGCAGTGAGGCTCACATAACATTACAGAATGGCAAAACATGTTGCCCAAACTAATAATCCAGTAACTGTGTTTACGTAGCGATGTTGGCAAATAAACTGTTTTTCGATAGAAGACTACAATACAAAATTATAGATCGGCTCCTGCACTGACTGATGTCAGGTAACTGTAACTCCCTTTCGTGTTGTGCACTTTGGTGATCGCACATTACAGAGTTTTTCAGTGTTGTGAAGTTATAATCACAGAAATAAAGGTAACCGTGTCTATAAAGTCAATAAATTATAATTACATTATTATTATGATGTAATAAGCCACCGGACGACAAAGGTGCCATATACCAAAACACTCTGAAAATATCTTTGAACAACCTCAGAGACGTTGTCGGTGGAGTTCGTGTCCACCATGTGTAGCTGCCACAGGCTGGAATGATACTTTCTTGTCGGACCGAACACTACCTCGCACATTCCAAAGCGATGAGCTAGCTGCGTTCTTATCCGAAGACGGCAAGAACAAAGATAAAATCTCGGCTAGCAACAGTTGGGCTCGGCTGTTCCTGGAAGCCGATAATACGCAGACAACGGCGCTGCCCGCTGGACCTTCAAAGCACTCGTTAAACGGTTCGTCCCATTAGGGGAATTCGGCTTGTAACGATATGTAATTTGTCCGCGCTTGAAAGTACCGCTACAGGTTCCTAGGCTGCTATCTTCGCGGCATGCCACACTCGTGTCACCGGTGAACTCTGCTGAAGATCCCTTGCTCCTATTAATATTCTGTGACTAGTATGAAGTTTCTGGAGCGAATTCAACAACCACAGACCTGAAACTGCGGCAGAATACTCACGCTGATGCCTCTGGTATCTGGTATAAATATGAACGCAGCCATCTTTCAGACGGCGAGAAATAGCCAAACATTTATTAATATTGTTAATATTTGTAGCCATTTAGTTGCTGCTTCGCCAAACCCAAACCCTTACATGGGATTGGCATATGGTACAGCGTGATTCGTCGCTCCTAATCACTTGTGTCCAGTCAGCCACTATCCAGCATTTCAAGCAGTCACTATGCGAGCTGGATTACTTGTAGCACACTGCAACTCTCGAGTGACCGTTTCCGCTGATTTCATGCGATTCTTTACAACCACCCTCCACACCACTCGACGGCCTGTCTCCGTCAATACACGAGGTCCGTCTGATTTTGATTAAGCAGCGATTTTTCCTTTACCTTTCCACTTCAACAGTCGACCTGGGCTTCTTTAGAAGGGCTGAAATGTACCTGATGAATTTGTTACTAGAATGACTAGACCATGATCCAAATCGCTGAGCTTATTTATCGACCCATCCTGCTGTTGCTTTCCTGCTGACAATACAATACTCTTCGCCTCCTTTTCTAATGGCAGGTGACGTCGAGTGATCAATTCCGCATTACGCTAGGGTGTCTGGATAGTTTTGATCAGACTGTATAGAACGCGGCTAAAGAGATACTGGAGAGAATGCAAGCTGTCGTGAGTCGCATCTTGATAGCTAAGTCCGTAAGAACTCTGCCCGTGAAATTCGAGGGCCCAGACTCCGTAACGTTGATCTACAAAAAGGCCGAGTCTGCTTTCCTGTTGTTTGGGACATAAATATTCTTCGTTCTATTAGGGAGAGAATAGTATCTCGATCAAGGTACAGGGAGGAGTCTCCGGTTGCCATCCGTCAGGCAATTTTAAATAGACTGTTCGAGTGTAACATCTTCTGCAGGAGGGCCAGATTTTATCCCTCTCTCACCTGAAATACTTGTCCAGTGTGAGACTGAAAGCTGTCTTGGCCGTTGTCAGTTATAATGAAACATTTTTGTTAGTCGACCCTCGTTAGTGCTCCTGCTTTTATAATGCCCTATTGGGGGCTGCTTCGAATTCTGCTCAAACAAAATTGCGGTTATACAGTATTCTCCAACTTCTAAAAATGTATAATATACAGTTCATACTTAGTCTTGAGGTGAGAAATTGCTGAATACAGCACTTAACAATGCTTTCTACTACAACTTTTTATGAATAAAAACTGAAAAAAGGGAAGTGTTGTTCGTTTCGACGTGAAAGTCTTTTTACTTGTTTGAAATTTCGTCCTCACTCTGATTATAATCAGAAGTTAATCTGTGTATATGGCACTGTAAGAAAGATACTAATGAAAATTAATTATCCAAAGGCGGACGTGTGCGTTAGTGGGCATTAGGAGTGATTTAAAATGGAATGATCATATAAAATTGATCGTCGGTAAAGCAGATGCCAGACTGAGATTCACTGGAAGAATCCTAAGGAAATGCAATCCGAAAACAAAGGAAGTAGGTTACAGTACACTTGTTCGCCCTCTGCTTGAATATTACCATTGTGGGATCCGTACCAGATAGGGTTGATAGAAGAGATAGAGAAGATCCAACGGAGGGCATCCTGTAAGGATCATTTAGTAATCGCGAAAGCGTTACGGAGATGATAAACTCCAGTGGAAGACTCTGCAGGAGAGACGCTCAGTAGCTCGGAACGGGCTTTTGTTGTAGTTTCGAGAACATATCTTCACCGAGGAGTCTAGCAGTATATTGCTCCCTCCTACGAATATCTCGCGAAGAGACCATGAAGATAAAATCAGAGAGATTAGAGCCCACACAGAGGCATACCGACAATCTTTCTTTCCACGAAAAATACGAGACTGTAATAGAAGGGAGAACCGATAGGGGTACTCAAGGTACCCTCCGCCACACACCGTCAGGTGACTTGCGGAGTATGGATGTAGATGTAGATACGTATGTCGTCCATGTCAGACTGTGACTGTTTATGATAGAATGGCACTAACATTAAAAGAAATGTGTCTTTTACAGACATTTACGTGTCTAACAAACAAATGTCGAACATGCATATTCTTTCCTAGGTTATTATGAATCTAATTTGTCGTGGATGATTCATTGTTCTGCGCTAAGGAGAAAAAAAATGGAGTAGCTTATTTTTGTTGTCACCGACATGACATCACGTAATCAGTCCATCGCTCGGGACTTGTTAATGCAGTTTTCATGGAGTTCGATTTTAATTTATTCTTGATGGAAAATTTAAGTGTATGGATCAAGTTAAGATAATGGCAGGTGTTTAAAATGTCGCATGAAAAGCGGAAATTCTATTGGCAGTTAGAAGGCATGCAATCTCGTGGATGACATCGCGTATAATTGATGTGATGAAGCACTTCACACCTTTGAAAGCGACATAATGGCCCCGCGTCCGATTCGGAGACCAGCAAGTATATGGAGCGCTGTTATTACCGGATACTCAAAGTTATTAATGTCTTTTAACAACACTGACATTTGGGCAGTACGTCGATACCTGACATAATTATCAGAAATTCGATACTAAAATCTCAAACGGCCCACAGGTGTGTAAAACTGTATGGGACTGGGCTTACTCAAGGGCAAACTGTATCATCTGGCGCTCATCAACCCTGTAGAAATGTTAGCTGCGGGAGCTCATACTAATACTTCGTTTTCAACAAAAATAATAAGAGAATCTTTCAATTAGACAAAAACTTGGTTTTGATTTTCTCAGTTGTGCAAGCGTTGGGGGAGTTAATGCCATTCCACCGTTGCTCCTACGAACGACAACATGACGGGTAAATTATGTAATAAAAATTCACGATATATCTACGCCTATCCGTCTACTTTGCAAATCACACTTAAATAGTTGACAGAGGCTTAACAGAAACACATTCGAATTATTGCTCCTCCGTTCCACTGTCGAATGGGACAAGGGAAAAATGAACACCTAAATCAAGCTCTGATTTATTTTGTTACGAAGGTTGCTTCTCCCAATGTAGTGGAAGAAAAAAAAATGTTTTCACATTTGAAGGAGAAATTTGCTGATTGAAGTGTGAGGAACAGATCTCGTTGCAACGAGAAACGCCTTTGTTCTAATGATTGCCATCCCAACTCGTCGTGACACACGCTCAATTGTTTCGCGGTAGCACAGAACAACCTGCTAGTTTTTGAACGTTTTCCAATGTCCTGCGTCAATCCTGTCTGGTAAGGATCCCATACTGCGCAGCAGTACTCCAATAGTGTAGGTGGTATCTTTAGTAGATTTGTTGCATTTTCTAGGTGTCCTGCCAATAAAATGCAGCCTTTCGTTCGCATTTCCCACAATATTTATTATGTGGCTGCTCCAGTTTAAGTAGTCGACCATTGTAATCTAAGGTATTTAGCTGAATCGACAACTTAATTTCGTGAGATTTATCGAGTAACCGAAATTAACGGACTTTTTGTATTCATGTGAGGACTTCCCACATTTTATTGTTCACGATCAATTGCCACTTGTCGCACCATAGATATATCTTGTCTAAATCATTTTGCAATCGGTTTTGCTCTTCTGATGACTTTAGTAGTTCGTGAACGAGGGCATCATCTGCAAGCAATCTAAGAGGGCTGTTCATGTCGTCAGCTTAAATCATTTATGTACGAAGGCGTGTTGGAAATTAGTGCCATCGAATCTGTTATGTGAAAACTATTAAAGCTTTTAAAATATAAAACAAACTTTATTAACATTCTGCATCTTTGTTCATGTCTACATATTTGCAGCTCTCTTTCGAAGTAAGGCTGCAAATTGGAGCATGTAACATGGGGGTGCGTAACTTAATTATGCTGAAGCGTTAGAAATAGCGTGGTGGAATCGAGTTTCGAATTCGAAGAGTTTGACCGCACATGAAGCAACCTCTTCTTCAGCATGAAAATGCCAGACAACACACGAGCTCTGCACCTTCTGCAGCAATCCGACGCCTTGAGTTCAGAGTCATCGATCATCCTCCATACTTTTTTTCTGTTTCCGAAATTTAAAGGACACTTTCGAGAACTTTACTTTAATAGTGATGAAGCGGTGCAACGAAGTCACTCTACAGTGATGGCATAAACAAATTGGTCTCTCGTTGCGAGGAAAGTGCTTCCCGCCAGGGTGAGAAATCAATGTTTGGACATGAAGAATTACTGAAGGTGTAGAATATTAAAGAGTTTTCACGTAGTAAATTCGGAGGCTGCCCTCGTAGATCAGGAACAGAAGCGGGCCAATAACGCGTTCCTGATGAACCCCAATTACAGAGTCGATTTCACTGCGGGACAGAATGGTTCAAATGGCTCTGAGCACTATGGGAATTAACTTCTGAGGTCATCAGTCCCCTAGAACTTAGAACTACTTAAACCTAACTAACCTAAGGACGTCACACACATCCATGCCCGAGGCAGGATTCGAACCTGCGACCGTAGCGCTCGCGCAGTTCCGGACTGTAGCGCTTAGAACCGCTCGGTCACCCCGGCCGGCACTGCGGGACGGGAAGCTATGAATCCAATCGCAGAACTGAGACGATACTCCCTAGGCGTACAATTTTTTTGGAAGACGCTTGTGAGGACCGGTGTGAAAAGTCTTCTGGAAATCTGGAATCAACTTGAAATCACCCGTTGATAACATTCAGTACATCGCACAGAGAAAGATGGAGTTTTGTACACAAGAATTATATTCTTGCAATCCATGCTGGCTGTGAGTCAATAGATGGTTTCCTTTGAGGTAATTCACAATGTTCGAACACAGTGTATGTTCCAAAATCGCACTGAAAATCGACGTCAGTGGTATGGATCTGTAATTCAGCGGATTACTCCTCTTTCCTTTCTTGAGTATTGCCGTGACCTGTACTACTTTCCAGTCTTTAGGTGCTGATGTTTCGTCGAGCTAGAATTTGTGTGTGAGAAGTATGGATCTATTCGATCAGCGTACTCTGAAAGGACTCTAATTGGTATATAATCTGGATTGGTGACCTTGCATGTATGAAGTGATTCAAGCTGCTTTCCTGCATCGAGAATATCTGTTTCTAGGTTTCTCATATTGCCGGCTGTTCTTGATTCTAATTCTGGAATATTTACTTCGTCTACATCTACATCCACGCGATTACTCTGCTATTGACAATAAAGTGCTTGGCAAAGTGTTCAATGAACCACCTTCAAGCTGTCTCTCTACCGTTTCACTCTCGAACGGCACGCGGGAAAAACGAGCACTTAAATTTTTCTGTGAGAGCCCTGATTTCTCTTAGTTTGTCGTGATGATCATTTCTCCACATGTAGGTGGGCGCCAACAGAATGTTTTCGCAATCGGAGGAGAAAACTGGTGATTGAAATTTCAAGAGAAGATCCCGTGTTCTTTGTCGAAGGAATTTCGGTAAATCGTATTGAATAACGCTACTTTAGTGACACTCGTCAGTAACCGTACCATTGCTATCGCGCAATGAAGGTGCATCCGAGCAACATGCCAGTACGTTCACTGATGTGGCAAAAGTCATGGGATTCCTCCTAATACCGTGTCGGACCTTCTTTTTCCCGGCGCAATGCAACAACTCGACGTGGATGGACACAACAAATCGTTCGAAATCCCATGGAAAAATACAGAATCACGCTGCCTCTATAACAGTCCGTAATTGCGAAAGTGCTCCCGGTGCAGGATTTTGTGAACGAATTTCCCAGAATGTTCTTTAAACCAATCGCGAACAATTGAGAGATCCGGTGACGTGGCGCATTGACATCCAAGAAGGTCCATCGTTATTTGGGAACATGAAGTCCGTGAATGGCTGCAAATGGCCTCCAAGTAGCCGAACATAACCATCTCCAGCACATAACCATCTCCAGCACATAACCATCTCCAGCACATAACCATCTCCAGCACATAACCATCTCCAGCACATAACCATCTCCAGTCAATCATCGGTTCAGTTGGACCAGATAGCCCAGTCCATTCCACGTAAGCACAGCCCACGCTGTGACCATACACCAGCTTGCGGAGTGCCTTGTTGACAGCTTGGGTCCGTGGCTTCGTGGGGTCCTCGCCATCAGCTCTTATTAAGTGAAATTGGGACTCCTCTCGGTAGACCACAGTTTTCCAACCGTCTACGGGCCAACCGGTATTGTCACGAGCCCATGACAAGCGTTGGTGGACATATCGTGCTGTTAGCAATACCATGCGCGGCGGTCGTCTGCTACCATAGCCCAAAATTCCAGATTTCACGGCACTGTCACGACAGATACGTTCGTCGTACGTCCCACACTGATTTGTGCGGTTACTTGAGATAGTTTTGCTTGTCTGTTGGCACTGACAACTCACGGCGCTGCTCTCGGTCGTCAAGTGAAGGCCATCGACCACTGTGTTGTCTGTAGTGAAAGGTAATGCCCGAAATTTCGTATTTCCGACACACACTTGCCACTTTGGCTATCGGAATATTGAATTTCTTAACGATTTCGGAATTGGAATATCCCATGCGTCTGATAACATCTGCCATCGCCGGCCGCTGTGACCGAGCTGTTCTAGGCGCTATTGTCCGGAACCGCGCTGCTGCAACGATTGCAGGTTCGAATCCTGCCTCGGGCATGGATGTGTATGCTGATCTTAGGTTAGCTAGTTTTAAGTAGTTCTAAGTCTAGGGGACTGGTGACCTATTTTAAGTCCAATAGTGGTTAGAGCCATTTTTGGTATCTGCCATCCCGAGTTCAAAGTTCCCATCGTGCGGTAGTAATGACGCCTGACAAATTTTGACGTGAATCACCTGAGCACAATGCACTACCCTTCTATACCTTTTTCATGCGATAGTACCGACATCTGTATACTTGCACATCGCTATCCCATGACATTAGACACTTCAGTGTCTTTCACCACCGGCATTACTCAGAAGGTGTCCCCCACATCGCAGCAGTGTGCACGGCGCTACGGAGAGCCAGTCTCGTGCTGGAGACAAGGAGTTGGCCACGGGGTGGACAGTGGGTGGGCGCCGGAGGCAGCGGCAGGTAGCCGCGGCGGCGGCGGAATGCGGCCGGCGACAATTAGCCGGTGCGGGGGTGGAGGGGGCGGGCTGCGGCTAATGAGCGGCGCGACACGGCACCAGGCGCCGCCACAAAAAGCCGCGACAAGCGCCGCCGCCCCAAGATCGATTCCTTGTCGCGGCCGGGACAAGCCCGACTGACGCGCGACGGCCCGCGCCGCCGGCGCCTCCGTCTGGCGCCGCGAGGCAGGTGTCCAAACTAGCGGCGCCCCGCCGTCCACCGTGTCTCGCCGAAATGGGCTGCTAATCTCTCGCATTACCGTGCTTCATTTAGTAAACGAGCACGTCTCGTCACAGCAGTATTACATTGCACCGTTTCACAGTAACCATTCTTCATCGAGATATACGGGCTGTTTGATGAGGAATAGTAAATATTTCAGGAGGCGGTACCGAGTGGTTAAAATTACAGTGCACATACTGAACAAATATTTTAAGTGGCGGTTAATAATAAAATAAACATTACGCGTTCCTCATTTGCTGACCTTTTACTGCCCACATCTCGTTCCGCATCCATTATATACAGAAACATTTCTATACGTCTTTCTCCCATTCACAGCCCCAGATTTGCACGTGGTGGCTAAAATTGTAAATGCTTTTTTCAGCGTGTATCGGTTCCGTATTACAGCATTAGAGTATCCACCAAGTTTCGCTGCCATACCATAATGGCAGTCCATTGTGAACCTCCGTGAACAGCCGCACTTTAATTATTGCCACCCAGCGCTATACACTAGGCCTGTTCACGAGGCGGCTAGGCCAGCGTGAGCGCGAACACGAATACGAGCGGTCACACTGACTTACCACTTGTCAGACGTAGGGGAAGGTGGGGGAATTACACGCATGTGGGTAACCCCACGCAGGCTGATTTACGCAGTTTGAATGGCGCAAGCTGTTCCCAGTTGGTGTTACACCCTGCCGGCGGGAGTAACAACTACTACGCGGCTTACTCCAGCCATTTTCCAGTGGCATTGTTGGAGCAGTGAAGTATTGTTTATTTTCGGCGTGTCTCGTGTAATTTTGGTCAGCTGTATTTTGCAAGGTAAGTGCTTCTATAAGTTGCTTTAATGTAATTCTTGCATATCAACTACTAACCCTAGATGAAACCTTTAATTTAATTGTGGATTTGTCCCACTGTTTGAATTAGGTGCCGAGTTATGCTTATGTTAGTCATCGAACTTACAGTGGGGTATTGCCACGCAGCTGTTTAAGTGCGTGGTATTCCCCCTTGCAGATTATATTTTCAATACTAACGAGGTTTTTTTTTTAATTTCAGATGGGTAGATATTATAAAAGAAAAACTCAGAAAGCAAAATGGACGCAAGAGGAACTTTGTAAGGCTCTTGAAGCCATCAAATCTGGAAGAAAAATAAGAGAAGTATCAAGAACTTTCGGGATTCATGAACCTACTCTGTGAACGAGAATGAACATTAAAAATACCTAGGGTCCAAAACTTGGAAGAAACTCAACGTTTTCGACAGAACAGGAAAATGAGATTAGGGATCATGTTATTGCAATGGTCAAGCTGTTCTATGGCATTACATGCATCCAGCTGCGAAAGATTGCATTTGAGTATGCAGAGGCTAACAACATTGCAAACAATCTTTATAAGTCATCTAGGTTAGCTGGAAAGGATTGGCTAGCTCTATTTTTAAAAAGAAACCCAAGTTTTAGCGTGAGAAAACCTGAAGCAACTAGCATTAACAGAATACAGGCATTTAATGAAGAAGAGGTTAATGCATATTTTAACAACTTAGAACACGTCTTTGAAAAATATAAATTTAAAGAGGGGCGAGTGTTCAACGTCGATGAAACGGGCATACAAACTGTACAAAAGCCCGAGAGAATTTTGGCTCCTAAAGTTGTTAAACAAATAGGTGGGCCCATGTCTTTGGAAAGGGGGAAAACGTGACTGTGAAACGTTGCTTCAGTGTTGCTGGTATCTACATCCCCCCTATGTTTATCAGCCCCAGGAAGAGGATGTCAACTCTCTTAAGTAAAGGTGGACCAGTTGGAGCGATGTATGGTTGTTCTGTCAGTGGCTGGTCCAATGAGTCATTTTTCGAATTGATCCAACATTTTTAGAACAATGTAAAATCAACTATTGATGACCCTGTGCTGCTGATTTTAGATAATCACTTGATATTTTTGAATTTCGTAAAAAACATTCTATTGTCACGGTAACCATACCTCCACACACTTCTCACAAGCTTCAACCACTGGATGTTACATTCTTTTCTTCTTTGAAATCAGCCTTCAGTTGTGAATGTGACATGTATGTGAAGTCACAGGTGTATCAAAAAATTAGACCATATGAGTTAGCAGAATTTTTGATAAGGCATGTATTAAGGTCGCTACCATGGACAAAGGGCAGTCAGGGTTTAAGGCATGTGGGATTTGTCCTTTCAATCCAAACAAATTTCAGCATGACAACTTACAACAATGTGAGATCTTCAGAGAGGTTGTCCTTGAAGATGAAGAGGTTCCGAATGGAAACGAAGCGGTTGCATCTACAAACAAGCCACACATCCCCAAAAGGAGTCAAGAACTGATTCCTGGATCTTCAGCAGATAATGTTCCACTTCTAGTAGGCCTAGAAGAGGTCACACCATCAACTAAAAGTGCGTGTTTCAAGCACGTTAGTGTATTTGACATATCTCCTGTTCCAAAACAAAAACAGGATCTTCCTAAGACGAAACAAGCCTAAGGAAAAGTCACTGATCCTTACAGAAACTCCAGAGACGAATAAACTGCTAACGGAGGTATCAATAAAGAAACAAAAAGAAGCCATGAAAAAGAAAGCTGAAGGAAACAAGAAAAGAAATCTTAAGGATAAAGCAGATAAGTGCAGAAATCTGCAACTTAAAAAAGTCTCTAAGAAGAAACAGACATTATATAAGAAGAAAAACCACCAAGAAAGTGAAAGTAGCAACGAGGATGACCTAAATCTGGACTTGCAGAACATTTGTGATGACGATGAAATGGATGATATTGATCCATTGGCGATTTCAGAAGATGTCTGTTTCGTTTGTGGAGAGTTTGGGAAAGATGGAGAACTATGGTACCGATGTATTTCTTGTAGCAGATGGATTCATGAAGAATGTAGTGGCTGGAACACTCCAAAAGGTTACAAGTGCGATCTTTGCTGTATGAAAAAAGAGCCCTTTTCACATAAATAAAAATGTAAAAAATAAAAATTATAAGAGATGTTTGTAGAATTACATTATTTCGTTCTTAAATATACGGTTTACTATTTGTAGTAATTAAAAACCAAATAAAAATAGCAAGTATTGTACATTTTTATGGTTTGTTTGCTTTACGTGTTATTACGCAGTACTTTGCGTGTCATTACCCTCAGGGGTGGGGAATACCACGCATTTGCACTTTTTTTAATGTTCAAAATTAAGGTACTGCTTATAACTATTTACAGACGATTGGAATGTGTGGAGAAATGTCCATTGTATGGTATGTACTTATTTTCATAGGTTTTAATGACGTAACGAATGGTTCACATAGATTTTTCCTTAGGTGCGTGTATTTCCACGACTCTCCCCTAATTATGTAGCGCAGGAGAAGCGCGAACTGTGGGCTATATTCAGACGAACAACACTATGTTGGTTTAGCCGTCTTTTAAGCGCAAGTGTAAATATTTAATTGCAATGTGCCTCAAGTGGAGAGTAGCTATTTTAAAATTGGTGAAAAGCATCATTATCGCCGGGTTAGGAACTTGAAAGTGAAGGTCAGACACAACAGTAGCTAAGCCGTGTTATACTCGACAGTGCAGGATGCATAGCTACAGTTAGAACTCATAGGCGTGCAGTGTGAAAGGCAGTTGACTGATAAGTTTCATAGTAAAACGAGTCTTGTAAAAATTTTCTTCAACATAAATTTCAGCAATTTCACAACTTAGCATCTGCGATTATGTTAATTTCTAGACCTACACAGTTTTCCGGGCAACTTCTTACCCCAATGAAGAGAACAAAATCTATTCACAGCTCCTCACTGAGAGACTTCAACTTAGAACCTTATCTTCGAATTGGTAATGCTCAGGAAGTGTATCAGACATTGACGCTTTAGTGAAAAGCATAATAAATAGCACTCATTGACATGCAGTGTTTCTATGTTTCAAGTGTGAATGAAACCGCTGGCCGCGGTGGTCTAGCGGTTCTAGGCGCTCAATCAGGAACCGCGCGACTGCTACGGTCGCAGGTTCGAATCCTGCCTTGGGCATGGATGTGTGTGATGTCCTTAGGTTAGTTAGGTTTAAGTAGTTCTAAGTTCTAGGGGACTGATGACCACAGATGTTAAGTCCCATAGGGATCAGAGCCATTTGAACCATTTGAATAAAACCGCCACGAAATGAATGTTGATGTCCATTTAAACTTCGTCCGAAAACAAAATTCATCGTAAGGATGTATCAGTCCTAACAAACATCTTGTTTCGTACTTAGCAGCCCACGTTCTTTGCCTCATCAATTCAGAGAAATGTAATTTTCGCTTCATTGCCATTTCTCATCTATGCAACAGTTTTAGGAAATAAATTTGCCACGAAGGGCATCAACTGACCACTGTGAAGCGAACTAACAGTCCAATCACATTAATGTGACTACCTGTCAGAAGCTAGAATAACCACCTTTCGCAACGCGGACGTGCAGGAAGAGAGTCTGTGAGGTTCTGGAAGGTACCTACAGGGACGTGGAGTGAAACCGACTACGTGCCAAGGACAGCTGCGATAGGTTTCTTGGTTGACGATCCATGGCACAAACAGCCGATCGAGGTGGTCGCATTGGTTCTCGATTCAGTTTAAATCCGTGAAGTTTGAAGGCAAGCTGAGTATGTTAAACTCATCCTGGTGCTCTTAGAACCACACACGTACACCCTGCAGTGTCCTGATATCGCCCCTAGATAAAAACGAATAACCCTCCCTCCTCTGGCCTGGACCCTTTCGACGACTGCTGCAGGGTATTTGATCGAGACGTTTCACGCTGTCCACGGCGACAGCCGTCTATTCTAATGAGTATGAACGTGATTCATCTGAAAAAGTCGCCTATCGCATCTTAGTGGACGACAAGTTGCGTGCAAATCCCAGTCTTGTCGCCGATGATGAAGTCAGCATGGGTGCATGAACAAGGCGCCTCCTGCGGAAGGCAGCGATGTTCGCTGAAAGGTCGTTGAGTAGACATTGTTGGTAGCCCACTTTGTTCATTTGCGCGGTCAGTAGCTCGACAATTGCACATCTATTCGCCCGTATACATCTCCGTCGTTCTCTCCTGTCACCTTTGGTCCGTGGTGTATGACAGTTGCCTCGACGCCGATTTTGGATAGCACCATTTTGTCATGCACGGTATGAATCAAATACGGCGCCACTCTAACAGTCTACAAGTTTTGCCTTTAAGGAAATGCTTCCACCCTTGGACCTCGGATGAACTGCCCCGTTTCCACATTACGACCACGACTGCACTGTTATCCACATCTCCCGACAGGCTTTGTACAGGGTGAACATTAATAACACCGACAAACTACAGGGACTGATTCCTGATTACAAGTTTGATGTTTGGTTTGTGGGGCGCTCAACTGCGTGGTCATCAGCGCCCAAGTCCCAATTTTCACACAGTCCAGTTTTTACATAGTCCAATCTAGCCACTATCACGAATGATGATGATGAAATGATGAGGACAACACAAACACCCGTTCCCCGGGCAGACAAAATCCTCATCCCGGCCGGGAATCGAACCCGCGACCCCGTGATCCAGAGGCAGCAACTCTAGCCATTACACTACGAGCTGCGGACCTGACTAGAAGTGGAGGAAAAAAGGTACTTCGAACATGTGTCTGGAAATACATCTTTGCCACGGTAGATGGCACTGGTAGATGACAGTTCCTCTGACCACGTGCCATGCGTTCCTCGTGTGATGCAGGCTGTGTGATTGTCGCAGCACATTTTAAGCAGCAGAATGGTCCGGTATTCATGTCAGAAACAAGCCGAGGTGGTGTTAGTGTACGACCAAGCACATGGAAACGGTCGAGAGGCAGCACGACCATACCAAAACAAGTACCCTCACAGTCACCAACCACACCAAACAAAATTTGAAGCCTTTTTGGGCATTTATGTGATCATTGGTCCTTTCAGAGAGACAAACGCGCAGGAAGGCGGCGGACTGTGTGTATATCAGATATGAATGACCGGGTTCTACGGGATATTGGGACGAACCCCAGTATCAAGCTCCAGGCAAGGGGCTTGTCAACATGTTGTAAGCCGAAGTACGATTAATGTGTACCCTACATGCGACCGCTACTATACGTATCACCTGCAAGGATTATCAGCAGCGGATTTACATCTAGGGGATGGGTTTTATCGATAGCTTTTGCACCGGGACGATTTGTTGTCGTTGCACGCACACCGTCCATTTCCGCACACGTTCATAGGACCTGTTTTCCTCCATTTCCAGTCAGGAATCCGTCCCTGCAGTTTGTCTGTTTTACTAATGTTCAACCTGCACACCCTTAACAGCTAGTGCTGCCACCTGCCATCAGTGAGGGACTGTTGCATGTTGATGTTTAACATAGGCGGTGGTCACATTAACGCGACTGGACGGTATGTTAGCAGCCATAGAGTAGACTCATTGAGAACATTTTCTCGTGCAGAGCTGTGTTGTCGCGACTGCTCCTCCCCTCCCGCCCCCTCCGCACCCCTTCTCTTCCACCTGCATTACTCGGCATGAGCCGGCCTGTTGTTCCCTGCTGAGGCGTCAGCGCGAGCTAATTCACTCAAGCGAAAGGGCCTATTATAGACTAACTCCAATAAAACTTTCCGTGTAACATCTGTCCATTTTCTATTGATTACAGAAATGTTACAATGTAACAGAAAGAAGGCTATATTACTAAACGGCTAACCTGGGGCACGATCCCAGATGCATGCTACCTATCTGACAGTTCCAAGTGTAAAGAATTTGATTTTTCCAATATTTCGTATAGTTATTGACAGAATTTAAGATTTTGTAATTGTGTCACTACCTACTCATTAAGAGGTACAATCTTAGGTAAAAAATGTAACACAATAAGACAAGTAATTTAGTAAAAAACTGTGTTCGCATTGAGACAGTGAAGCGGATGGTGCGCAAATACCCGCACTATAATCATTCAGTATTTGAGAATAAGAGCCCTTAGTGACTTCCTTACAAACTTAAGAAATAATGTAAAAATTTAACACACCATTTTCTCGCTGTCACCATACATAAAATGATGAAAGAAAAAAGTTAATCGTTTACCACATTTCCACTGAACAGTGAAACTTCAGCGTCAGACATGACGTTTCAATTTATTACTTCTTTATTACTAGCTCTATCCGTAACACGCTTTGCAGACAGCATCTACATGGTGAATTCTTCTCGGGTTATCAGTCGCCAGAAGATGATGGGTACGAAACTCACTGAAACGTTGCTACAAGATGACGCCACCACTCGGCTGATAACCCGAGAAGAATTCATCAGTGGAATACGCCGAGAAAGACTGCAATCGCAAGTATCTACATGTATCACTCAATGTAACTGAAACATTATGTCCTTGTTCGGCACATTTCAGGAAATATGTCGTCGTAAACATTGAGATGTGTGAAAAATTTGCTTTTGCCTAAACTGGAGCGCAAATTACCCAGACTATATTGATCCGGTGTTTTACAAGGAGGGCATTCACGACTTCCAGCAAACCTTAAACATAATTACTAATCTCTTCTACACTTTTTTCCGCTTACATGCCTAAAGTCAAATATTTAAACATTAACTCATTTGTAATGGGACGTCGATTCTTAAAGGAATTGGGTGTTTATTGGTACAGTATAATTGAGCAACAAATCACAATCATAACCGCAAACTTCAATTATTTAAGCACAAATACAACTTCAAAATTTGGACCTCAAAACCAAAAAGTCAACTCGGTGAACATGTCCCTGTGTCCTATAAAAATTGGATATATTTATATGAAATTTATTGTTGGAACTAGTGTAGGCTACCGCTTCTCGAAATATATTCTGTTCCTTCTGAAACATTTTATGTACTGTGCAAGCCGCCGTACAGTGGTGCACCGTACTTATCTACTTCATTTCCTATTCCATTCTTCTACTTAGCGAGTAAAAATTACTGCCTATTCACCTGTGTAATTGCGGTAACTACGCTCATCCGATTCTCGTGGTACCTATGCGAGACAGAACACGGTGGCAAAATAATGTTCGCACATTCTTCTTCAAATACAGGATTTCGCGAGAACTATGTCATATTTTCCCCAAGTGTTCCCATTTAAGTTCCCTGAGCATTCCTGTTACACTTTCGTATGCTCTATATCGCCAGGTCGCGATCTTAGTAGCGTGACACTAAATTCGTTCGATGATTGTTCTCGTTCCTGCTTGATAAGCAATCCAAACACTGCAACAGTACTCTAGAATTGGCCACACTAACGCCTTGGATGCTATTTCGTTTACAGACGTATAGAATTTTTTTGATGAATGAAATTTTTGACTTTTGCTGCGACGCGGCACTCAAATAGCTCAGTGACGACAGATGAAAATTTGTGCCGGACAGGAGTTAGAACCCGGATTTCCTAATTTACGCGATCGGTAATCTTAATCGTTTCGGCTATCCGAACACGTCCCACGTGCGGCCCAAATCTCCATATGCCGCAAACTACAGACAAGCGTCACCTGTCCATTATTCTTCTTCACTCGCAGTGCTACTGTATTCTTAGTCCGGCAGAAATTTTCATCTGTCGCTTTTGAATTATTTGAACTTCTCATTACAGCAAAAGTCTGAAATTTGTTTCGTTAAGTATTTATATAGACTACGGGTCGACGCAAGTGTACAAGGAGCTTGTCTTGTAAGAGGGCTAGACGAAGCTATCTCAGAGAACAAGTGATTGATTTAAGGGGCTCCGGAAAGGCTCAAAATCATGAAAAGCTCAATTTTTACTTTTTTGCGTTTTCTGAATCTGCATACTATTACCTTTTAATAGATATATAATTTATTCAATTCCGAAGACTACAACTATTTTTAAATTTTTTTTGAAATGTGTTCTACATTGGCGTGACCCACTGTGGCGCTGTTAAACTGCTGTCAGATGGTGTTATTATTAACGTCCGTGTTCGTCCGGTACATTTTAGTGATGTGAGATAAAGTATGTGTTGTGGCTAAACCTATTTTCAGAGACTTAGCAGCACCTGAACTATTGAAAAAGTGTATTCACGGAAAAACTCAAAACCCCAATGAAAGTGTAAATAGTGTTATATGGTCGAGAATCCCCAAGACTGTATTTGTTGGAATAGAAACACTTCACTTTGGTGTGTATGATGATGTTGCGACTTTCAATGATGGCAACATTGTAAGGTGCAAGGTATTTAGAAATATGGGAATGAAGATAGGTTCTAACATGGTACGAGCGATGCTTGCTTTAGACAAGGAACGCCTTCGGGCTGCAGACAGGGCTGTAAAGAGTCTAGAAATACAAGCAAGAGTAAACAGGAGGAGGAACAAGAGGAAGCTCGAGGAGGAGTTTGCAGAGGATGAAGATAATCCACCCTATGGACCTGGAATGCACTAAAAAGTTAATCCAATCTTTGTTGCTCGATTCCCAAAACTTTTATTTTCTCATACTAACTACATGTTTTCTAAGGATCTTCCAAACATATTTGTTTCAAACTTTCAGTAAATGTTACACAGTACCTTCTGCATAATTTAACACAGCCTTTTTCCAAAAAACTGTATATTTTTGAATATATAAATAAAAAATTGCAGAAAAATGTTGTGAATTTTCATTACAATTAAAAAAGATTCATCTTTAATAACTGAACTAAAATTTTGTAAAATCCCTGTGTTAAGTTGTAGCCCATATTCCAATAAATAATCTGTAAAAAGTTCAACTTCCTACCTCAAATACTTTGTGAGGAAAGATGTAATTTATAAGCGTTATTTTAACATTGCAAGTATAGGGCGTTCCGGAGCCCCTTAAACGTGGGAGCATTTGTTTGAAAGAAGAAACAAAGACCACAGACTAAATGTTGTGTAGTACTTTTGGCTATTAGAGGCGTGAGAAGAAGCTGACACCGCAGTTGTATCGAAAGAATAAACGATGGTGCATTTCACAAGATGATTTAACTATAATGAGCTTCGTGAAAATGTTCATCAGAAACACACAGTTGTAACAGAAGTTCTGGGTGATCAGGACTACTATGTCTAAAGAGGCAACTATCTGCCTTTCAATGCAATATGAAATAAGTGGATAAAGGATGCATGCACCCGGGAAAAGGAAACCTTCTAGACAGTATCTACGACGCGAAGAGTGCATAAGCAAACATACACAAACAGAACTGATTCATTGCCTTCAATGAGTGCTACTTTGCAGCGAATATGGACTAAATGGAAAAACACACACACACACACACACACACACACACACACACACACACACACACACACCTACGGAATCACCATTGTGATGAACGCTCTCTCCAATTAATTGGTAATTCCATTTTTGTACATGTCAGCTGTAACATAATTACGAAATTAATGAAAGAAGCATATTGAGATGTAGACATGACGTCATATGGCTTATGGTTACACAAGTTTTTATTTTGCTACTGCGTTTTTGGCATTACGCTACTGTCCGGTATAAACGCTGGTGCCATGTCACGACACAGACATAAACTGTAAGAACCTGCACTCCTGATGGGTTGTGTCCACTTAGCAGCAATAGAATGAACAGCTGACTTAAGTAACATAATATCTTCAGTCGTGTTATTTCTCATGAATATTTAAACGCTTGTGAATATAAATCAAAATACAGATGAAATTTTTGTTGGTAAGGAAAGAGGCATTTGTTACAAAAGTGGCCAGGTAAAATAGCTCCAAAACCTCAGGAAATTGTGCAAAGTGGTTTCATACGGAACACGTGAGAACGTTGTACGATTTGAACATGACGCATCAAAAAAACAAAAATAAAAGTTGAAGCACAAAGACGTTCTAATATGCGTCCTACGTTTGAGGATGTAAAATTTCGAAGCCTAGAAAAGTCTAGTTTTAGTGCTACTCCAATGGTAGAGGCGACATACTCAACAAACATGCACAAACACGGTATTACATATATACAGGGTGTTCAGAAACAGTCTGAAAAGTTTGTATGGCTGTTGTATTATCAGTTGTATTCAGAAATAACTGTTACGAAAAAAAAATCGAGACTTTCCGCCGTTTGCGAGTTAATTGGCATTGAAGTTAGCCAACCAGGCCGTTGTGCGCGCAAATTCAAGCGGACCGCCAGAGACCGTCACCATACGCGTTCTTCGTTTGGCTTACAAAAACCGAAAAAAACAATATAAAACTAGGACATGGGACGGCAGGGAGGATGAATCCGAGCCAAAGGCTAAGCAGTCTCTTGCGCTATCATCTACGCTATGACAACTGATACATATCGTATCTGGCTGGTCACATGAATTTTCGCGCACAACGACCTTTTTGGCTAACTTCAGTGCTAATTAATTCTGAGGCGACACAAAATTTTGATTTGTTTTTTAGCTGCTATTTCTCAACACAACCGACCTTGCAACACCTTCAAAAACTTTTCAGACTGTTTCTGGCCAACCTGCAAAAAATCAGAGACTAGAAGCAGGAACGTATAAAATTAACGAAGTTGACCTCAAATGGCTCTGAGCACTATGGGACGTAACACCTATGGTCATCAGTCAGTTGACCTCAGTGAAGGTTTTGGAAAGTTCGTAGTTGCGGAATTTAGTTTCCTCAATCGGCTGAATGTATTAGTGTAAATATATTTCAGACTTTACTACCGAATCGAACTTTTTGCTGTTTCCTGTGGCGTGGAGTATAAAGAGAAATTTGTCAGTTTCGTGTACTGTGTGACCTGTTCCTCATTCCTGCTGCTATGGATAAACTGTTTACGTCTCTAAAGCGTCATGATGTTCCACAAAGTATTTCATAAAATTATAGTGCCGGCCTTTAAAACCGTGAAACCCTAAAGGTGGTATGCAACAAACCCCATGTCGGCTTTGATATAAAAGTTATTAGCATTTCAGTGCAACTTCAGAAAGTAGGTATGTGTAACAATATCTATATTCTTTACCTAAAGAAAGATTAGGCACCGGGCTTATAATATTTCTGGTTTTGAAACCATCATATGCAGCTACTCTAAGCGCTTCTCAGGGTAGTTGAGAAAGCAGCAGTGAGAAGATGACTTAACGTGGTGTGAGGTACCAGTGACAGATGGTTTATTCGGTACGGGTATCGTGAGAAAGACAGTCTAAATTGTGTACCTTCTCCACGATTGGCTGTTGCGTTCGGTAGTTGCGCGCCAAAATGATAATCTTCTCTTATTAATATTAGAAAAACTAAATAGCGTATTTACTTGCATTTCATATTAAAGCATCTCTCAATAGCGTGCTATAATTCCATTATTTCACAAGTATTAATAACCAGCAGGATAATAAACAACTGCTAAACGAAAAGGCAGTCGAAGCACTTCGGTCTTCTTCGGATCGCTCCTTGCTTGGATAGCGTGCGAAGTGGTTCTGCTGTAAGAACAGAGCCTGTTCAGTAGAGTTGGGCAACACGATTCTTTTTCCCGATTCGATTCCTACGATTCAATCTCACATTGCGAATCGATTCCTACGATTCGTTCACGATTCTTTCACGATTCATTCTAGTCTGCAATGGCACGATTCTTACGGAATGCAAAAAGTTCTACATCTTACTCACAGATGGCAGGACATGTCTGAAATTGTCAATGGGGTTAGAATCGAACTGTGTCATGACGAGATATGCCAGAAATAGTTTATTTATAAGTAAAGATGCATATGACGTTACAAGTGTGATTCTCGATTTATACGTGTAATGCCTTAATTGATGAAAGGAAACCATGTCTAACCTAAAACATATCTAGGATGATTGTTACTATTGGATGTACGGTAAGTCCAACGTGTTCGTATTCGGATAATGTTATACCGCCATCTCACAAAATTTTGATACACCTCTACTGTAACATCCAATAGTAACAAAGATTTACGAAATTGTGATATAAAATATTTATTGTGTAAAATCGAGTTTTTCAGGAAACACGCCAATATAGATAAACTTAAGAAACAAAATCCGTATCTAAATATAAAATTTCATCCAAACTGTTAAAGCCGTTCCCAAGAAACACGAAATTCGCGTTTTTGTTTAAAAAACTCATTTGTAAAATTGCATGCTGTAAGGAAAGACACCTATATACAGATAAACATGAAAACCAAAACCTTAACTACATTCAATACATACTAACAAAGTTTTACTAGATGGCGTGATGTGAAACAGCGTTTTTATGATATAAAATTGCGTTTTTGCGAATGGAACTATGTAGGATATATATATTGTAAAATTGACTTTTTACGAAAGAATGGAACTATGTAGGCGAACTCAAAAAGCAAAAATACAAAATTTCATCCAAATCGTTAGGGCTGTTTTCGAGATACGCGAAATATAATACATAATCCAAGTGCTATTGCTTGTGTGTAAAGAAGGTGTGTGTGTTTTGCATTGCATCTGCAACAAATAAGAGGTACGTATTTATTCATCATACTTGGATTTCTTGATTTTAATTGTGTGTATTGCGAGCTGTGTACTCGCTGTATATCGTTTCTGTCATCACTGGTTCGTGTATTACTCGCGCAAACTAAGCTGACGTTGGCGCGGTGGCTGATGATAGCGACAGTAAATGGGAAATGCCTTTACGCTCGTTCCCGTCAGCCACCGACAAGTGTCACCTTGGTTTGTTCGTTCCGAGCTTCCTCTGTTCACACGCATCCTCCACTTGACTGCCATCTGGCGGTCGTAATCATTCGGCACGACACGGCATGATTCGGAAGTTCCCTTCGAAGCATAGAGTACCAAGAATCGATGAATCGTTGGAACTTGGAATCTTCACGACTCGGAAACATGGAATCGTTCTTACGATTCTTTTGAACGACGATTCGTCCGTATGACGATTCGATTCTTACGATTCTTTATTTAGAGTCGTTCAAATGAACGACTCATTCACGAATCGCCACAACTCTACTGTTCAGTAGTCTCGGAGGACAGGCATGTTTTCTACTGTGGTCGGTGTCAGTTAAGACTTTATTAGCAATTTCTCGTTATGTGGACATGTAATTGAAAAAAATTGATGTAGTTACGCAGATACGCGCTTGATTGTTTTGTTTTTATGTAAGTCTGAAGATTGGAGATTATTTGTGACTCACAAAGTGGAATTTAATTGTTCAGTTTCTCGTATTCTGCCTTCCCGCGTAAACAAACTAATTAGAAATTTAAGTATTTCTAAAATATCAGGTCGTCGCTAAGAGTTTATTACAGCCTCAAGGTAACTGATTCACGACCAACATGCTGTTTCCTGCGCAGGGAACAACAACTACAGGTTGGTGAACATTAATCAGAACTTATGCATTACACTCAGAGCGGTGGAAACAAATAAGCACCTCGCGTGTACTGCAATTTTAGTACAGCGACACATCATCTGTCATAACACGGAGGAGGCGCTCCCCAATTCCCTCTCTATTTCTACTTGCCATAGGCTTCGCATTTGTCTAATTGTCTATGAGGAGATCGTATTACATCTCGCGTAGGAAAGGGGAACGACTACCAAGACTTGTCAGAATTCAACAGCGGAATGATCGAAGCCTTCGAGTTAGCATCCGTGATACTGTTACGCACGTCTTTTCGGATCCCCGACTGTCATGTGAATATAAATTTGTGGGTTCACCATGACCGTACTCGTTGCCATGAAGGATCTCAAGAGACCTAGGCAACTAGAGCCCGAGAATACTGATTTATTATTGGGACTGCCGTGCGTGATTGCACAACCACGTCACGTGGGCCTGTCTTGAGTCAGGCAATGAACTTGTTTGTAACAGGGCTAGTATCCAGAAGGACAGTGTGACTGAGCACCATCCCTGCTGCTTCCTTTGACGTGGCAGCGGAGAATCGCACCGACAGTGATGCGCCCAGCGATAACTTTGGACACAGCAGTAGCACAGTGTCACCTTTTCGGACGAGCCCACCTTCTGTGCAGCGTCGTAATGGGCGTATCCGTGTGTGGAGGCTCCGAGAAGAGGAAGTATCTTATTTTTGCATTCATGTTCCCCCAAGTATGCTAGAGATTACATTATTTATTCTTCCTACTATACTTAAGAAGCACAGTGAGTAAATTTTCGTTATTTACTATACTTGTGTTGAAACTTTAAGGGGTAGCTGTGTACGAGGTCTGTTCAGTAAATTCCGGACCTTTGTCCAAAAAATTTATCTACGCTTATCTTTTTCTTATTGTGCACGCTCTCCTCCGAAATGCTCTCCTTCACAATTGATACTCCGCTCCTAACGCCGTTTCCACTTCTGGAAGCAGTCTTCGTACGCATCCTGCTGGATCGGGCGAAGTGCCGTCTGCGCATTTTCTTTTATCTTGTCCATCGTTGCAAATCTTCGTCCTTTCAACAGGGTTTTCATATTTGGAAGAAAAAGTCGGCAGGGGCCAGGTCTGGAGACTGTGGAGGATGAGGGAGCACAGTGATTCGTTTTTTGTTCAACAGTCACGTACCAATAGGGATAAATGTGTGGGTGCGTTATCGTGATGCAAGAGCCATGAATTATCTCGCCACATTTCAGGCAATTCCCTTCTCACATTTTCTCTCAAGCTTCGCAACGCTTTCCGATAGTACCATCGATTAATACTTCCTCCCTGTGGCACGAATTCATGATGAACTAATCCTTCAAAGACAAATAAAACTATCAGCATGGCTTTGACATTTGACCTGACCTGACTTGACTAGTTTTTTTTTTTTTTTTTTTTTGATCTTGGAGAATTTTCCCCGCCATACTGTGAAGGTTGATCCTGGGTCTCAACATCATAACCGTAAACTCACGTCTCTCACCAGTTACGATTCTAAATGGTTCAAATGGCTCTGAGCACTACGGGACTTAACATCTGAGGTCATCAGTCCCCTAGAACTTAGAACTACTTAAACCTAACTAACCTAAGGACATTACACACATCCATGCCCGAGGCAGGATTTGAACCTGCGACCGTAGTAGTCACGCGGTTCCGGACTGAAGCGCCTAGAACCGCTCGGGCATCGCGGCCTGCGTTACGGGGCAATTAGGAACATCTCGATCTCATTTGCGCGTTCCAAAAGCTCTCGTGAGGCTTGGACGAACATGGCGACAACACGATGCATTCCAAGATGCCGTGTCAATATTTCATGACATGATCCAACTAAAACGTTACCTTCTTCTGCAATCTCTCGGACAGTCAAGTCTTCGATTGGCATGCACAGTTTCGATGATGATGTTAACATGAGCGTCGTCGGCAGACGCTGAAGGATTCTTACCATTTTTAAACCGTGTTAACCATTCATGACACCGTCTAAGGCTTAAGCACTCATCACCGTAGGCTTCTCGCACCAAATTACGTGACTCTGTGGAAGTTCTCTTGAGTTTCACGCAAAATTCAATGCAGACGCGTTGCTCTGCCATCTCGACATTTGCGAACTGTGCGACACAACATTCTACTCAGTACAGCACTGAACGATGACTAACAAATATACAACAATGAAACTTCTGCCAGTTACACATTAAACACAGGTGTGTGCAGGGATGCCAACCGAATTTCGCTCCATCACACCATTGGGGAGAAATTACGAGTGTTCTGGAATTCGATGAACAGACCTCGTACTTCCAGGATGGCCTTTATAGTCTCTCAGAAGTCGTCAGGAAGACGAGACTTTAGTGCCTTTTGTAGAGATGACCCTCTGGAAATAATTAGTCCGGGCCATGGTGACAGTGCCAGCTCTGTAGGCCACTGCAGGCCTTTTAAAAAATCACAACGCGTATAGCGGAAACGTGACGTGGGTCGGTATTAGGGTCCGTATGGAAGTAATCGATTAGTGCGCGCTGTTCTGGGGCGCTGATCTTCACGCCTCCAACTGCGGGACGCGCCCCCGCGCAGACAATGGTTGCTCAATAGCGGCCACTGGGGAGGCCGGAGGCGACAATATAGTCGTTGGCGTGTAGCGAGATGCTATCGCGTAGGGGGCGGGGGCGGCCGCCTGCCGCTCCGGTGACACGTGAATAAGTAGCGGCGTGCTGTCTGGGGGATCTAAAAAAGGGACCAGCGCCTGGCGCCGCGGGAAATACATTACCCCCGGCTCTCCTCCGGGACAAGTGTAAAAGCAGGCAGCTCTCTGCTGTCTCGCCCCACACCTTCGCCACTATGGAAAGCAGAAAACTGACATTTACAGTGGTTTTCTAGATGTGTTAAACGTCTCGATGCTAGATGGCAGACGCTCTACTTGCTCTATCAGAACCCATTGTATGCTGATGTGACAATCAAGCTGAACATGGTGTTAACGCGGTTCTCCATGACGTTCAGAGAGCTCTGTGACAAACAACCTGAACAAATATTTCCGCAGGACCTTATCTGTGGAGGTGTCAGGAGTAACAGTTCGTGGACTCAGTGGAGCGACAGATACTAATTACCTCTAGGATAGTAATATGCATAAATTATTGTTAATGTTTTACTGTAGCAAAGAGTTCGAGATATTTAAAGAAACATGTGTTGTTACGGCTGTGAAGGGCAAAGTAATCTTCGGGGCGTGGGGTGAGGAAACTGAAAGGAGATGGCACGGGGGAGGGGAGGAGCAGGGCAGGTGGAAGGGGGGGGGGGAGAGGAAGAAGAGAGAGGGAAAGGGATAGGAGAGGGCCGGCCGTCGTGGCCGAGCGGTTCTAGGCCCTACAGTCTAGAGCCGCGCGACCGCTACGGTCGCAGGTTCGAACCCTGCCTCGGGCAAGGATGTGTGTGATGTCCTTAGGTTAGTCAGGTTTAAGTAGTTCTAAGTTCTAGGGGACTGATGACCTCAGATGTTAAGTCCCATAGTGCTCAGAGCCATTTGAACCATTACTAAAGAGCTAAATTCTTAAATACAAAGAAGTCACTAGCAGATACTGCTTCTTTTGATGTAAGCAAGACGACAGGTCACGTTCTTCCAGTATTAGGTGCACAGTCATCTGAGAAACTCCGTCCGAAATGGGCTAGTGTTATCCCCAACAGACTGCCGTGTCATCGGTAGTCGATAGACTTCACTTGATGTGAATATGAAGGAGCTGTCAGCACACCGCTCTCCTGGCCTTTGTCAGTTTCCGTGGCCGGACAATCATCTAAGAGCAATGCAGAAATCTGCTTTGTATCCTCAAAAGGTTGCGCAAGACCATGTGTAGCCATATGTGGAGTATGCAAATACATAACATATTGATGAAACTCTGCTCTACATCCTCAAAGGCTTCTGAACGACAAAAGCCATGTGTAGAGAATGTAAATACGTAACATACTGAGGGCGGTGGACAGAGTAATGTAATGCTTGTTCCTTTTTGGCTGAAATGACAGTACCAGTATGTATGTTTTTGGTAGTGATTACCTCGACAAGTACGTCTGCGCTTTTCGTCGGTGTTATGTATCCTGTCACCTAACTGCATAAGACACACTGTTGCGATTTGGCTGCCACAGCAATAACAATCAAAAATGTACTCCGCACCGCAGTTTGAAATGCCTAACCCCGAGTGAAGCGGGACCGCATTGTAATCTTCTATCCACCACACCACAAGTGCATACATGTGTGGTTCCTCTTGTCTCTAACAACTTTGACGTCGATGGGATCTTAACTGTGTGTAAATTTGGGGAAGGGGATAAAACGAGATAACGAGATGGTACTATTTTCACCCTAATGAATTCTTTCAGGTGTCAGCGGACATCATATGTTCTCTTAAGGCGACATTACGCTGTGAAAAAATGAGTGACGAACTGGACTACAGATGGTGCACGTGGCGTCTGATCATACCACAAGACACGCCAAGTCATAGAAGCGCTAGCTTGACTAATGGGCGGTTTGCGTGTAAGGTACAGCAGTCAGAAACGACCTTGAAAATCTTTCACTCTCCAGTGCGTCTTCTACCAAGGGCTTTAGTGTTGAAAGTGTAACCTGTGAGACCAGTGACTGGATGTTTAGGATCATGATGGTACACACATGTGATAGTACACATTGTTACTGCACGAGTCATCGTTGAGATCCATTTGCATTTGCTGTCCTTCCGCGGAAGTTAACAGTCGGCACCTCAACAGGATCGAAATTCACCCATTTTAGACACTTTCCCCACTGATGTACGCTTTGTGCACGATTACAACAGCTTTTTCAGGATTTAAGTGAGACTAAAGTGCTGCACAACGCTTGTAGTTGTCCGAAGTGTCTTCCGACAATTTAAGAGAGACTTCATCGAATTCTCCATAAATTGGAGTTTATAGTAAAGTGCTACAGTAAATGAAGTGAAGGAACAAACTTTTTATCACAACCACCCTGCGCTTGTGTAACACCAGGTTCTGAGGGCGTATCGCACAGGAACCGCTGCAGCGACAAATGGCACGTAAACCTACTCTGGGGGAAGACAGATGAGAGAGATTCTGGTGAAGAGCAGCGTCGAGCACTCAGGGGGAAGTATCAGTTTTTCTGAAGCGACACGTCCTCCTCCGCCACTTTTCATTGTATGTTGGTACTGACTACCTGTGGCAGATAAAAGGGATACAAAATTGCGTTACTAGACTTTGCAGAATTTCTTGTCCGTACTCGACATTCACTTACACTTAGCCACTGGTTTTATAAAATATCGTTTTCGAACTAACATAATAATCGACACTCAAATGTATAAATCTGATTCTATGGTTACCTGTATTCATCACAAATAACAGAGAGATTATCACCAGTAAGCTTTGGTTATACTTATAATATCTAAGTTTTTGATTCAGACATGAACGCAGCGCAAAAAATACTTCATCGATGCTCCCATAATTTATCCACAGCATGGCATCGTCGTGATATCTCATAATTAGTCAACAAGACCGGCGATTAGTAATTCTCACAGGACGTCCTAGAAAAGGAAATGATATGATATGTTGATACTCGTGCGTTACACTGTGCACGTGTGTTTCTGAGAGAGAATAACACGAGAAAGTAGGGTGGGGGCTTTATTTGCCCATATCCGCAGCTGACTGGGGTCTACACACGTACGCTGGATTAACTGTAACGTAAGTCATGCTTCGGAACACTTAACAGGACTTTATTAGCACCCGCTGTGTGAAATGTGAAGTCCTCATGACGTCGAGTTCCTCTACGAAGTCGTAAGTCCCTAAATCGTTGTTTGCAGTTCAATACGACCATTTCTATCACAGCGCGATAGTGTTCAGAAGGATCTTTCCCGCCGTGTTGTTTCATTCATTGTTTTTTCACGTTAAGTTCAGGAACGCTGGCTAGTTCTTCAACAATAGAGCAATTTGTAGAAGTAATCACGTATGACTAAACCATGATCTTTCATACTGGCTTTGATTTACGGACTGAGCGTTGAAGAACCTTAACTCGCATTCGGGAGAAGCAGTGTCAAAATCCACTTGTTACCATCCAGATATAACTATTTCTTTGTTTCCCTAAATTGGGCACTGTCCAGGCACATTAATGCGACCATCTGTCAAAAGAATGCACAACCACTTTCTGCAGGGCTGAACGGTGCGAGACGCCCAAGAAGAGTGTCAATGAGTTTCTAGATGGTATCGACAGGAATGTGGAGTCATGCTGATATCAGTGCCGTGGCCCGTTACGCTAAGTTTATCGGTTGAGAATCCATGGGGCGAGCAGACCGATCAAGGTACCAAAGGTTCTCGATTGTGTTTAAATCTGGCGAGTCTGGTGGCTAGGGGAGTTCGTCAAACTCATCCTGGTGTTCGAACCACGCACGTACGTTGCGAACTGTGTGACACGTTGAATTGTCCTGCTGGTAGAGGCCATCGTGCCGAAAAAATAAAAATTGTATGTAGCGGTAGACATGGTTCCCAAGGACAGATGTATACTTGTGCTGATCCACTGTGCCTTCCAGAACGACGTGATCACCCAGGCTGTTGTTGTTGTGGTCTTCAGTCCTGAGACTGGTTTGATGTAGCTCTCCAAGCTACTCTATCCTGTGCAAGATTCTTCATCTCCCAGTACCTACTGCAACCTACATCCTTCTGAATCTGTTTAGTGTATTCATCTCTTGGTCTCCCTCTACTATTTTTTCCCTCCACGCTGCCCTCCAATACTAAATTGGTGATCCCTTGATGCCTCAGAATATTCCCTACCAATCGATCCCTTCTTCTCGTCAAGTTGTGCCACAAATTTCTCTTCTCCCCAATTCTATTCAGTACCTCCTGATTAGTTATGTGATCTACCCATCTAATCTTTAGCATCCTCCTGTAGCACCACATTTCGAAAGCTTCTATTCTCTTCTTGTCCAAACTAGTTATCGTCCACGTTTCACTTCCATACATGGCTACACTCCATACAAATACTATATGCTCTCTACTTCGACCAACATTAGTTATTTTGTTCCCCAAACAGCAAACCTGATTTACTACTTTAAGTGTCTCATTTCCTAATGTGATACCCTCAGCATCACCCGATTTAATTCGACTACATTCCATTATCCTCGTTTTGCTTTTGTTCATGTTCATCTTATATCCTCCTTTCAAAACACTGTCCATTCCGTTCAGCTGTTCTTTCAATGCCACTAAAATATTCCGCAGAACTTAACCCTCTCTCCTCTGGCCTGGACCCTTCGGACGATTGTTGCAGGGTGTTTATTTTCAGATGTGACACGCCGTAGAAGCCAAAGCCAATTGTCTGATGGAGAATAACACGTGATTCATCTGAACAGGCTACCTGTCGCCACTCAGTGGACGTCCACCTGCCGAAATGGAGTACAGATTCTAGCCTTCGTCGCCCATGAACAGCAGTCAAAATGGGTGGATCAACACAGCGCCCACATGCAGCGAAGTTCGCTGAGCGGAGACACTGTCGTTAGTCGTTTGGTTCAACTGGGCGGTCAACAGCCCAATAGTGGCACATCTTTTTGCCTGTACACGTAGTGTACCACAGTTGCCTCGGCGCCATTTTGCCATGCGCAGTATACGTTAATCGAGGCGGAAAGTGAACAGTTTACAGAGTAGGCCGTTTCAGAAATGCTTCCACCCTTCAGATATCAGATGAATCGCTCTGTTTGCGCATTAAGAGAACGACTGCATTGTTCTCCGCGTCCCTCAAACACGTATTATATGCCCTCCAGTGTTAATGCTGCCACCTGTCGTCCTGGAGTGGTTGTTGTACGTTGACGTCGAACGTAGGCGGTGATCACAGTTATGTGACTGGATCGTGTATGAAGTGAATGATAGGATGGTTCTACATCTACATCTATACTCCGCAAGCCACCAAACGGTGTGTGGTGGAGGGCACTTTACGTGCCACTATCATTACCTCCTTTTCCTGTTCCAGTCGCGTATGGTTCGCGGGAAGAACGACTGCCGGAAAGCCTCCATGCGCGCTCGAATCTCTCTAATTTAAAATTCGTGATCTCCTCGGGAGGTATAAGTAGGGGGAAGCAATATATTCGATACGTCATCCAGAAACGCACCCTCTCGAAACCTGGACAGCAAACTACACCGCGATGCACAGCGCCTCTCTTGCAGAGTGTGCCACTTGAGTTTGCTAAACATCTCCGTAACGCTATCACGCTTACCAAATATCCCTGTGACGAAACGCGCCGCTCTTATTTGGATCTTCTCTATCTCCTCTGTCAACCCGACCTGGCACGGATCCCACACTGATGAGCAATACTCAAGCATAGGTCGAACAAGTGTTTTGTAAGCCACCTCCTTTGTTGATGGACTACATTTTCTAAGGACTCTCCCAATGAATCTCAACCTGGTACCCGCCTTACCAACAATTAATTTTATATGATCACTCCACTTCAAATCGTTCCGCACGCATACTCTCTGATATTTTACAGAAGTAACTGCTACCAGTGTTTGTTCCGCTATCATATAATCATACAATAAAGGATCCTTCTTTCTATGTCTTCGCAATACATTACATTTGTCTATGTTAAGGGTCAGTTGCCACTCCCTGTACCAAGTGCCTACCCGCTGCAGATCTTCCTGCATTTCGCTGCAATTTTCTAATGCTGCAACTTCGTTGTATACTACAGCATCATCCGCGAATAGCCGCATGGAACTTCCGACACTATCTACTAGGTCATTTATATATATTGTGAAAAGCAGTGGTCCCGTAACACTCCCCTGTGGCACGCCAGAGGTTACTTTAACGTCTGTAGACGTCTCTCCATTGAGAGCAACATTCTGTGTTCTGTTTGCTAAAAACTACTCTTCTGCTACAAAGACCTTCCCCAGCACGATGCTTTCCGAGCTCATGCTATACGTCCAGCGAAACAGCCGAAAGTTCAGTTTTCTTTAGTTAACAGGCACTATTTATGTTCATAAATATTTGAGCCGAGCTGGTTTTTTTTGTATCTAAATTCAGGACGTCACCTTACAGTGTGTGACGATGGGTAGTCTGTGTAACCCTGTCACCTTCCCCATTCCTGTTCCAGTCTTAAATGATGAGCAAGAACACCGATTGTTTCTAGAACTCCTTGCCAGATAGCACCCATCTGATCTAGCTTTATGGTCTTTTCACGAAATACAGGAAGGCTATTCTGAAACTAAGGCCGATCGCTCTCGAAATGGTATCCACTGTGCAATCAAAAGTGTTTTATTTGGAACAGTTTGCTAAACCTTTCCAACTACTTCTCTACAGTCACAGCTCCGACGCAGACCTCTGTCGAATACTCTCGTCACTGTGCTTTCCCCCAGTTCTCTATGCAGGTCTGCAGCTCGTTGTCTGTGCCAAATTGTTGTCCTCAGTGCCATCGGCTCATGTGAGCAGAGACGAACATCAGAGGAAGCCAAGTCCGAGCTGTATCGTCGGCGATCGAACACTTCCCATCGAAAACGCTGCAGGAGCATCTTCATCTTCATTGCCTCTGCAGTGTGCGGCTGAGAATTTTCGCGAAGAAGGATTTGCGTGGTTGCACGAAATCAGGCGAAATCTCGCAGCGGGCACCGATACCTTGCGGGAGAGACTTATTCTGAGCATCTTTACGTGCTCACGATGTGCTCAGAACTGAAAAGAGTGACGTGACGGGGTCGACAGGCATACTAAAGACACTGTCCGACACACCTATGCGAAGTTTCGTCGAATTTTTACTGTGGTTTCCATTTCGCGACATGTCGGATCTTCCTTTCGGAATAGCCCTCGTACGTAGGAGGAAGTAAATATAATGTTAGCTCTTCTAGGAACGTATACCCTCTGAATGTTTTAGAGAAACGCACAACTTCTCTCCTGTAGCATCTGCCACACTTTCGTACATACTAAACAAACCTGTTCTTCTTTGTATCGTCGTCCGCAGCTAGTGGTCGTGCGGTAGCGTTCTCGCTTCCCGCGCCCGGGTTCGATTCCCGGCGGGGTCAGGGATTTTCTCTGCCTCGTGATGACTGGTTGTTGTGTGATGTCCTTAGGTTAGTTAGGTTTAAGTAGTTCTAAGTTCTAGGGGACTGATGACCATATATGTTAAGTCCCATAGTGCTCAGAGCCATTTGAACCATTTTTTTTCTTTGTATCGTCCCTCTTCCCTCTATCGATCCTCTGCTATAAGGGTCCCAGACGGGCGAACAATAGTCAAATTTCCTTCGAACGAAGGCTTCGTCTGCTACTTACTACATAGGTGGATTACGCTTCTTGAGGATTCACGTAATGGATATCAGTCTGGAGTTGCCTTTCCTCTTTTTTTTTGTATGGGATCAGTCCACTTTAAATCGCTTCGTGCTCATACTCCCATACTTTTCAAAAAATGGTTCAAATGGCTGTAAGCACTATGGGACTTAACATCTGAGGTCATCAGTCCCCTATACTTAGAACTACTTAAACCTAACTAACCTAAGAACGTCACACACATCCATGCTCGAGGCATGATTCGAACCTGCAACTGTAGTAGGTGTGCTGTACCGGACTGAAGCGCCTAGAACGGCTCGGCCACAGCGGCCAGCCCCATATTTTTAATTAACTTGACTGCTACCAGTGACTACTTGGCCATTGCACAGTCGCTTACCAGTAAAGCTAATTGTGAATATCACCCATTGCGTGGCATAACTCTCCTACTTAGCTGGGATCTCGAGAGCCCATTGAACGACGTTTCTTGTTAAATGAGGTAACCGAAAATGATACTATTCCATCCTCAACAATGCCCTCGGTGAACTCCCTTCGTGCGTAACTTTGCTCCAGAGAAGTGGCGTGCAGCACACCACACAGGTGTCCCTCATACAAGTACGGGGGACTCGATATAGAGGGAATCGACGAGACGGCAGATGGCCCAGGTGCTTGCGTCACGGCGCGGGCAGGCTAGGCTAGGCTCGGTGCTTGCGCAAGGATCGCGCTAAGCTGCATAACGGTTCGCGCGGTCGTCGCCACCGGCCAGGTCAACGATGTCCGGCATGCAGATAACCCGCACCTCGCAGCTTTCTGCTCGTAGGATGGGTGCAGTCATGCAGCCAGAGGAGGCCTCAGCGACAATCGCTCCAGCGCTCAAGCCTTGCTCTGTAATTTTTACAGCTATTACTTCCAACCGTCACGATCCTTGGAGTCAATCACACAGACAACGCTCTAGCTCTTTCTGAAATATGTAATAATTCCAGAAAGACATTCTTTTTCAACACTTCAGACGTACATTTTTATTTTGTCTTCATGACGAAAGTGTGTGCCACAAAGCTAAACGACAAAGGAGTGGGAATGAAAAAGAACTATTAAAAAACGGAGAATAGCGAACTATCCGAATCCGAAGGAGAAACTGAAAGCATTTGAAATAAAGTGCTATCGAAAAATTATCAAATTTCAGTGAACAGATAAAGTACGAAATGAAGCGTAGAAAACTTTGTATTGTGGACATCCACAGCTGTAGAGTTGCACCATGGTGAAGCAGACCGCTTTAGCTGTATGATAATTATTTATGATCCAACTAGTTTCATGGCGTTAGAGCCAAATCTTCAGGGATACATGTTAATTTCATAAT
The DNA here is from genome assembly GCF_023864275.1 of Schistocerca cancellata. Taxonomy (NCBI): domain Eukaryota; kingdom Metazoa; phylum Arthropoda; class Insecta; order Orthoptera; family Acrididae; genus Schistocerca; species Schistocerca cancellata. Next base: position 436,377,085 of record NC_064631.1, on the reverse strand, counting down.
TTAGTTTCAAGCGGTTATTAATAGACTAGGCAACCTCCTCTGTCCAATTGTAATAATGATGTTCAACCGTCCAAGTGGTCGGCAGTCACGTTAAAATATGGCAGAATGATATTCCCTGAAATCTGCCGTATTTTAATGTGACTACCGACAGCTTGGGCCATTCAACACTTTTACTACAATTGGACAGAGAATGCTTGGTCGACTACTGGTTATCGCTTGAAACTAAATTATGAAATAAATAGGTATTGAAAGTGTGGCTCTTATTCCATGAAACTTATTGTATCATAAACAAATATTTATCATACAGCTGAAACGGCCTTTCTCATCATCACGTAATGGAGTGTTGAAAAGCACAAGTGAAGTAAGAAGTAGATAGATGTACGGCCCTGCCAAAATGAGGGATATGTTAGTAGCACATTCAGGAATAGCTGACTCGGAAGGAGCAGTAGAAGAGGAAAAATAATAGGGACAGAACAAGGCCAGAATATGCTGATCGTTTATACGGGCTGCATTGTGTAGTAATAACGTGGGGATTAAAAGGGTTGGCAGAATGCAGGAAAACGCGGAGGGGGACAGCATCAAGCCAGTCGCAAGATTTGTAATTTAAGTATAAACCAGATAAATAAAAAGTAGTAGATGGAATGTGGAAGTAGAATAAATTTAATTAGTTGGGAAGAATCGTTAAGTACGAGACAAAAGAGAATTCTTTCATTAATTTACAAAGAGGAGCTAGTACTGGTAAAGCCTTCAGTTGTTTCAGGAAAATTTATCACAGTGTAGTCCTAGCGCATTTGTCATTGCTATATAAAGTATGAATGGAAACTGCAGGTGGAGATATAATTCTGACATCGAACGTCTGTAAGATGGTGCAATGAGTTTTGGGATAGAAGCAAGAATAACAAACAGTATTGTGATACTTTTGAACTACTTATAATTGTATACACATTTCGTGCAAGGTCCAACCTTGTACAGCCATCGTTGCAACAAACTCAATTCATATGGAAAGGAAATGGCAAAGAAGACTCTAGTGTGAGCGGTTATTGAACACTGCCCCAACATTTTGGAGTCATTAAGTGGGAACGACAGCAGATTTCGTATGAATTCAGAGACGCGCATCTGCGATCGTAACACGCCGAATGTAACATATGCCCGTGAAAGCTAAATTACGAATCTTTTAAAAATGGAGACTTGTTCTCGTGAAACACTGTTTGGTAAGATTAGATAATCAGTCTTTGAGGATGACTATGCGACAACTCCCCTGCTACCATCGCATAAATCGCTTAGGGACTATGCGCGTACCGGCGAAATAGACAGACACAATTCCGTTGGTCAGTACGCAAATCTGGTAAGTCGTTAAGGCATATTGAAAACATCGGATGTCTTACTATGCGTCATTTGGGGTATAACCGATTTTTGTTTTTAATGCAGCTGTATTAGTAAAATATACATCGTGACAGTCGCATCCCTGTGAAGGTACTCAGTATGAGCGTATCCGTTTTTTGGCGATGTGGTTCTGTATAGAATGTCTTCCTGAAATGTGTTGTTGTGGGTCTTCGCGCATGGTAACCATGCGGTCTGGGGCGCCTAGCCACAGTTCGCGCGGCTCCCCCCCGTCAGAGGTTCGAGTCCTCCCTTGGGCGTGCGTGTGCGTGCGCGCGCGTGTGTGTGTGTGTGTGTGTGTGTGTGTGTGTGTGTGTGTGTGTGTGTGTGTGTGTGTGTGTGTTTTGTCCTTAGTGTAAGTTAGTTTAGTTAGATTCAGTAGTGTGTAAGCCTAGGGACTGATGACCTCTGCAGTTTGGTCCCATGTAACTTACCACAAAGTTCCAATTTCTTCAGTCCTAGGACTGTTTTGATACAGCTCTTCATAACAGTCTGAAATGGCAAGCCTCTTCTCTCTGAATACCTACTGCAGCCTAAATCCTCTCGACGCCTTGGTCTCCCCCCACTATGTTTAGTGTTTAGCCTGACGATTCCTTGATGCACCCCAGGATGTGTACTGTCAACGGATCCCTTCATATCGTTAAGACTGACAACGTATTTTCTCCCCAGCTGGATTCGGTTTCACCTCATTAACTACGCGATCAACCCTTTCAATCTTCAGCATTCTCCTGTAGTACCACGTTTCAGAAACTCCTATTCTCCTCTTGTCTAAAGTGCTTATCGTTCTCGTTCCCCTTCCGTAGAAGGCTACACTCCAGATAAATTCTTTCAGAAAAAGACTTCTTAACATTTAAAATCATGTTCGATGTTAACAAATTTCACGTTTCTAGAAATTCTTTTCTTGCTGTTGGCAGGCTGCATTTTATATCCTCAATACTTCGGCCACCGTCAGTTCCTTTACCGTCCGAATTAAGAAACTCATGTACTATTTTTATTGTTATTTCCTAATTTAATTCCGCCACCATCACTTGATTTAGTTAAACTAAATTAAATTACATTTGTTTTGCTTTATTGTTGTTCATCTTACACCGTCTTTTCAATATACTATCAATTCCGTTCAACTGCTTTTGCAAGTACTTTTCCGTTTCTGACAGAATTATGGCGACTTTCTTCTTACACTTTAATTCATTTACTGACTTTCTCCTGCATTTCGTTTACTGCTTGTTCAATGTACATAGTGAGTAACAAGGGTACACGTTGCATCCCTGTCTCACCTCCTAATCAAATGCTGCTTATCTCTGTATTTTATTCTTGCTACATGCAAAACTATCATTATCGAAAACTGTCACTATATCCACAAGTGCTGGGAGAGATATCCGCACTAGTAAGACGCATTTCAATCAAAACATTTCTTCTAGTATTTGCTGAGTTTCTCCGGGCGAAGGACACTGGCCGGACGTTGTGGCCGAGCGGTTCTAGGCGCTTCAGTCCGGAACCGCGCTGCTGCTACGGTCGCAGGTTCGAATCTTGCCTCGAGCATGGATGTGTCTGATGTCCTTAGGTTAGTTAGGTTTAAGTAGTTCTAAGTGTAGGTGACTCTCAACCTCAGATGTTTTAAGTCCCATAGTGCTTAGAGCCATTTGAACCATTTCTGAAGGACACTGAAAATTTGCTGAGTCTGTATACACTGAAGCGCCCAAGAAACTGGTATATGCATGCGTATTGAAATACAGAGACATGTAAACAGGCAGAATACGGCGCTGCGGTCGGCATCGCAGTTGTTAGATCGGTTACTGCTGCTACAATAGCAGGTTATCAAGATTTCAGTGAGTTTGCATGTGGGCGTACGAACGATGGGAGACAGCATCTTCGAGATAGCGATTAAGTGAGGCTTTCCCCTACGTCCATTTGACGAGTGTTCCGTGAATATCAGGAATACATGAAACATCAAATCTCCGACATAGTTGAGGCCGGAAAAACATCTTAGAAGAGCAGGCCCAACGACGACTCAAGAGAATCATTCAAAGTGACAGAAGTCCAACCCTTCCGCAAGCCGGCCGTGGTGGCCGAGCGGTTATAGGCGCTTCAGCCCGGAACCGCGCTGCTTCTACGGTCGCAGGTTCGAATCCTGCCTCGGGCATGGATGTGGGTGATGTCCTTAGGTTAGTGAGGTTTAAGTAGTTCTAAGTTCTAGGGGACTGATGACCTAAGATGTTAAGTCCCATAGTGCTCAGAGCCATTTGAACCATTTTGAACCCTTCCGCAAATTGCTGCAGGATTTCAATGCTGGGCCATCAACAAGTGTCAGCGTGCGAAACATTCGACGAAACATAACCGATATGTGCTTTCGGAGCCGAAGCCGAACTCGTGTACCATTGATGACTGCACGACACAGGTTTACGCCTCGCTTGGATCCGTCAACACCGACATTGGACTGTTGATGACTTGAAACATGTTGCTTGGTCGGACGTGTCTCGTTTCAAATTGTATCGAGCGTATGGTCGTGCACGAGTATGGAGACAACCTCTTGAATCCATGGATCCTGCATATCAGCTGGTTGAGGCTCTGTAATGGTGTGGTGCATGTGCAGTTTGAGTGATATGGGACCCCTGACATCTAGATACGACTCGAACAGGTGACAGGTACGTAAGCATCCTGTCTGATCACCTGCATCCATTCATGTCTATTGTGCATTCAGACGGATTTGGGTAATTCCAAAAGGACAATGCGACACCCCACACGTCCAAAATTGCTCCAGAGATGCTCCAGAAACACTCTTCTGAGTTTAAACACTGCCGCTGGCCACGAATTTCCCAGAAACGGACATTATTGAGCATGTCTTTGATGCCTTGCGAAGTGCTGTTCAGAGGGGATCTCCACCCCCTGGCGCACTTACGGGTGGACAGACAGCCCTGCAGGATTCACAGTGTCAGTTCCCTCCAGCATTACTTCAATTTTAAGGACGAGAGTCACTGCATTGCAATGTGCGGTAACTTGGTAGTTTGAATCTGTCTGGGACTGTGTCCGGATGCCCGAAGCCGTTAAGACAGTCGTTCCCGAGAAGCGGGTTCGAGTCCCGTACGGCAAAAATTTTCAAGTTTTACCTTTGCATTATCACAATGCCCTATGCGCCTGGAAGTCACGAGGTTCCCCCATCCGTCCTTTTCCTTTCGGCCCGCATCCTCTATTTCATACAAAAATTCACCGTAAAGTGTGAGGAGAGCAGGGTAGACGCTGGGAGAGTGGGTAGCAGTGAAGAAGGCTTTGGTGTTGGGAGCTGGCGCAGCTGGTCGCAGGCAGCGCGGCGTGGCGCGGTGTGCGGTCGGCGGGGCGTCGGTGCGGCCGCTACTGAATATTTGAGCGTGCGGCCGGGTTTGTCGCCGGCTACAGCCGCGCCGACACCGGCGCCGTGTTCCGCCGCTGCTCCAGCCGGGCATCGATTCCACAGCCGACATTACCTCCGCTCGCCCACCGAGACACTGCATCTCTCTGCGTACAACTGTGTCTTATTCCAGAGCGGTGCCCAGAATTATTCCAGAGCGCTGCGTAGAAAAGAACGATCCAATGTAAAATGTTCTCGGTGAACTTGCTACATTAAAATTGGATAAAATCCTGTGCGTCATCAGGGGCTATGTCTGACAACGATGGCGCAGGTAGTCACCGAAACACGGGTATTTTATTCAATTTTAAAGCGACAAGCTTACCGAGAACTTTTTATCCAAGAACTCTGTCGCGAAATACTCCGTAGCCACAGAACTGTACACTGTCTGTATGCGGACACTCGCATGGAATGCGGGATCAACCATTAGATGTCGCGAGATGCGGACGCGTCAGTATAAAAGCAGGCTTGGGAGGGGGTGGGGGGGGGGGGGAGGTAGGGAGTAGTGTGTTATCAGTAGAGAAGCTGAAACAGCAGAATAGATCGCCCAGTAGAGCTCAGTTGCTTAGAACGTCAACTAGCCACTGGATGTCACTTGAGTATTATATCCATCAGGAACATTGCAACCATGCTAAACCTACCCAAGTTCGATTACGCGATAAGTCGCACAAATCTGAAGGCTGTAAATTGAACTAAATACTTAGGGATTACAGTTACAGATAACCTAAATTAGAACGATCACATAGATAATATTGCGGGTAGAGCAAACCAAAGACTGAGGTTCATTGGCAGAACACGTAGAAGGGGCAGCAGGTCTACCAAAGAGACTGCTTACACTCTGCTTGTCCGCCCTCTTCTGGAGTACTGCTGTGCGGTGTGGGATCGGCATCAGGTGGGACTGACGGATGGCATCGAAAAAGTACAAAGAAGGGCAGCTCGTTTTGTATTAGCGCGAAATAGGGGAGATAGTGTCACAGACATGATACGTCAATTGGAGTGGCAATCATTAAACCAAAGGCGTAAAGGCGTTTTTCGCTGCGACGGGATCTTCTCATGAAATTTCAATCACCAGCTTTCTCCGACGATTGCGAAAACATTCTATTGGCACCCACCTACATAGGGAGAAATGATCATCACGATAAAATAAGAGAAATCAGGGCTTGCACGGAAAAATTTAAGTGCTCGCTTTTCCCGCGTGCCGTTCGAGAGTGGAACGGTAGAGACACAGCATGAAGGAGGTTCATTGAACCCTCTGCCAGGCACTTTATTGTGAACAGCAGAGTAAGCATGTAGATGTAGAAGTCGACTGTTGGTGATATGGAAACGCGAAGGAATAACCAAAGTTAAACCAAGACCAGGCAAACATAATCTATTGACGGACAAGGACCGCCGAACATTACGACGGCGGTTATCGAAAGTCGTGTGAAATCAGTGGAAGGAATCACTCCTGAGTTCCAAAGTACTACCAGCAGACCAACAAGTACCATGACGTTGCGTAGGGAGTTAAAAAGCGCGCGGTACACTGATCAATCAGCTCCTCATATGCTACTCATTTCTGTAGTCAGTGCAAAGCGACTACAGTGCATAGCGACGGTTTGGATGATGCGAAGAGCGATGCCACAAGACTTTGGATGACTGGAAACGAGTGATTTGGAGTGACGAATCACGCTGTATTCTGTAGTAATCTGATGAAGCATCTAAGAATCCCTGGAGAACACTGCCTCTCGTCATGTGTAGTCCGACGGTGAAGTGTGATGTTACGTTACGGCTGTTTTTTTTTTTTTTTTTTTTTTTTTGTGGTTTTAGGGCGCACAACTTCAATGGTCATTAGCGCCCTGACTACTCTAAGAATGCACCGCGAGGCACAAGTTGACAACAACAACTAAAAGGGAAAACACGATAAAAGAGACTGACAGGCATAGGATTAAAAAACAACATCATCAAATGTCCTTAGCGAGGTTCGTCAAACTGATAAAACAAAGAACACGAGCAGCTGCTCGTGGGTCATCCGCTAAAATTGCATCGAAAGTATTAGGCAGTTTAAGATCGAGGCGCAGTTGGTTAAGATCTGGACAGGACATTAAAATGTGTCTAACCGTCAGCAAGTGCCCACATGGGCAGAACGGCGCAGGCGCAGCCGTCAGCAGATGGCGATGGCTGAACCGGCAGTGTCCAATTCGTAACCTTGCTAAAACGACCTCCTCCCGCCGAGAAGGGCGTGAGGAGGACGTCCAAGCCACAGGAAGAGGTTTTAAGGCCCGAAGCTTGTTGTCGGTAAGTGCAGCCCAATCGGCATGCCACAGCGACACAACGCGCCGACAAATGACCCTGCTAAAATCGGACGAAGGGACACAACAAGAAGCTGTCCGAGGCTGGAGGACCGCAGCCTTGGCCGCGGCATCTGCAGCTTCGTTCCGAGGGATACCGACATGGCCAGGAACCCACATAAAGCTAACCGGCGGACCGACGTCCACCAGCCGCTGAAGAGAGCGTTGGATCCGGTGTACGAAAGGGTGAACCGGGTACGGATCACTGAGGCTCTGGATGGCGCTCAGAGAATCTGAGCATATGACATAAGCAGAATGTCGGTGGCGGCAGATGTAAAGAACAGCCTGGTAGAGGGCAAAGAGCTCAGCTGTGAAGACCGAACAATGGTCATGGAGCCGGTATTTGAAACTTTGTGCCCTGACAATAAAGGAACACCCGACCCCGTCATTGGTCTTAGAGCCATCTGTATAAATGAAAGTCATGTTGATGAACTTCGAACGAAGTTCCAAAAAACGGGAGTGGTAGACCGAACCGGGGGTGACCTCTTTTGGGAGCGAGCTGAGGTCAAGGTGAACGCGGACCTGAGCCTGGAGCCAAGGTGGCGTGCGGCTCTCGCCCACTCGAAAGGTTGCAGGGAGTGAAAAATTAAGGTGTTGAAGGAGGCGACGAAAGCGAACTCCAGGGGGTAGCAGGGCAGAGACATACAACCCGTATTGAAGGTCAAGAGAGTCGTCAAAAAAGGAACGATAAGACGGATGGTCGGGCATTGACAGTAGCCGACAGGCATACCGACAAAGCAGTATATCGCGCCGGTAAGTGAGTGGCAATTCGCCAGCGTCAGCATGAAGACTCTCTACGGGACTGGTATAAAATGCTCCGATCGCAAGTCGTAAACCCCGATGTTGTATGGAGTTGAGGCGGCGTAAGATGGATGGCCGTGCAGAGGAGTATACGAAGCTCCCATAATCCAGCTTGGAGCGGACGATCGACCGATATAGACGAAGTAGGACGGTTCGATCCGCTCCCCACGACATACCACTGAGAACACGGAGGACATTCAAAGAACGGGTACAACGGGCGGCCAAATATGACACATGTGGAGACCAGCTAAGTTTCCTGTCAAATGTAAGGCCTAAAAATTTGGTTGTCTCCACGATTGGGAGAGCAACGGGACCGAGTCGTAAGGACGGTGGGAGAAACTCTTTGTAGCGCCAGAAGTTAATACAGACCGTCTTCTCGGCAGAAAAACGGAAGCCATTGGCGACACTCCAGGAGTAAAGACGGTCAAGAGAACGCTGAAGACAGCGCTCCAGGACACGTGTACGCTGCGCGCTGCAATAGATGGTAAAATCGTCCACGAAAAGGGAGCCCGATACATCAGCTGGGAGGCAATCCATTATTGGATTGATCGCGATGGCGAACAGAGCGACGCTCAAAACTGAGCCCTGTGGCACCCCATTCTCCTGGCGAAAGGTGTCGGACAGGACAGAACCCACACGTACCCTGAACTGTCGATCCACTAAAAAGGAACGAATAAAAAGAGGGAGGCGACCGCGAAGGCCCCATGTATGCATGGTGCGGAGAATGCCCGCCCTCCAACAGGTGTCGTAAGCCTTCTCCAAATCAAAGAACACAGCCGCGGTCGGGCGCTTCCGCAAGAAGTTATTCATAATGAAGGTCGACAAGGTAACCAGATGGTCAACAGCAGAGCGGCGCCTACGAAATCCACATTGGACATTGGTAAGTAGGCTTCGAGACTCGAGCAGCAAAACCAATCGAGAGTTAACCATTCGCTCCATCACTTTACAGACACAGCTGGTAAGTGAGATAGGTCGATAACTGGAAGGCAAGTGCTTGTCCTTCCCCGGCTTAGGAATCGGGACAACAATAGACTCGCGCCAGCATGCGGGAACATGTCCCTCAATCCAGATGCGATTGTATGTATGAAGAAGAAAACCTTTACCCGCAGGAGAAAGGTTCTTCAGCATCTGAATATGAATAGAATCAGGCCCTGGAGCGGAGGACCGTGATCGGCCAAGTGCGGTTTCGAGTTCCCGCATGGTGAATGGGGCATTATAACTTTCACAATCCGAGGAGCAAAAGTCAGGTGGCCTAGCCTCCTCTGCCTGTTTGCGGGGGAGGAAGGCAGGGTGGTAATGAGCGGAGCTCGAAACCTCGGCGAAAAAGCGGCCGAAGGCATTGGAGACAGCCTCAGGGGCCACAAGGACTTCATTCGCGACCTTCAAGCCAGAAACTGGGGAGTGGACCTTAGTGCCAGATAGCCGGCGCAGGCTACCCCAGACAACAGAAGAAGGAGTAAAACTGTTGAAGGTGCTTGTGAAAGCAGCCCAGCTGGCTTTCTTGCTTTCTTTAATAATACGACGACACTGAGCACGTAAACGTTTATAATTAATACAATTCGCCACTGTAGGGTGGCGTTTAAAGGTGCGTAAAGCACGTCGACGAGCACGTAAAGCGTCTCTACATGCTGCGGTCCACCAGGGGACCGGTACGCGACGTGGAGAAGAAGTAGGGTGAGGGATGGAATATTCAGCAGCAGCGAGAATGACTTCCGTGAGGTGTGCGACCTGACGATCGCAGCTTGTGAAGGTTTGATCCTGAAAGGTCGCCCTGGAAGAAAAGAGCCTCCAGTCTGCCTTGGAGATGGTCCAACTAGAGGAGCACGGAGAGGGAGTATGCTGCAGGAGATAGATAACACACGGGAAGTGGTCGCTCGAATATGTATCAGCAAGTGCATACCACTCAAACCGGCGTGCAAGTTGGGGAGTACATATGGAGAGGTCTAAATGGGAATAGGTATGAGATGTGTCCGAAAGAAAAGTAGGGGCGCCAGTATTGAGGCAGACAAGATTGAGCTGGTTGAAAAGGTCTGCGAACAAGGAGCCCCTCGGGCAGGAGGCTGGAGAACCCCAAAGGGGATGGTGGGCATTGAAGTCTCCAGTTAACAAAAACGGTGCAGGTAGCTGAGCAATAAGTTGCATCATGTCTGCCCTGGTAACGGCAGAGGACGATGGAGTGTAAACGGTACAAAAGGAAAACGTAAAAGTGGGGAGAGTAATGCGGATGGCAACTGCCTGCAGGCCGGTGTGCAACGTGATGGGATCGTAGTAAATATCATCCCGGACCAGCAACATAACCCCTCCATGAGCTGGGATACCTACCACAGGGGGTAGGTCAAAACGCACAGAGGTGTAGTGTGCCAAGGCAATGTGATCGCATGGGCGTAGCTTCGTTTCCTGGAGGGCTACGACGAGCGGACGATGCAAGCGGAGCAGCAACTTCAAGTCCTCTCGGTTGGAGCGAATGCTGCGAATATTCCAGTGAATAAGTGCCATCGTAAGAAAAGGAAGAGGAGAGAAGGGGTCACCTCGAAGGCCGCTTAGGGCCTGGCTTCGAGCGAGCACTGCCGCCGCTATCAGTAGGCGGACAGTCATCGTCCATGGGGTCTATAGGGTCATCGGCCATCTCGGGAGGATGGCCGGGAGGGGGAGCTTCCTCCGCCGGTGGCCAGATATACGGCTACCGGCGGTGCGGCCAGGCGAAACGGATGACGGCCTGGGGCGGCAACCGCTGGGTGGCGCAGGAGAAGAAATGCGCCGTGGCGGAGAAGGAGAACTATGCTTCCTATGTTCTTTTTTGCAAGGACGTTTGGTGGAAGTACCGGTCGAAGGCTGGGAGGTCGAGGGACGGAGGAAGTCTGCACGGGATGGTTCCTTCTTGAAGGACCGTGCATCTGACTTCGGGGTCTTCGACTTAGCAGAAGCTGATGAAGTAGCTGGTGTCTGTGGTGTGATGGGAGGAAGAGGAGACGTCGACCGCGCGATCTTAGCACTGGCCGAACGGACGACCGTGGTGCTGAAGGTCAGATCGCATGTCTGGGTTGCTACCTCCCGGGTAGTCCGAGGAGAGGCGAGGACAGTACTATATTTCCCCACTGGGAGCAGCGTGGGCTTCCTACTAGCCAATAGCTTGCGAGCAGCTGAGGTGGACACTTTCTCTTTGACCCGAATTTCTTGGATGCAACGTTCGTCCTTATAGACAGGACAGTCGCGGGAGGATGCGGCATGGTCACCCTGACAGTTCACACAACGAGGAGACGGAGGTGGACAGTCACCCTCATGGGCATCCCTGCCACAAGTGACACATTTAGCCGCATTGGAACAAGACTGTCTAGTGTGATTGAAACGCTGACACTGGTAGCAGCGCGTAGGTGTCGGGACATAGGGGCGAACAGAAATAACCTCGTAGCCTGCCTTGATGCGCGATGGCAGCTTAACACTATCGAAGGTCAAGAAAAGTGTCCGGGTCGGTACAAGGTCGTTGTTGACCTTTTTCATGACCCGATGGACAGCCGTCACGCCCTGCTCAGCGAGGAAAGATTGAAGCTCCTCGTCAGTCAATCCGTCGAGGGAGCTAGTGTAGACTACACCACGAGACGAATTCAAAGTTCGGTGGGCCTCCACCCGGACAGGGAACGTGTACAGGAGGGTGGCCCGAAGCAGTTTTTGTGCCTGAAAGGCACTCTCAGTTTCTAGTAATAAGGTGCCGTTACGCAACCTGGTACAAGATTTGACAGATCCGGCTATGGCATCAACGCCCTTCTGAATAACAAAAGGGTTGACAGAGGAAAAATCCTTTCCGTCCTCAGTGCGAGAAACTACGAGGAACTGTGGGGCAGGCGGTAGTACTTTTGTCACTGTTGGCTGGTCACGTTTCCGTTTTTGGGTCGAAGTCGAAAGCGATGGAGTAGAATCCATTGCGGAGGAATCCCCCATGATTGCCAGCGTCTCCGATGGCGCGCTCCTTCCTTGTGGGGACCCTCTCAGAGGGCACTCCCGCCTTAGGTGAATGTTTACACCTCAGGTCACACCTCCCAAGAAACAGACGGAGGGACCAATCGGCATGGTCAGAAGGTATCAGCTCAGGCAATCACCCCTCCCCGGGCCTGGCCTTTACCAGGGGGTACGCGCGTGCCTTACATGTCTACCCAGGGCGGGGACTTACGCGTTACCCCGTCACCGGCTACGCGTGCGAACGCGTGGGTCGGCCTTCAGACACGCACAGGGAGGAAGGAAGAGGAGGAAAAAGAAGAGAGAGAGGGAGAAAGAGGACAGACTGTCTCAAACGCCAAGGCGGAGACCAGAGAAGGCAAGGAGAATAAGGCAATGAGAAGGCAAGGAGAAGAAGGCAAGGAGAAGGCAATGAGAAGGCAAGGAGAAGAAGGCAAGGAGAAGGCAATGAGAAGGCAAGGAGAAAAAGGCAATGAGAAGGCAAGGAGAAAAAGGCAATGAGAAGGCAAGGAGAAAAAGGCAATGAGAAGGCAAGGAGAAAAAGGCAATGAGAAGGCAAGGAGAAAAAGGCAATGAGAAGGCAAGGAGAAGTGAAGGGAAAGAGTAAGGAAGACAGTGAGGTGGAGAAGAGCAAAGAAAGGAACCAACAAAAGGAAGGAAGAGACGAGAAGTGAAAACTTCAAAGACCACGATTATAGGTCGTGGAACCGTCCGTCTCCGGACGCAGGCGCTAACTACCCCCGTGAGGGGGATGGACTCCTTTTAGTCGCCTCTTACCACAGGCAGGAATACCTCGGGCCTATTCTAATCCCCGGACCCGCAGGGGGGGTTACGGCTGTGTCAGAATGTGGTCCATTTATTTCGCTTAAGAGAACTTAAAATTCCGACGTATATGAACATGTTTTACGTCTTTGTGTACTGCATACAACAGATGAACGGTTCGGAGAGGTGCCTGGTTGTATCAGCCTGTCAATGCACCCTGTCATGAAGCAGCATCTGTGAGGCAATGTTTGTGGACAATAACGCTCCTGAAATAGTCTGGCCTGGAGCGAGTTCCAACCTGAACCCAATGGAACATCTTTGAGATGAGTTAGAACGTCGTCGTCGCTCCAGACCGGCCGTTGTGGTCGAGCGGTTCTAGGCGCTTCAGTCCGGAACCGCGCTGCTGCTACGGTCGCAGGTTCGAATCCTGCCTCGGGCATGGATGTGTGTGATGTCCTTAAGTTAGTTAGGTTTAAGTAGTTCTAAGTCTAGGGGACTGATGACCTCAGATGTTGCGTCCCATAGTGCTTGGAGCCATTTGAACCGTCGCTCCAGACCCCCAGAGAACGAGCCGCCATTCCTGAACAGACATTCAGAAAACTCACTGATGGTGTCCCCAGCATTCAAGCTGTCATAAAAGCCGAGGGTGGACACTACACACATTAATGTCCGTTAATAAGTGTTGGGCTATTTGTGATGAGATAATGCACGTTCAATACCTACCCCATTAATTCGCAATATTTTCGCTTTTCAGGATCTTAAATCGTATCACATTTCTAAGACGTTTCAAGACAGCTTCACGCACTCCGTAAGAGAAACATCCTAATTGGGAAATAAATCATATAAGAACAAACCACACTGTCGTCCTCAGCTGACTGGTAACCGGACTTTGAGGTAGTAGAGCTACGTGACAACTGTGCACGGGACCAATGATATGATCAAACTTGTGCTGTGACTGGTTGTAGCTATACTGTCTGTCCTGACAACAATAAGCTTTTATTACAACTTGTCGGAGACATTTACACTTGTTTGCAATCACTATCAGTCAGTAAGCCCCCTTCCCCTCCATAATCAGCTTTAGAATGGAAAGAATTTTATTTGGACAACTTTTTAAATGACGGAACCTACATGATATTTAGTTTTGTAGATGTTTTACAAACGATATTGCTTATTTATAACAGGACTTCTTTTACAGAATGCTGAGGCAATTGTCAGTGCATCGCGAGTGCTATCTGCAGCTCCGTCCCAAAAACTGAAGCTAAGTATGCACACTAAGGGTAGACACTTGTTTCAAAACATGGATCTTATGCACCCTGCGCTCCCTAGCTTCACTTGCTTCACTCGTACCCTACAACCCCATTCGAAATCAAACAAGTTAGAATGTGTGCTCTTTTGTAAATCTCTTCATTGCTGGACTTCTTACTGCTGGACTGGTAGACTTCCGGCTGCCGGTCCTTTGTGCCTGACCACTACCACTAAGAACATCAGTACTGTGCAGGCCGTACAGCAATGTAATAGCCATTGCAAGGTTAACATTGCATTGTGCTATCAATTGGTCCGTTACTCTGATATGAAATGAATAATAAACTAAGTTCTGACCCATTACAGCAAACACCTACAACAAGAAAAAGGGATTATCGAGAGGTATTTAAGCAGCGGTGACGTAGGCCTGTGTGTCTCAATTTTAGTACAGTAGCGTCATGCACAATGTAAAAAGCACTGTGTGCAGTGGGTGGCCTATTTAAGAAGATTATGTTCATACATTCGTTTTACGAACTGCAACTTCCACCATATTGTGTACGCTTTAATCTTAGTACTTGAAGGAAAAATGTTAATTATTGGTAGTAATCTACGTAATCAGTATTACAATGTTATGACATAATGGTAATAGTTAAGACCTTTTAAAAATAATTTAGTTTCGCGGCCGCAGCACAATCTAACACTTCTGCTTTTACCCCGAGAAAATCTAATTTTGTCCCTCAGGGGATAGTTACCCCCACATTGGAAAGCACTGACAGAGACTATAAGAGCAAATATAAGGAAGAAAAACCATCTGCACCAATGTTAACTCCACGTAGAATGAGCACCATCAAAATGTAGTTTTTTTTTGCGCATATAAAAAAATTTTTCTGAGGTCACTGTTTGAAATTCTTAGAATCGTGTAGTAATTAAGCCAGTATTGGTTTCCAGAAAATAATGAAATGTCAAGAAAATGTTCATTGGCATAGACTGTATACGAAAAATAACAACATAATCGAAATTCACTGTTTTTTACAACAATCACATACCTGTACTTGCATCACATTTTCTGGCCTCGTGTAGTCGCCATCTTGGTCATGCTCACGGACTGATGCACATGGAATATTTGAGTCACTGAGTGATTGACCTGTTTCAACGTGTACCATTATCTTTGTGTTATGCAGTGTTCGTTTCCTTTTCCTGATGATGGTCTCTAGGGTGTATTGCGAAGCAGATCTTACTTATACGGAAATAAGGCAATCACTGCAGAATATCTTCCAGTACGACCACGATCTTCCGTCCTAGGTTAACTGTCGACTCTTGAATGTCACATGGCCTTATCAAGTGCTCGTTGTTGTAGTTAGTAGCTGGGGGAGGGGGTGGCGGGATTGGTAATAGCAATAAAGGCGATTCTACTAACACAGCAATATTTTAATACCTAATATAAATTTAAAAGCTAGGGAGTCTTTTATGAAAGTATTTGTTTTGAGTGTAACGTTACACGGAAGTGAAACATGGGCGATAAACATCACAGAGCAGAAGGTTCTGAAATGGGATATTACGGAAGAAGATTAAGTGGGTGGAGTGAATAATGAAAAGGTACAGGTACTAAAGCAAGGGGAAAGGAAACAAATGTATGGTAGTGAAAAAATGACTTTGTTGGCGAGACGCATCCTGGAACGTCAGTTTAGTAATGGAGGTGAATGTGTATCTGTGTGTGTCTGAGGGGTAGGAGACTGCTGAGGGGCGGAATTATCTAAGGAGACGAAAGCTTGACTATAATCACCAGGTTCAAGTGGGTGTACGTTGTGATGGTTCTGCAAGGATGGAGACGCTTACGTCCCATCGATTAGCGTGGAGAGCAGCAGGAAACCACTCTTCGGGCCGAAGAAAAGAAACAGCAGTAGTTATGGGGTCGGAAGGAATATATAAACCAGTTCCTGATACGTGCAGTCTACATCGGGCACCCAAAAAAATAGCCGGAACATCATTTTGGACTACGTTTATGAACTACTAAAGGTAATATCGGAGGTGTTCATACCATTCTAGGAAAAGGAAGTGGTGTCATATATAGAAAGTCGTATCAATATTTGGCACTTTCAACTGTGTGATTCAGGTCATTATTATTCTAAAAACTAAACTCCGCCCGTACAGGCCATGAAGGCCCAACGGCACCGACCGGCCGCCGTGTCATCCTCACCCTTAGGCATCACTGGATGCGCATATGGAGGGGCATGCGGTCAGCACACCGCTCTCCCGGCCGTATGCCAGTTTATGAGACCAGAGCCGCTACTTCTCAACCTAATAGCTCCTCAGTTTGCTTCAGAAGGTCTGAGTGCACCCCGGTTGCCAACGGTGCTAGGCAGACTGGATGGTCATCCATCCAAGTGCTAGCCCAGCCCAACAGCGCTTAACTTCGGTGATCTGACGGGAGCCGGTGTTACCACTGCGGTGAGGCCGTTGGCCTATTATTATTCTGGAAGAGGCAGTAACCACCTAGAAACAACGCCCTCACCTCTGAGTAAATTTGGTCATCACCCCCACAAATGGGCACCATGAAAACATCGAAATCTGCACAAACCATAACAGAACTTTCAACATACACATGGAAGAAGATTGTGTGGATCGTACGGTTCTCTTGGTGTTCTCCGTAAATCGACAGTAAACATGAACACTATTAAGAAGCAGTGTAGAAATAGACCCAACTGACTATATTTGTGTATTTCCATCACACAGTTTCAGACACGACTTCAGCGAAGGGTAATGAAAAACTCACGTCTTTGGCAGCTTGAAATTGGTGATGCAGGGAGGAGTGGGAGGCGGGAGGGGGGGCAATGGAAAGTCGCAATTGTGAAATAAGGGTAAAACCAATATCTGCAGTCTACACACAGCAGAAATAAGATGCATCACACTCATCCATCCTCTGTCCCGAAAACATGAACCGCGCCAGTGATAAAACATCACTTTAAATGTTGAGAAAACTGACAGCTTTTGAAAGGATTTTTTAGAGCAGCAATAACATCGCCAACTTCCACATAAGTTTGGATCGAATGTGGCACACTGTGATCGGATGCTAGGCGTGCGTTTTGTCGAGTCGCCGTGTATTTACAAGTTGCGGAACGGGGAAAAGTGTTTGGAACTTGAAAGAATGGATACTATATATAGGTCAGATGCTTGTTGTCACGGAAGAACAAGCACCCTCGGGTCCGTTATTCCTAACCAGCGACAAAGAAAGTTCTTCTCGGAATCCTATATTTGGCACGTGACCGTCTGGGAACAATAGCTTAAGCAGTAAATACTGTATAGGGCCGCAGGTAATAGGAGGCACAAGAGTGGAAAGGTCTGTCCAAACAGAGGCAAGTCTGGTACAAGGCGAGCTGGTGCGCCAGTTTCCAGGTAGCGGCTAATGCTGAGTGACAGACGGCGCGGATCAACGCCGGACAAAGGCGGCAGGTAGGCGTCTGACTTTCCGGCCGTCTCGCTCACTTCCAGGGGCACGCCTCATTCTTTGTCTCACAAAGTGACCTCGTCGCTCGTCGATATCGGCATTGGCGTTTTCACTTACGTACCTTGTGCCAGAAAGGCGGACAAATACGGGGTCGGTAATTGCAGAAATAGATGTACTGAACATAGCACAGATTTAGCTTATACGAGGGTGGCTGGATAAGTCTGGGGAAAAAGAAAGAAAAATGTTTGTTTCTTAACGACTCATCTTACCTCTCGACTTAGTCTCTTTTGAGGAATATACACATGGTCGAGCGATCCTAAAGCTTTTCATCCAAGCGGAAGAAAACGGTTCTGTCAAACTCTACGAAATACTCGTTGACAAACAGTCACTTCCTCATTTGATGAAAATTTCAGCTCAGCAAGCCAACGTTTCAAGTTAGGAAACTGAAAGACACCAATTGGGGCTAAGTCTGGTGAATAGAGAGGATGATGAATCAAGTCAAAGCCTAATTCATGCACTTTCGACCCTGTCATCACTGATGTGTAGGATAGTGCATTATTCTGTTGAAAGAGCACTTTTTTTACGTTTCAACCTTGGTCTTTTTCCGCCAATGCAAGTTCCAAACTATCCAGCAATGAAGCATAATAGGGTCTAGTTACGGTTCTACCCTTTTCCAAGTAATGTATCAGGATTATTCCTTCGGAATTCTCCTCCTCCACTCCCAAAAAAGCGGCCCTCACTTTGGAGGCTTACAAAATGGCCTTTCCCTTCTTCGGTGCACTTTCAACAGCCTTTGTCCAATGTTCTTACTGCCGTTTTGAATCTGGTGCATAATGAGGAGTCAGGGCTTCATCAACAGTCACAAATCGGCACATAAAGTCTTGAGGACTGCGATTAAACACTGCCAGACATTCATTGTGTTGAAATATTGTGCCTGATGCGCTTTTGGTCGACTGTGAACGACTGCCACACCTACCACGCACACATCATCTTATCAGCCAATTACTTGTGCAGGATATTACGTACTCGCTCAGCAGGAATGCCTAGAGTCTCAACAATCTCACCAATTTTTATTCGGGGCACTTTAATTACTGTATCATGGAATTTTGTCAATGGTTGCCTTTGTGGTGCCCTAAATTGGACGGCCGGAGCGCGCTTTGTCTTTGGTGCTTGTCCAATCACGTTTAAATTCATTAATCCACAAGTACCATGGTGGAGAGACCGCATGAACTTCATACATTTCTGTTTTGATTTGATGGGCAGTCTGACCCTTCGAATGAAAGAGTTTAGTAACAACATGAAATTTGTTTTTCTTCTTTCATTTTCAGTTGCGGTCGACATGCTGACCAGTTCAGATGGCTGTCAACAATGAGGTGTTTCCTGTGCATTCTTTAAATTCTTTATACGATCGTTGGAATAATCAAACTTACCAATCATGAAGACGCAACACAAACGTTCTATTCTTGCATGGAAATTTACCAGGCTTAGCAAACCACTCTCGCAGAATATTTCAAACGTCTGTGGTGATTTGCAGGTGAACAGTCACATCCCTTTGACAAAAAGTTCTCGATTAACTTCCGCCGGCCGTTGTGGCCAAGCGGTTCTAGGCGCTTCAGTCTGGAACCACGACCGCTACGTTCGCAGGTTCGAATCCTGCCTCGGGCATGAATGTGTGTGATGTCCTTAGGTTAGTTAGGTTTAAATAGTTCTAAGTCTAGGGGACTGATGACCTCAGATGTTAAGTCCCACAAGAATGGACGATGCGCTGTGTGTTTGTTCTCCTGGCTTCATTGAACAGCATCCCGTCTTTGTTTCCTCGATATCATTGATCTAATTTCAGACAGAATACCCGTTCCTTCTTAACACCGTCGTAAGATAGTTGACCTTTGAAGCCAAGGACACTGTCTCGAAAGACTTCCTAACCGGTCGCATCCCTTAATGGTATCCAATAGATTTCCAGGAAAGTATTGTCGTCTCACCGCTGAAGAAAGCTATCGAACAAAGAGATCGACAAGTAATGCTTGTCAACTTCTCACAGCAATAACATTTGGAAGAAACACAGGAAATATTGAAGACCTAATGGTGATTACAGTGATCAGGGAAACGTACGAGAAAAGCAATCTGACACTGCAGTTAGTAAATGAAAGCAGGCTGGAGGAATATAAGGATATCCTTCTAGCATTTAAGAGCCTACAAAATATTTTAATCGAATGAAGGAGTAATAAGAGGATCATAATCCCTAGAACACTGGGGCTTAAGTATGAAGGGGACAACATTAACAAACCCATTCGAGAGAAATTAAGGTGAAATCTCAAGAAAGATCGTGTTAATATGATTATAAGGCAGAACTGAAGCGTATCAGCAATGTAGTTCAAGTTAGACGAAGAAGCAGTGAAGCAACTGAAAAAGAAGTTCGGAGCGGTGAAAAAATTTAAGAGGAACAGATACCAATCTTAAGGTTTCCAAATGAGGCAGCCCTGCTGGCCGAGTGTAAGGAAGACGTACATGGAAAAAAAATACTTTAGACCGAAATGAAGAGAAGAAAGCAAAGACAAAGCATTGAGATCGAGACAGTAATGGAAAAAGCAATAGAATTCTCATATTGTGGGAAGCAAGGTTATAGAGAATGATTGAAGCCAATAAAATAATTATCAGGTATAGACTGACACATGCGAAGAAATCATTCTTCAATAAGAGAGCTCTAATAATCTCACGTACTGACACGGAAGTTAGAACTTGAATGTTTAAGTCTACGGTACAATAAAAGGTTTAAGCAAAGAATGTTAAAAATTAAATACACCGCCAAGTAAAGAAATAATGTACGGAAAAGAATAAATAATGAAAGAAGTCAGTGGAAGAGCTTTACTATAAAAAGGGGTGAGTTGTTAGATAACTGCTGTGGCAACGAGGAATATTTGTCTTGGCACTGAATGGAAATGGAGTAGTAGAGGGAAGAGGGAAAAATAGCAGGGCCAGGCAAGGATTACAATATGTAAAGTAGACAAACGGTTCATGGATTTAGTATTTACTCACATAAGGAAAGATTTGTACCAGACAAGAAAATATGGAACTCGATCGAAAGACTGATGACTTAATCCAGGCTCTTTCAAACTGTGCCCCTGGGGCGCTAGCGCCCGCGATCGTCCCCGGCCAGCGCCCCGGGCGAATTCGTATGTTGCTGCAGTGGCCGAGCCGTGCTGCTTAGCTGGCCGTGAGGACCGCCCGAACGCCAGCCGATAGATATATGTGTTCGCCCGTTTTCCGTCCGGGCAGAGGACGTCTCACAAGTACTTCAACTAGAACTGACTGACCTACAGTGCCATATCCGCCTGAAGGACCGCTTTCTTATGTGTAAAACTTTGGACGACTTTTACAGCTGTCTTCCACGAGAGAAACATCCTCTTTTGCACAAGCACGCGGCCAAAGTTCTCTCAATGTTTGGTTCCACCTATATTTGTGACCGCCTTTTCTCTCTTTTAAAGCTTGATAAAACTAAGAACCGTTCATTCCTCGGCGATAAAAATTTGACCAATTCCTCGACGTTAGCAGTCTCACGGAATATTGTACTAAGCCTAGACAAAATCGTTTCCTCGAAGAAGAAAAACGTGTAAAATGTTAATCGTCTTCTTTAACATTGTTGACTGTAAGAATTAAAGAGCTTTATAACCTTAATTCTATTTTAAAAAGTTTTCAAATTTGGTCAGTTAAAATTATTACGTAAAAAAAACCAGCAAACTAAGGGTCCGATTTCTAAACTCTGAAAAGGGATACAAAAAATTGTAGCACGAAGTATAACAAAAAATACTTACTTGTAACTACTAACAGTAAGAATGCGATTCTATATCCCTTACATAAAATGAATTCTAAAATAGAATATTTTGTTAACGTGTTTCGGGGTGCACTCAGCCTCCTGATGCCAATTGAGGAGCTACTCGACTCAATAGTAGCGGCTCCGGTCAAAGAAAACCATCATAACGACCGGGAGAGCGGTGTGCTGACCACACGCCCCTCCTATCCGCATCCTCACTGACGATGACACGGCGGTCGGATGGTCCCGATGGGCCACTTGTGGCCTGAAGACGGAGTGCTTTTTCTGATCTGACCGCGGAACAGTCCAGCGCAGAGCAGTGCTGTGCGGTCCCTTTCTCTCTCTTGCTCCTATGGCGACACTAGCGACCCACGGTCGCTGACGGGGCGCTGAACTACACTGCCCGCCGGGCGCCATTATTGGATGAGCCTGACTATCCTGTGCAAGCTTCTTCATCTCCCAGTACCTACTGCAACCTACATCCTTCCGAATCTGCTTAGTGTATTCATCTCTTGGTCTCCCCCTACGATTTTTACCCTCCACGCTGCCCTCCAATACTAAATTGGTGATCCCTTGATGCCTCAGAACATGTCCTACCAACCGATCCCTTCTTCTGGTCAAGTTGTGCCACAAACTTCTCTTCTCCCCAATCCTATTCAATACTTCCTCATTAGTTATGTGATCTACCCATCTAATCTTCAGCATTCTTCTGTAGCACCACATTTCGAAAGCTTCTATTCTCTTCTTGTCCAAACTATTTATCGTCCATGTTTCACTTCCATACATGGCTACACTCCATACAAATACTTTCAGAAACGACTTCCTGACACTTAAATCTATACTCGATGTTAACAAATTTCTCTTCTTCAGAAAACGCTTTCCTTGCCATTGCCAGTCTACATTTAATATCCTCTCTACTTCGACCATCGTCAGTTATTTTGCTCCCCAAATAGCAAAACTCCTTTACTACTTTAAGTGTCTCATTTCCTAATCTAATACCCTCAACATCACCCGACTTAATTCGACTACATTCCATTATTCTCGTTTTGTTTTTGTTGATGTTCATCTTATATCCTCCCTTCAAGACACCATCCATTCCGTTCAACTGCTCTTCCAAGTCCTTTGCTGTCTCTGAAAGAATAACAATGTCATCGGCGAACCTCAAAGTTTTTATTTCTTCTCCATGAATCTTAATACCTACCCCGAATTTTTCTTTTGTTTCCTTTACTGCTTGCTCAATATACAGATTGAATAACATCGGGGAGAGGCTACAACCCTGTCTCACTCCCTTCCCAACCACTGCTTCCCTTTCATGTCCCTCGACTCTTATAACTGCCATCTGGTTTCTGTACAAATTGTAAATAGCCTTTCGCTCCCTGTATTTTACCCCTGCCACCTTTAGAATTTGAAAGAGAGTATTCCAGTCAACATTGTCAAAAGCTTTCTCAAAGTCTACAAATGCTAGAAACGTAGGTTTGCTTTCCTTAATCTTTCTTCTAAGATAAGTCGTAAGGTCAGTATTGCCTCACGTGTTCCAGTATTTCTACGGAATCCAAACTGATCTTCCCCGAGGTCGGCTTCTACTAGTTTTTCCATTCGTCTGTAAAGAATTCGTGTTAGTATTTTGCAGCTGTGGCTTATTAAACTGATAGTTCGGTAATTTTCACATCTGTCAACACCTGCTTTCTTTGGGACTGGAATTATTATATTCTTCTTGAAGTCTGAGGGTATTTCGCCTGTTTCATACATCTTGCTCACCAGATGGTAGAGTTTTGTCAGGACTGGCTCTCCCAAGGCCGTCAGTAGTTCCAATGGAATGTTGTCTACTCCGGGGGCCTTGTTTCGACTCAGGTCTTTCAGTGCTCTGTCAAACTCTTCACGCAGTATCGTATCTCCCATTTCATCTTCATCTACATCCTCTTCCATTTCCATAATATTGTCCTCAAGTGCATCGCCCTTGTATAGACCCTCTATATACTCCTTCCACCTTTCTGCTTTTCCTTCTTTGCTTAGAACTGGGTTTCCATCTGAGCTCTTGATGTTCATACAAGTGATTCTCTTATCTCCAAAAGTCTCTTTAATTTTCCTGTAGGCAGTATCTATCTTACCCCTAGTGAGATACGCCTCTACATCCTTACATTTGTCCTCTAGCCATCCCCGCTTAGCCATTTTGCACTTCCTGTCGATCTCATTTTTGAGACGTTTGTATCCCTTTTTGCCTTCTTCATTTACTGCATTTTTATATTTTCTCCTTTCATCAATTAAATTCAATATTTCTTCTGTTACCCAAGGATTTCTACTAGCCCTCGTCTTTTAACTACTTGATCCTCTGCTGCCTTCACTACTTCATCCCTCAAAGCTACCCATTCTTCTTCTACTGTATTTCTTTCCCCCATTCTTGTCAATTGTTGCCTTATGCTCTCCCTGAAACTCTGTACAACCTCTGGTTCTTTCAGTTTGTCCAGGTCCCATCTCCTCAAATTCCCACCTTTTTGCAGTTTCTTCAGTTTTAATCTACAGGTCATAACCAATAGATTGTGGTCAGAGTCCACATCTGCCCCTGGAAATGTCTTACAATTTAAAACCTGGTTCCTAAATCTCTGTCTTACCATTATATAATCTATCTGATACCTTTTAGTGTCTCCAGGGTTCTTCCATGTATACAACCTTCTATCGTGATTCTTAAACCAAGTGTTAGCTATGATTAAGTTGTGCTCTGTGCAAAATTCTACCAGGTGGCTTCCTCTTTCATTTCTTAGCCCCAATCCATATTCACCTACTACGTTTCCTTCTCTCCCTTTTCCTACACTCGAATTCCAGTCACCCATGACTATTAAATTTTCGTCTCCCTTCACTATCTGAATAATTTCTTTTATTTCATCATACATTTCTTCAATTTCTTCGTCATCTGCAGAGCTAGTTGGCATATAAACTTGTACTACTGTAGTAGGTGTGGGCTTCGTATCTATCTTGGCCACAATAATGCGTTCACTATGCTGTTTGTAGTAGCTTATCCGCATTCCTATTTTTTTATTCATTATGAAACCTACTCCTGCATTACCCCTATTTGACTTTGTGTTTATAACCCTGTATTCACCTGACCAGAAGTCTTGTTCCTCCTGCCACCGAACTTCACTAATTCCCACTATATCTAACTTTAACCTATCCATTTCCCTTTTTAAATTTTCTAACCTACCTGCCCGATTAAGGGATCTGACATTCCACGCTCCGATCCGTAGAACGCCAGTTTTCTTTCTGCTGATAACGACATCCTCTTGAGTAGTCCCCGCCCGGAGATCCGAATGGGGGACTATTTTACCTCCGGAATATTTTACCCAAGAGGACGCCATCATCATTTAATCATACAGTAAAGCTGCGATACAGCAATAGAATCTACCCCTCACACGAATGTGTGTTAGTAGTTTCTATTTCTTAAATGCCGTCTACTGCCTACCACTAACGTCAAACCTTTATTATTAGGTTTGTGGTGAGCCTGCTCTAACAGCTCCTTAAAGAGGCTTAAATCCTAAAAACAGAAAGAAGCAGAACCAGAAGTCAGTTTAAATGTATGTGTAACTAATGATATCGTATCGTAAACCAGGGTGCCACTTTCGAAGGTTTTCTTCAGAAGACTTTTTTTTGCGGTATTTAGTGTTCGTTTCTCATAATACACTTTCGAAGCAGAAAAGGTCATACTAGATAGGATGACGTTCTGCTTTAAATCTGTGGCAAAAAGGAATAAAACTCAATAAAACCATTTTATTGAATTTTTCAGGTGTTATTCAAGTAATATCACTGCATAAATTTATAATTCCAAGACACATCTCACTTCTGCTAAACGATGCAAATTCAGTGTTCGCGAAAAGTTAAGGATGTTCTCCAACAAGATCTGAAAAGAGTGACCGTTTTCGATGCTCACTCCGTTTAAATGAAGGGAGGAAAAAGTAGGGGAGGGGAGAATTAGAGAAGTCATGTGGACGATGGTCAGAGGCGATGACTAAAATAAACGATAAGCTGCACACGAAGTAGAACTACAGAGAAATACACCGTATCTTTAGTGTGAACAACGTCCCACAATTGAGATTGTTGTTTTGGATGTTTGATTTTCAATCGGTGACGAAATCATCTGAAATGGAGCAGTACCTCTACAGGTTGAAAAATTCAGAGAAGGAGCATATAGGCCAGCACTAACTTTTGCAAAGAAACGAAGATCATGATATCCTCTGAAAGTGATTTTGAAGATGAGAATAGTCCCACAAAGATCTGAAGCACGCGTCTAACTCAGATTCACTCTCCGAAGTAAACATTTAACTACAGTGAACATTATCATCTGAATCTGAAAAATTACACATCAAGTTGTTGTTGTTGTTGCTGTTGTTGTGGTCTTCAGTCCTGAGACTGGTTTGATGCAGCTCTCCATGCTACTCTATCCTGTGCAAGCTTCTTCATCTCCCAGTACCTACTGCAGCCTACATCCTTCTGAATCTGCTTAGTGTATTCATCTCTTGGTCTCCCACTACGATTTTTACCCTCCACGCTGCCCTCCAGTACCAAATTGGTGATCCCTTGATGCCTCAGAACATGTCCTACCAACCGATCCCTTCTTCTAGTCAAGTTGTGCCACAAACTCCTCCCCAATTCTGTTCAATACTTCCTCATTAGTTATGTGATCTACCCATCTAATCTTCAGCATTCTTCTGTAGCATCACATTTCGAAAGCCTCTATTCTCTTCTTGTCCAAACTAGTTATCGTCCATGTTTCACTTCCGTACATGACTACACTCCATACAAATACTTTCAGAAACGACTTCCTGACACTTAAATCTATACTCGATGTTAACAAATTTCTCTCCATCAGAAACGCTTTCCTTGCCATTGCCAGTCTACATTTAATATCCTCTCTACTTCGACCATCATCAGTTATTTTGCTCCCCAAATAGCAAAATTCCTTTACTACTTTAAGTGTTTCATTTCCTAATCTAATTCCCGCACCATCACCCGACTTCATGCGACTGCATTCCATATTCTCGTTTTGCTTTTGTTGATGTTCATCTTATATCCTCCTTTCAAGACACTGTCCATTCCGTTCAACTGCAAGTCCTTTGCTGTCTCTGACAGAATTACAATGTCATCGACGAACCTCAAAGTTTTAGTTTCTTCTCCGTGGATTTTAATACCTACTCCGAATTTTTCTTTTGTTTCCTGTATTGCTTGCTCAATATACAGATTGAGTAACATCGGGGATAGGCTACAACCCTGTCTCCCTTCCTTCCCAACCACTGCTTCCCTTTCATACCCCTCGACTCTTATAACTGCCATCTGGTTTCTGTACAAATAGTAAATAGCCTTTCGCTCCCTGTATTTTACCCCTGCCACCTTCAGAATTTGAAAGAGAGTATTCCAGTCAGCATTGCCAAAAGCTTTCTCTAAATCTACAAATGCTAGAAACGCAGAAGTTGTATTTTGTTAAAATGTGAACAACACTGGAGAGGCAGAAAAGCACCGACAGAAGTGGGGAGTTAGGAGTATCTAGCTTGTCAGGCTGTTTGAAGCAACGTCTGAACTGATAAGTCGACGTACCGGTTACGTGGGTAGCCTTGTAGTGTCCGCAACACAGCCACAATCACTGTGCGAGCTTGTGCTAGTTGCTGCCAATAAACAGCGGCAGAACACGTCGCGTGCTAATTAACGAAGCTACTGCTGTTGCTGCTGTAATATTTCTTATGGAGCTATTTCTGTCTGCTGTGGGAAGAGAAGAGTAAAAACTATGTTCTTGTGTGCCTGTGTGCACATTTTACTGCCAACATATATAAGGAGTCGAATTTATCAGCACAAGTCGCGTCAAAAATTCATTTATAGCGAAAAAAATTTATTTATTTGCTGTAAGCAAATCAGACAGAGTTCATTTATTACTTGTTTCCAACTGATATCTGTTCAATTCAGAAAGCCAAAGCTACCCTTGGTCAAAGACATGGCATTACTTACGCCTGAAATGCCGCTGACTTATTGTAGTCATTCCGTCTTATTCATCAAAGTAAAGAAGAAAGATAGGAACATTAAAAAAGGAATTTACTGTTTTACGTCCTATAGGTATTATGGACAGCAGAGGCGGTACCAGCTTCGACTGGACGAGGAGAGAAGAGTTTGTTACCTTGTCGAGGGAACCCGTTCGACATTTCAAGTTAAGTGATTTAGAAGAAGCTATATCTGAACAAACAAGGATTTGAGTTTTGATTTTGCTGAACACGAGAGTTTTACTAACTGTAGCAAAACGTGCCCTATCTTATTAGTAGGAGGTATGTTCCTTGCTTCTCTTGTTTCACAGCTAGTATTCCCAAGCTCGAATCTAAGAAAGGCAAATCACTTTTCTCTTAGTGTTTTTTTTTTATTTTTATTACTACACTCGCATATCTGTAGTCTAAGGTGGGTGGGAGGGGGGAGGGGCGGCGGTGGGAGAGAAGGACGTGTTCCTTGATCTCAATACAACCGTATTTATGCGATGCTGTCACACTCGTTCATACTTCTGAACCGAGTCTGATCTCTACAAACCAGATGACCTCAGGAACAGCCCAGTTAATTTGTTGTCTGCGTTTTCCAAGAGTCTATTCTCTTATAACAACGCTTGCGGCAGAAGTAGTGGCAGAAATAGCTCATAGACAAAGCGTAACGGACGTCCTTTCGTCATGGTTGTAACTAAGTAATGTCACGGACACGCTAGCATGAGCTACCTGCCACAGGGAGATTATTCAGTACGATGCAGTTGCCTCAGACTCTTACGAAGGGCAACATCCTCTCTATCGTTAGAGAATTACGTAGAATCTGCAGTTATAGCCAATCTATACTTAACATACTGTACTAGAAACTGTGAGCTGCTGGACTTATTTAACAGTCTTAATCGTTGATATTTAGCTTCTCTTTTAATCCAAGGAAGTACTAAAATTCAAGTATTTGGAGGTGTAAAATTTGTGGAGTACACATTCTTCGCTGCGGCGTCAGCTCAATTGCGGCAGGTGACTTATTCTACGTAACGTTGCGTTTCAAACAAGTGGAACTTGTGTGTCACCCACTGGAGCATCGGCAGAAACATAGCTTACCTCTCCTCAAGTAGGCGCGTTATCGAATATCTACTGAAGACCGAGACTCAGATCAACAATTATGGAAACAACATACGCATCTGATAAAGGTGCTGGGAACGTTCTGCTATCGATTTGTCTCGGACGCACACTGAAGACCTTAGGAAAACTGCGTGAAATACAGATCTGCATCAGAGTGGAGGAACTTTATTTAATTTTTCTAATTACTTATACGGCGTCTTCTCTTGTAATCGATTCAGACCGGCAATCTTAAGATAGAAACTAATATCTGCTCAACGTCTCAATACTAAAAACTAAATGTGGTGTCACCGCCAGACACCACACTTGCTAGGTGGTAGCCTTTAAATCGGCCGCGGTCCGTTAGTATACGTCGGCCCCGCGTGTCGCTACTATCAGTGATTGCAGACCGAGCGCCGCCACACGGCAGGTCTAGAGAGACGTCCTAGCACTCGCCTCAGTTGTACAGCCGACTTTGCTAGCGATGGTTCACTGACAAATTACGCTCTCATTTGCCGAGACGATAGTTAGCATAGCCTTCAGCTACATCATTTGCTACGACCTAGCAAGGCGCCATTATCATTTGCTATTTATCCTGTGATGCATGTACCGACAGACCGATTTTTTTTTTTTGTTTGTGGTTTTTAGGGCGCAAAACTTCTATGGTCATTAGCGCCCAGCCCGTGACTGAAGACAGTAAAAAACCGAAATTGAAAACCAGCAGCAATGGGAACAAAGTCAGAAAATTGGAGAAACTAAAAATAGAAGAAGGCTTAAAAATCTACTACAGAAAGGGGTGGTTGTCCCCAAAAAAAAGCTTCAAATGACTGACGTCATTTCACTGTCACTAATAAACTGGAGAACGCGGTCGGCTGAGCGCGTGTCATCTGCTAAAATCGACGATAGATCAGGCGATAGCTGTAGACGGGAGCGTAACGGATTAAAATATGGGCATTCAATTAAAAGGTGTCTTACCGTCCACAGCTGAGAGCAGTGGGGACAGAGTGGGGGAGGATCGCCGCTTAAAAGATGTCGATGGCTAAAACGACAGTGCCCTATCCGGAGTCTAGCTAAAATTACCTCCTCCCGACGACGCGTTCGGGAGGAAGAGGTCCAAGCGCAAGGAAGGGCTTTCACTTCCCGCAATTTATTACGGGGAAGTGCCGACCAATGCGCATGCCATAAATGAGCAACTTGGCGACATAAACCGCTCCGTAGATCTGTGAAGGGAAGCGACTGAATAGCTGGCCGAGGAAGAGAGACTGCAGCCTTGGCCGCCATATCGGCCGCCTCATTCCCACAGATACCAGCGTGTCCCGGGAGCCAGAGGAACGCCACCGAGACGCCCCCCAGGTGGAGCAAGCGCAGACAGTCCTGAATCCGGTGGACCAGAGGGTGCACAGGGTAAAGAGCTTGTAGACTGAGGAGAGAGCTGAGAGAATCTGAGCAGATAACGTACTGTATCCGCTGATGGCGGCGGATGAAGTGGACAGCCTGGAGAACAGCGTAAAGCTCCGCAGTATAAACCGAACACTGGTCGGGAAGCCACCGACAGACCGATGTTCACCAGTTATGGATTAAAGTTAAGTATTCCAGAAGCTACGTACCTTTTTTACTAGACTCAACTCCTATAACTGTTCCAGACCTCACGCCAGCCTGCGTGAGCTTAAACGCGTGCCTTTCGGCTTCCTCTCATAGTGGCTTGGCTGTCTTGCCAAGTCACAACACTAAACAAAGTAGCTAAGCCGGACAACAACGGGGAGAAAATAGAGTGACTCTTTATCGAATGAGTCATTCCAGTATTCACATGTTTGGATTGAGAAAGAGTATGCGGTGATTCCAGATCTTACCCTTAGTAAAGTGGTTCAGTAGCCCGACCTGCTACCGAGGTTGTTCGTTACTTTCCTTACATAATTTCGAATTTCGAGCGAGTACTCTCTTTTTTTTCTTTTTTTTTCTTCAAGAAGGTCGGAAAAGATTTTCACAAACACATAAAGACTGAAAATGATCGAGAACATAAGAAATAATTTTAAAAAATATATAAAAATACTAATCAGTCTTGATTGCAACGATTTATTAAAATTAATAATCACTCTTCCAAATGGTAACTTGTTTCGACCTCATCAGATGGTGAGCAGAGACTGCGGCTGGAGCATTGGTATGTGTCAGAGACACCACTGGTAAGGACAGTGACTGATTTTAGCATCGACAGATATTATGCAGTTGCAAGAGGTGGATACAGGGAGTGCGAGTAGAAACGACAGATCCCACTGGGACTAAGATAAAGCTTCCGAGGCTCCACCAAGGACGGCGTTGCCCATCAGATAAATGGCACCGCCGAGTCACTGAACAGTTCACGCTTGGCGCTCGCGGCAAACGAGAAGTGCAACGCGGAGCCCACACGTTGTGCTGAGCATCCGAGGCCTTGACAACCGGCTCCTGCATCGCGCCCGGAGCAGCGCACAGGGAGCTGTTGCACCAGCCAGGCTGCCGGCTGTGCTCACACGAACGCTCGGCTCCTCGCGGCAGCTCTACGCTGGTTACGGCAGTCCAGTGCACACTGGTCAATTACGCGCAAAGACGAGAAACTGATGCGTTTGCCAGAGCACCGTTCGTGAACAGATTTTACTACACACGCCTCGTTATTCTTTTTGCTTTAAGATGCCACACATGGCTTCTTGTATTACTTGTACGCGCACACACCATTTTGACAAGCATTTTAGAATACGCGAACGACAGCAAACTAGTGATATCTGGAGGGACAAGCAGACTGACACATCTTCGTCATACTAGAAATGCCAGGCCCAGGCCGATGAACGGTCAGCCGAAGGGCGGTGGGATCTAGTGCAGTATAAAACGGTATATCGTTAGCTGTTACTAATTATCGGACAGGTATACTTAAATAAAAGATTAATTGTTAAAACTTGACATAAGATAAAAAAGATCAAAGACAAATTATAAAATATAATAAAAGTTATCTATATGTCTATGATATTTAATATGAAGAAGAAGTAAAAGAAGCCAGCGACCCTTAGCAAAAATGGCTCAAATGGCTCTGAGCACTATGGGACTTAACTGCCGTGGTCATCAGTCCCCTAGAACTTAGAACTACTTAAACCTAACTAACCTAAAGACATCACACATATCCATGCCCGAGGCAGGATTCGAACCTGCGACCGTAGCAGTCTCGCGGTTCCAGACTGCAGCGCCTAGAACCGCACGGCCACTTCGCCGGCCGACCCTTAGCGCACAAAAAAAAAAAAAAAAAAAAAAAAAAAAAAAAAAAAAAAAAAAAAAAAAAAAGAAAGTAAAAAAAAGCACGATCCTTAAATTTCATGCTCGAATCTGAAAAAAGTATGTTTTAAAACTTGTAAGACTCATTTCACAGCGAGATATTCAAGAGGTAAGACAAATGTCCTTTCTACTGGTAGCCATAAGTGTCCGCAAGTGGCTGCTTGTGGGTGGAGAGGGGGGGGGGGGGAGGAGGGGAAAGATGGCGCTTCGGCACATCTAAAAGCCAGTGGAAAACTGTGTTTTCTGGGATATAATAAGTTCTGTGTCTCACACATCAAATTTAATTCTTTTGGCTTAGGGCTAACGTCTCGAAACTGATGAAATCATTTAAATGCAAACTTATTTTAAGAGTTTTGTCGCCACCAGTATTTCTTTAGACGACCATTCTTACTGTGAACACAAGGATTGGGGATTGGTCTCTCGTTCTTTGCGGGAACAGAGAAAAAACTACGAAGCAAACTATCTTCTTGTCAAAAACTCAAGACGCTCTGCAGGTAAACTACAACAGTTCCCGTCGTTACTACCTGGTTCTGTAGGTAAACTAAAACAAAACAAAAATGGTTCAAATGGCTCTGAGCACTATGGGACTCAACATCTTAGGTCATAAGTCACCTCGAACTTAGAACTACTTAAACCTAACTAACCTAAGGACATCACACACACCCATGCCCGAGGCAGGATTCGAACCTGCGACCGTAGCAGTCCAGCGGTTCCGGACTGCAGCACCAGAACCGCACGGCCACCGCGGTCGGCCAAACTACAACAGTCCCGTCGTTAGGGATTGACAAAACTCTAATCATAGGGCTGCGACCAGTTTCTAAACGGCAATTGTAAGAAATGTGAGAATTGACGGCGAATTGCCCTTGTTCTCGTGGTTTCATCTGTTTACGTCGGCGTATTTCCTCTTCATGTTTACAAATGCTTTAAAGTGTCCGTAACTTTTAAATCTTCTATCTAATTCCTGTGTAAGATAGTCGTCACTTTTAAGTGATTAACGAATTTTTGTGTTGGATACAGTCTTGTCTGTAAGGAAAGATTAGCACAACTTTGTGATACAATGAGTTGCGAGGAATTTTTTTTATAACGACGCCAGCCATTGTGGCCGAGTGTATCTAGGTGCTTCAGTCCGGAACCGCGCTGCTGCTACGGTCGCAGGTTCGAATCTTGCTTCGGGCATGGATGTGTGTACTGTCCTTAGGTTAGTTAGGTTTAAGTAGTTCCAAGTCTAGGGGACTGATGACCACAGATGTTAACTCTCGTAGTGCTCAGAGCCATTTTTATAACGACGGCATGACGAAGAGTAATGCCTCCGATTTTTTTAGAGTGAAAACTTTTGAGGCCTTTTAAATAACACAAACGTTATTAACGTTCTAAATCTTTATTCTTCATGTCAGCACTTATTTCCCAACGTCGTTAACCTGGTGACGGTCACATTTCTCCCGACGAGGGACCTGTTTGTTGATGCCGTCACTGTAGATTGTTTTGGCATTTTTGACGGAGCCACAACCCCACCTCTGCTTGCACCGCTTCATCACTATCAAAGTGAAGTCCTCGTAGTTATATTTTAACCTTTGGAAACTGATGAAAGTCGGATGGGGCCAAGTAGGGACTGTATGGAGGATGATCGATGACAGTGAACCACAAGCGACGGATTGTTGCAGTCGTCGTAGTGCCCGTAGGTGGTCTGGTATTGTTATATTGTAGGAGAGGGTGCTCCATATGTGGAAGAACTCATAGAATTAGAACATTGATCACAGCAAGCTCTTTCTCACGGACTTACACGCTACGCTCTGCAATTCGGAGCCCTCTAGCGGCAGATAGTTGCAGGTATGTAGACGTGAAAAATAAAGATGTAGAATGTTAATAACGTTTGTTTTAGTTAGAAAGCCTTAAGGGTTTTCACATTAAAAGCTTTGAGACATTCTTTTCAGCATGCCCTCAGAGTTATATTGTTATTTTCGGAAGACTGAGACGGTAGTACCGTTATCATCAAGTGATGAAACGTTCGCAAAGATGTAGCTTTTGCGTCTGTTTCCTGCCTTAAACGCTTACCAATAGTGCATTCAAATTTTCCGGATCCGACCACTATGTTGATGATTATGCGCTTGTTAATTATTAGAAGAGACAATAATATTATCTTGGAACTCTTCCATTTGGTCCGTGTTTGCATAGAAAAATAGTAAACAAACAAGCAGAAATTTCCGAACGAGGTACACAGAGCACATGAGAGCTCTAAGAAGTGACAGCACACATTCAACTTTCGCAGAACATCTATTGAACAAAAACCATAACCCCACTAATATCAAAAACGATCTACGCATTCTGAGAAACAATAACCGTCTACAGCGACAACTAACGATAGAACAAATTACCACATACAAAAGGCTATAGTCGAAGGTAAAAATGTAATAAATGAGAACACGACACTCTGCAACAACACACTCTTTACCGCTCTGAAAGAACTGACCAAGGACACAGAACAGAAAGCACGTACACGCAAAAGAACCACCTCCCCATCACACACAGAGACATAAATAATGAACAGAAGTCGTCGTAATTCGCGCTACAGTTTTTAATAGCCTTTCTCGCCACTTGCGATACGCCTCTCGCGACACACGCGAACAGCAAGATGGCGTAAGATTATGGATCAGAAACAAAGTGCAAAAGTTTTGTTTTTCTGTGTAAAAAGCAGCCACACACTATCCAACGAACGTGAGTACACGAATAGCTAAGCAACAGCTAAATACACACCAAAATAACTGGTATCCATAAACACTACCACAACCCCAAGTATATACTGCTGACATACGAAGTTAACCTTTGAGTATTTGTTTACTAACAGCCGCTCACATGGTTGGAGCTGACATGATGTTCGCTAAGTATAAAAAGACGGCAACAGAAAAAGAGCACAGAAAATATGGCACAAACAGCGCCAATAATAGCTTAAAACATGATGTAGCATACAATAAATAACGTAGTATAAAATATCAATATAAAACTATATTTCAAAATACGATTTGTAAAAATGTAATTATGTTTTACTGTGTTTGTACAACCATACCATTTTCTGAATGTTTTAGATTTAAAAAAAAAAAACACTGATGATGGCGATATTTTTCGCCGAAACTAGTTTGGGATAATAAAGAAATAAACAAATAACACGGTGTTTGCATCAAGGCGGACTCAATTTGTGATATTACTATAATTAGAAGAGCCCTGTTGAAAGGAGAACACAGCGACAGGAGACTGTTACAGCGTGCACTACGCTGCCCGCACAACAGAAGTACTGGAGGAGAGCACATTCGACTGGTGAGTGATGACTGCAGGGACTGGGGTCGGTGTGCTGGCAGCCTGGCGCCGGACCAGAGGCAGCAGATGCCGACCCTGATGGCTGCGTGGGCAGGCGCCGTCCTCACCCCGCCGCCGCGCCTGTCGCGAAACAAAGGCCACCGGCTGCGCCTGTACGCTGTCTCCGGCCAGCGCGCTATACCTGTCCCTTCCAGATACATTAGCAACGCTGTCTACAATTCGCCCAAAATTCATCGTGAAAGATGCTTAGAAAGCGAATGAATCTGACCCCAATATGGGCCATAATGATTAAAGATACACAGCAATAAAGCAATTTTTCTTCTTCTTCTACTTCTTTCATAGCGGTCTAGGCGAGAAGCCTGTTCCCTCTTCTAAGTATCCAGTCATCTTTTACTTGGTCTTCCCATTGATTCTTGTACCTAAAGGTCTGAAATTTGAGGGTTGTTTTAGTAGTTCTGAATCTGGAATTTGTTGTAGATGTCCCATACAACTTCGTCGATTAGACTTTATCTCATTTATAGCATGTATCCCAAGTTGTGCTCTTATGTCTTCGTTTCTTGGGCTATCTAACCTTGCACAGCTCTTAATTCTTCACAGAAATTTCCCCTCCGAGGCTACGATTTTACTTTCTTGCTCCCCACCTGAGACCCCCCTGGAGGCCTTTTTGTATCCCGCCTGGATAGGTGGAGTGTGGATCTGCTCCTGTGAACTGCTTCTGCAACATAGGCGGAGAGCGAAGGACGCGAGTAGGAGCAGGAAAAGGTGAAGTACTTCGGTACTGCCTGTAGATTTTATAAGTTTGCTATAGGCAAAAATATCAGTACATGAATGGTTACTCAACTTTGGTTGGGATGAGCACGTAGGTGCGAAGCCGCACAGGTATCAAAGCTAACAGCTACTGGAACTTACAAAGGCAAAACCTGTAGTGGCTCGCCCACTATGAAATAGAAACAATGTTGCTTGGTCGTCTACTCGTGACCAAATGCGCTGAATGTGGAGCGGCGCTCTTCGACCTCCACAGCGGCGGCTAGAGGGCGCTGTGGTCGGCGTTGTTCGTCCGCTCTCGTAGTGCCAACCTATGAAAGCGCACCTACGTCGTGGTGTTGTAGCTATCGATACCACAGGCCGTCTAGTATAAAAATGTACAGAGGCCTCGTTTTGGGCTACTCTTCGTCTCGTCCCAACACCTCGACCTGTCTGTCTTGGGTGATCCTGGGAGGAGCTTAAGCTTCCGCCAGCACAGCTCTCATGTTATAAGGGGACACGCAAACCACCTCGAAACAGTAACGTGGATAACGTGCCTAAAAAGAGTGTTTGGTGAAGCCTTACCGCGCAGCCTCCAGTCTATTGAAAGAACGTTACCGCGCAACGAAATCGAGGTCATGGGTCGGGGCGTCCTATTAAGCGAATTAGGTCGGCGACCCATTTAGCAGCCGAAAACCAACGACACAAGTATTTGGTACGCAAATGTAGAAGAGGTTGTGGTGTGAAGTATGTGATCACCAAACAATGCTCTAATTTGCAAGGTTAATCTCAACCCATGTCAATGAGTAGTTGAAGGTGGTCCTCCTCGCGAGTGGAGACGGAAATTTTGAGGCGACTCCCCCCACCCCGACCACCATTATACGAAAGTACGTGCCCTAGTGAGTTTCACTCAACACCTTGCCTCACTCTTGTCCAATAGCCCAATATCTCTATTGTTGTCAACGACGCACTGCATTGTTTCCGTAAGCGGGACCACTCCAGACAACACCGACAGCTTGCGGAGGAAAGGTGCGCTGTCCACAAAGAAACAAATCATTCCCGATTGGTAAGTTCACTAGAATATTGTATGACTTTATTCGACAAATAAGGGTTGCAATGTTTCCCAGAGCACAGAGCTGAAGCCAGGACCATTTCTTTTACCATGTGGACCTAAATGAAGGAATACGTTGGAGCTAGAAACTCTGTTAAATATTCTTTGCTTATAAATGTTGACGAAGGGGAAGGGGGAGAGGGTAGAAGGTTGTAACGTAATTAAAATAAAGACCGATTAGATGGATCAGTAACGCCACACACTTTAGTCGAGAAAACTGGGCAAGAGAATTAATACAGGTCCTTCTGGTGCTGCAAGTGTGTGAAAACTAACAACAGAATCCTAAATTGTCAGAAGAAAGCTTTCAGGTGTTTTGTAATTGAGAAACACTGAAGGCTGTTTATGTGAAATAACTTCATTCGTGTCCTTACCATCTTTACCTCATGGAGTGTTGTTAAGAGTAGTAGTAGTAGTAGGAGTAGTAGTAGTAGTAGTGGTGCAGTGTAAGAGACAACGGGATGCGAATCCAGCGTTGTATTTGTATTGATGATGGCGGTGAGGAGAGGGAAAATAAAGCACTGCTACACACGGCCGCTTCTGTCTTGCAGCACTGATGCCTCCGCCGAGATTAACGTCTTTATGTGACGGACGAAACATCACTGGCAGAGCCTTAAGCCTTCACCCCAAGAGATACTGCGGGGAGACTTAGAATTTAAGCCATGACGAAGACATTCTGGTGATCATAGATTGTAGAGTGTCGCCTCCTCTCTTCGTGCCGACGATTTTTTTTTTTTGTGGTTTTAGGGCACACAACTTCAATGGTCATTAGCGCCCTGACTACTCTAAGAATGCATCGCGAGGCACGAGTGGACAACAACAACTAAAAGGAAAAACACGATAAAAGACAGACTGACAGGCATAGGATTAAAAAACAGCATCATCAAATGTCCTGAGAGAGGTTTGTCAAATTGATAAAACGAAGAACACGAGCAGCTGCTCGTGGGTCATCCGCTAAAATGGCATCGAAAGTACTTGGCAGGTTAAGATCTAGACGCAGTGTGTTAAAATATGGACAGGACATTAAAATGTGTCGAACCGTCAGCAAGTGCCCACATGGGCAGAACGGCGCTGGCGCAGCCGTCAGCAGATGGCGATGGCTGAACCGGCAGTGTCCAATTCTTAACCGGGCCAAAACTACCTCCTCCCGCCGAGAAGGGCGTGAGGAGGACGTCCAAGCCACGGGAAGAGGTTTTAAGGCCCGAAGCTTGTTGTCTGTAAGTGCAGCCCAATCGGCATGCCACAGCGACACAATGCGCCGACAAATGACCCTGCTAAAATCGGACGAAGGGACACAACAAGAAGCTGTCCGAGGCTGGAGGACCGCAGCCTTGGCCGCGGCATCTGCAGCTTCGTTCCCAGGGATACCGACATGGCCAGGAACCCACATAAAGCTAACCGGAGAACCGACGTCCACCAGCTGCTGAAGAGAGCGTTGGATCCGGTGTACGAAAGGGTGAACCGGGTACGGATCACTGAGGCTCTGGATGGCGCTCAGGGAGTCGGAGCAGATGACATAAGCAGAATGTCGGTGGCGGCAGATGTAAAGAACAGCCTGGTAGAGGGCAAAGAGCTCAGCTGTGAAGACCGAACAATGGCCATGGAGCCGGTATTTGAAACTTTGTGCCCCGACAATAAAGGAACACCCGACCCCGTCATTGGTCTTAGAGCCATCTGTATAAATGAAAGTCATGTTGATGAACTTTGAACGAAGTTCCAAAAAACGGGAGTGGTAGACCGACCCGGGGGTAACCTCTTTTGGGAGC
Source organism: Schistocerca cancellata (assembly GCF_023864275.1). Taxonomy (NCBI): domain Eukaryota; kingdom Metazoa; phylum Arthropoda; class Insecta; order Orthoptera; family Acrididae; genus Schistocerca; species Schistocerca cancellata. The sequence continues at coordinate 436,338,678 of NC_064631.1, read as the reverse complement.
GAGCTGAGGTCAAGGTGAACGCGGACCTGAGCCTGGAGCCAAGGTGGCGTGTGGCTCTCGCCCACTCGAAAGGTTGCAGGGAGTGAAAAATTAAGGTGTTGAAGGAGGCGACGAAAGCGAACTCCAGGGGGTAGCAGGGCAGAGACATACAACCCGTATTGACGGTCGAGAGAGTCGTCAAAAAAGGAACGATAAGACGGATGGTCGGGCATTGACAGTAGCCGACAGGCATACCGACAAAGCAGTATATCGCGCCGGTAGGTGAGTGGCAATTCGCCAGCGTCAGCATGAAGACTCTCTACGGGACTAGTATAAAATGCTCCGATCGCAAGTCGTAAACCCCGATGTTGTATGGAGTTGAGGCGGCGTAAGATGGATGGCCGTGCAGAGGAGTATACGAAGCTCCCATAATCCAGCTTGGAGCGGACGATCGACCGATATAGACGAAGTAGGACAGTTCGATCCGCTCCCCACGACATACCACTGAGAACACGGAGGACATTTAGAGAACGGGTACAACGGGCAGCCAAATATGACACATGTGGAGACCAGCTAAGTTTCCTGTCAAATGTAAGGCCTAAAAATTTGGTTGTCTCCACGATTGGGAGAGCAACGGGACCGAGTCGTAAGGACGGTGGGAGAAACTCTTTGTAGCGCCAGAAGTTAATACAGACCGTCTTCTCGGCAGAAAAACGGAAGTCATTGGCGACACTCCAGGAGTAAAGACGGTCAAGAGAACGCTGAAGACAGCGCTCCAGGACACGTGTACACTGCGCGCTGCAATAGATGGTAAAATCGTCCACAAAAAGGGAGCCTGATACATCAGCTGGGAGGCAATCCATTATTGGATTGATCGCGATGGCGAAGAGAGCGACGCTCAAAACTGAGCCCTGTGGCACCCCATTCTCCTGGCGAAAGGTGTCGGACAGGACAGAACCCACTCGTATCCTGAACTGTCGATCCATTAAAAAGGAACGAATAAAAAGAGGGAGGCGACCGCGAAGGCCCCATGTATGCATGGTGCGGAGAATGCCCGCCCTCCAACAGGTGTCGTAAGCCTTCTCCAAATCAAAGAACACAGCCGCGGTCGGGCGCTTCCGCAAGAAGTTATTCATAATGAAGGTCGACAAGGTAACCAGATGGTCAACAGCAGAGCGGCGCCTACGAAATCCACATTGTACATTGGTAAGTAGGCGTCGAGACTCGAGCAGCCAAACCAATCGAGAGGTAACCATTCGCTCCATCACTTTACAGACACAGCTGGTAAGCGAGATAGGTCGATAACTGGAAGGCAAGTGCTTGTCCTTCCCCGGCTTAGGAATCGGGACAACAATAGACTCGCGCCAGCATGCGGGAACTTGTCCCTCAATCCAGATGCGATTGTATGTACGAAGAAGAAAACCTTTACCCGCAGGAGAAAGGTTCTTCAGCATCTGAATATGAATAGAATCAGGCCCTGGAGCGGAGGACCGTGATCGGCCAAGTGCGTTTTCGAGTTCCCGCATGGAGAATGGGGCATTATAACTTTCACAATTCGAGGAGCGGAAGTCAGGTGGCCTAGCCTCCTCTGCCTGTTTGCGGGGAAGGAAGGCAGGGTGGTAATGAGCGGAGCTCGAAACCTCTGCGAAAAAGCGGCCGAAGGCATTGGAGACAGCCTCAGGGGCCACAAGGACGTCATTCGCGACCTTCAAGCCAGAAACTGGGGAGTGGACCTTAGTGCCAGATAGCCGGCGCAGGCTACCCCAGACAACAGAAGAAGGAGTAAAACTGTTGAAGGTGCTTGTGAAAGCAGCCCAGCTGGCTTTCTTGCTTTCTTTAATAATACGACGACACTGAGCACGTAATCGTTTATAATTAATACAATTCGCCACTGTAGGGTGGCGTTTAAAGGTGCGTAAAGCACGTCGACGAGCACGTAAAGCGTCTCTACATGCTGCAGTCCACCAGGGGACCGGTACGCGACGTGGAGAAGAAGTAGGGTGAGGGATGGAATATTCAGCAGCAGCGAGAATGACTTCCGTGAGGTGTGCGACCTGACGATCGCAGCTTGTGAAGGTTTGATCCTGAAAGGTCGCCCTGGAAGAGAAGAGCCCCCAGTCTGCCTTGGAGATGGTCCAACTAGAGGAGCACGGAGAGGGAGTATGCTGCAGGAGATGGATAACACACGGGAAGTGGTCGCTCGAATATGTATCAGCAAGTGCATACCACTCAAACCGGCGTGCAAGTTGGGGAGTACATATAGAGAGGTCTAAATGGGAACAGGTGTGAGATGTGTCCGAAAGAAAAGTAGGGGCGCCAGTATTGAGGCAGACAAGATTGAGCTGGTTGAAAAGGTCTGCTAACAAGGAGCCCCTTGGGCAGGATGCTGGAGAGCCCCAAAGGGGATGGTGGGCATTGAAGTCTCCAGTTAACAAAAATGGTGCAGGTAGCTGAGCAATAAGTTGCATCATGTCTGCCCTGGTAACGGCAGATGACGATGGAGTGTAAACGGTACAAAAGGAAAACGTAAAAGTGGGGAGAGTAATGCGGATGGCAACTGCCTGCAGGCCGGTGTGCAACGTGATGGGATCGTAGTAAATATCATCCCGGACCAGCATTCATTTAGGGAAGAGATTTCGACAATTGATCAGATTAGTCGCAATCTACGTTCCGATAAAGAGTACAACAGGATGAATGAATTCTGTAATAGGCCGATTATCCGGAAACTCAATACTGACTCCTTGACAGATAACTTTTTTTTTTGCAATATGTTATTTTAGCTTTAGACACGTTATATGCATGAAAAATGCTATATCAGAACAGTGTTTGGACACACTGTAATACTGTACAAAAATCACAGTGTCAGGCCATATTAAACCAGATACCTGTCAAAAAACGTTAACAATATTTTCCAGTGCGGACAGCAGCGAGACGTGCAGGAAGAGTGTCATTCAGGCTGTGGAAGGCGCCGGCAGGGATGTGGAGCCATGCCGACTCGAGTACCGTGGCCAGCTGCAATAGGTCTCTCGGTTCAGGATCACAGGCGCGAACAGTCCGATCAAGGAAGTCCCTCAGCTTCTCCTTTATGTTTAAATCAGAGGAGTTTGGTGATCAGGGGAGCACCATCAACTCATTCTGGTGCTCTTCGAACCACGCGCGTACTCTGCGAGCTTCGTGACACAGTGCATTGTCATACTGGTAGATGCCACCGTGCCAAGAAGAAACAAACTGCATGTAAGGGTGGCATTGTCTCCAAGGACAGATGCATGCTCGTGCTGATTCACTGTACTTTCCAGAATAACGAGGTCACACAGGGAATGCCACGAAAACATTCGGCACCTACATCTACATGATCACTCTGCAATTCAGACTTAAGTGCCTGGCACAAGGTTCATCGAACCATTTTCATACTACTATTACTACTACTACTACTCTACCATTCCACTCTTGAATGGCTCCTGGGAAAAAGGAACACCTAAATCTTTCCGTTCGAGCTCTGATTTCTCTTATTTTATTATGATGATCATTTCTCCGTACGTAGGTGGGTGTCAACAAAATATTTTTGCTTTCAGAAGAGAAAGTTGGTAATTGAAATTTCGTAAATAGATCTTGCACCGAAGAAAATCGCCTTTGTTTCAGCGACTGCCACCCCAACTGGCGTATCAATATTGTTGTTGCAGAGTGTTTGCTTTCAGACCTTTCAGGTTGTACAGACCAGAAGCGTAAGCATAAAACGTCATTCATCTGAAGAGCCCAGCTGTCGTCAGTCAGTGGACGTGCAGTTGCAGTACTGGTATGCAAAATCGAAAGCCTTAGTCGCCGACGAACAGCAGTCAGTGTGGGTGCATGAACCAGGCGCCTACACCGGAGACCCACACGCAGCAACGTTCGCTGAACGGTCGGATAGCGACATTTTCCCGTGCATGACATCGTTTAATCACGACGGCATGCGAACAGTTTACCAGCTATGCCGTTTCGCAAATGCTTCCACCTTCGGCCCGAAAGACAACTATTATGTCCTTTGAGACGTCAGTTAAATCGCTCCGTTTCCGAATTACGACAACGACTGCACCGTTTTCCGCTTCCCACCAACACACTTTATATACCCTCCAGTGTTAGTGATGTGAGTTATTGATGGTTGACCTGTGACATTGTCACTGAACCGCGTATTTCAGCTGAATTTTCTCCTAGCGTTTCTTCCGTTGCACGAGGAACGCTTTTTTCATAACATAGCAAATTTGTTTTTATTTTGTTCCTGGATGCCTTTCCTGTCGCCACTATAATAGTTAATCTAAGGGAGGAAAGTCGACTGCGCCACTTGTTTGTGGATTCTGTTAATTTTGTTTCTGGCGTAACCGTATTTTAAACTTTTATGTATTGTATACTGGGGACCAGCCCAGCATACAAATGGATGAGCTTGGAAGTCCACTTAAAAACCACAGTCACGCTGCTCGCTGAGCCACATCAACGATCGTTAAACCACCATGCGGACTCGATCGGGATCTGGCTGAACTTCCTGTGTCGCAAGCCAGCGTGTTGCCTGTTAAGCTATAACAGTAGGTGAAAATACTTCAATTGAATGGCGTAACTAAATTCGTTAGAAAATGGTTCAAATGGCTCTGAGAACTATGGGACTTAACATCTGAGGTCATCAGCCCCCTAGAACTTAGAACTACTTAAACCTAACTAACCTAATGACATCACACACACTCATACCCGAGGCAGGATTCGAACCTGCGACCGTAGCGGTCACGCCGTTCCAGACTGTAGCGCCTAGAACCGCTCGGCCACTCCCGTCTTCAGGTATAGCTCTGTTTATTTACGTGGTTGGTTTTGGTGAAGAGTACAGACGTCTTTTCACAGTCGCATACCAAGGGCAGTATAGGTTATTTTGCTTCTTTAGCTAACGAAAAAAATTGTTAATTTAGAAAGCTGTGAATGTAATGTGCAGTGGAAAGGACATAAATAAGGCAACAGTATGCAGACCTTTTACAACTCTACCGTCCCTGTAAGTACAATTCATTCTCAGAAATTCATGTTTATTAAACTCTGAAGCACCTTTTCTAAATCAGCAGTTCATATCATTAGCAGAAGACGCAAATAACCTACACTGCCATTGATCTGCGACTGTGGAAAGACGTTTATACTCTTCAACATTAGCCATGTAAATAAACAGATGATGGTGTGGACCATAAAAACGTGTAGTAGCAAAATAAAGAAGTGACTGACGCAGAAACTGTTTTAGTTGCACTGTACCAGTAACCAGAACGAGTAATAACAAATGAAGAGAAGGTAAGTAAGAGGATATTATATTTTTGAACTTAAACTCGTTAAAATTCTAAACTTTTCCTCTTATTTATTGTCGTATTGAGAAAACGACGTAAACCAGATCGTAGTATCAGGTTTGCTGCATGATATTTCAGTAATTTCAGTGTAGCGAATATAAGAGGTATGTCAGAGCCTCAGTTTATACCTAGCGCGCGGTCGATAAACAAAGAGGTTATATGATCTTTGTTATCTCAATTATGCCGGTGACTTGCCGAATGTCTTGTGATTAAGAGTGGCTGGGTCGAGGAAAACCTGTCTTATTCGCGACGTTTTCATCGACGGTCAAAATAGAGACAGGATGAAACAGTGAACAACATTTAAAGACGGACTGGATTACTTAAAGAGTGCAGCCCCAGCCACCTGCCGAAGCCACCTGTTAACGGTCCAACCGACAGCGCGCCAATTAACGAGTTTTGCGCGAGTATGCGGGTGGATTAAGACGGCGAAAAAATGGTCGAGGCTCCGTGGTGCAGGCGAGCGGCCGGCGCTGGCGGCTGCTGGCAGCAGTTTTTGTGGCGTCGGCGGTAGGGCCGCGATGCTTATCCACGGCAGACGGCGGACAAGCGCCGCAGATATATGTCCGCCTCTACCCTAATGGCAGCCATTACGTCGCTCCGGCTCTGTCATACTCCCGGGGGAAGCCGCCCCGGTGTACTCGCCCAGGCGTGCCCTGCAACCGCACTACATTTCTTTGCTGTTGGAGAAGAAGACCCCCCTGCGAGGCTCCATCGCAACTCATTACTACTGATACGTTCGACAATGATAATGCTTGGTTACCGAACTATCAGCTTAATAAATCGCGGTTGCAAAATACTGGCAAGAATTACGAGGGGTGTGTAATAAGTTATGCAACACATTTTTTTCTTGGCCAGTTTGGGTTGAAAAAATGCGGAATTTGTTGTGGGACATCGTGGAATATCCCAGCTTCAGCGCCAGGAGGTGAAAACTCGAATTGCCATAGCGAAGGAGGCATTCAACAAAGAGGAGACTTATGTGGCAAATTAGATAAAGGACTAAGGAAAAGGCTTGGCAAATGTTTTGTCTGGAGTGTGGCACTATATGCGGCAGAATCATAGACGCTGAAGCGAGAGGATGAAAAAAAAGGTTAGAAGCATTTGAGATGTGGATGTGGAGGAGAATGGAGAGAATAAGCTGGATGGAAAGAATGAGTAATGAAAGAGCATTGGAAAGGGTTGGTGAGAGAAGATGTCTGCTGAAGGTTGTAAAAGAAAGGAAAAAGAACTGGTTGGGACATTCACTGAGAAGGGAGTGCTTGCTAGCAGATGCTTTGGAAGGACTGGTTTGTGGGAGAAGACAGAGGAAGAGAATGGCAGAAGACCGGACAGCCTGGAGAACTACCATGTGAAGACCTGCCTTTTCGCAGAACACTGGTGATGACGAGGAGCCCCTATACTATGGTGTTGAGATGGGTGGTGGCGCTATACTTAGCTTAGTGGAAAACTGAACGGAACCTCCACAGTATAATAAAATGAACACAACTGTCACACACTGCAGCCGTGCATGAGAGAGGCCCTCCAGAGCTTCATGTGTTTTACAGCATTTTTTGAGAAAATATATACAACCCCTTGCTTTTGTAGAAGACATTACAGGAATCACGTACCTACATATGCTGCGTACCTTACTTTTTGCATAACTACGCGGAGAACATGCCATAAATTCCATTGTTCATTAGGAGCAGCCTCAATGATTGATCAGCCGTAACTTAGTGGAGGGGGGGGGGGGAGGGTGAAGTGCGCTAATCCCCCCCCCCCCACTCTCTCTCTCTGTCTCTCGCTCTCGCTCTCGCTCTCGAACACTTGTATACAGGATTTTAGTGCTAGGGCCGGCTTGTTAAAATTAGAGCCGGCCTGGCTAGATTTTCGCACATATGAACAAATATTTATGAGCATTTAGCATCTCAGGGTGCCCAACAGAGCATCCCAGGGCGCCCCAGAGAGCTACAACACCCAGAAGAATCGCTTCTCGGCTTTTGGCAAGCTCAATGTATAGTTTGTCTTAATACAAAAGGATTAAGGATAAGGAAGGGAACTTTATTTAATTTCTATAATAATGAGTCAGATCACGAACGAGTGCGATCTTTTTACAGTTGTCAACACCTTTCACCCACACTGAGGCAGATTCCAATTCATTTATTTTACGACGGTTCCTGGTCCTGAGACCCAAATGCATAGTCGACATGTAATACGATGCTACGGATATTACCCGTCAACTCTCCTAGTTGCTACGATTTGGTAGTTGGCTGCAACAATGTTGCATCTGCTTCATTTCCGCTGAATAGCATACACCACAAAACAACTAGAACACCAAAAATTGAAAACTACCCCCCGATGGCGTAGCACACTACATACGAGAACACAGATTTCTGAATGCTGTACTTTTTCTTTGGCGGGGGAGAGGGAAGTGAAGGGTCATAACTGCACAGAATACAATGAGTAATGTGCAATCGAAATTCTAAGACCGGCTACGCTCTCAATGTGAGCCATTCTGACATCGATCGGCAATTGCAGAGTTACCTTCCTGTGCAGTAATAAATCAGATGCATTTATTGACCTGGAGTTTTCCCCAAAATGACTGAAGAGATTCGCACAACAGAAGATGTATTAGTGGGTACTATGTGTATATCATAAAATTGATACTTCAAACACATGTCTAAAATCACCTTACATCACCGCCAGCAGCTATAAAGATCTTCTTTACTGTAATCAGTTTCGAATCTCCCGACTATCATACAGTATCTGTGAGGGTAGTTGGGAAACGGCTTGCTCCTGATGAAAACTGGTAGCAAACAACTGATTGCAACAATAAAAATTTCTGTAGCAGCTAACGGTAGTACAGCTTCACTTTCGTCAAATGTCTGCAACATGTGGAGAATCACCTACCGAAAATACTTCTAATGTAGGTTCTAACTACTATAACGCCAGATGTACTGTCTGCAGAACAGAGGCATTGCACCGTGGATGTCCCTCTCTGAGAGAGGTCAGTGCCACAATGATTTTTCCTGAGAGTAAAAACAAACTGCACGCAACTAATAATTTCCAGTACGATGGTTACAGGAAGTTTCTGTACATACTGTGCTTCACGTAGACAGCCTCCTGGAAAGTGAAGTCTTTATGAGATAATTACGTCTGGTCGTAAAATACCGTCGGAGCAATTAAGCTGTATTCTCCACAGGAGCTCACAGGGGGGCGGGGGAGGAACTTGTAGCTCTCATTACGTTCTAAAATACTCCTCTTATTACCTATAATGCTAGACCATTGCAGACTGCGAGAATTAAGACAGCTGAGACATCAGATCCGTAGGCATCGTTTGGTGTGACACTGGGTCACGTCCCATCCACAGATGTACTCCTTAGTCGTTAGAAAGGTACTGAGTTAGAGAAGGGGCCATGTCCATATAACCAAGTGTACAGCGTATATGATATGATAAAAAAGATGAACCTAGAAGATGTTAAGTAAATCCTACAGTACATATGGGACGAGCAGAAATCATTTTAAAACAAAATCTGCCAGTGATCAGCGAATAATGGACAAGATAAAGATGTAGCATACCCACCATTGTTTGCTTTTTGTATCTTGTCTGTAGTTGTATTTTGGGTACATTATGAATAACCCTGTATGCTCATTACATACACTTTTATTGATATAATCAATATGAATAATATAAACGTGCTTAACACAATCCTTCTGCTTCAGCCACAACGCTAGTTGCCTTATCGAGGTAACCAGGTGCAAAAAAATGGTTCAAATGCCTCTGAGCACTACGGGACTTAACATCTGAGGTCATCAGTCCCCTTAGAACTCAGAACTACTTAAACCTAACTAACCTAAGGACATCACACACATCCATGCCCGAGGCAGGATTCGAACCTGCGACCGTAGCGGTCGCGCGGTTCCAGACTGTAGCGCCTAGAACCGCTCGGCCACAATCAGGTTCAAAGGGGTGTAATCTCCAATACATTTAAACTCGACTGCTGACCACAATTGGTGGCTAAAGCGTGTTGTAACAGCGTATATTGTTTCACTCTGGGGCCAGTTGCTACATGACAGCTCCACGACGCCATGCTTAAACCCTTCGTATACTAAACAGTTTTTTGTCACTCTTGAAAAATTTACTTTCTGGAACACCTTTTCCAACTCACCGATTCAATTAAATTATTTTCAGACAGTAAGCAGTCGGCAGTTTCTTGACGCATTCCAAGGTTATACATGTCACTGGGATACAGTCGATTCTAGTACCTCTTGTAAACACTCACATGTAATGTAGTCCGCATGCTTTTACGAATACTCATGTTACTCTGTTACTTGCTTATTAATTATCACAAATACTTATCGTGTTGAGCTTAAGTCTGATCGAAATGCTCTGATTAGGGAGGGCTATTTCCGGAGTAAAAGCTGTGCCATTGTAACTGAAAATGACTTTCTTGCTGTTGTCATTGTCGTCATTCCAAAGACTGGTTTGATGCAACCCTCCCCGCTCATAGCTCGTGTGCAAACCTCTTCATCTCTGCGTAGCTACCGCTCTTCACATCCATTTGAAGTTGCTTGCTGTACGCAAACTTTTCTCTCCCTCTATAGTTTTTATCCCACAGGTTTACTTCCATTACCAACTGACTACTCCATAATGCCCCCAGACGTGTCCCATCGACCAATACATTCTTTTAGTCACATTGGGCCACATACCTCTCCCCCCCTTCCCCTCCCTCCAGGTTGGTCCAGTGCCTCCTCAGTTGTTATTCGAACTACCAATCTAATCCTCAGCATCCTTCTATGACACCACATTTCAGAAGTTTCTATTCTCTTCTTGTTGGAACTGCTTTATCGTCCACGTTTACCTCCGGTACAAGAATAAACTCCAAATAAATACGTACAGAAAAAGATTTTCTGAAATTTAACTTCATATTTAATGTTAACAAATATCTCTTTTTCGGAAACAGTCTACATTTTTTATTCTCTCGACCTCGGCATTCGTTAGTTATTTTACTGTCCATACAGCAAAATTCTGCTGCTTTTAGTTTCTTATTTTGTAATCTCGTCTTATTTACTAATCAGCAGATTTTCATAATTATCACTGAATATAAGAACACCATTTATTTATGAATTTTTTGAAGATAATTTAGTAGCCAAGTTCGCATTCAGTACTGTTTAGTCACGATTACCTGTTTCAACAGTTAATACTGTCATCTGAGTTGTATCAAAATTTCGGTAATGGACTGTGGATAACACCGTTAAGCTTACATGTGCTAGTGACGTGGGCATTTAGTCTAATCTGCATGAGGTTGTCTTGCTCTTAGGTAACAGACGACAGCAAAATTCAATCCTGTTCGGTTTCTATGGGGACTTTCTCATGCCCCTGTTCACGCGAGGAAGTCCCCAGAGAAACAGAAGAAGCTGAATGTTATTACCAAAGGACATTCTCCCGCACCAGATTAGACTAAATGGCAACGTTATCAGAAGAAGCTCGAACGTCCATAGGCTATGACATAAAATTGAGGTCAACAGAAAGCACTCTAACGAGAGTAATGCAAGACAGAAAACTCCTGAAAATTAGATGTTGGTTGGCAAGTATGTTTAGCCGAGGAAATAGTTAAGTATCGTAACGGACAAACGCCGCGTTAATGTGTAATAATGCCGAAGTTATACTTGCGTGTGAGACATGGAAGTAGTATATAACATGGTGCTCTTACTAAGAAATGGTCTACAGTTTCGTGATTGACGTTTCTAAATAATTAAATAATGGCTTCGTTTACATGTGCTGAAGTACCAGTTCATGTTTGTCAGCATGACGGTGAAATTATTTAGCACAGACTAAACTGTATGAAAATATCGTTATACCAGAGATTCATAAAACATAACTGCAATGAGATTATCCGCAAAATGACGACACGCGCAGTAATGTCTGGGGATTAAATATCACCAATACGAAAAGTTTAATTCCTAGTATATTTTTGTCTTTATGTCCTGAGGACATACAATGGCGTGTCTTGAAGAGTAATTTCTTTCTCAGACTTTCATATTGCAACAGCCTATGTACACCAACATTAAACAAATATTTGGATTCGTAGTCCCATTCACAGTTAGTGGAGTTCTGATGCAGTAATTCGAGGTACCTAAAGCCACAGTTCATAAAGCTAGTGTTTGTAGCAATTTTCGGATTTCAGCACATAAGTATGAAGTCCAGGACGAAAAACGGATTACGCCTAACCTGCATCTGCATTGTCTACTCAACAAGTCCCCGTATGGAGACTGGCGGAGAGTAGTTTGTATACCACTGCAACTGTACCCTGCCCCATGCTACAGTCGTCACCAGTCGGCGGGAAGAAAGGTTGCTGGTAAGCCTTCGAGCTCACTCTAAAACACTCCAGTTTTACCTGCACAGTCTTTTTCGCGAGATCCACGTTGGTGGAGGAAGTATATCAAGTGACCCTCTTAGGCAAATACACTCATGGGTTGTTAACAGTAAACCACGCCACGAGACAGAACATCTCTCTTGTAGCGTCTGCCGCTGGAAATGACTGAACATCTTCGTGTCGCTTTAGTGTTCACTGAAAGAAACAGTAATGAATCTTTCGATCTTCCGTATTTCCTATATCAATCCAATTGGTACGAATTCCAGATTGACAAGCAATATGCAAGTACCGGTAGAACGAAAGTTTTGTAGGTTACCTCTAGTGTGGATGGACTATATCTCCTGAAGGAATCTCCCGCTAAATGTCAGTTTGGCATCTGCCTTGCCTGCGATTAATTTTGTCGCTCCGTACGCATATCCCTAGATATTTTATGATTGTGACCGCTTCCAGTAATATTTCTGAAATTGTGTAATACGAATATAATAGGTCTTTCTGCTTAATTATGCGCAGTACTCTAGGCTAAATTTGTTTATGTTAAGGGTCGACTACCAATCCCTGCACCAAGCGTCTGCCCTGCGTTGATCTTCCTGCGTTTCGCTACAATCTTCTATCGTCGCGACTTCTCTGTGCACAGTAGATTCATCTGCGAAATGCCTCATGGAACTTCCAAGGTTATCCACTATTGTAAAAAGTAATGGTGCTGTAACACTCCATTGTGGTGCGGTGGAAGTTACTTTTACGTCTGATATCCTATGGTATAAATAGCCAACAGATAATTAATCAAAATTCCGAAGCCATTTTAGACAGAGGAAGCATAAAAGATTTTTTTGGAAGCCATGTGACCTGAGACGGGTACAGGTAAGGCTTTATTTGAAGTTTTGCAAGCAACTTTGAAAGCTGTAGTCAACAGCGATTTTCTTAGAACGATGGAGTTTGTCAGTAATGTCTGCACCATGAATCAAGTCTAAGTACGACATTTTATAAGAATTCATTTCCGGTAGTACAATGTAGTCTCTATTCGTTTGTATCTAGAGATATCTGCCTAACAAGCATTTCTGTTACAGCTTAAAAAGCCATTTTCAAGTGCACCTGTGGGTGTTGTAAAGAGCGAACCTTACGAGTACGTCTTATTCATGATCAATAACATTTTCATGTAGTACATTTTTATTCACGTCTAGATGAAGTTCATCATATGCCAACAGTGAGCTGTCTTTTATGAAATAATATTTTACTCACTTAGTTTTATAATAAGATGTTTTTCGTGATAACTACCTGACTGCTATTTGACTAAATGTCTCTGAGCACTATGGGACTTAACATCTGAGGTCATCAGTCCCCTAGAACTTAGAACTACTTAAACCTAACTAAGCTAAGGACATCACACACATCCACGACCGAGGCAGGATTCGAACCTACTACCGCAGCGGTCGCGCGGTTCCAGACTGAAGCGCCTAGAGCCGCTCGCCCACAACGGCCTGTTGCTATTTGACAGTTGGGATTCTTAGACGCAGTATGTCTACACATATTTTTCATCTTTGGGAGTCGTGGATGGTGTTTGTTGCATAGATATTATTTGGTTAAATTTGTTTATGTATTTATCTGTGATTTCATATATTTATCCTTTCTCATTGTCGAAAATTTCAATAAAACTTTCTCATTAGGACTTTTGTTTCAAGTCAGTTTGCTCACTAAGTATATTATTCGCTAAGTTTCTCGTATGTATGTACCTTTCTATTTCTTCCAAAATACACACACATTCAATGAATTTCCCGGCTGACTTACTCTGACACACACGCACACAATCACCCCTAATTCAGATGTTGGCAGAACGACGAGATAATGTTTGGGTGCTGTGTAAGAAGAACCTCTCTGAAACTTTTTCAGACTATGAAGCGTGATACGTTGATTTCATTTATGTCCACAACACGAATAAGAATTATCCGCACGCGTTATCTGCCGTCCCACTTTTTTTTTAATTCGGCGCGCATTAATTATGGTGGAGATAGCACTAATTACTAGGTGCGAGGCTTAATAAGGCGGAGCTGAGCCCACGCCTGGCCTCATAATTCAGGGCGTGCCTCGGCGGACGCACAGAGCTCCGTGCCACGACGCGCGCCCTCTAATCATTTTCCGCTTTAATGATCAGCACGCGCAATACACGTGGAGCCAGCAGTCTTCATTCCTGGCTGCCGTTACCTCCGGATAAAATATGTCAGTGCTACGTAGGTAATTCTAGTGCCAGAACTGAATATTAAGTGGTTCAGGAAAAACAACTAATGTGAAACACAGCTTACTTCATACAGGCACCGCTTCCTGCTAACAACAGATTCAGATGAACACACTGATTCCGTCGTACGAGAGTTCCGAAAGGCTTTCGACGTTGCTCCACATCGTTGTCAATCACACGCAGCATGTTCACACGAATGCGTTCGGTTCGAGGAACAGAATTTAGGGAGAGTGTCTCACTGGAATAGAAGTAGCATCGGGGTTGTCCCAAGCAAACATAACAGCACTTCGAATGTTCACAATTTACGGAAACTATTAAGCAGATACGATCATCTGCACTATAAGCGTATTTAGTGACGATGCTGCTGAACACCACAATTTGGCGATCGTAAAGAATTTCAAAACGACTTGGGCAAAATTTACAGTTAGTGAATAAACGCATCAAAAACCACTCGTAGCATAGCACACAAAAGTTGAATATACTCTTGGTTAAAAGACTAACTGAAAAATGGGGTACCAACTGCCTCAGTCTACCTTACCCAGCACCTTTAAAAATGTTTAAAAAAATTTTTGGTATGCGGGCATATTCGCCCTT